>NC_060207.1:952500-1644500 GCF_021130785.1 Homalodisca vitripennis
ACCTGGGCCAGAGCACTTCAACTAACACACTCAGATAACACAGGCATAGACTTCAAACTTATAGTTTCAAGTTTAAACTACTCGGCCGGACATTGTTAAACAGAAGGGCGAGTAGGCCACAGTTGAGTTACGGCCCGTTACTGGACCTGGGCCACAGCACTTCAACTAACACACTCAGATAACACAGGCATAGACTTCAAACTTATAGTTTCAAGTTTAAACTACTCGGCCGGACATTGTAAACAGAAGGGCGAGAAGGCCACAGTTGAGTTACAGTCCGTTACTGGACCTGGGCCAGAGCACTTCAACTAACACACTCAGATAACACAGGCATAGACTTCAAACTTATAGTTTCAAGTTTAAACTACTCGGCCGGACATTGTAAACAGAAGGGCGAGTAGGCCACAGTTGAGTTACGGCCCGTTCCTGGACCTGGGCCACAGCACTTCAACTAACACACTCAGATAATACAGGCATAGACTTCAAACTTATAGTTTCAAGTTTAAACTACTCGGCCGGACATTTTAAACAGAAGGGCGAGTATCCCACAATTGAGTTACGGTCCGTTACTGGACCTGGGCCACAGCACTTCAACTAACACACTCAGATAACACACTCAGGCATAGACTTCAAACTTATAGTTTCAAGTTTAAACTATTCGGCCGGACATTGTAAACAGAAGGGCGTGTAGGCCACAGTTGAGTTACAGTCCGTTACTGGACCTGGGCCAGAGCACTTCAACTAACACACTCAGATAACACAGGCATAGACTTCAAACTTATAGTTTCAAGTTTAAACTACTCGGCCGGACATTGTAAACAGAAGGGCGAGTAGGCCACAGTTGAGTTACGGCCCGTTCCTGGACCTGGGCCACAGCACTTCAACTAACACACTCAGATAATACAGGCATAGACTTCAAACTTATAGTTTCAAGTTTAAACTACTCGGCCGGACATTGTAAACAGAAGGGCGAGTATCCCACGATTGAGTTACGGTCCGTTACTGGACCTGGGCCACAGCACTTCAACTAACACACTCAGGCATAGACTTCAAACTTATAGTTTCAAGTTTAAACTACTCGGCCGGACATTGTAAACAGAAGGGCGAGTATCCCACAGTTGAGTTACGGCCCGTTACTGGACCTGGGCCAGAGCACTTCAACTAACACACTCAGATAACACAGGCATAGACTTCAAACTTATAGTTTCAAGTTAAAACTACTCGGCCGGACATTTTAAACAGAAGGGCGAGTATCCCACAATTGAGTTACGGTCCGTTACTGGACCTGGGCCACAGCACTTGAACTAACACACTCAGGCATAGACTTCAAACTTATAGTTTCAAGTTTAAACTACTCGGCCGGACATTGTAAACAGAAGGGCGAGTATCCCACAGTTGAGTTACGGCCCGTTACTGGACCTGGGCCAGAGCACTTCAACTAACACACTCAGATAACACAGGCATAGACTTTAAACTTATAGTTTCAAGTTAAAATTACTCGGCCGGACATTGTAAACAGAAGGGCGAGTAGGCCACAGTTGAGTTACGGTCCGTTACTAGACCTGGGCCAGAGCATTTCAACTAACACACTCAGATAATTCTGGCATAGTCTTCAAACTTATAGTTTCAAGTTTAAACTACTCATCCGGACATTGTAAACAGAAGGGCGTGTAGGCCACAGTTGAGTTACAGTCCGTTACTGGACCTGGGCCAGAGCACTTCAACTAACACACTCCGATAATACTGGCATAGACTTCAAACTTAAAGTTTCAAGGTTTCATATAGAACGTGAAATAATATATATTTATAGTTCAATTTCTTATTATATTAGAGTTTCAAATGTTATTTTATGAAACATGAACGATAGTAATAAATAAGTTATTTTACTTATTCCAGAACATTTGAAAATACGGGATGATTTTTCCACGCCTTTGTTTGGCCTTTTTTATAGTCGTCACTAATTATTGTATAATATATACACATGCAGAAGAGATTGTGTATGTTTCATAATTGGTTACTGGTTAAAAAATAGTCCAGTTTCATTCCCGGTTGAATAAAAATATAAGTAATTAATTGGAATGCGCGTCAAAACAGTTTTGTTTATTTTTTACACCCTTGTGCATTGTTATAATCATAGAAATATTTGTCATACATATTTGATTATTATCTCATATACATTTTGAAAATCTAAAATCCTATGTATATACTACAGTGTGATAATTTTGGTAGAGCTGTATCGAATCCCAAATACAGCTTGCAGTTCCATGGCAGAACATTTATTTTGTAAAGAATTTAATTTCAGTTTCCATAAAAGTTTTTATATTTTGAGATTTCAAGTACTCAATGACCTAATAACTAATAATAAATGTGTGCTTAAAATCATAAATCCACATATTTCGATTCGTCAATAAACGAAGCAGTTACAACATTTATTTGTTTTTCCTATCTTCTTCTACATGTAAAAATTTCGAATAAATTGATCCCATTTTTCGCAGGTTACAGATAAATGTAGGTTTGTGAGGCGGAAGTATGTGACACGAGGATTAGAGGGTGAAACTGACCCCACTCCAGACTTCTGATTGTTCACTTGACCAGTTGTTATCCAAACACTGAGCACTTCGTTTGGGCTCACTTGGCTTTTATACATTTTAAACCCACGAGTTCATAAAACATTTTCTGTTTAACTATACAATGATCGTTTACAACGTAGTTTATAAACTATGAAATAACGCGAGTAAATTTTGAGCAGTGGAAATGTTCTGTAAGTCAAGTAGTTCTTATTTATGATTCTATATATTTTAGTCCTAAATATTTTCAAATAAATAAATATTAGGACTTTATGGTACTTGTAGTATAACTTAGCTATAGTGTCTAATTAATTAAGTGATGATAAATACCACCAAACCCATTGGACATACAGTGGTTCAGGGGATAAGTCTCCTCCATTGGTTTGCTTAAGTCGCTTGATTTTTTTGATATATTTTTGAAAACCCCATGGCCAGTAAAAGCTTATATAATATACTCGTAAGTAGATAGTAATATGGGGTTCCTGGCGCACTTTCGGAGCCGACCGAAAAGCAATGTAAAATACTGTTCAATGTACCATAAAGGAAGCTGAGAAATAACACAGCAAATCTCAATGAAAAATTAACCGAATCTACAGTCGTTCGTCTCCAAAAGCGATCGGTACATTACTCTGTGGAATGAAAAATTAACACAGGCTTTCTTAAGCTGTGCTTTGTAAAATGTTGTCAAATCTGCTACGAATAAAGGAAAAATCTTCAATGACAGTCGAGGTGTGCTACTACAGACCGACCATCACGATAATCGCTTCGCCTGCGTCATATCCGTAGTGATATCACGCCGTGAGAGGCGCAATCGTTGGTTTACAAGCACCATTTAGTTAAATAAATTTTTCTATCTAAATGGAGCGCGATAAAATATCATGTCCGTTCTGCAAAATAGAAATTTTAAGAAAAAACTATGATCGCCATTATAATTCTAAAAGTCATGAAAAAAACAAGCAAATTTACAATAATAAACTAAATTATTTAAGACAGTGGGCTAGAGAAAATAAAATTGCCGATCACGAAAACATGTTTAATATTGAGAAATTACGTGAATTAAAGAGAAATTTCAAAGTTGAAAAGAAAAATCTCGACCTATTTAATGATGAAAAACTTCATTCAATAGCTGAAAAGTTGGCTATCGGTACTAACGATAAAACCAAGTCTGAAATGATCGAAGAAATTGATAAAACTCTTAAAGTAAAATCCGAAAATATCATTGATGTAGAAGTTTTATCCTCAATACACGGTCTTTTCAAGCAATACATTTTAACAAACTTGAACGACAATTCCATGTCAATTTACAAATATCTTTCAATTATGCGGTCAGAAATTAAAAGTTTAATCGAGAAATTTCAAGAAAATGTTAAAAATATGAAGGGCTATCTCTCTTTGGAATGTGAATACGAACGAACTTTAGTGAATGGTGAACCGCAAACATGTCTAATGTATTTTACTATCAAAGCAGACGAAATCTTTGACGTAAACGACTTTATTACTAAGCAATTTAATAAATTAACACATCGAGAACAAACGAATAATCCAAATAAAGGTTCCGGATGGACATTTAAAAGTTGTAAACAACTAGTTTTGAGCCTTAACAAACACGAAATGATGAATGCAGGATCATACATCGATTTACCAAAGAATATCAAAGATAAAAAAGCTTGTATAAATATAAAAAATAAAGATGATTTTTGCTTTATTTACTCAATAAGATGTGCTATTGAAAAACCAGAAAGAGACTGTGAACGTGTAAAGCAATACGAAAAATTTGTGAATGACGAAATATTTTCAGGTTTTGAGTATCCAATGTCTCTGAAAGATATACAAATATTTGAAAAACGAAGCTACAATTCCAAGTATAAGTATCCAACAATGTCTATCAATGTCTACAGTTTTGATGAAAATATTAACATTGTTCCGTTACAAATTTCTGAAAAATATGACGCTGAAACAAACATTGATTTATTGTATGTTAAACAAGATGATAAATCTCATTATGTTTTGATAACCGATTTAAATAAGCTTGTTTCTTCGCAGTTGTCTAAACATAAAGAAAGAAAATTTTTGTGTAGAAGATGTTTAAGCCATTTTTACAAATCTGGAGATTTAACAGATCACTTAGAAATTTGTAAAAATCATGAAGTTTGTAAGCCAATTATGCCATTTCCAGGTCAAACAACTAAATTTACTAATTATCAAAAGAAATTTTCTCACCCTTACGTTATTTATATGGACTTTGAGAGCATATTAGAAAAAATTCCGACATGCAAGAACAATCCACAAAGATCGACTACAACCAAGATTCAGAGGCACATTCCTTATGGTTTTACTCTATATTTAGTGTCGAATGTGACCAATCGCATGTACAAACCGATATGTTATCGTACCAAAAATGAAGAAGATTTGAAAAACGTCCCGACAAAATTGTTTGAAGAACTCAATAAATTATCGAAATACATAGCGAAAAAATATAATTCTAAGAACATGAAACCTATGAAATTGACAGAAGAAGAAGAAATTTCGTATCAAAATTCAAACGTTTGTCATATCTGTGAATGGTCTGCTTATGATGTTGGGTCAATTCAGTATGGTTTTACTCCTGATAGTTGGAAAGATAAGAGTTATAATAAAGTGAGAGATCATTGTCATTTAACCGGCAAGTTTCGAGGCGCAGCTCATGCATGTTGCAATCTGAATTTGAAATTTTCACAAAACATTCCCGTTTTCTGCCACAATATGTCAAATTACGATACTCATTTGTACATAAAAGAATTGGCTAAACAATATGGAAATGTTGATTTGATTGCAAACACCGATGAAAAATATATAAATTATTCTGTAAATTCTGGATACGGGTATGAGTTTGATGGTGACAAACCTAGAAAGTTCATAAAATTCTCTTTCGTGGACACATTTAGATTCATGGCCTCGTCTATTGAAAAATTAGCGAAAAATCTAAAGAAAGAAGACTTCAAACATACAAATCATTTTATACAAGATGGACGAATATTGAACGCAATTCTAGAAAGACAACCAAATGACGAAGAAGAAATCTTTAAAATTCTATCTGGGAAAGGTATATTTCCTTACGAATTTATCGATAGTATTGAAAAACTTGATTACACAGAAGAATTGAGAATTCAAGATTTCTATTCACTTTTGACAGATGAGAGCATATCTGAGAAAGATTTTCAACACTACTTAAATGTTTGGAACAAATTAAAAGAGAAAAATCTAGGAAATTACTCTGATCTCTATAACATTCAAGATGTTCTATTGCTCGCTGATATCTTTGAAAATTTTAGGAATATTTGTTTGAATTGCTATAAGCTTGATCCAGCACACTATCTAACAGCTCCCAGTCTTGCATGGGATGCTATGTTAAAATTAACGAAGATAGAATTACAATTAATTAGTGATTATAATATGTATTTGATGATCGAAAAAGGTATTCGCGGAGGCATTTCTCAGTGTATTAAACGATATGTGAAAGCAAATAACAAATATTTAAAAGATTTTGATAAGACAAAGCCCGAAAACTATTTGTTGTACGTCGATGCAAACAACCTTTATGGGTATGGCCTCATGCAAAATTTACCATATAACGAAATCAAGTGGATGGATCCTAAAACTTACACAACAGCAGAATGGCAAGAAACAATTTTGGAACTCACTGGCGACGAAGATTATGGCTATATTCTCGAAGTCGATCTTGGATATCCAACAAATTTACACGAACATCACAAGGATTTACCTCTTGCTCCAGAACATTTTAAAAACAAACTTTGCACAACTCTACTGGATAAAACTGAATACGTTGTTCATTCGAGAAATTTGAAGTTCTATTTGGAACAAGGTATGATTTTGAAACATGTGAATAGAGTTATTGCATTCGATCAGAAGCCTTTTATGAAAGAATACATTGATTTTAACACAAACATGAGAACCAAAGCTACAAGCGACTTTGAAAAGGACTTTTATAAGCTGATGAACAACTCAGTTTTTGGAAAATCTATGGAAAATGTGAGAAACAGATGTGATATTAAGCTTGGAAATGAAGAATTTTCAATGAAACAAGCTAAGAAAACAAATTTCAAATGCTTTAACATCTTTGACGACAACTGTATAGCGAGTCACATGTACAAACAAAAGGTTAAATTTAACAAACCGATTTACATAGGATTTTCAGTTCTCGACCTCTCAAAATTGCTAATGTACGAGTTTTATTACAACAAATTAAAGAAGTTTGATCCAGATTTGAATCTGTGTTACATGGATACAGACAGTTATTTTCTAGAATTGAAACGAGATCCTTTTAAAATTATTAAAGAAAATATAGATGACTTTGATACAAGTGATTATCCAAAAGATCATGAATGTTTCACTACTAAAAATAAGAAGGTAATAGGGAAATTCAAAGATGAGTTAAATAGCGAAGTTTTAGAAGAATTTTGTGGTTTAAGGTCTAAGATGTACTCGTACAAATATCTAGATAAAACCCAGTTAGGTGTAAAGGAATTAAGAGAAGCGTTGTAAATAAAACAATAAATATCGAAAACTTGAAGAGATGTTTGTTCGAAGATAAAGAAGAATTTAGGGAGATGACAGTCATCAAAAGTTATAAACATGAGTTGTACACTGTTACCATAAACAAGCTGGCACTGAACGCTAAAGATGATAAGAGAATTGTCCTAGAAAATAAGATCGATACAGTACCGTATGGCTATGAAGCAAAATCTGATATATTAGACGAATTAAATAAACTTGGAAACTTTGACATGTAAATGGAAGATGATTTAATTCACTGTCACAAGTGTAAAAAGAAAACGAAAAATATAGATTCAAAAATCGTTCAAACTCAAAATGGATTGTATAGAATTGCTGCAAAATGTTCAAAATGTAAGACAAACAAGAGTAAGTTTATAAAGAATCCAAATCCAAAACCTGTTAAGCAAGAATTGAAGACTAAAGATGAGATAGAGATTGAAGCTCGAGAAATTCATGCACCAGTACGAAAAAAGTTTAAAAAGAGAAAAATTATAACATTAGGAATTGACGATTTATGGGCAGCAGATTTAGTTATAATGTCTAACTATTCAGATCAAAATGATGGATTTAAGTATATGTTAAATGTTATTGATACTTTCTCAAAATATGCTTGGTCAAGAGCTATCAAAAGAAAAAACGGCAAGGATATTTCAAAAGCTTTCGAAGATATAGTAAAAGATGCCATAAGGATCAATCACAAACCTCCTAACCTACTTCATACAGATAAGGGTTTAGAGTTTAAAAATAAAGAATTTAACGATGTTTTGAGGAAATACAACATTAAGATTTATCATACTGAAAACGAAGAGAAATCAAGTATTGTAGAGAGATATAACAGAACTCAAAATGAGAGAATGAAAGTAATTTTTGAGATTAATAAAAACTTTAAATGGATCGATATTCTTCAAGAAATCGTAAAGAAATATAACGATACTGTTCATAGCACAATCAAAATGAAGCCTAAAGACGTAGATAAAGATGCAGAAAAAGAGTTATTAGAGTCGGTTTTCAAGTATGTTCCACCTGAAATTCACACGAAAACTAAATTTAAAGTCAATGATCATGTAAGAATTGTTAGTAAAAAACAAACATTTTCGAACAAATATAAGAACAATTGGTCAAGAGAAATCTTTGTGATTTATCAAATTAATAACACAGATCCTGTAACTTATAGTATAAAAGATTTAAATAATGAAGAAATAACCGGAAAGTTTTATGAATATGAATTGAAGAAGTCAAAACTGTAATATAAATTTTCTATATATAAATGGCGCATCAAAAGAAATGTACAAAGTGCAAAGAATTTAAAGATTTAAATGAATTTTATAAAGATAAAAATAGGAAAGATGGAATGCATTATAATTGCAAAGATTGTGAAAGGGAATATCATAAAGAATTATATGATAAAATAGAAAAATTAACTTTGGAAGATAAAGAATGTCTTAAATGTAAAGAAACTAAAAAAATTTCAGAGTTTAATAGTGATCACTATAGTAGAGATAAGAAAGACTCATATTGTAAAGATTGTGTAAAGAAGAATCACCATAGATTATATTATGAAGATACTCAATGTGAATGTGGAAGAACTATAAAATGGTTAAATAATTATCAAAAACATTTACAAACCAAATATCATAAGTTAAGAGTTTAACATTTTCATCGTGTAATAATTTGTTCTATATAAATGGAGTCTCAAAAGAAATGTACAAAGTGTCAAGAAGAGAATAGAAAAGACTGTTATTGTAAGGAATTATACGTTAAAATGAACAAATTAACTTTAGAAGAGAAAAAGTGTTACTTTTGTAAAGAAATTAAAAATATTTCTGAATTTAATAACTGGCAGTATAGTAAAGATAGAAAAGATGCTTTTTGCAAAGATTGTGCTAAAAAAATTTTCAGCGAAAGTTATAAAAACGAAATGCCTTGTGAATATGAAAAAAAGATTTTACAATGGTTACCTAGTTATGCTAAACATTTACAAACAAAATATAATAAATCGAGAGTTTTTAGTAAAATTTAGAAACATTTTCATCGTGTAATTTAGATATTCTATAAATCAGTCGAGATTCTGCCATATTTGTAGTAAAATGATTTCCGTTGTATAAAATATTCAAAGATTCTTTCATTTGGTTATACAGATTGATAGAATTTGGTTCGTCATCAATGAACAAAATCTCTAATTCAGGATAATTTATTTTTAGATGTTTTAATCGGTTTGGTATTTCTCGTTTCTGAGCTCTGATAACATAATAAGGCCATTCCCACATGTGATTCTTCTTAATTAATACAAAAACATGGTGCTTTTTCTTATCAAAATTTTTACATATCATATCTCTCTTCATTAATTCCATTCGCAATTCTTGATTCTCTATTTTCAAGGATTTCATTTGACCTGAAATTTGTAACTGTTTTATTTCATCTTTTAACTGCTTATTTTCGTTTTTGAGTTTGTACTCACCATATTTTCTAATGGAAGGTAATACTTCTTTCGTAACCCAATTTTTAAACAATTTCGCTTCTGGTTTATGCGATCTCAAAATTAAAGAATAAAGTCCAGATTCATTAACGAAAACAGTGTTATTTTGGAAGTTTGAAGGTAAGCTATTTATAGCCCCCCTTATATTTAGATTAAAATAGAAGTTTTTATCATCTTCGTCAACGTTTATTCTGATCGTTTGCATAGTATTTTCATATTCTAGAATTTTTGCTACGTCTTTAGCCTTAAACCAGATCACATTGTTTTCGTCAACAATCGTAAAGATATGTTTGTTATTGAATTTTAGTTGATTATTGAGTAGGTCTACAACTGACTCCATTTAGATAGAAATAAAATTTAACTAGTAATTTTTATTTCAGTATAAAGTCCAGATTCATTGATAAAAACAGGGTCAGGATGAAGATTGTTAAGGGGTCTATGGGATAGACTCCTGTAATTTATACATTCAAAAGTTGTTTTCTTGAAAATTTGAAGGTAAGAACGATTCGTTCCCCCCTTGATTCATCATTCTTTCGACAATCTTAAATATATTGTTGTTTTACTCTCATTATTTAATAAATTTCCCTCAGAGTCTTGAACAGTTAAGACGATTTTTTGAATTCTTTTCATATTTTTTCTAATTGGAATATAATCGATTTCATTCGGTTTTTCACTGATTTTTGATCCATAAGCAACATTTGGGAAAAATGTGTACAAAATTTCAGATTCTTTGTGTAAGTGTTCGGTATGATTTTCAAAACTAGGTTCAACGAGATTGCAGTGCACTTCAATTACATCGAACGGTCTAAATTTTGGCGTTTTATTTCCTAAATATATCTGATTTGGCTCAATAGTTTCTTGAACAAACCCTAATAAATCTACAATAATTGCTGAAAACATTATTCTTACTGGTGATTTTATTTGAATTTTATTAGAGAGATAATTTTTTTGCATTTCAAACTTGTTTTCGTCAAAGTTTAAAGATTTATCTGATTGTTTGAATGTTTTCAGATAATTTTTAAGGGAATTTTTTATTTGATCGAAAGTATAATATCCTTTGTTTAAACCATAATATTTTGTTACGTTCTTCTCACTAAATCCTATACAATAAGGAGAACTTTCACTAATATTTATTACAAAATTATCAGAATAAAAGCCGCTTAAACCGATAAAATAATTTGATTCTTCCTCTAAGTGTATAGGATGTTCCAAGTTTAAAACTAATTTAGAGCTTTCTGAAGTCAACTTGAACAGCTTCATTTTCGCAAGCGTTGCTTCAAGATGAAAATCTTCTATTTAAATGGAGAAATTTTTAAAGCAAAAAGATCAGATAAAACTTCAAACGTTTGAAGAAAATAAGAAAGATCAACCAATCAGATTGTTAATTGTTGGTTCAAGTGGATGTGGAAAAACAACTTTATTATTGAATTTTATCTACAATAGGTTGATTCCTTATTCCAATTTGTATGTTTTTAGTAAATCTTTAGAACAAGACGCCTATAAAAAATTACAAGAAATGATTTGAAAATATTGAGAAGAACTTAAGCAAAGAAATATCACATTTTTACAATGCTTCTGAGGACATAGTTCCATTAAGCGAATGTAAACCCAATTCGTTAATCGTTTTTGATGATTGTATTTTGGAAAATCAGGACGTTATCAAGGAATATTTCGTAATGTCTCGTCACAAAAATATCTCTTGTATCTATCTTTCCCAATGCTTTTCAAAGGTTGATAAACAAGTTATAAGAAATAACCTGAATATGTTGTGTATTTTTAAGCAAGATGATCACTATTCGAGAAAGATTTATAACAATTATGTGGGATCTGATATGAGTTTTAACCACTTTATTGAGTTATGTGATAAAATTTGGAAGGAAGACTACGGATTTTTAACTATTAATCTAACTTTGAAGCCTAAAAATGGTAAATATCTGAATAAATTTTCTAATATAAATGCTGCTCAGTGGTCTGACAAATCTACTTGATAAAATATTTGTTACAATTATTTTTATATTATCTTTAATTTTTATTTACATTATGAAAATAACAGAAAAACGGTAAATCTGTTCACGTTCCACGTTCATGTTTTACGTTCGTGTTTACGTTTCACGTTCGTGTTTCACGTTCGCGTTCACGTTCATGTTTCACGTTCATGTTTCACGTTCGTGTTTACGTTTCACGTTCATGTTTTACGTTCGTGTTTACGTTTCACGTTCGTATTTCACGTTCGCGTTCACGTTCATGTTTCACGTTCATGTTTCACGTTCGTGTTTACGTTTCACGTTCATGTTTTACGTTCGTGTTTACGTTTCACGTTCGTGTTTCACGTTCGCGTTCACGTTCTCGTTCACGTTCTCGTTCACGTTTTACGTTCCACGTTCACGTTTACGTTCCACGTTCACGTTTTTACGTTCCACGTTCACGTTTTTACGTTCCACGTTCACGTTTTTACGTTCCACGTTCACGTTTTTACGTTCCACGTTTCAAAATTTTCCTAAATAAATGGCGAACGTAACTTCTGAAGAAGCGAAAAAACTTGATCAAATCGAAAAGAAATTAATCAAAGAATTTAAAGAACAGATTCGAATGGATGAAGAAGAACAAGAACTTATTCAAAAAATCAATCAACCTGTAACTTCTGCAATTAAAAATGTTGAAGGTAAAATTGAAAACGTTTTAAGCGATAATCAAAATTTGATGAATTTGGTTCCAGTTGTACGACAATTTGCCGATATTTCAATTCCAGAATCTGAAGTAGAAGAGTTTGAATTGCCAAAATTACCATCTTCAACACCATTTAGACCTCGAATCATTGAAGACTCTACCATAGTTGAACCAATAAGTCCTGGAACAACGGATATAATAATTGGTGAAATTGGTAAAAAATTCCTTCCTAGAGCGAAGGATGATAAATTTGGTTTGTATTGGGACAGAAAAAAGAAAAGTTTTATGATTGGAAATTTGCCCGTGAATTTTGAGCATAATGATATCATTATTAATGAAAAAACATATGAAGGAACTCAGGGTTTATGGAGATTATTAACAGGCACTGATGTTCCAAAAGACGGTTTATATTCTGAAGAAGACTTGAAAAAGTATACATAAATTTTATGGGAATCTGACTCAATTTACAAAAATAATGATCCATCAACTAAGAAACCAAAGTCAAGTAAAGGTAAAAAATATATGAAATTAATTAAACCAATTTGGGAAAAACGAATCGAAGGATCAGGTGTAAGAAAATACAATGATAATAAGATTGAGTACAGATATATCGACGATTTGACAAAACTCGATGGAATTATAAATTATATCTATGCTCAAGAAAAGGCTGGAAACAACAATTTTTTGAACGAAAAGAAAGCGATTAAAGATTTTATTTCGAACAAACTTGACGAAATGATTGAAAAACCTGATGGAATTAAATATTTAAAGCGAGTTTTGCCAGCAATAAGTTCATCTATGATTGAAGGTAGCGGATTTTTGAATGATTTTATCAACAATTTACCTTTTGAATTACACGTACCAACTTATCAGTATCTGGGGCCTGGCACAAAACTCGAAAAAAGACTAAAAAGAGGAGATACTGGTATAAATAAATTAGATCAAGCTGCTATGGAACACGATATTTTTTATGCAAAACATAGAGACACAAATTCCAGACATATCGCAGATAAAGTTTTGCAAGATAAGGCAATGGATAGATTTTTATCAAAAGATGCTAGTTTAGGTGAAAGATTTGTTGCGCTTCCAACAGCTGGAGCAATGTTTTTGAAGAGAAAACTAGGAATGGGAATCGAAGAGAACTTGAAATTTTAACTATATAAATGGAGGTGAATGTAAATTTCAGCAAAAATCAGAAAGAAAAAATAAAATCCGCTTTTAAGAGGAAAATACCCGTTAGTATTCAATTTAAAATAGATCAACTAAAAAATGGCGAAGATAAGATATTTTTAACAAATAGACAATACAATAAACTCGAAAAACATAAGAAAAACAATAAAGGAACCAGAATAGAATTTTCTTATAATCAGTTGAAAGAACTTAAAAATGGTGGACTTTTGAAAGATTTATTAGATTTTGGAGAAAATATTCCAGTTGTTAAAAATGTTGTTCCTTATGTTCGTAAAGCTGCTCCAATCGTTAAAAAGGATGTGATTCCTATTGTTCGAAACATTTTAAATTGGTTAGATAAAGAGTTGGAAGATGTTACAGGATCTGGATTAGATGAAAAAACTTTGAATTACGTGAAATCAAACATTGAAAAAAAAATTTAAACCTTTAACATTCGGGGAATTGGAAGAAATCTGCAAAAATATTAAACATTTTAGAGGAATCTTCATGAGAGATACATTACCTGAAAAAGTTAAGAAATTTGAATGTGGAATTGTGAATTTAGACTCGATTATGGGAAGTGGAACGAATTGGATTTGTTATTATAAAAATGATAAGAATGCATATTATTTTGATTCGTATGGAAGAATTGAGGACAAACCACCGAGAGAATTGATCCAATATTTAAAAAAATCAAGCGTCTACTACAATGATTCTCAGATTCAAGACTATAAAGATCCCCCAATTTGTGGTCATTTATGTGTTTTTGTTTTGAATGAACTGAGTACTGGTAAAGATTTTAAAGAAGTTGTTAACAAATTATTGCTTAATAAATATGGATTCACAAAATATTTTTGACGTATTTGGAACACAAATTATTCAAAATGTAGATAATAGTTTGAATTTTGATAGTTTGAGAAATGAGTTTGATAACAAGTTAGAAAATGTATTACAAAACCTTCCAGATTCAGATATGTTTGCTGTCGAGATTGAAGATTTTAAAGCAGAATATGATAACAAACTTGCAAATTTCATGAGTTCAAATGAAGTTGCTGATAAAATAAAAACATTGGAAAAAGAAGTTGATGATGGTGTAAAAAAATTATTTACCAATTTAATGTCTCATATCGAAAAAGCTGATGAAATTACTGAAGCAATCAAAGTTGAAAAGAATTATGTTAGTTTAGCTAATAAGAAAAGAATTGTCGGTGTTCGACCTGGTATTGACAAACATGATGTTGTTGTTAAAGAACAAATTTTAAAACCTCTAAAATTATCAGAAAACATCGATATTGTTTATTTACATGATCCGAATGTTAAAAATGCCTTAGATTTTAAAGGAAAAAGAATTAGCGGTGTTAGTAAAGGAATTAATCCATTTGATGTTGTTGTAATGATTCAATTAGAAGATCCTATTAAAATGTTTAATGAACTAAAACAAAATTATGAGAATCATAAACAGCATGTTAAAGATTTTACAACAGAAGTCTATGAAAAACTTGATGAAAGAAGTAAAAGATCAGTAGACGATGTTGGTGAAATTAATGAAAAACTTACTAAATTTAAAGAGTCTTTTGATAAGTTTAGTTTAGATGCTACGAAAACTTTTGAGAATATTGGTCATAAATTTGTTGAATACAATGATTCTTATGCTGTCAAATTTCAAAAATTAGAAGAAAACTTTAATAAATTTAAAGAAGATGTTGTTATAAGTTTTAGAGCCATCGACATCAGATTTAATGGATTAGGCGGCTATGATGACTAATTTTCCTTATATAAATGGCGCTCATATATTGTGTGAGATGTAAAGGGAAAACTGCCACAAACGATATAAAATACTATGCAAACATTAACGGAGTTAAGAGAATTTCTGGAAAATGTGCTGAATGTAACGCTAAAAAGAGCCAATTTATAAAAACTTGAAATTTTTCCCTAATAAATAGAGATGGCGGGACACTACAGTGCTTTCGATCTTTTTATCATGCAACACGAAAGAGATTTGAAAAAAGAACATTGGGATGACATTTCTCAAAAATATGAATTATCCGAAGATATGATGAGATTATACGTAAACAAATTGAATTGGTATAACATTGCTAAATATCAAACTTTATCATCAGAGTTCATTCAAGAAAATATACATTATCAATTAAAAGATCATATGTCTGTTCTTTGTCTCTATCAAAACTTGAGTATAAAGTTTTTGGATGAAAATAAAGATACAGTTGATTGGAACAATATTATAGATAGCGGTTACTATCCTGTGCAGATTTTATTGAAATATGTGACCGAGATCGCAAAATTTAAGGAAGAGAATCCTGAATATGACGAAGTAGATCATTAAAAATGACTCTAATCTTTTTAATTATTTTACTAAAATTTATATCTTTTCTTATAAAAACGTACATTAGATCGATGAAAAAATGATACACGATGTTTAAAATTTCTAAATTTTCTCTTATTAAATGGCGGACTACAGAAAATATGCTAGTGATATTGAAAGGGCGGAGTTTAAAAATTTCTATCCAATTAGTAAACAACATTTGAATGAACCGAATAAAAGAACTGAGTTTAATATTGATTTTGGAGATAACTTTTGCTCGTCTAACTTCCAGTTTTATATTTCTGGAACTTTAACAAAACAAGATGGTCAAGCATATCTTGGAACTGATAATGTTAGATTAATCGATAATTTTATACCGTTTTTATTTTCTAAGATTGAAGTAAGAAAACACAATAAATTGATAGAAGAAGTCGAAAACTGTGGTCAATTAAGCACTATTAAAGGAACTATTTCGTATTCAAAAAGTGATGTTATTTCTCAAACTTCTAATGGCTTTGAATCAGATTTTAAATTTGGTGTTTTTGAAGCAGCTGGAAATTTATCTCATTTTGGATTAGGATTTTTTGAAAATGTTACTATTCCGATCTATAAAGGAGGATTTTATCTAAGTTTTATAAGAGCAGAAGACGATGATGCGATTCTGAAGACTGCAACTGGAAATGTTATGCCTGTTGATGGAAAAATAACAGTTACAGATTTTTTTATTAGAGTTCCAATGATTGATTATAAAACCACGAGTAAAATTAGATTAATTGATGAAATTACAAAAAGTTAAAACATTATGTTTAATTTTCTAGATTGGCAATGTATTGAACAAAAAGGTATTTCCGGAACAACTTATTCGTTCGATATTACAAACATTTATAGAAATATCTTCAATCCTAAGTTCGTTATTATAGGTTTTCAAACAGATAGACAGAATAATCAAGAAAAAAATCCTTCAAAGTTTGATAGTTTGGATGTAAAAAATATCAGAGTAAAATTGAACGGTTCTTATTATCCAGATGAATTACAAAATTTAAACATTTCAGGAGGTCTTTTCAGAATCATGTATCAGATGTATCAAGATTTTAAGAAAGTTTACTGTAATAATAAGGAAATGTATTACAATCCTAAAGAATTTTTAGCGAATAGACCTATTTATGTCATTGATACAACAAAGAGTTTGACAAATATTTCTGGTTCAAAGAACGATATAATTATCAATATGGATTTTCAAAAAGCTGTTACAAACGCGATTTGTTATGTTGTTGTTGTCTCTGAGAAATTTTTAGCCTATGATGTGATTAAGAACGATATTAGAGAAATTCAGTAGTTAATGATGTTCATATTATTCTCTTTCATTCCTTCTAATATTTCAAAAATATACTCTTTCGCCACTGAAAAATCCCGATTTCTCCCGTAATAATCTTTATAATCGTACACATAATATCCTAAATAGTTGTACAATAGAATGAAATTATTTCTATTTATCTCTGTTGTAGAAATGTAAACACAAACATTTGCGCTGAAAAATTTATATCTCGGCAGACTTAGTTCCATAATCTCCATTTATAAAAAAATCTTTTTGTTTAAATGGAAGAGTATAATGCCAACTGTTACAAGTGTTCTAATAGAGGAGAAATTATCGATAAAAGATATTTAGTTTGTAGAGGTTGTAATTTAATTTTGTTAGAAAGACCTAAACCTAAGAAATTTCGAAATAAATTAACACATTTGAATAACCTGCTTACAAAATTGCAATATGGAGACAAGAAGCAAACAAAATTTGTTACAGAATTTAGAAAACAGAATAAAAATTTTTACTTATCTCTTGGAACCATTGACAAAATTATTTTCCTTTTCAAAGAATACATTAGGTTTGTAGGTATCGATACACACGTTTATTATGAAAAGATATTACC
Organism: Homalodisca vitripennis; assembly: GCF_021130785.1. Classification (NCBI taxonomy): domain Eukaryota; kingdom Metazoa; phylum Arthropoda; class Insecta; order Hemiptera; family Cicadellidae; genus Homalodisca; species Homalodisca vitripennis. The sequence goes on from NC_060207.1 coordinate 970,183, forward strand.
TGTATTTTTTCATTATCTGGATGTTGAATTTGTTTATGATTTTGAACCAGAAATCCTCGATGATTTTATAGTACATTTGGAGAAATTAAACGAAGAACCTCTTGAAAAGAATGCGGTTTTACTCACATTCTCCCCGACTTCTCGAGTGAAGGTTAGCGAATTTCATTTTTTCCGTCTTTAAATTTTTTCTATTTAAATGGAGTTCTTGAAAGAGTTAAATGATATTGGAGAATGTAAGTTTAAAGAGTATAAGAAGTTAAATGAATTAGAAGAAAAAAAGAAGTACAAAATCATGAATTTGGAGAAAATGAAAGATAAATTCGGGTTTACAATAATTGCCGAGTTGGAAGATTGTAAAGTACACTTGCCGAACAGATTTTTGACTGTTTTGGATGAAAAAAAGATTAAAGAATTAAACAAAAATGAAAAATTACACTTGATTGTTACTGGAAAGAAGACTATTAAAGATAAAGACTGTGTTACAATTAACTTTGTAGAATAAAGTCTTAACTCTAAAACTTGCAGTCCCTCCCCACGTCATAGTACTGTTTTGATAACCATAGTTGGTGTCTTTCTTCATAGGAATCACATGGAATATTATCTACAGTAATACCTTTTGTTTCACACAAAATGTGGCTATATTCTATAAGAAAAATTCTATAATGCTCTTTAATGAATTGTGTTGATAAATCTTGATACTCACAAAAATTCCTAAGAAATTCATCAATTAAGTCTTGATTATCTTGAAAGAACGTATAATATGGGAAAAATGTCATAAAAAAACGATGAAAACTCTCTGTTTGTTTATTTTTTACTTTCTTTTCAATATCTTTCGTAATTATATTAAATATGTAATCCCTTACTTTTTTAGTTTTTTGCCGATAGTAAAACACTCCATTAGACGTTTTTTCTGCAAAAGACTTTACAAGTTCTTTGAATTCTGTATCATTTAAGGAAAGTATCAACTGTTCTTTAAAATGTTTTGGTAATTCGTTGAATTCATCTTTGTTGCACTGTTTTAATGCTAGAAATTGTAGAGACTTTGGTGAGTTCATGTTGTTTATTTAGTAGAAAAGTTTTTTATTAAAGTACAGTATGTTTTTAGTAAAAATGTTTTAAATTGATTAAATTTTATTAAGATTTTTCCTTTATTCGTAGCAGATTTGACAACATTTTACAAAGCACAGCTTAAGAAAGTAGAAGCTCAGATTCGGTTAATTTTTCATTCCACAGAGTAATGTACCGATCGCTTTTGGAGACGAACGACTGTAGATTCGGTTAATTTTTCATTGAGATTTGCTGTGTTATTTCTCAGCTTCCTTTATGGTACATTGAACAGTATTTTACATTGCTTTTCGGTCGGCTCCGAAAGTGCGCCAGGAACCCCATATTACTATCTACTCTCGTATATATATATATATATATATAATTATATATATATATATATATATATATATATGGGGTCCCTAGACCACTTTTCGGGACAATACAATTTCAATTAAAAATACAGTTCTAACATTCAATATGAGGAAATAATTTACATTACAGTTCTAACAATAAATTTGAAGAAACTATTTACCATACAATTCTAAAATAACTATGATAATCTGTATTCAAGCAACCTTTCAAATAAAAATACGGTCTAAGGTCAATAAATAGATCTATGAAAATATTTTTGGGGACTTTTAAAAATCAAATAATGAAAATATACCTTCTAAATGCAATTTTAAATTATTATAGTATAACTTCATGGATGGAATAAATTAAATTAAGAATATGAACATGTTTAATCTTTTATAATATTATTTCTTAACTTATTCAACAAATTTAATCATAACACATTCTTTATCTTTAATAGTTTTCTTTCCAGTAACAATCAAGTGTAATTTATCATTTTTATTCTATTCTTTAATCTTTTTTTCATCTAAGACATTTACAAATCTATTAGGCAAATGTACTTTATAATGTTCTAAATCTGCAATAATAGTCCAACCATATTTATCTTTCATTCTTTCCAAACTAAAAATTCTACATTTCTTATTTCTCCTAATTCATTTAACTTCTTATAATCTTTAAATTTACATTCTCCAATATCATTTAACTCTTTCAAGAACTCCATTTAATAGGAATAAATTTTAACTAACAAAAATAATTCAGGAAAAATAATATAAAGTAAGACGTAAAAATCATGATTATACATAATGTATTATGTATAATCATGATTTTATGTAAGAATTAATATCATATTTTAATTAGATCAAAAAGAAAAAAATTAAAATTTACAAGCTTTAACTTGAGAAATTAATTTGAAGGTAACAGATAATTTCTTAACACCAATTTCTTTATATCTTTTCTCCAAATGTAATATAAATTTATCAACAGTTTCAGGTTTAAAACTATAATAAAATTCAATACCCAAGTAATGAAAGAGCAATCGTAATATCTTATCATAATAAATATGTTTATTTATACCAACAAACCTAACATATTCTTTAAATAATGCATTGCTATTCTCATTTTCTTCATAAGATAATATAAAAGATTTATTCCTAGATCTAAATTCTGTAACAAATTTTGTTTCTTTTTTATCTCCATATTGCAATGTTCTAAACAGATTATTCAAACGTGTTAATTTATTTTTACATTTATTAATCTTTTTCTCATATACTATTAAGTTACAATTTTTACAAACTAGAAATATTTTATCAAGAATTTATCCTCTATTACCACATTGATAACATTTTGAAATAATTATTTCTTCCATTTAAATGGGGAGGTATTTAATATAATTATTTATTCCAAGAAAGTACTTTGGCAATAATGTATTTGTTTATATTTCAACAACTGAGATAACCAAAAACCAATGCACGATGTTTCATGATTATAGAAAATTTATATTATTGTATAATTTATTTAGGATATTATTTTTATGATTATAAAGATTATTGTGGAAGAAATCGGGATTTTTCATCTGCGAAAGAGTATATTTTTGATGTATTAGAAGGAATGAAAGAGAATAATGTGAATTTGGCAAATTATTATTCTTAAATAAAAGGATATTTTACTAAATAGTATTTTAGTATTAAATGGTTAGCGAAAAGATTAACTGTCCATATTGCAACAAAGATCTCTTTAAGAAACATTTTGATAGACATTATAACTCTAAGAAGCACTTAGAAAATACAAAATTAAAAGATAATGAATTTAATTATTTGAAAGAATGGGCAAAGGATAATTAAATTTATAATTATGAAAAACTAAATTCAGATAAATTAAAAGAATTAAAGAATTCATATAAAAAATAAGGATAATCTAAATCTCTTTAATATTGAGAAATTAAAAGATATTGCAATAAAATTATCTCTTAGAAAGATTGATGATCTATCACGAGAAACTGTAATATATAATATTAAAAAAGTTCAAAAACTTCCAAATCGATTAGATTTAAGAAATACTAGATATCTTCAAGATTTAGCAAGGAAGAATGGATTAATGATTAGTACAAAAACTAGAAGAGAATTAATTAAAGAATTAAAGGAACACTTTGAATTACAAAAAAATTTTCCAGATTCAAAAGAAAATATTATTGATATTCAAACAATATCATCTAAGAAAGAACATTTTAAAGAATTTATTCTTTCTAATTTAGATGAAAACATTGTTGATCTTTCTCCATATGTAGAATCCAAAAGAGACGAATCCAAAAGATTAATTGAAAATATGTTGCAAGAAAATAAAAGTATTAAAGGTCAAACATGTTTAGAATGTGAATATTAAAGAGAATTAGTAGACGGTAATCATCAATCAACATCAATGTATTTCCAATTAAAGATAGAAGATATTTTTAATGTTGATGATTTTATTTCAAAGCAATTCGAAAACAATACATTACGTGAGCAAAATAATCAACCAATTTTAACTATTTTAAGACTTAATAAACATAATTCTTTAAATGCTGATTGTTATATTGAGTTACCTAGAGAAATACAAAATAAAAAAGCTTGTGTTAATTTTAAAAATGATAATGATCAATTTTGTTTTATTTATGCAATTAGATGTGCTGTAGAAAGACCTAAATCTCATCCTGAAAGAATTAAACAATATCAGATTTATTTAAGAGATGAAATATTTTATGGATTTGACTATCCAATGTCACTAAAAGATATAACAGCTTTTGAAAAAAGAAGTTTTAATCCTAAGTTCAGGTATCCAAAAATGTCAATAAATATCTTTAGTTATGATGAACAAATAAATATAGTTCCGTTACAGATATCAGAAATTTATGATGCTGAATTAAATATTGATTTATTGTGTGTTAAGAATGAAGATAGATCTCATTATGTTTTAATAACAGATTTAAATAGATTAGTATGCTCTCAGTTATCTAAACACAAAGAAAGGAAATTTTTGTGTAGGAGATGTTTAAGCCATTTCTACAAATCTGGAGATTTAAAAAGATCACTTAGAAATTTGTAAACAACGTGAAGTATGTCAACCAATAATGCCTTTTCCAGGTCAAACTACAAAATTCTTTAATCATAAAAATAAAATTTCGCATCCTTATGTAATCTATATGGATTTTGAGTCAATTTTAGAAAAAATTCCGACATGTAAAAATCAACAACTACGAAGATTCAAAAACATATTCCATATGGATTCACATTATATCTAGTTTCAAATGTAACAAATAAAAAATATAAACCAATATGCTATAGAGCCAAAAATGACAATGATTGAGTAAATGTTCCTATGAAATTGTTCGAAGAACTTAATAAATTTTCAAAATATATAGCTAAAAAATATAATTCTAAAAACAAAAAACAAATGAATTTAACCGAAGAAGAGGGAAATTCTTTTCAAACAACAAACATTTGTCATATTTGTGAAACTGAGGTTTTGATGATGAAAAAAGAATAAAAGTAAGAGATCACTGTCATTTAACAGGAAAATATAGAGGAGCAGCTCATAGTACGTGTCATCTAAATCTTAAATTTCCTCAAAATATTCCAGTTTTCTGTCATAATATGAGTAATTATGATACTCATTTATATATAAAAGAATTAGCTAAACATAATGGGAATGTACATTTAATTGCAAATACTGATGAAAAAATATATAAATTATTCTGTGAATTCTGATTATGGATTTGAATTTGAAAATAATAATAAACCTAGAAAATTCATAAAATTCTCATTTGTTGATACATTTAGATTCATGGCTTCTTCTATTGAAAAATTAGCAAAAAATCTTAAAAAAGACGATTTCAAACATACTAAAAATTTTATAAAAGATGGTAAAATATTGAATGAAATTTTAGAAAGACATTCAAATGATGAAGACGATATATTTGAAATTCTATCAGGAAAAGGTATATTTCCATATAAATTCATTGATAATATTGAAAAACTTGATTATACAGAAGAATTAAAAATTCAAGATTTCTATACATTATTAACACATGAGAACATTTCTGATAAAGATTATCAACATTATTTAAAAGTTTGGAATAAATTAAAAGTTAAAAATCTCGGAAATTATTCAGATTTATATAATATTCAAGATGTTTTATTACTCGCTGATATATTTGAAAATTTTCGGAAAATATGCTTAAATTGTTATAAGTTAGACCCTGCTCATTATCTAACTGCTCCAAGTCTTGCTTGGGATGCTATGTTAAAAATAACAAAAATAGAGCTTCAATTAATCCACGAATATGATATGTATTTGATGATTGAAAAAGGTATTCGTGGAGGCATTTCTCAATGTATTAAAAGATATGTGAAAGCAAATAACAAATATTTAAAAGACTTTGATGAATCGAAACCTGAAAATTTCTTATTATATGTTGATGCAAATAATTTATATGGTTGGGCATTATTTAAAAAATTACCTTATAATGAAATCAAATGGATGGATCTAAAAACATATTCAACTAATGAATGGAAGGAAGCAATTTTAGAATTAACAGGAGAAGAAGATTATGGATATATTTTAGAAGTTGATCTCAAATATCCTGAGAATTAACATGAATACCATAAGGATTTGCCTCTTGCTCCAGAACATTGTAAAACAAATTATGTACTACTCTTATTAATATTAATAAAACTGAATATTTTATTCATTCCAGAAATTAAAAATATTATTTAGAACAAGGAATGATTTTAAAACATGTGAATAGAGTTATTGCATTTGACCAGAAGCCTTTCATGAAAGAATACATAGATTTTAATACAAATATGAGAAGTAAAGCTTCAAGTGACTTTGAAAAAGATTTTTATAAATTAATGAATAATTCTGTTTTTGGAAAGTCAATGGAAAATCTTCAAAATAGACGCAACATTAAATTAGGAAACGAAGAATTTTCGATGAAACAATCTAAGAAGACTAATTTTAAATCTTTTAAAATGTTTGATAAAAACTGTATTGCTAGTCATATGTACAAGCAGAAAGTAAAGTTTAATAAATCAATTTACATTGGCTTTTCAGTTCTCGATCTTTCGAAATTATTAATGTATGAGTTCTATTATGATAAGTTAAAGAAATATGATCTAAATTTGAAGCTATATTATATGGATACTGATTCATATTTTCTAGAAATGAAACGTGATCCTTACAAAATTATTAAAGAAAATATAAATGAGTTTGATACAAGTGATTATCCTAAAAATCATGAATGTTTTGATGGTAAAAATAAGAAAGTTATTGGTAAGTTCAAAGATGAGCTTAGTGGAGAAATTTTAGAAGAATTTTGTGGCTTAAGGGCAAAAATGTATTCATATAAATATCAAGATAAGAATCCAGTTAGATGTAAAGGAATTAAGAGAAGTGTTGTAAATAAAACAATAAATATGGATAACTTTAAGAGATGTCTATTTGAAGATCAAGTAGAATTTAGAGAAATGACGTGCATTAGAAGTTATAATCATCCATTATATACGATAACATTCAACAAACTAGCACTGAGCTCGAAAGATGACAAACGAATTGTTCTAGAAAATTAGATCGAAACAGTACCATATGGATATAAACGTGAAATTAAAACAGATATTTCAAAGAGTTAAACAAAGTTGGAAACTTTGATATATAAATGGAACATGATTTAATACATTGTCACAAGTGTAAGAAAAAAAACTAAAAATATAGATTCTAAAATTGTTCGAACTCAAAATGGATTATATAGAATTGCAGAAAAGTGTCGAAAATGCAAAACTAATAAAAGTAAATTTATAAAAAATCCTGAGAAAAAACCAGTAGTTAAAAAGGAATTAAAAGATAAAAAAGAAATTGAGATTGAAGCTAAAGAAATTCATGCACCTCTTAGGAAGAAATTTATAAGGAAAAAAATTATAACATTAGGAATTGATGATTTATGGGCAGCAGATTTAGTTATAATGTCTAATTATTCGGATCAAAATGATGGATTCAAGTATATGCTAAATGTTATAGATACTTTTTCAAAATATGGTTGGTCAAGGAGAAAAAATGGAAAAGATGTTTCTTAAGCATTTGAAGATATAATCCAAGATGCAATTAAAATCAATCACAAAGCTCCAAATCTTCTCCATACAGCTAAGGGATTAGAATTTAAGAATAAAGATTTTAATGATGTTTTTAGAAAATATAACATAAAACTTTATCATAGTGGGAATGAAGAAAAATCTAGCATTATTGAAAGAAACAGCATAACTCAAAATGAGAGAATGAAAGTAATTTTCGAGATTAATAAGAATTTTAAATGGATTGATATTCTTAAATATATAGTAAAGGATTATAATAATACTTTTCATAGCACTATAAAAATGAAACCAAAAGATGTAAATAAAGAAGCTGAAAAAGAATTATTGGAAACTGTTTTCAAGTATATTCCACCAGATATTCACACGAAAACCAAATTTAAGTCAATGATTATGTAAGAATTGTAAGTAAAAAACAAAAATTTTCGAACAAATATAAAAACAATTGGTCAAGAGAAATCTTTGTGGTTTATCAGATTAATAACACAGATCCAGTAACTTATAGTATAAAAGATTTAAATAATGAAGAAATAACTGGAAGTTTTTACAAATATGAATTCAGAAAGTCAAACTATAAAAATTTTTCTGTATAAATTGAGTCTCAAAAGAAGTGTAAAATATGTCAAGAATTTAGAGTTTTTGAAGAATTTTCTAAAAATAAGAATACCAAAGATGGATTATACTATTATTGTAAGGATTGTAATAAGAAATATAGAAAAGATTTATATGATAAAATGGGAAAATTATCCTTGGAAGAGAAAGAATGCACACGGTGTAAAATATAGTTAAGAATATTTCTGAATTTAACAATTGGCATTATAGTAAATATAAAAAACAAGCCTATTGCAAAGAATGTATCAGAGAAATCTTTGCTAGACCAGTTCATTGCTTATGCGGAAGAGAAATTCAACAATTCTATAATCTTAAAAGACATTTACAAACAAACTATCATAATTCACGATTTTAGTAAAATTTATTAACATTTTCATCGTGTAATTTAGATATCTTATACATCAGTCGAGATTTAGACATATTTGTGGTAAAATAATTTCCGTTGTATAAAATATTTAAAGATTCTTTCATTTGATTATAAAGATTTATACTATTTTGATCACTATGTCTTAATAACATTTCCATTTCTGGGTAATGAATTTCAATTTCTTTCAATCGTTTTGGTATTTCTCTTTTTTGAGCTCTGATAACATAATAAGGATATTCCCACATGTGATTCTTTTTTATTGAAACAAAAACATGGTGTTTTTTCTTATCAAAATCCTTACAAACAAGGTCTGGTTTCATTAAGTCAATTTTTACACTTTGTTTTGCGATTATTTCAGTTTTTATTTCATCTTTAATTTGCAAGTGTTTAACTTTGTCCTCTAAATATTTAAAATTTTTTTCAAGTTTGTACTCAGAAAATTTTATAATAGGGGGCAAAACATCTTTCATAACCCACTTTTTAAACAATTTCGCTTCTGATTTATTAGATCTCAATATTAATGAATATAATCCAGATTCATTGATAAAAACAGTATCTTTTCTAATAAAGTTTTGGGGGCACTCGAGTGAACCCAAAGATTTTAAGTCGAAATATGATATTTTGTCTTCATTATCGACATGATCTCTAACTGTTTTCTTCGTATTTTCATATTCTAAAATTTCTGCAACATCTTTCGCCTTAAACCAAAATTCATTATTCTTGTCTATAAGTGTAAGGATCTGTTTGTTATTGAATGTAAGTTGATTATTGAGTAGATCAACAACTGAATCCATTTAGATAGAAACATTTTTAACTAGTAATTTTCATTTTGAGAATAAAGCCCAGATTCATTAATGAAAATAGTGTTTTCTTTGATATTTTTGTGGTGGTTTAAATACCCCCACATAATCTTTTACTAAAATACTGAAATGTATCATAAATTTCAACTCATTTTTATTCTTTTTTCAATCTTAAATACGAGTATATTGTTGTTTTACTGTCATTATTCAATAAATTTCCTTCCGAGTCTTGAATAGTTAGAATTCTTTTAATATTTTTTCTAATTGGAATATTATCGATTTCATTCGGTTTTTCACTGATTTTTGATCCATAAGCAACATTTGGGTAAAATTTGTATAAAATTTCAGATTCTTTGTGAAGATGTTCAGAATGATTTTCAAAACTAGGTTCAACAAGATTACAATGTACTTCAATTACATCGAACGGTCTAAATTTTGGCGTTTTATTTCCTAAATATACCTGATTTGGCTCAATAGTTTCTTGAACAAACCCTAATGAATATACTATAATTGCTGAAAACATTATTCTTACTGGTGTTTTCTTTGATATTTTTGTGGTGGTTTAAATACCCCCACATAATCTTTTACTAAAATACTGAAATGTATCATAACTTTCAACTCATTTTTATTCTTTTTTCAATCTTAAATACGAGTATATTGTTGTTTTACTGTCATTATTCAATAAATTTCCTTCCGAGTCTTGAATAGTTAGAATTCTTTTAATATTTTTTCTAATTGGAATATTATCGATTTTATTCGGTTTTTCACTGATTTTTGATCCATAAGCAACATTTGGGTAAAATGTGTATAAAATTTCAGATTCTTTGTGAAGATGTTCAGAATGATTTTCAAAACTAGGTTCAACAAGATTACAATGTACTTCAATTACATCGGACGGTCTAAATTTTCCTAAATATACCTGATTTGGCTCAATAGTTTCTTGAACAAACCCTAATAAATATACTATAATTGCTGAAAACATTATTGTTACTGGTGATTTTACTTGAATTTTGTTAAAGAGATAATTTTTTTGCATTTCAAACTTGTTTTCGTCAAAGTTTAAAGATTTATCTGATTGTTTGAATGTTTTCAGATAATTTTTAAAGGAATTTTTTATTTGATCGAAGGTATAATATCCTTTGTTTAAACCACAGTATTTTGTTATGTTCTTCTCACTAAATCCTATACAATAAGGAGAACTTTCACTAATATTTATTACAAAATTATCAGAATAAAAATCACTTAAACCAATAAAATAATTTGATTCTTCCTCTAAATGAATATGATGTTCTAAGTTTAAAACTAATTTAGAGCTTTCTGAAGTCAATTTGAACAGTTTATTTTCGTTATTTAAATGGAGAAATTTGTAAAGCAAAAAGGTCAGATAAAACTTCAAACGTTTGAAGAAAATATGAAAGATCAACCAATCAGATTGTTAATTGTTGGTTCAAGTGGATGTGGAAAAACAACTTTATTATTGAATTTCATCTACAATAGATTAATTCCCTATTCAAATTTATATGTTTTTAGTAAATCTTTAGAACAAGATGCATAAAAAAAAATTACAACAAAGATTTGAAAATATTGAGAAAAACTTAAGCAAAAAATATCACATAATGATTATGATAAATATTATAATGATTCTGAGGACATAGTTCCATTAAGCGAATGTAAACCAAATTCTTTAATCGTTTTCGATGATTGTATTTTAGAAAATCAAGACATTATTAAGGAATATTTCGTAATGTCTCTACATAAAAATATCTCTTGCATTTATCTTTCTCAATGCTTTTCAAAGGTTGATAAGCAAGTTATAAGAAATAATTTAAATATGATTTGTATTTTTAAACAAGATGATGACTACACTAAAAAGATTTACAATAATTATGTTGGTTCTGACATGCGTTATGATCAATTTAATGAGTTTCCCCGTGGGGGACTGGCATCCTCATCGGCATCAGCCACTGTCCCAGATGGGATCGTGGGTGATGTACCATCCTCGTCTTGTGCTGCAACTTCTAAGGGAGTGGCAGGGCAAGGGGAGGAAGCCACCTTCCCTTGTCACTATTCCAGTGACAAGGGTAGAAAACCTTTTCCCCTCTTGGGTTGGCCCTGAAATTGATAGTAGTTACCTATCCCTTCCTTTCCTGATGGTCCCACCCCTACTTTACCAATAACCCCAGACTAAGGTATTATGCGACCCATGCTGAGAGTCTCGTGGCACTGGGGGTATATTCAGTGTCTACAACGGAGCCTTCTGGGAACCAGGGGACACCCAGTCGTAATTACCCTTATCTTCCTAATCAGGTCACTGGGAAGATGGACTGCAAATACCCGGTTCTCGTGGGATCAAATGGGATGGAGAATGAAAAACTAAAGTAAACAAAAACAAAACTGAAACTCAAGAGGTAAGCGAAACCCAACCAGAAGAGCTACCGATTGAGCAACTAAGAGTGTCTGAGATGACCCCAATGGAGGAAGACAGACTTCTCTTGTCAGAAGGCGAAGTTCGGCCGGAATAGCCAAAAAAGAAGCGGCTCTAGAGAGGCGAACTACGAAAGCGGAGGATAGAAGAGGCTATCGCTAGACGTGAGCCGATAATCCCCCGGAAAGAAAGGCAGAAGAGGTGGGAAGAGAAAAACCGAGCTCTGATGAAACCACACAACGAAGCCGGTTCCTCAAAAGGGAACTTGGTTGTTGTTGGGGCCTCAGAGCAAGGGAAAACTCATTCCGTACCAGCCCAAAAACAACAAACCCCAAGCTATGCAGGTGTGAAGAGGCTGCGATCGCAGCTGACACCTGAAGAACAAGCAAAGGGAGGGGAGAAAAGAAGGAAGGGACATGATGGAGGTGTCACTAAGAAGACACCCGAAACATATGCCGAAAGGATCTCTGTGGAGAAGCTGGCTATTGTCCGGCTCGAACACCCAGAAGAGAAGCTATCGACGGAAGAAGCCAACAACCTGAAGAAAGTGCTGGGCAAACGCGCCTTTAAGGGCAAAAACGTTAGGATGTCCAGCTGTTATGTTGAAGGTGGAGCGATAGTGGTCGGCTGTGTTAACACAGAAACAAAGGTGTGGCTGGAGAAGCAGGTCCAGGAGCTGAGTCCTTTCGAAGTTCAGCTAAAAGCCTGGTAAGGATGTTCAAAGTATCAACTTTTATCCCTAAGGACATCGAGGTGGACAGCAAGCAAGGGCTGTTCGAAGCCCTCAAAAACCAGAATGACCTTGACACGGATCAATGGACTGCTGTTGGAGGGAAATAAAGCACCAACGGCGAATTCCTGGTCCTTCATGAGAACGAAGACTCCCTAAAGAAGCTGAAGACTCTGGCGATGCGCCCATTTTTGGGTAGCGACAGGATTACCTTCAAGCTGCAGGGAGGTAACGATCAATAGTGGATGACAGCGGTGCTCCAGATAAACTTACACCACAGCAGAGCAGCTACGGCAACACTCTGACAGAAGATCCTGGCTGACGACATAGGCGTGGTCCTGATCCAAGAGCCATGGACCGTTGGCAGCCGTGTGATGGGGATGAGCACCGCTAAAGGTAATCTGATACATGATTCTGGCAGTAACAACCCTAGAGCATGTATATATGTCAGTAACAAAATTAAATCACTAAAAATGGCACAAATGCGTTCTAGAGACACAGCCGTAACAGAGGTTCACTTGCAGACAGGTGATGGCAACATCAGAATCCTGTTTGCATCGGTTTACCTCCCATACGATTCTCCAGAACCACCGCCAACTGCGGAGATGAGGCGGATTGTGGAGTTCGGAGCCCTTACGCGGAGGCACCTGAATGTCGGTTGTGACGCGAATGCCCACCACGCCGCTTGGGGTAGCAGCAACATCAACAATCGGGGTGAGTCTCTCTTGAATTTCTTAGTAGAATCTAACTTAGTTATTATGAATCAAGGCCGTAAACAAACTTTTGTACAAAGAAGAGGTACCGGGGTAAGAGAAGAGGTCTTAGATATAACTCTTACTAGCAACTATATTGCAACTAAAGTTTTAAACTGGAGTGTGCTAGATGAAGCATCTGCTTCAGATCATAAGTATATCTCATTTGACATGAGGTCGTATAAAATAAATGAGACCTATGGAAACCCAAAGAAAACAGATTGGGTAGCTTTCAATGCAGAGCTAAAAAGCAATCTAGTAAGGGGAAATGGGTATCAGTGGCAAGGGGTCAAGGACATGGCGAACTCTTTGCAAAACGCCATGATAGAATCGTACCACAAAGCCTGCCCCGTGATTGAGAAAAACTCATGGAAAAAAGCATGTTGGTGGAACCAGAGGCTGGAAACCCTGAGGAAAAACCTTCGCAGAGCATATAATACATGCAAACGTGCAGGGAACTGGGATAGGTACTCTGCTGCCCTAACAGAGTACAATAAAGAGGTGAGAAGAGCTAAGAGAAACTCGTGGAGAGAATTCTGTCAGAGTATTGATAAGGCTCCTGACTGCGCAAAACTCCAAAAAGTCCTAGCTCGAAGCCCCACAAATGTGGTGGGTACTATACTTAGGGAAGATGGGACTCACACCAAGGGTCCTGAGGAGACTCTTCAGTGTTTACTAAATACACACTTCCCAGGATCGTTTCAAACCAGTGAAACAGTTGTTAGTGAATGGCGGCGAGAACCTAGAGATAGCTCGTCTAAGGAGGACTGGAACTGTGCAAAGACTGTTATCAACTACTTAGGGATAAAACGGGCCCTGGAGTCTTTTAAGCCGTTCAAATCACCAGGTACCGATGGCATTTTTCCCGCTTTACTGCAGGAGAGTGGGGACTTGGTGATACCTCTGCTCCTACGACTGTTTCGAACTAGTCTAGCGACAGGAGTCATACCCTCATCTTGGAGGACCTCTAGGGTTATATTTATCCCGAAGCCAGGCAAACCCTCCTATGAAGTTGCAAAGGCTTATAGACCAATAAGCCTAACATCCTTCTTCGTCAAGACCATGGAGAAGGTTCTGGATAGGCATTTAAGGGACACAGTCCCTTACATCCAAGTCAACATGCCTATCAGAAAGGTAAATCTTGTGAAACAGCCCTACACTGTCTGGTTGGCAAGATTGAGCAAGCTATTGAACAAAAGGAAATAGCTTTAGCAGTGTTCCTGGATATAGAAGGAGCTTTTGATAATACGAGTACTCACTCTATAGTGTCTAAGCTTACATCCAGGGGTACGGAGAAAACTGTTGTTAGGTGGATAAGTAACATGCTTAAGAGCAGAAGAGCACAGGCATCTCTGTGCGGAGTCACAAGAGAGGTCAAAACGCAGCGAGGATGTCCACAAGGTGGTGTATTATCACCAAGCCTGTGGAACATAGTTGTGGATGACTTACTCTGGACTCTGAATGATCAGGGTATGTATGCTCAAGGCTATGCAGATGATGTTGTCATACTCATAAGAGGCAAGCATGTGGTTACGTGTCTGGAAATGATGCAGAGAGCACTGGCCATTGTGGAGCGATGGTGTGACGAAGAAGGACTTGCAGTAAATCCTTCAAAGACCGTCATGATACCATTTACAAGTAGAAGGAAACTGGAAATCACACAACCAGTCCTATGTGGGGGCCAGATACAGTTAAGCAGGAGTTCAAATATCTAGGTTTCAAACTGGATTATAAACTCACCTGGAATTGTCATCTGGAATACATAATCAGACGATCTCAGACTACATTGATGATGGTGAGACGTGCGGTAGGATGCACATGGCGGCTTAGACCCGACCCGTCACATTGGCTGTACACCAGAGTCATTAGGCCAATGATGGTGTATGGCTCAGTGGTATGGTGGCCAAAAGTCCAACAGGTGACTGCCGCAAAAAACCTGTCAAAGGTACAGCGGTTGGCATGCTTGGGGACAATGGGTGCCATGAGAGGAACACCAACCGCTGCTATGGAAGTAGTGCTAAACCTCCCACCCCTAGACATATTCGTCATAGGAGAGGCTAGGATGGCTGCCTACAGAATGAAGTGCAATGGGAATTGGCATTATCACTATGCTAGTAAGCACTCCAAGATCGTTGACATTCTCAAACTGGATATTCTAGAAATGATGTCTGACAGAATGGCAAAGGTTACGGACTGGGAAAAACCATTTCAAGTCAACATTGTTGAAAGGAAGGAATGGTCAAAAGGTGAGCCTGACTACATGAAGAAGGCTCTAACCTGGTACACGGACGGGTCAAAGACTCTGAAGGGTACTGGGGCAGGGGTCTGGGGAGCCAGACCGAGGGTTAACTTAAGCTTTAGCCTAGGTAAACTGGCAACTGTCTTTCAGGCTGAAGTTACAGCCCTTGCAGAATATGCAAGAGTTAATGTGGAAAGGGGCTAAAAAGGCAAAAACATCTACATTAACTCGGACAGCAGGGCTGCTCTGCAGGCCTTGGCCAACCATGACTGTAATTCGAAGACAGGCTGGGAATGCCATAAGGTCTTGAAATTGCTGGCGAAAACCAATAAAGTTATTCTAACTTGGATGCCTGGACATAGAGGAATCACAGGGAATGAAGGGGCAGACAGTTGCGCTAACTTAAGAGCCAACTGTCTTCTTACCGGTCCTGAACCAACGTGTGGGGTCTCATATAACTTAGCACATAGATCAGTTACCAAGTGGATGGCTAACAAACACCTACAACATTGGAGAAATACTGAGGGGAATGTACAAGCAAAGCGGATGCTCAAGAGAACATTGCAGCAGATGCCCTTAGAATGAGTAGAACGGAGATCAGAAAGGTGACTGGTTTTATTACAGGTCATTGGATATTCCGAAGTCACCTGAACAGAATAGGTATTCCAGTTCAGGAAACACTGTGCAGGAAATGTGGCGAGGCTGACGAAACAGCCAAGCACGTCATATTTGAATGTCCGGCAAACGCTCAAGATCCCTAGGTGTTCTTATGCATACGGAAGAGAGGTTGGAACAGGAAAGCATTGTTCAGAAGATCTCATGGTTTTGTAAAGGCCTGGGATTTGATACAGCTTAAACCTGGGAGAGGGTACACAATAAGCCGGATGGCTGAGAGGCAACTACCAGGCCTAGGAAACCTGGCCCTCTGTTAAAAAAAAATTTAATGAGTTATGTGATAAAATTTGGAAAGAAGACTATGGATTTTTAACTATTAATCTAACTTCGACGCCTAAAAATGGTAAATACTTGAATAAATTCTCTAATATAAACGTGTAATAATCTCGTACGTTTTCACGTTCCATGTTGACGTTTTTACGTTCACGTTTCAAAATTTTTCTAATTAAATAGCGAACGTAACTTCTGAAGAAGCGAAAAAACTTGATCAAATCGAAAATAAATTAATCAAAGAATTTAAAGAACAGATTAGAATTAAAGAAAAAGAACAAGAATTTCTTCAAAAAAATTAATCAACCTGTAACTTCTGCAATAAAAAATGTTGAAGGTAAAATTGAAAATGTTTTAAATCAAAATAAAAATATGATGGATTTAGTTCCAGTTGTACGAAAATTTGCTGATATTTCGATTCCAGAATCTGAAGACGAAGGAATTTGAATTACCAAAATTACCATCTTCAACACCATTTAGACCCCGAATCATTGAAGATTCTACAGTAGTTGAACCAATAAGTCCTGGAACATCTGATATAATAATTAGTGAAATTGGTCAAAACTTCCTTCCAAGAGCAAAGGATGATAAATTTGGTTTGTATTGGGATACATAAAAGAAAAGTTTTATGATTAGAAATTTACCCGTGAATTTTGAAAACAATGATATAATTATTAATGAAAAAAAGTATGAAGGTACTCAAAGATTGTGGAAATTATTAACAGACAATGATGTTCCACGAGATGATTTATATTCCGAAGAAGATTTGAAAAAGTATACTGAAATTTTATGGAAATCTGTTTCAATTCACAAAAATAATGATCCATCAACTAAAAAGCCTAAATCAAGTAGGGGTAAAAAATATAAGAATTTAATTAAACCAATTTGGGAAAAACGAATCGAAGGATCTGGTGTAAGAAAGTACAGTGGTAATAAGATTGAATACAGATATATCGATGATTTGACAAAACTTGATGGAATTATTAATTATATTTATGCTCAGGAAAAGGCTGGAAGTAACAATTTTTTGAACGAAAAGAAAGCGATTAAAGATTTTATTTCGAACAAACTTGATGAAATGATTAAAAAACCAGATGGAATTAAATATTTAAAACGAATTTTGCCCGCAATAAGTTCATCTATGATTAAAGGTAGTGGACTTTTAAATGATTTTATCAACAATTTACCGTTTGAATTACACGTACCAGGTTATCAATATCTGGAGCCTGGGACAAAGCTTGAACAAAGACTAAAAAGAGGAGATCTTGGTGTGAATAATTTAGATCAAGCTGCAATGGAACACGACGTTTTTTTTCAAAACATAGGGACACAAATTCTAGGCATATTGAAGGTAAGGTTTTGCAAGATAAGGCAATGGATAGATTTTTATCAAAAGAT
Source organism: Homalodisca vitripennis (assembly GCF_021130785.1). Taxonomy (NCBI): domain Eukaryota; kingdom Metazoa; phylum Arthropoda; class Insecta; order Hemiptera; family Cicadellidae; genus Homalodisca; species Homalodisca vitripennis. Next base: position 987,965 of record NC_060207.1, read on the forward strand.
GCTCGTTTAGGTGAAAGATTTGTTGCTCTTCCAACAGCTGGAGCAATGTTTTTAAAAAGAAAACTAGGAATGGGAATCGAAGAGAACTTGAAATTTTAGCTATATAAATGGAGGTGAACGTAAATTTCAGTAAAACTCAGAAAGAGAAAATAAAATCCGCTTTTAAGAAGAAAATACCTGTTAGTATTCAATTTAAAATAGACCAACAAAAAAATGGCAAAGATAAGATATTTTTAACAAATAGACAATACAATAAACTCGAAAAACATAAGAAAAACAATAAAGGAACCATAATAGAATTTTCTTATAACCAATTAAAAGAGCTTAAAAATTGTGGACTTTTGAAAGATTTATTAGATTTTGGAGAAGATATTCCAGTTGTTAAAAATGTTGTTGCATATGTTAGAAAAGCTCCTCCAATTGTAAAAAAAGATGTGATTCCTATTGTTCGAAACATTTTAAATTGGTTAGATAAAGAGTTGGAAGATGTTACAGGATCTGGATTAGATGAAAAAACTTTGAATTACGTGAAATCAAACATTAAAAAATTGAAATCATACCATTAACTTTCAGGGAATTGGAAGAAATCTGCAAAAACATTAAACATTTTAGAGGGATTTTCATGATAGATACATTACTTGAAAAAGTTAAGAAATTTGAATGTGGAATTGTGAATTTAGACTCGATTATGGGAAGTGGAACGCAATGGATTTACTATTATAAAATGATAAGAATGCATATTATTTTGATTCGTATGGAAGAATTGAGGACAAACCACCGAGAGAATTGATCCAATATTTGTAAAAATCAAACCTTTATTATAATGATTCTCAAATTCAAGACTATAAAGATCCCCCAATTTCTGGTCATTTATGTGTTTTTGTTTTGAATGAGTTGACTGATGGTAAATATTTTTAAGAAGTTGTTAAAAAATTATTACTTAATAAATATGGATTTACAAAATATTTTTGATGTATTTTGGTACACAAATTAAAACAGAAAGTATTCAAAATGTAGATAATAGTTTGAATTTTGATAGTTTCAGAAATGGGTTTGATAACAAGTTAGAAAATTTATTACAAAACCTTCCAGATTCAGATATGTTTGCTGTTGAGATTGAAGATTTTAAAGCAGAATATGATAACAAACTTGCAAATTTCATGAGTTCTAATGAAGTAGGTGATAAAATAAAAACATTAAAAAAATAATTTGATGATAGTGCAAAAAAATTATTTACCAATTTAATGTCTCATATCGAAAAAGCTGATAAAATTACTGAAGCGATCAAAGTTGAAAAGAATTATGTTAGTTTGGCTAATAAAAAAGAATTGTCGGTGTTCGACCTGGTATTGACAAACATGATGTTGTTGTTAAAGAACAAATTTTAAAACCTCTAAAATTATCAGAAAACATCGATATTGTTGATTTACATGATCCGAATGTTAGAAATGCCTTAGATTTTAAAGGAAAAAGACTTAGCAGCTTTAGTAATGGAATTTATCCGTTTGATGTTATCGTAAAAGAACAATTACATGATAATATTAAAATGTTTGATGAACTGAACTAAAATTATGAGAATCATAAACAACATGTTAAAGATTTTACAACAGAAGTCTATGAAAAACTTGAAGAAAGAAGTAAAAGAGCTATAGAAAATTGTGACGAAATTAGTGAAAATGTTATAAAAATTAAGCATGATTTTCAAGCATTTCAAGATGATATTCATGAAACCTTCGAAATAAATGGCGAAACGCTTAATAAAATACGTGCTACTCATCAATATCATTTTGATAAACTAACGGATAATTTCATTAAATTTAAAGAATATGTTGATAAAACTTGAAAATATTGATAACAGATTTAATGGATTAGATGGTTATGATGATTAATTTAAAGTTTTTCCTTTATAAATGGCACTCATATATTGTGTGAGATGTAAAGAAAAAACTGCAACAAATGATATACAATATTATGCAAACATCAATGGAGTTAAGAAAATATCTGGAAAATGTGCTAAATGTAACACTAAAATGTGCTAATTTATAAAAACTTGATTTTGAAATTTTTTAGTAATAAATAGAGATGCAGGACATATAATGCAACACGAAAGAGTTTTAAAATAGAAGATTGGGATGATATTTCTCAAAAATATGAATTATCCGAAGATATGATGAGATTATACATAAACAAATTGAATTGGTATAACATTGCTAAATATCAAACTTTATCATCAGAGTTCATTCAAGAAATTATTCATTATCAATTAAAAGATCATAATATGTCTGTTCTTTGTTTCTATCACCACTTGAGTATAAAGTTTTTGGATGAAAATAAAGATACAGTTGATTGGAATAATATTATAGATAGTGGTTACTATCCTGTGCAGATTTTATTGAAATATGTGGCCGAAATTGCAAAATTTAAGGAAGAGAATCCTGAATATGATGGCATTGATCACTAATAAATGGCATATATTGAATTTTTAATTTTATGCATTATTTTATTAAAACTTGTATAATTTCTTTTAAAAACTATGAATAAACTTTATTAAAAATTTGAAATTTTTTCTATATAAATGGCTGACTACAGAAAGTATGCAAATGATATTGAGAGAGCAGAGTTTAAAAATTGTTATCCTATTAGTAAGCAACATTTGAATGAACCGAATAAAAGAACTGAGTTTAATATTGATTTTGGAGATAATTTTTGTTCGTCTAACTTCCAGTTTTATATTTCTGGAGTTTTAACAAAACAAGATGGTCAAGCATATTTTAGAACAAATGATGTCAGATTGATTGATAATATCGTACCATTTTTATTCTCTAAAATTGAAGTAAGGAAACACAATAAATTGATAGAAGAAATTGAAAATTGTGGTCAATTAAGTACTATTAAAGGAACCATATCTTATTCCAAAAGTGATGTATTTTCAAACAGTTTTGAATCAACTTTTAAATTTGGACAATTTGAAGCGGTCGGTGATTTAGCACATTTCGGCTTAGGTTTCTTTGAAAATGTCAATTTTCCAATCTACAAAGGTGGATTTTATATTAGTTTCATAAGAGCTGAAGATGATGATGCTATATTACAAACAAAAACTGGAAATGATATGCCAGTTGATGGCAAAATTACAATTAACGAGTTTTTCATTAGAGTTCCGATGATTGATTATAAAACCACGAGTAAAATTAGGTTGATTGATGAAATTACAAAAAGTCAAAACATTATGTTTAGTTTTCTAGATTGGCAATGTATGGAACAAAAAGGTATTACTGGAACAACTTATTCGTTCGATATCACAAATATTTATAGAAATATATTCAATCCAAAGTTCGTCATTATAGGTTTTCAAACAGATAAACAGAATAATCAAGAAAAAAAATCCTTCAAAGTTAGATAGTTTAAATGTTAAAAATATCAGAGTAAAATTTAATGGTTCTTATTATCCAGATGAATTACAAAATTTAAACATTTCCGGAGGTCTTTTCAGAATTATATATCATATGTATCAAGATTTTAAGAAAGTTTACTACAAAAATATGGAAATGTATTACAATCCCAAAGAATTTATAGCAAATAGACCCATTTATGTCATTGATACAACAAAGAGTTTGACAAATATTTCTGGTTCAAAGAACGATATAATTATCAATATGGATTTTCAAAATGCTGTTACAAACGCGATTTGTTATGTTGTTGTTGTTTCTGAGAAAACTTTATCATATGACGTGATTAAGAATTATATTAGGGAAATTCAGTAAAATTTGAGAAAAAATCGTCTTATTTTCTATATTATTCATCGGATAATTTTACAACTTTACAGAATTGTTAAAGACATTGATAAAAACATTGAATGTAAATTATATAAAGAAATATTGAAAAATAGGGATGATATAAGGAAAAATCTATTTCAAGGTCATCTTAAGGGTTAGACCGGAAGTGACGATTTAAAAAATACTTTAATATTTACTGATCCTATATACCAAATTTCATCAAAAAAGCTCCAATAGTTCTCGAGATATAAGAGTTTAAAGACAAGGGATGATTGGGGTGGATTTTGAAAATTTCTTTATTTTCATGAAATTTTAAGTAGAACTCGCTTGTTTTTGAAGTTTCAGATTTTTCTGATAACATTTTTAATTTTTTATGAATATTAAGAAATAGGGGATAATTTCACCCTTATGGATAAGTTAAGTCAAAAGAGTTACGTATTTACTATATGTGTACCAAATTGCATTAAAATCGGTTGTATAGTTTTTTATCAACAAGGTTTGAAAGAAATATTGATATTCACTCATTTAATATACATTCTCACTCATAATACCTCTAGGGAATTGAGCCATTTCATTTTAACATGTTGGTAACACTACATCTCGTCTTCATCTAGAATTTTCCTTCTTGCTGAGCGTTGGCCACGTATAGCTAGCTAGCCATGTGAAATCTCCTCTATTACGAAATTTAACAAGATATATCATTATTTAGTAGATTCTAATGTATTTGTGAGTTGAAGAAAGAAGATGTGGACTTTATAAAGTAAGAAGATTGTTGTGAAGATCTGTTTTTTGTTAAATATTTTAAGAAGTGAAGTGTTCAATTGGGCTTGGTTCTTCATATTTAATAAGTTTCTATTATGTTCTCGAAGAAACACATTACAAGAAGATTGTGTGTTGAATTTGTTTAAACATTCTAACATGTGATAAAAATAATGTTTGAAAAATAGTGATATAAAGTGATCAATTGTACGATGAAAAGTATTAAGGTCAAGCGTTAGTGACACAAACGCCTCTCACATGTTTCAATAAAATGAGATTCGAGGTCAAGCGTTAGTAGTAAAAACGCTCTCAGCTGAAAAGGAGACGTCACAAATCTAGAGTTGATTGAAATAAAACATATGATACCTTTCTTCTTCTCCCATTCCCAATTTCTTAGAAGTTAAGTTGATATGAAAATCCCAAGCGCAAAAACACACACTAACAACACTACACCAAAGACACAATCATTCATTTTGTTAATCAACGAAGTAATATAGGTAATATTGTATAATAAAGAATTTTTCATTACAGAGCTTAAGAATATTGAAAGCGATAACTCATATTATAGATTATAAAACTTGCTTTTCTTTTAATTATAATACATTCTATAATAATTTGTTTTTTTATTTGAATTCCCTCCAAAAAAAGTCACAAAAGCCACTACTTGTGGTGTAAAGCCAATCGTTTCTCCAATCAATTAGTTTTTCTCTTTATTTTTTGGAATCACATGGAATATTATATACAGGAATATTTTTTGCTGCTATTAAAAATTCATCATAATCCCCACTAAGAAATTTATCTTTGTAATCTTTAATAAACTGTGTTGTTAAATCTTGATATTTACACATAGTCTCTGGTAAATCATTTGGATGAATAGCAAGAGATATTTTAAGAGTGTATTTAATATCGCTGTTAAAGCTCCAATAACTGTGTTGAAACAGCATAAACACATGTTGAAAATATTCTGATTGTTGTTTTTCTATCAATTTGTTGTAAAAATACTTTGCGAGTTTGGTATATATATCCAGTAAAATTTCTCCACGATTCAAAAGTTTAAAAACTTTGTATACACTATATAAACGCATCACCTGTAAAACTGGAATATCTTCTGTATTTAAGATATCTAACAACTCTTCGTCAGTTGAAGGTATCAATTGTAGTTTTACATATTTTGGTAATTCACTGAACTCATTAAAATTGTCTTCCTTTATAAGTTTTTTAAATGCCAGAAACTGAAGTGATTTTGGAGATTTCATTTTTTCACACTTAGACATCCTTGACTACTTAGTAAGAAAATTTTTTTTAGAAAAAATATTATTCATAACCTTTGTTATATTTGATAAAATTTCATTGACATAAAATGAAATACTTATAAAAGGTTTAACATATTCACATTATTAAATTAATTTATTCCATCCTTGGAAGTTATACTATAATGATTCAAAATTGCATTTAGAAGGTATATTTTCATTTGATTTTGTAAAGTCCCCAAAAATATTTTCATAGATCTATCTATTGACCTTAGACCGTATTTTTTATTTGAAAGGTTGCTTGAATACAGATTATCATAGTTATTTTATAATTGTATTGTAAGTTGTTTCTTCAAATTTATTGTTAGCACTGTAATGTAAATTATTTCCTCATATTTAATGTTAGAACTGTATTTTTATTTTAAATTGTATAGTCCCGAAAAGTGGTCTAGGAACTCCATATATATATATATATATATATATATATATATATATATATATATATATATGTGTGTGTGTGTGTGTGTGTGTGTGTGTGTGTGTGTGTGTGTGTGTGTGTGTGTGTTTGGTCTTCCGATCATATGTTAGTTTGCATATTTAAACGCATATGTGACAGATACGGCCAAATACAAAATAATTGAATCGGAAAAAGTAAGCGCTCTGTGGTGTAATGGTAGCACATTCACCCGGAAAGTGAGAGATCCGGGTTCGACTCCCGGCGGAGCAAGTACTTTTTGTGATTCAATGTTTATTGAAATTATATATTGTGTGTGTGTGTGTGGTGAATGTATTTCACATTCTACTATACTAACTTCATAGACATCATCAACCTCTTATTTTGACTTATACTCTTATGCATCTATTATGCTACTTTCCGACGATTTAATTGACCTCATGAACAGCTTAGGTTAAGTATTTATTCTATTTTAACGTACATGATAAATTCCTAAAGGCGTATATAAGATGCTAAATATTAACACTTGCATTGCGGCTGCGGTGAGCACATCTTACTAGTAAATATTTACAATGCATTATTTTGTGTTGAGCCAAATATTATGAAAGCTTTTAAACACTATAAATATTTGAAGTTGTCATTAAACTATCTGTGTTGTTCTCAAGTTACAGCATAAATTAGAAACTACTAATGATATTTAAATACAGAACGAAATAACGTGCAACCATTTGAGCAGATATTTGTAATACCTCTAATGATTCGGCTTCTGTTATAATTGAATATATTTTGTATTGGTCAAAATAGTTCTTTACAATGTATTGAAGTATAACTCCTTCCATATTTGAATGACATGTTCGTTACATCACATCCGCTTACAATAAAACTGTGTAACTCTCCGATACTGAAAATTGTATCCATTGTTCCTTAAAACAGTGTATTGCAATAATTTTGGGCAAAGTGAACTATAATTAACGATATAATAAAACTCAATTAGCTTAGGAATGTTTAAAATACCACCTGAAAGGTATTAGCTTATGATGCTAATGTGACACCATGACAAAACAAGCGGGTATTTCGATTACAAATAGCACGGGTCCTATATTTTAATAACTCGCCAAAGCACGTACGATACTCTCTAGTTTCCAAAGAAGTAATTTAATATATAATTATTAAGTTTTTAAGCTTAAAGGTATGTTTTCACTATATTTCATTCTTTACTATTAAAATATAAATATTACCTTTTCATTTACAGGCTGTTCAGAAAATGATGTTACAAATTTATGTAGCTACTCATTATTACTCATTGCTACTCATGGTTTTAAACAATGTGTTCTGTAAACATAGGACAAGAAATGTGTCATTTAGTTTCTAGCAACCATGTTGTATCTGTATTAAAATATATCCCTAAAACTATTAAAGCTACAGATACCAAGCTTATTATGTTAGGTCTATATATGTTAGGTCTATACAATTACATTGTTTAAAAAATCAATACTTTCATTTGGAAACAACCAACTTTTACTTTTTTAAGAAATAGCATACAGTCAGTATTTTATTTCAAAAGGCAATTGATTGATGTATTTAGGTTCAACATAATGAAAAGGTCGCCTAAGATGTGTTAACTTTAGAGGTTTGAAAGGTATTACGACTTGTCAGCCTAGTATTATAAACCAGTTTGTTTGTTTCCGTATTGCCACTTCTTGTATAGAATATTCTTAATACTTTGAAAATGAAAAGATTTTGAATTGGCAAAATACTTAATTTTCTAAACGATAGAAGAAACTTTGTCTTCTATTTTGTCGCAGGACAAACCTAATATAACGTTTCAGTGTAACTCGTAATCTATCAATACTGTATTTAAACGTCCCCTTCAACAATGAATAGAATATTGTAATCTTGGATGTATCAATTCATAATATAACGACTTGTTGTAGAAATTTGTAATTTGTTGCCAAGAACTGTGGTGTTTTTTCCCAATGTCAACTTGTCATCTACAGTAATACCGAGATATTAATTAGTACTGATTTAATTTTTGTAGATTATAAAACATCTATATTTTCCTTCATGGCAACTCAAGGTGTGAAGTTTAAACTCTTCCTCAAATTTGAAACCTCTGCAATCAAAGTCATATATTTGGTTTTATGTGTGTTAATCTTTATTCTGTTCTCATGACACCAGATTTTTCAGTATGCTCACAGTTGATCAATATATTTTTCAGAATAAAACAGAGCTATATCGTCGGCAAAAGCACTTGGGATACCATAAAATCCTTTTTGTAGTAAGTCATTAATAAACAATAGTGTCACAGAAATAACCAAACCCTGTGGTACTCCTGCTGTGACAAAAAAAGGCAAACTTAAAAAACATGATTTATCTTTACTCGCTATTACCAATTAAAATACTTATAACCTGTTAAGAGTTGTTTCTCTGACACCAATTGTTTTCAATTTACATCAAAGAATTTTATGATTCGCTAAATATGAAAAGCTTTCTGGTCAAATCAAAAGTCTATAAACAAACCGGATGTGTTGTATCCGTTATTAAAATGAATATATCATGCTTTAACTTTGAGTAAAATATATTTAGTAGATTTCACTTTCCAAAATCAAAATTGTTTTTCAATCATAAAATGTATTGAATCTAAATATTTAGAAGACGAATTTCCAAAATGTTTTTCAAGATGTTGAAAAACACTGACAAAAGGCTGATTGGACTTAGGTTATCGATTTTTAACTAAAATAGCTTTTTATAAATTAGCACAACTGCACTATGCTTCAATTTTTATGAAAAGACAACGTTTGAAAAACTTAAATAAAAATTATAAGACACAATAGAAGCAATTTTTTGATATAATTTTGTTCACTAAAAAACATTTAAGCTGTCAAAACCAGACGATTTTTCACTTTGACATTTTTCAATTTGCTTAGATTGAAACTTATTTTCATTGATTTTAAGATTTAGTCCATTACAGAATGCGTAAAATAGTTCTTGAAATGTAAATCGTAAGGTTTTTTCTTACATATTCTATAAAGTTTCTATTTTTATTGAATGCTCTCAAAAGCCTTTGGTTTATTTAGGGACTAACTGAAACAGCTTTACTTAGTTTATTACTTTTGTTAATATGAATTTTACAGGTATTGTAGGTATTTAACAACATTTCACGAAAAAAAAATTCACATTATTTTTGCACTACAAATACTCGTATGTCCAATCAATATCTTTTAGATTGTCTTTTGATTTATCATATATTTTTATAGATTATATAGGCGTAGATTTTAATTAGAAGTTTTTTTAGTAAAAACAATGATTTGTTTGTTAAATTTCTGAGGATCTGGGCTTTGATATTATTCGTAACTGCCAAAGGGGCACATAACAGTATATCCGACGTAAAATATGGAGCAAAAATCTAATACATCAAGTTATATTAGTATAAAATTCAAAAATATAGAAATCAACGATGTGCATTGAGGTGTGTATAAAACCGTTCAGAAAATAATACAGAACAAGAAAAAATAAAATCTTCTGAAATTTGGATTTAGACCCTCCTTAAAGTCTTCGTGCTCCCTTTCTTAATAACGGATTTCGTTGAGAAACGTACAGATGGATCTGTAATAATAATTGGAGAAATTGTCAGTATCTTCTAATAATCTACGTATGTTAATAGCTGATACCTCTCAACTTACAATAATGTTTGTTTCTTTTGGCTAGTGCAAGTTTACATTTAACGTGGCCTTGCTTGCTAATGCGTTGACGGGTTTCCTTTAATAAAGTACCGTTATGAAATTACAAAAGTAGGTTCGATCTTGTAAATATTATTTCTTTAATCAGTTTTCGTTATTAGAATTTATAAACTTTCAACAAACGACATTTTGTTAATAATGAAACAATTATTTCTTTGATTTCTCTGATAATTTGTAATACTTTATGTGCAAAGTAGGTATCAGTAGCTTTACTAGTTGTAGAGAAATTATTATTTCATAAAAATTACAAAAAGGTCACTAGCGGCTATACAACGCTTTTTGTGATCTAAACATACAAGAGTTTTGTTGGATATTACAAGTAATATCAGACGCAATATGTTTTTAATCCGTTTTGTGAAGACTATGTATATATTATAAAACATTTTGTTACCAAACTGTATGTCAAAATACACCTCCGTAAGAACAAGAAACATTATAAAACTATGTTCTACACGATATATTGTATGAGATACCACGGAACTTAAGCTTGTTTGTGACACCTCGACAGGAAAATACCGATAACAAGGTTTGAAACCCCGTCAAAATGTAAAGCTGCGAGCGTAGATAGCGCTACGTGTCAGCAGTCAGCAGTAATCCAAGCCAGGAGAAGCGCTGTCTTCACTTCTTGGATAGAAGCCTGTTTACCTGTCACCATGTAGCGTTTACTTTCAAGCAACATACCTTCAACATAAACTTTCCATCGCTCTTTGCCAAAGAAATGTGCGGCCAAGCCTTTTTAAGTCTTATTCTGTCCGTTCTCATAGGCCACTGGCCTGTGCAAGGGTCTTACCATATGGAATGAAGAGGGACGACACAGTATAACATTCACAGATTTGAATCTGCACCAAATCTACTAATCTCCAAAGTCTGTGCAAGGATCTTACCATGTGGAATAAGGAGGGTCGACACAGTACAACATACACAGATTGGAATCTGCACCACATCTACTAATCTCCAAAGGTCTGTGCAAGGATCTTACCATATGGAATAAGGAGGGTCGACACACAGTACAACATACACAGATTGGAATCTGCACCACATCTACTAATCTCCAAGGTCTGTGCAAGGATCTTACCATATGGAATAAGGAGGGTCGACACAGTACAACATACACAGATTGGAATCTGCACCACATCTACTAATCTCCAAAGTCTGTGCAAGGATCTTACCATATGGAATAAGGAGGGTCGACACAGTACAACATACACAGATTGGAATCTGCACCACATCTACTAATCTCCAAGGTCTGTGCAAGGATCTTACCATATGGAATAAGGAGGGTCGACACAGTACAACATACACAGATTGGAATCTGCACCACATCTACTAATCTCCAAGGTCTGTGCAAGGATCTTACCATATGGAATAAGGAGGGTCGACACAGTACAACATACACAGATTGGAATCTGCACCACATCTACTAATCTCCAAAGTCTGTGCAAGGATCTTACCATATGGAATAAGGAGGGTCGACACAGTACAACATACACAGATTTGGAATCTGCGCCACATCTACTAATCTCCAAAGCCTGTGCAAGGATCTTACCATATGGAATAAGGAGGGTCGACACAGTGCAACATACACAGATTGTAATCTGCACTAAATCTACTCATCTCCAAGGTCTGTGCAAGGATCTTACCATACGGAATAAGGAGGGTCGACACAGTGCAACATACACAGATTGTAATCTGCACTAAATCTACTAATCTCCAAGGTCTGTGCAAGGATCTTACCATACGGAATAAGGAGGGTCGACACAGTACAACATTCACAGATTGGAATCTGCACTAAATCTACTAATCTCCAAGGTCTGTGCAAGGATCTTACCATACGGAATAAGGAGGGTCGACACAGTACAACATTCACAGATTCGATTCTGCACTACATCTACTCATCTGCAAGGTCTGTGCAAGGATCTTACAAGAATGATATGAAGTGTGTAAGAGTGTATGGCGTTGTGTTTCATGCCGATTGCATAAAGGACGATCTTGAGGCGAAGAGAACGAGGTCGACGAGGGACTACAAGTGTAAGGACTGTAGAGGTGACTATTTCCAGAACATTACTAAGGATTTCATATTCACGTAATGGATGGTTTTAAAAAGGACGTTTACTGGATTAATTTCTTCGAGTTTGAGATGAGTGACCTATCAGGCTCTGTTCAGTTTGTGTCGGATAAAATCGATGCATCCAAAAAAATTAATGAGCAGATTACTTTGCAGTTTGCTGAATTAAAGAAGAAAACGACCTTTTAAAACAAAAAATGACTCTCTCACAAAAGAAGTTCTGGCCAGAGGGATAGGATACGTAACCTTGAACAGTAGACCTGTGTGAACAATGTTGAAGTCAGCGGTCTGTCAACTACAAGACATGAGAGCGTCAAAGACCTGGCGAAGGACGTGGGTGCGGCTATAGGAGTGCAGGTGCAGGACACCGATGTCGCCATCGCGCACCGGGTGCCGTTCTATGGACTCAACAGGGACCCGGCGCTGATCATCCAGTTCATGGACAGGGAGAAGAAGGCTGAGTTGCTCAACGCATACCGGAAGAAGAGGTCACTTGTTGCTCGGGAGGTAAATCAGCGGTTTCCGGCACAGCGAGTGTACATCAGCGACCACTATTGTCACCGGAAAACAAGAAGTTTCTGGCAAGTGTGAAGAAGGGCAGGGGGATCGGATATACGTTTGCCTGGAGTCATGATAGCAAGTTCTTTGCCAGAAAAGCTGAGGGACACCCTGACATGTGTAATTTGTTTTGTATCTAATGCCTTAAAAGTAACAAATTTAAGTTTTAGTATGGTAACTGCCGATTCTTTAGTTTTAAAACTAAATTACAATAAAATGTGTTTTAATCTTACTTGTCTATATATATTACAAAGGTACGAAAAAAGAGCTTTATTGAAGAGTTTACTAATTTGTTTTCTAATTTATCTAGTAATTGTATACTGATAGTTGATATAAACCTCGACTTATTGGACAATAGTAAAATTACTCTGAATTATATAATAATTCTAAGTGGTTTAGGTTTCACACGATTTATTGACTTGCCTACGCATACTAAAACATGTTTGGACCACATATTTGTAAGACACCGTAATTTATCACTCTTTGAGTCGGCCGTTTTTGACACTGATTTGACTGACCATTGTTTTCTTGGATTCAAAATAAATATTAATGAGATCGTTCATACAGGAATTAAAGTAGGAGCTAAAACTACTAAAGTGCACTTTGATTTTGAGTTTGTAAAGCAAAAGTTAATTAATTTAACATAACATTAATTAATATTAATTTCAACGACCTATAATTATTAATGATGCCAATGAGTTTTTTAATAGTTTTCATGATAAGGTATCTGAATTAGTGTTTGGTACACGTACAAAAGGTCTGAGAAGTCTATTTTGTTACAATATTATATATCTATTGTCATTGTAGTAATATTCGTTCTTAGAGCATATAATATACACAATATAAGTTCTAAGGCATTTGTGGTCTTGATGGTGAGGTTTTATAAAAGGTCAAACATAACTAAAATTTGTTTTATAACGGTCTTTAAATGTGTAAAACTTATTATAGTAACATTGTATTTGATATCTGAACTACACCAATGACCAAGGACTGCATACTTTATATCTGCCAACATGTTGTAATAAAATTGTTTTAATAAACATTCTTATTTATTATTTGTATAACCTCTGTGATTACGGAGACGGTTCTATTAGGAAATTTTGCTTATACACTCATTATATCTTTTCAATAATAATCGCAAACTAATTTAAATGGTTCTTAAATTAATTAACATTTGACTAATTTGAAACTTTATAATGTTTTAAAAGAACAATTGATTAAAAAAAACATTTACTATATGCTGGTTAATTTACGGTTGAATTATATAATGACAAGATGTTTTTGAATTTCATGATATAAATGTTTTTAAATTTGGATTTTAAACATTAAAACAGTAATTTAATTACCTTTGTTCAAAGATTAAATACATATTCTTTAATTAGATAGTAGGCCTAAGATCTTTAGAAAGAAGTCGTCTTTATCTCACTTAACGTTTGGTTATCAATATGTGTGCTTGACTTGATATTTACTTCGCACTAATAAAACATCGCCGCTTTTATGTGTTGGAGTGTCCAGTGTGACAGTAGGCCGGACATATAAACAGAAGGGCGTGGTGTCACTGGACCTGGGCTAGACCGGGTATTAGCCCTGTCATCTTATAGCTTGATAAAGCTGACTTAAATGCATTTATATGTACTTTATCGCGTAACTACCTTCAAAATATACTTTGTGTTTTCCAAAGGGATGTATTACAAGATAAATTAACTTTATAGTTCGTATTTTATTGAAAAGGACTAAGCTATTGACCAGAAATTGTTCAAGTATAATAAGCGAAGCCTCATACCTAACACGAGGTGTGCCATAAATTGTTAGTTAAATTTGATTATGAGTTTTGATTATTATTATTATTGTTTATAAGGAATGCCATAAAATGCCCTTGTATTTTCCCTTTTTGTATTGTTTAGATTAGATTATTTTATAATTTCGTCTTGTTTAAATGAAGATTAGTTTTTAAACCTAAATAGGTGTTTACTTATGTACGTTTTGAAAGTTTCATATCTGTTGTTACAATATTTATCTACATTTATTCTAAAGAACAATCCTATTCATTGTCAAGATCCTATATCATTAGTTACAATTATTAAAATAAGAATAAGCATTGTTCTATGACACTCAAACATATCGTATACGAGTACTAATGACTTTATAGAAACGCACCGTGCCTAATTCCTCGATAGAAGAAAAGTATAAGCCACGTCCTGATTTGATTAATCAATGCGAGACGTCCCCACAACACTTACTACTTGAATCTAACGAGTAATAAAAAAAAATTATATGAAGATGTATACAATCGTTTCATATTTAGATAACTTTCTTATATTCTGGAATACTTAGGATATGTAACATTGTTTAACACACCTTTAAAAATTTCTGTTTAGCTTGGAAAAGTATATTTCAATGTTTATAAAAAGCATTAGTTAAATCTAATTTTTAGATTTGATTAGTGCGGGTAGCTTATATATAATGCCTACCAGTACCAAAAGTTTTGTGTGTTCCGAAAACACAAAGGGCACCTTGTGATCTGTCATTTATCTTCTTCTGCTGAAAATATTGTTTCATACAACTTACAACCTTTCCACCTTAAGCAAGCCATATCAGATGACAAGTACCGGTTTTTCATGACCACTAGCTCATGTAAATTTATTTCATTACTCATAGTAATGGGATAAACTCCTTTTGGAAAGGTTGACATTCTCGAAGGTCATTACATGATTTATTCATAAGAGTAAGGATGTTGAATCTAAACACAACAGAAACAGTAAAATATTATATATTCCCCTTGAAAGTGTGTCTAACACATATTTTATTATTAAAAGAACGAAACATTAGCCTGTGATTGAAAAAAAAATTACATCAATAACATTTTTTACGTATAATATTATGTAAAGCACGGATATACGCATATTGTCTAAGACACCACAGTCTTAACACTGGAACGTTAATATCTTTCCTCTTATTTTCTCAGATCAAGGAATGGGAACAGATGTAGCATCTCTCCTGGGGCCTTCCCTTCTCACATATCTAGTGTTGGCAGAGGCTGAGGAAAGGGTTACAGGTGAAATGGAGAGGGTGTTGTCCCTGGTAACATCTCTCCTGGGGTCTTCCCTTCTCACATATCTAGTGTTGGCAGAGGCTGAGGAAAGTGTCTACCGGTGAGATGGAGAGGGTGTTGTCCCTGGTAGCATCTCTCCTGGGGTCTTCCCTTCTCACAATTCTAGTGTTGGCAGAGGCTGAGGAAAGTGTCTACCGGTGAGATGGAGAGGGTGTTGTCTCTGGTAACATCTCTCCTGGGGTCTTCCCTTCTCACATATCTAGTGTTGGCAGAGGCTGAGGAAAGTGTCTACCGGTGAGATGGAGTGGGTTTTTTCCCTGGTAACATCTCTCCTGGGGTCTTCCCTTCTTACATATCTAGTGTTGGCAGAGGCTGAGGAAAGTGTCTACCGGTGAGATGGAGAGGGTGTTGTTCCTGGTAGTATCCAGTGACGGTGTCTCGGCTACTATAGTCTGCCTTGTCTTTGGGTGACTCCAACATTTTTCGAATCAGGTTCAGTCTCAGGGTAGAATACATGGCATATGCACTCATTTACAACAAAAATATGAACTAATTTGAAAAATAATTTTTGAACCACTTTTTCATCTACAATGTAGTTGATGTAATTGAAAGAAATTATCATGGGACGATTGAAGACTCCCTTGTCCTTATCATTATCTATGGTAGACTTTGTTATTTGAAAGAGTCATTCCTTGGTCAGTTTGGTTATAGGATTATTTTAAATGAAAATAAATTTAAGTGGTTTAATTTAATTTGTTAGACACGTTAAAAGTAATTAGGTATATTAAGGTATCTGTTTAGTAACTAAACATGAACTCACATTAGAATTAGCAACGTCACAGTAAGAATTAAGCTATAGACAAGAGAAACTACAACATAAAGGGTACGCAACTCAGGCCCTCGATATGTCAGAGATACGAAGGATGCAGGAGGCTGAAAATAATATGCCATTTTCTTGCACAAAGATTTATATAACTCCTGATACATTAATTATTTTTTTATATTTTGCAATATAAATAAACTTGTAAACTTAAATTGTTTTATTGGTATGAGAACCGTATAAGATTAATATAAGAATTTTAATGCACGATATTCTATAACGGGATACTTGATATAACGGATTTTATAATATACCTAATAGATTCTGTGTAGGAAAGTATGGGTTTCAATGAAAATAAACCTTTTGCCTATTCATAAACTATGCTTAATTCATGTGTGCGTATGTTTAGAAGTACAAAACTAAGTCATTAATGCTTTTTGATAGGGTTTCGTAAATGTATTGCCAATGCAGCTCCTAAAGAGACATGATATTGATTAATTGGTTACAAAGCTTTACAAAATCACAACAAGCTTTACAAGATTTCTAAATACATATAAACACATTGATTTTGTTCATAAGAAGGTAGGAGTACATTTTACTATATTTCACGTAACAGGTTTCGCTGAGGGCTTGCAAACTTTCAAACTTATAGCTGATTCCATTCTTGAGATGGACCGGTATATAAAAAAGAAAAGAAATGTTACATAGCTTAATTCCGTGAAAGGATATGCATTAACGCAGAAACAAAGTTTCACGCAAAATTCAAATTAAACAAATTCTTCTCAAAATATCTTACTCCATGATACAGTCCCAATAAGTTTGATAGCAGTCTTGAATAATACAAGTTTCTGTAAGCAAAGGAAGGCAATTCAATGTAAGAGTGTTTTGAAATTGAATCTTGCCACTGACTTTGAAAATTAGCTTTCTTCTCTAATGTTTTACTCAATAAATAAAAATATCACACGTCAAAATATGCTTATAGTCAGTTTTCTTACAAACATATCTATTGTGTTACGTTTAGTTGCCATCGTGGTTAAAAATAAGACCAATGTAACATATTTTCTAACACTCAGTCAAACCCCATGGAGCGCGTGCATCCATTATCATCGAAATTAGTGTTACTAATATCTAAAAAAGCCATCGTCTAAATTTTAAAAACCTACATTCAGCTCGTTTTTGAGATTTTGTTCTGATAGACAGGTTTTTTCAGCCCCACAAATGATAGGCTTTTCTACAGGTCGGACAAATATAAAATTTAGTTATTTTTATATATAGTGCAGCTACAATGATAATAAGGTATTTACGTAAGTCTGGCCGTGTTACCTAATTATTAAGTAAATGTCATCGTAATTATTTATATTTTATTATTTGGGTTAAGTGATAGTTACTAATAGAAAATGTTGTTTCTCTTATCATTTAAAATTACACCGACACCAATATACATTCGGATGTACGTCTCCTGGGCATAGTTATATTGTCAATATATACAAACGTTTCGAAAACAGTTTTATTCATTCTTATGCGTTTTTCCTCATAATAGTTATTTATTGGATGTAGTTATGTATTCCACAAACAACATTTCATATAAATTCCCTGAACGTTTAGGAGCCCACTGTACGTGGAAGCACGTAATCTAACTGACAGACCGCTTCAAGCCTGTCTCATTCCGTTAGGTTTTCTCTAGTCTCCTCTTTCATATTCCTTTTTTATATGTAAGTGCATCATGTTTTAGGCATGTGTGTGTTATTGTTTTGTTACAGAAGTATGTAATATTAAAGTTACAATTTTTTTTATTAGAGAAATTATCTGTAATAAGAAGATCCAAATGTAGAAATAACTATTAGTTTAATATAATTTAAAGGAAATATGTCATACCTTACTCTATGTATAATATTATCATATAATACCTAAAATAGTAAATTATGATGTAATGATATGAAAATATGAAATATACATTATAATGTTGAAGAGGTGTTTGTGCAAGTAGAGCAAATGTTAAACCGTTATGAAATGTATAATTAAGTTTAATTCTTTTTGAACATAGACAAAACAAAGTTATATTTCTTCCAGGAAATAGAATAATTTCGTATAAGATAATTTCAAACAAAGAAAAATATTTTCTTATTCCAATTCCTTATAGCTTTATATATATATATATATATATATATATATATATATATATATATATATATATATATGGAATGTAAAGTAATACTAATTAGCAGGGCCAGATTAACCAGTAGGCTAAGTAGGCTGCAGCCTAGGGCGCGAGACCGGTGACGATTTTAGGGGGGCGCTTCGGAGTTCAAGATGAAGTGCTTTTTATATGTAGTAAATAAAATGGTATGGTCTAAAACTTCACTATACATTTTTGTACATTATTTACACATCCACCTAGACCTTAGATTTACTCCATTTACTTAAAAATAACTATTAAGTAGAAAAAGAAATTAATTAATAGCGATTAGTGACAACGCATAGTAATTATCGTAACGGTAGGGAAACTAAAAGGGAAATTTTGCTTCGCGCGAGGGGCGCCGCCGGCCGCCGCCCTTCGCCGTTTGCAACACTGACGCTCTCTGACAGATAGAGACAGAGTGTAGCTGCAGCTGCAGTCAGTCGTCTCCTCGTCTGCACTGTTTGTTTTAGGCCTATGGCCTATGAATTATTTGGACTTTCGTTGTGATTAATTGGTGTCATTGCTCGTTATTATAAACACTGACATTTATTCGTAAGTCGAGTAGAGTGTTTGATACTGAAATATTAGAAGAAGCAGTGGTTTGCTTGTTTTACATATGTAGGCTACATTATGAGTAAAAAACCAAGTGGTTCCGAATACCGTAAACGGGCCCAGGAGCGTAACGAACGGGAAAGTGCTCTTCTAAATAAAATTCATAGACTAGACGATTTTTTCAATAAACCCGAAACTCCCAGTTGTTCTGCTGAGACATTGCCGGTCGTCACGGGAACTGAACGAAACGTTGTGAGTGAGGACAGCGGTGTTATAGTGGAAGTGGAAGTGATTCAGCAGCCTGCCAGTGCCACTGCTACCGATGTCTCAGACACCACAACGGAAATTGCACCTGTACACGTCCCTTCACCACCATCAACCGAGCAAATAGCAGATTTGGGACATCAGTTGGAAGATTGTGTACCAGCAAATAAAGAGGTAACCGATTCAAAAAATCTTGATGATCCCGCTTTATGGCTGGTAAATGAGGCATTGCGTGAATACTTTGCAGTGCACAGCATCAATCAAAATGACAGTGGGGATTTTTCCCAATCAAAGCGGCAGTATTCTGACCAAAACCGTTATTTGAACAAAGCTTGTTTTTTTCAAAAAACTTGTAAATGGAGAGATTGTAAAAAGAACTCATTTAGTTTATTCCAAATCAACTGGCTATGTATACTGTGCTCCTTGTAAGCTCTATGGGGGGACGACTGCCTTAGCTACATGCGGCTTTAATGATTGGAAAAATTCACACAAAATTCAAGAACATGATAATAGTCTAGAGCACAGAGAATGTGTGAACAAATATTTGACCCGGATGAATGCACCTCAGAGAATTGATGCAAAACTACTTGAGCAGCATCAAGTAGAAGTGAAGTATTGGAGAGATGTATTGTCAAGAGTTGTTGAAGTAGTTAAGTATTTAACTTCTCGAGGGCTTCCGTTTTATGGTGAAAATGAAATTTTGGGGTCAACCAGTAATGGTAATTTCCTTGGCTGTATCGAGCTTTTGTGCAAGTTTGATCCTTTCATGGCTGACCATGTTGCTCGTTTCGGAAATAAAGGTAAAGGAGTGCCCTCATACTTATCTTCCACGATCGTTACGAGTTTATTACTCTGTTAGCTGACAATGTTAAATCCAAAATCGCGTCA
The DNA here is from genome assembly GCF_021130785.1 of Homalodisca vitripennis. Lineage (NCBI taxonomy): Eukaryota > Metazoa > Arthropoda > Insecta > Hemiptera > Cicadellidae > Homalodisca > Homalodisca vitripennis. The sequence continues at coordinate 1,008,319 of NC_060207.1, forward strand.
GATATCAAGAATTCTAAGTATTTTTCGATTATTTTCGACTCTACTCCAGATGTTTCCAATGTGGATCAATTGACTTTTGTCATTCGTTTTGTAGCACCTGACGGGTCACCTAATGAGCGGTTCATAACGTTCATCCCAAATTGTGGCCATAAAGGGGAAGATATGGAGAAGGCTGTGATAAATACTCTTGAAAGTTTGAACTTAAATATCAGTGACTGTAGAGGTCAGAGTGTCGACAATGCAAGTAACATGTCTGGGTGTTACAAGGGGCTTCAAAATCGAATCAAAGAGCAAAATCCTCTTGCTCACTACGTTCCTTGCGCAGCTCATTCGTTACAGCTAGTAGGTTCGACCGCTGCAGAAAGTAGTAGTAGTTCTGTTGAATATTTTGCCCTGGCACAGCAAATGTACAACTTTTTCCATTCATCTACACACAGATGGGAAATTCTCTTGTCGCAATATGACAAAGAATGTTTGACAGTCAAGACCCTTTCGAAAACTCGCTGGAGTGCAAGAGCAGATGCCAGTAAAGCCACGCACAAGTCATATAAACAAATAATCGCAGCGTTACAAGACATCACTTCAAACGAAGAAAATAAAAAAGACGTACGACTTGAAGCCAAACAACTGATAGAGAAGCTCCAGTCTTTGGAAATGACCATGATGATTTGTTTTTGGAATAAAGTACTCATGAAGTTTCATGACATCAGTGTACGACTTCAATCTGAAGATGGAGACTTAGATCAGACAGCACTTTCCTACGAGCTCCTAGAGTCTTTTCTAAGTTCATTAAGAAATGAGGAACAATTTTCTAACTTTGAAAGTGAGGCAAAGCTTATGTGCAATTCTCAAGAGTACAAACAAGACAATACAAGGAAAAAGAAACCAAAAATCCCTTTTGGAGAAAGCAAAGAGGGGCACACTGAGTTTGATGGGCGGAAATCATTCCTGATAAATTGTTACTACAAAGCAATTGATACACTCCTAGGGCAACTAACAAGGAGAAAATCAATTTATGTCACACTACGAGACTCCTTCAACTTTTTATGGAATTTGAATAAAATTGAGAGTTAAATCTTGAAGGAAAAGGCAACAAAGCTAATGAATGCATATTCAACAGACCTAGATGATTCATTTCCAGATGAGTGTTTGTATCTTCAAAAATTTTTAAAAGATGATAATACATTCTATGAAGAGGAAAATGTACTGTCAGACAGAATGGAGGAAAAGAAGAAAGTCAAACCGACCGGGACTAAAGCCTACAGGCTATTGAAACATGTAAAAACCCTAAAACTTGAATCTCTTTTTCCGAACGTGGAAGTGGCATTGCGGATCTTCTTGAGCATGGCGGTGTCTAATTGCAGCGGAGAAAGATCCTTTTCTGCTCTTACTCGAGAATTATTTGAGGTCGACTCTACGGCAAGAAAAACTCCAGGCACTCGCTCTCTTATTTATAGAAAGTGACTATGTACAGCTCGTTCCGTTTGATGACTTGATCGATGCGTTTGCCTCATCAAAAGCACGGAAGAAAGACTTTGTTTAATCAGGGAATATATCGTCATGAGAAAATAAAAAGTTCTTTTGTTAACAGTAGGCCTAATAATTTTATAGTTCTAGCTCATTGTTTGTTATTGTGATTAAATGTTCAAGTCACCAAGTTGTATACCAAAGTCTAATGTCATTTCTATGTAACATAATGTACTTGAATAAACCAGAGAAAGTTGATGACCAATTTGACCATGTTCATTGATTTATTATAAATCCTTTTCAGTGATTTACAGTTAAAACGCTAATTAAACAGGCTATACGTAGCTACTAAGCTTTCTTATTAAAATGGACAACAATAAAATCTCCATTATTATGGCAGCATTTATACTGAAGTAAGAGATAAAATTCACATAATTTTAACAGCCTTAAAATTACAGTATGCATTTTAATTTATTTTGAAAAAAATAAGCCTACAGATTTTTTGAAAGTAACATTACAAAGTGCTGAACTTTGAATTTTGTGACTATTTAATGATAGTAATCTACAAAAAATGTATAAGAATTAAAAACTCATGTAAGGTTTGGCTGTAGCTAGGACACATTTTTGTATGTCCTACAAAACCAGTGGTAAATAAGAACCCTTGATTCTCTTTAAAGAATGTTACCTACAAGTCTACAACAATAGACCATATTCCATTTTAAAGATACAAATAAATGCTCAGCAGTAAGCATCCTTTCCCTTTGCAAGTTTGCACTTTCTATAATTTTGCTGTTTTTGTTCGTTTGTTTGTTTGTTTTTAGGAAATGACAGCAAACAGCATAGTTCTTTTAACCGTTGAATTTGAACATATTACATAGCTGTTTATACATACATGTATCATTAGACCTTTGAACAATAATTAAAGTTTATAGTTAGTTGCTGAATGTTGTTCTTTTCCTAAAGTTTAATACTCTAAATGGTCTCTCTCTGTAATGGTCTTTAAATTTAAGTAAGTTGAAATTTTATTACAAAAATATAATATGGCCGCTATACAGCAGAACACTTTTTATTATTGAAAATTGACAGAGGGAAGCCGGCCGGAAACCGTTGGGGGGGGCGCGAAGTACAAGATAGCCTACGGGCGCCAAAAACCTTAATCGGGCCCTGCTAATTAGTAAACACTTCTATTGGAAATTGTGTTAGTTCAATAATTTCCAATTATCCTAGTTCCAAATATAGCAGTATGTTATTTTCTCATACTGTACAGTAATTAAATTACTAATTATTTGTATTGGTTAGATTAAGTATTAACCTATTAAGTACACTGTTATAAACATTTCATAGAAGATCTGAAAAATAGTGGTTGTATCTTTGGAGTTTAAATTCAGATAAAACCAGCTGGTCAGAAGTTCAAGGAAGAAAAGCAGATAATTATTTGTATTTGTGTGTGAGCCTTGTTCCTGCTAAGGTGGTTAAGCTGTCGAGTAAACAAACGGCTTTGAGTTGTGTATATGGAATGGTTATAACATTTTCTAACTAGCGTTTGTTAATAAAGCTCTATATAAGTATAATAAATGTACACGAAAACTACTGTTCTTCAGTCTACGCCGGAAATGTAATTTTATATTTCATTATATATTGTGAATCTAATATTTTGAACAGTTTGTGATAATATATTTAGAATTTTTCATGAACTCTTAGGCTTAAAGTATCTTGCGTTGTAAGCCTTATCTTTGCCTGTAATAGTTACACATGATATAGCTCAAAGTGCTATAAATTAAGGCACGGAATATATAAGTACAATTTTTTATAATACGTTTTAAATTTTAAGCCCAATCAAATCTATTAGACATATTTTCATCTGCACTGAGTTCATCTGCTAAAGTCTTCGGTAATGTGCCTTAGAACAGGTAGTCACATTGAGGCTATAGCTATACTAGAACTGGAGTGTGGTCTCCAACCGGTATCGTGCCACACAGAACAATATTAGCTTTTATATCTGTAAAAGTATTAGTGTTTTTAACTATGAAGCACCATTCTCTGTTTCACAGGCCAGCTCGAATGTTCTACTCTAGTTCATATGAACACAATATATTAAATTTGTAGATATTTTCAAGTGAAGTCATTTATACAGGGTGTCCGTAAACTACTCTGTTAACCACTACCTTATGATTTGCCATGTAAAGTAAAGAAGAAATGTCATATCTTTATAAAAACCAGATTGAAGCTACTTCTAAAGCTGTTTTGTTGTACAACTTTGTCTCCAGTCGGGATTTTCCATACAAGAATAACAGTATTATTCTATCTGTAAATGTGGTAGTATTTCCTAACCATGGAAAACTCTGTCTGTAACGCAAACCAACCAATTTTTCTGCTCTGATTGATATCTTTGTCAGATATAGATTAAAGTTCTAGATAGTTTCTAGTGACGCAAAGATACAGGGTATCCTTAAAATACTCTTTCAACCATTACCTTATAATGATTTATGTAAGAGTGAAAAAAATTTTGTTAATGACATTTGTCTATTAGTTTGTGTTTTTGGAAAAAGATATTTTTGAATTGATTGAAGATTGGTTTAAGCCTTCTAAAGTTATTTCAATAATTAAGATAGTTTGACAGGAATGTACCGTCTCAGGATACAAAATCGTTTAGTTACAACATATTTAAACTGTAACAATAAAGAAATGGGACAATTTGAAAACAAATTAATTAAATTCTTTTAGTTTATCATTTCACTAAAAAGTTTATTACTACGTCAAATAATAATAATAATCAAAAAGTGTTTAAGTGAACACTAACCCTTAAAATAATCAACAATTGGATAGCAATATTACTTGACAATAATGTAACAAGAACACTCTCAAGTACTAGGAAGCAATACTTCAACTGTTCTAACCAATAAGTTTATTCAATGTTGTTTAGTAATAAATTACTATAAACTAAAGAAAAATACTCTCATATGAATACCGTTAGAACTTTGGAAGCCTATGGGCTTATAGCCGGTTGTATTTTAAGTGGGTTATACTAATATGGGGTGCAACTTCTTTGAATTGAAACCAAATGTATATATAAAATAGCAGTACACGCTTAAAATCTTCTATATATTCTTCTAGTAAGATATATGATTGAGAGAAAACTTTAAATTTTTATTTTAAAGTAAAGTATTCTATTCATTCCGTATATTGTTATTTCTATTCGATTACTTCCTGTAACACAATACGCGTGATGCATGATACTGACGTGTTGTGATGTTTTCTTGTAACTATCAAAGCAGTACAAAATTAAATAAAACAAGTTTTTCCTTTAAATTTGATGTTACTAAATTATTGTTATAACCATATTATCCTTGATTTACAAGTGAACTTTTTGCGATTTTGACAAACGATGAGAGGGATGAAGGAGGGTCGTGTTAAAATGACATCACATCAAGTACCTCAGATTTGGAGTCAAGCCAGCTGCCCTTCCTCGTAACTTTCTTACTTCCGCCTCATCAAACTCGAGTTTATATCTTTACTTCTACAAAAGAACGGGGATAAGTTATCGCAGTTCGGTAAAGAAAATATGTCAGGAGTTTATAGCAATAAAGTAAAGACATTACCTGTATAATATATACTATTATCAGTAGTATTATTACTATTAGCTATTAATACGCTATACTACTTTCTGGAGTAATTCTTCAACACCAATAGATATTTTACAAAGCCTAAGAAGAACCAATTTAAAATCCGTCTGCAGTATGTAGACATATTTGACTATGTATGAGGTGTTTATAACAAGATGCTTTATTATCTTAGCGAGAAACTGCGAGAAACAGACACCATTACAGAAACCTCCACTTCACAAGGTCACTTGGAAAATGGTCAAAGGGGTTTTTCTTTCTTCATACAAAAAGTACATCATGAGCTCTCTGAATAATTAATGGACTGCCAATCTAATTTGAAACATAAATGTACAAACCTAATAAAAGTTGACTTATTGTACAGTTATGAAATCAAGATTGCAGTTAGGATAAGATAGCGCTAGTACTATAAGGAGTTTTCTGTATAATAGTTTGAAACATAAATGTACAAACCTAATGAAAGTTGACTGATTGTGCAATTATGAAATCAAGATTACAGTTAGGATAAGATAGCGCTAGTACTATAAGGAGTTTTCTGTATAATAGTTTGAAACATAAGTGTACAAACCTAATGAAAGTTGACTGATTGTGCAATTATGAAATCAAGATTACAGTTAGGATAAGATAGCGCTAGTACTATAAGGAGTTTTTTGTAAAATATTTTGAAACTGAGATACGCTCAACATGAAAAGGCTGTTCATTGCTTCATACATTGATCATTACTTAAAATACTGACATTCCCGGATGGCACCTTTTTTTGTAAAAATTCAAATCGGGATGGATAGTAGATTCGTGATATGAGCAACTTTATTAAATAAAGATTGGTATTCCTAGTATTCGATGGTGTAGTGTGGAAGAATTGTTAGTCAATTATCGTCTGGTATAACAGTTGCCTGAGCGCGTCGCGTCGTTTATCGGGTCAATGGCCTTTAATAGAAATAAAAGTTTAGTAATAAACGTTACATTTTTGTTTGCATGTTAACAGATTAAAAAATAATAACTTATATAATTTACATACGTTAATTAATATTTTACTTCTTTTAAATTTGTATATTAATTCCAAAGTTTAAAAACTGATGATAACTATGCAGTAAAAATAAACTCGGTAATAAGCTTATATAGTTAGTTACAAAACAAATCACCAGCTTTCTTTGGGATGTAAAAGTGTGTAACAATAATCAGGAGTAAGTACATATCAGGAGAGGAAAGATAGGGTACTGCTTTCATCCACAATATTGACCAATAAAAATGGTCCACAAGTTTACAATTTTAACAATTTTACAAGTGGGATTCAACACAAACAAATCACTTATCAACCCACTACTGATCTAATAAAGACGCCTGATTCAGAGAACTGTATTCTTGATTTATCTAAGCGACTAACCTTACGACTGACACTTTACGACTAACCTTGTTAAGAACTTCGCACTCAGACAAGACCATTGTGCACAACGATACGATGCAACCTTGTATTTTCTCTATAATTTACCTCTAACACCAAAGTCTCTCAAAACTTACAATATTCACTGCTATATTGTATGACAACCCAATCGTTTACAAAGTGCCACGTTCATAGGTTTATGACCGCCATGATTTACCTCTTATAAGTATTCCAACGATTTGAAAATGTTTTTCGTTTTACTCCCGAAAATCTGTAATTTATTTTAAATTTCATTGAACTTAATTTGATGTAGAAATATACATTAAAAATCGTGTTATTTCATGTCCTCACACAGTTTGCATTTTTTGCAATTATTTAGTGTAGGCCTACTAACATTACATATAGCCCATAATATGTCCATTAAATCAATATAATTTAATTATATTACAATATTATCGCACTTTTATTACAACGAGGTTTCGATGTAGTTTTTACAATAGTTTCCTTAATCTATAATATTTTTATATAAATATGACATTTGTATTAGTTGGCTTGACAACAAACATTATATGGAACACTTTCTATATGTAAGTTAAGAAAATTATTATATTTATGACTTTTACAATAGAAGTCTTGTTAACTCCCCCCCCCCTACAATGAAGGCCGTATAAAACTGTTCTTCTTATGTTATTCCGTCTTAGTAATTTAAACATGTTAGAAATTCAGAGATAATCTACTAGTTTTCTACCTTTTACTTACAGCTTATTTGTACTCCCTCATCTATGTTTTACAGACCAGTAAGACTTCGATTCAAAAATCACTGTATTTCCATAACTTATTACTTTGAAATACCCACATTGATTTGTTTACGTTTTCATACGCCTGGTAATTAATTATTAATCTTCATGAATGTTTTCAGAGATTAGCCATAATTAAAGTTAAAAAGTTACAGCACTACATATCAATGATTGATACTTCTTTGAAGTTTGTTTTTGTCGACGATAAAAAAGTATCACTGAACAAATGTCCGGAAAAATCCTTTTTCCTTCATAATGATTTATAACCATCCTCTTCTTCAGTTGTCGAAAATCTTAAAGGCATAAGGTTAAGCATAGGCTATACCAAAGCTAAACATACATATCTTAGGCCTTGCACGCGTATGAGTAGTTCTAGTTCGAGTAAGTTATATCTCCGATGACAATTTGGATTTTGCCTTGTTGCCTGGATCAACAAAATATGTCAAAAAGGGTATTTTTATAAACATTGCAATTTACTCCGGCCTTGGTATTTTTGTGGTATGGTTTATTATGCCTTCTTTTCTAAAAAAAAACAAAAAACAAAACAAACATATGCATGCGTAGGTATGAGAAGCTTACACTTTTAAAAAATTTAACAAAATGGGTTTTATATCATTCTTTAAATTTATGGTAAAAGTTAAACAGTAACATTGCTTTATATTTGAATAATAGTACAGGCCAAGCACTGCACACTTAATATTTCCTGAAATGTACAGTAAATAGTACATTATTATTACGTTATATTTCTTATCTGGATAGTTGTGCTGTACAATAGGTGCAAGACAGACTGAAATAAGAATTGATACTATCAAGCTTACAGTATGATTTAAAGACTATTGATCTTAACAAATAGATTATAAAGGTTAAATTAACTAACCACATGATTGATCTGTCTTAAAACAATTCCTAATTATACAGGTATAGTTGATTACATTTAACAGACTCTTTCAATTAATAATTTTTTTGCCCTAATGAAACATTAGAGAACAAATTATTATTTTCAAAACAATAATAAGCAAAGATCAGGGCCTCAAAGAATGTCCATGTAATATTCCATTACATATAGTTTTGGCGTTTTTACATGATTGGGCAACACACACACACACACACACACACACACACACACACACACACACACACACACACACACACACAATGCTATGTTTATATTTTAGTATTCCACTAAAGTATATTAATGCAAGCCCGTAGACTTGAACAAAATGTAAAGAGAATTCTACAACAACAAGAAGCACGTTATTGACTAATTCATTATTACCCTATAACTTGGACACATTATAGATGCGAATGCCTGACATCTTACCTATAGCTTGCCGTTATAACATTCACTGAAGAGCGAAATGCAAGTCAGCAGACAAAAATACCATGCGAAGAGTGTATTATACAACACACAAGTGCACGTTATTGAATAAAACATGGACACATTATAGATCCGAATGACTGCCTTCTCATCCTATAAATTGCAGTTACAGCATTTACTAAAGTACTGAATGCAAATCAAGCACACAACAGTACAATTTGTATTGTATTTTACAGCAATGAAAAAATACTGAATGCAAGTCAAATCAGACAACAGTACAATTTGAATTGTATTTTACAGTACTCAAGAAGTACGGAATGCAAGTCAGCAGATAATAGTACAATTTGAATTGTGTTTTACAGCACCCAAGAAGTACTGAATGCAAGTTAGTAGAGAAAAATACAAGATTAAATATATTATACAGCACCCAAATGCAGGTTGTTCAATAATACATGGACACATTCAGCAGATCCGAATGGCTGTCATCTTGTCCTGTATCTTGCGGTTACAGCATTCTTAATTTCGTTAATATTATGACTTTGTAATACGTAACATATAATGTACGATTACACCACGTTAAAAAATGTTCAATGCTTTCAGTGGTTAATAAATATTAAGATGTTAATCAAACAGATATTTTACCATGATATATCATTGTAATAATGTTATATCGACAAATATCAACGTTTATTTTAAAGTCCAATTCTCAATTGCGAACAAAGGAATCTTGTGATTTGTAGGTGTCTACAAAACACGGAGATTCAAATATCAACTAAATTGGATTCTATTGATATCCTTTTTTATAAATGTATAATTTTATTTATAGCTTTACATGTACTGAAACGTACTTTAGTGGCATATTGTCGTTAACAGTTTATTAATATTTTCTGATTATATATTAAAAAATTATAATTATATATTCAAAATCTCCCTTTAATAGAATACATAATATATATATATTTTTTTTCACAAACAATTATGTTTTTCACAAACAGTAATATTGTAAAAAACGATAAACAGTAAACATAATATTTTAAGTTTTATAAAAAATGCTGTCAAGCTACCGCTAAAAATTATTAGTGTAAGTGTGAAGACGTGTAAGTATAAATATAACATTAATATGTCCTAAATAAGTACACGTCTATTAGGTATAATAATATCTTGTACATTCAATCCCTTGGCAACATTTATTTTGATTGACTTGAAATACTCATGAGTAAATAGTCAGTGAACAGGGTTTTCTCCCGCTGAATAAAACTTAGTAGTAAACAGGGTAATGTAGCAAAGCAGACATGTAGAAAAGTCGTGTTGAAGAGCATGCCTCCGGGAAACTAGGAAAGTTCCACCAGAACAACCTCTCTCTTGATTCTCAACCCATTGCCCAGGTATTTAAGTAGTTTAAACTACTACTGGCTTATATACTTATAATTTAGTATGAATAAATATAAATATATAAATTATTATTACACATTCTCCTAGGTTGGAAAACTTTATATATACCAATGAAAAACATATTCTTCTAAACACATACAGAAAAGTCTCTATTATTCTATTCAGGGTAAACGTCCAAAGGGAATCTGTCTAATCTTCCTGAGCTTTTTAAGCATATTTTTAACATTAAAATAACAATAAAATATGTAAATTAGTAAATTCTGGTAAAAAAAAGGAAATAAGGAGGTAGATTAGTCCCAATTAATAAATTTTTGTAAACTAAATAAAAGCCTAATAGAATAAAGTGAAACCTGCACTTAAAATTTGTATTGATTTCTTTCAAGGATATAATTTCTTCACAAAGTATAAATTAAGTATTTTGTTATTTTCGCCCTTTATGGAACATATTATGTAGCTAATCCTTATATATATATATATAAGCTATGTATATATATATATATATATTATATATATATATATATATACACACACATACATGTCAGAGTAATATATATTATTATGTTGTTGAAACCAGATAAATTTTACGGACGGCCTCAGACCATCGGTGGTGCCCTATATTTTTTCTCCTTGTAAATGGAACAGTTCGTTTGAAAGGAAACACACATATGACTGTAAACAATAAGTCATGTATTCTTCAACACAGATGAGTTGCACTAAAACTATGGAGGCATGAGCAAAGTTTAAAACTGTGTTTGTTTTAAATATATCTTTTTCATATTATATGTCGAAAACACAACACACTTTAGTTTATACAAGTAATATCAGTTAAAATATGAAATGATTATGTACACAAGAAAAGTAACTGCTTGGAATCAAAATTGGTTATATTTGTAAAATACATACCAAATCATGTTTAAACGTGAGATATAACAAATGTGCCTAATTTCGCTTGTACTGATTAAATGAAGATTAATGTTGGTTTCTTTATTTGCATGTATGACAATCAATTTTGAACTAATAAAATAATAATTTCGGTTAAACATTGAACCAGTGATTTCTGATGTAAGACATATGTAATTATTAGTAAAACAAAATTTATAGAATCGATGTACAGATAGTTGCTGGAAAGGAAGTCTTGTATTACATTTCGAGACAAACATCCTCCGGATGTAAGTGGATACGCACATCCGCCCAGACACCGATGGTGAACAAACAGGAAATGCTTGCTTAAGCAGCGGAAATGCTTATATATATAAAAAAACCGTGCGACGATGTAAGGGGCAGCCATGCTGATATGAAAAATTGGTACTCACCAATTATGATGGAGAGATTTGGCAGAGGCGTGGTCATGAGCTGGCGGGAGAATAAGATCAAAACTGAAGAACAAGGAGGAGAGGAGGAAGTCGAGGACGGGATTTTGAAAAAGGAAGTTAGGGAGCGCCAGTGCTTGTGTTCGTGTGCGGGAAAAATATCTTTAGGCGTAATAAGTGTCAAGTGCAATAAAATTTAATTAATTTTAGGATCTTAGTAATATATATATCAGGGTTCATTAATCATTTACAATTTCAAGGTACCTGTACCTAATATAATGAAATGAAATGTTCATAATTTCGAAAATGTAAATTTATGTAAATGTTTAGATATTTTAAAAGAAAGTTTCTCACGTCAGTCCATGAACTCGTATTTATTGCAAAACTACAAAATTACTAGTAAATGTTATAGTGAATTGAATTAAAAATAATTTGTAATGAATAATTTAATATTAAACATGTCTTCAAAGTATTAAGGTATTAAAATTTGTGCTTAATATGTCGGTTGACGTTCTCAATTGTTAATTAAATTTTTAATCAATTGAATGAGATGTTGTCACAAATAAAATATGTGTTGGTTCATTTGAGGGTGTTGTACTGCCAATCTAACCTATTATTAATTCCTCTCACAGCAACCCTTGTTCATAATATATTATAATATTTCACAACCTTAATCTAAACTAAACCAAACTTACAAAACCTTACATGGTGGAGGCGCTAAAACTCGATTGGCATTCAAATTCCTCACATGGGCAAGCACATAGTTTCATAGGCGAGGTATAAATTAGAACTAAATAATATTCATAAGAAAGTATTTAACTAAAATAGCCTACTTCAGTGACAAACCACTCATTTACCTAAAAGACTAATTAAATTTCCAATAACTCAATAATATTTTCAAACCCGTAATTAGAGTAACGCCAAGTAAACTAACTAGGTACGTCAATGGACATGTATAATTAAATGGAAACCATACTACATGAAGATTTAATACCATTAGACACATACAGGACTTCCAAAAGTGACATAGTAAAAATATTAAATAAAAATGGAATACAATCTAGAGACACAGACACTGTAGCGGACCTCAGACCTATCCTAGCGGCACTTAAGAACTTAACACGTATAAGCGCAAGTCACCCTAATATTAAAACCATATTTAATAATTTAACTACATGAAAGACTCACCTTAGTGAAGAGGATAGGGAAAACTATAGGGATCTAGCTACAATCGAGGATTTTCTAGTGCAGAGAACAAATTTATACGACATAGTACATAACCCTGAGGCGGACATCAAGACACAAGCACCCCCAACACAACAGCACCCTCAGCACAACATTACGAGCCACTCACACTACCTGACAGAACGAACACAGTAACCATGGGGGAAAACATACCGTTAATATCAGCTGTAACTTACACAGGTCTCCAGAGTGAAAATCCACAAGATTTTTTAGACAAATTCCTAGTGGCAGCAACTTCAAACAGATGGACAGATAACACTAAAGTTAATTTATTCCCAGCGCATTTATCAGGCACAGCACTAACTTGGTTCAAACACTACAAACAAAAACAACGAGGGGAAGCCATACAATGGGATCAACTTGCTAAAAGTTTCACAGAGGCTTTCACTCCATTAGCGCAAACCCAGAGTCTACAAATGATTTTAGAACACAAAATACAGGGAGAGAACGAGCAAACACTAACCTATTTTTTAGATATATTAACAACATGCCGAAGATATGACCCTACAATACAGGACAAGCAAATTATACATTTTATCATACAGGGACTAAAACCAGAAATCTGTGAACGAGTTACAGGCCTGAAAAACGACACTTTAAGTGATCACGAGACTAATTTAAAATTTACAGAACAGCTAGTTCTAACACAAATGAAAAACAAAGAAAGGTACAATAGGGTTGCAGCAAACAGACGCTATAGTACACCCTTATATGAACAAAACATCATCCATAAACTAAAAACAGAAGTTAACACCCTAACCAATAAAGTAGCTACCTTAACTACAAACCAAATTTCAAATCATAACCACAGGTACGAAAGGTCTCCATCCCCGTATGAAAACTCAAAATATAAGCCAAGATATGATAGAACACCTAGTCCTCACCAGAATAGATACGAGCCCAAAGGCCACCTATGATTAAACACGTTACCTTCAGTGATAGGAGAAGACAAAACCATTCCCAAACACAACCTGCTAGACAAAATAGGTATTGCACTATTTGCCGTAAAGACAACCATAACACTGAACAATGCTGGTTCAAGCAACGTTCATTAACTTCTCAAACCCAAAGTAACTGCTTGGCACCTAAAACCAACAATACACAAGAGCTGTTCTGCAGGTACTGCAAGCGAACAAACCACAATATCGAATCATGTTACAAGTTTAATTATTATAAACAGAATCAACAAAAAAACGGGAAATAGGGGGAGGTCATACTAACCCTTACCGAACTTCCTCCTTATCAAAAGCGAAAACAAATAACACCATAGATCTTAACCAAAGGAATGTACAAACTTACACATGTATAAAGTCTATGACATTTACTCCAACTAACCCCAAAGTACTGCCACTATCAACCCCTGGAAAGACCAGTTCAGAAGTGATATTTAAAGTCATAGATTATAATAAAAAATTCCCACCCTTAAAGAAGATGGAAGAAATTGAACAACCTATTATGCAAAAGCCTATACACACCATAAAACTTCAATCTTTGTTCAATCCAACCCCAACCCTAAGCGAACCAAACCCCACGGGGACAACAAATATATATAAACCCAACTTTACAAGAAACCTTGCAGTCTCAGAAAATTTCACACGACAGATAAAACCTAGCGTATTAAAAGGAGTAGCGCACGTAAAACAGGACCCAGATTGTAGTACAATGGGGGAGGTAAATACACATACTGGATTGGAGGAAACCATTGAGATAGACACTATACAGATTTTAAATCACATAGAGCAACAGAAGAAAGAGAATATGATAGATTGTGCTAACTTGCAAGAAATAACGCAAGACAGGATACACAAACCGAGGAAGAATAAAAAATTATTATTAGAGGATATTTATGAACTCATAATTAATTGCAAAAATAAAACCACGAAGAAGATACCTGTCCTAACAATAGACGTAGCTTTGACCACAAACCCTCAACATCCAGTACCCTGCATTATAGATACAGGATGTAACATAAACATTATTAGAGCAGCTAGTTTGTGAAACAAAATTAAATACTAGCAACATACCCTCGTTGATATCGGCTAACGGTATACCATTAACAGTTTTGGGTTCAACGAAGATCGCCATAAAAATTGGCAAAGTAATACTTGAAGACACGTTTTATGTGACACCTGATCTAAACAGCCCTATATTGGTAGGAAACATATTCCTATTTCAGAACTGCGTGGAGTTAAACTACAAAAATAAAGCAATAAAAATTACCAAATATCAGATTGAACATATAATACCTATGAATGAACAGTGGCAGTTAGACATCAAGAATTTTAAAAACACACAGGAGTTATAAGTACAGCAAATAGCAGATGTAACAAGACATAATTATAGCACCACATCAGCATCAAATTTCCCAAAAAGGATACCCGCACATACTACGATAGGACATATACATTAACCAACTCTTGAAGCACAGCCTACTCTGGAACACCATCCCACTACAAGTGACACAGGAAAAACAATATTGACAGATAAGGACGGCATAGTATTTGATATCTCACCACATTTAACCCTCCAAGAACACGAAAGTCCTTGACGTTTTACTAAAATACAGACACATATTTACAATAAAGGTAATTGGTTTAACTCCTGCAAACATACCTCCTGTTAAACTCGAATTAAAACCGAATACGAAACCTGTAAACTCACCACCGTATAGGCAGAGTAAAACAGAAAGGGAAAAATTAAACAAATTATTGGACGATTTAGTACAAGCAAAAATATTAGAGGAATGTCAGGATTACACAGAATATGCAAGCCCAGTATTTTTAGTGAAAAATAAAGATGGAAGCGACAGAATGGTAGCTGATCTCAGGAAGGTTAATGCACAGTTGAAAACAGATGCCCACCCCATTCCTTCAGTAAACCTGGTTTTAAGCTCTTTGAACAAAGCGCACACATTTACAAAATTAGACCTTAAAAATGCATTTTATTCCATGGAGGTTAGGAAAGAAGATAGGCACATCCTAGCCATAAAAACACCTGATAGACTTCTACAGTTTTGCCGACTGCCGATGGGACTTTCAACTTCAACCACATTATTTAGTAAAGCCTTGAATGCGATATTAAACCGTCACCTTTATAATAAAGTCATCTGTTACGTGGATGACCTAATTTGTTATGGTGACTCATTTGAAAATGACTTACATAATCTAGAAACTATATTAGAAGAACTAGAAAAAGCTAATTTGAAACTAAATACAAAAAAGTGTAAATTTCTCTACAAAAGTGTAAACATTTTAGGACACGAGGTATCACGGGAAGGCATTTTACCCCAAAAACAGTCAGTAGAAGCTATCACCGAATTTAAAAGACCAACTTGTGTAAGGCAAGTGAGACAATTTTTAGGATGCTCAGGATTCTTCCGCAGATTCATCCAAAATTATGCCAAAATAGCACAACCCCTTACTGAGATAATATAAGATTCAAATAAAAACATGGCATTTAAATGGACGGATCTATGTAAACAGGCTTTTATAAAAGTCAAACAAATTTTGACAAACCCACCATTACTATCACATTGGAAGGACAACAGGGAAGCACACATTTATGTAGATAGCAGTTTGATTGGATGCGGAGCAGCGTTAGTACAGTTAGATGAAGAAAATAATAGAATGTACCCAATTTATTACATGTCAAAAAAATATTCAAATACCCAAATGCGTTACAGCAATGCTGAACATGAAATGCTAACGCTAACCTATGCTGTGAACTACTTCAGAGAATTCACGCTTGGTAGACAAACAACAGTATATACGGACTGTGCTGCATTACAGTTTTATAAAAATTTTAAACACACTTCCACTAGATTAAACAGATTAGCACTGTCATTAACAGTTTACGACATTGTAGTAAAACATAAACGTGGCACTTCAAACGTGTTAGCAGACGCCTTAAGCAGAAATCCTTTAGAACAACCTTTGGATGAAGAATTCACGGACGTGTGTTTAACCGTCAATACTTTAATACAGACAAATCTACCCCTACTACAAGCTTAAGACAGTTATTTGAAACAAATAACCCTTGCGATGACCTCACCTGAGGCGGTAAATAAAAAAATCAGACGGGCTTCAAGACATTACGAAGAAATAGATGGATTGTTATATTTCAAAACTTTCAACGGACGAGAAACTAGAAACTTATTGGCTATACCCCAAAAACAAACACAAGAAATATTAAAAATATTCCATGACAACCCCTACACGGATGGACACTTATCGCATTATAAAACAGCTTCAAAAATAAAATTACGATATCACTGGCCGAATATGTACCGTGATATCCTCCAATATACAAAAACTTGTGAAGAATGTCAACTACGTAGGCCAAAAACGAACAAAAATTACGGCTTACTACAACCTATTGCACCCTCCATAAAGCCCTTTGACAGAATAACAATATACTTTGTAGGTAATATTACACAAAGTAATGGTTACAAATATATCCTAGTTGCAACCGATGCCTGCACTAGAATGGCATTTGCAACCCCTTGTAGAAATGCAGATGCGAACACGGTAGCACAAAAATTATTAAATCTATTCTGCACATTTGGATTTCCTAGAATTATTAATCATGACAGAGGAACACACTTTATGAATTCTGTAATTACACAGGACACTAACACAGCACACACGACACGCCACGAGCAGAGCCTGTAACACACGGTAACCGTACTTAGACTGGCTAGTAAGACTTGACCGTGACTCTGGTATGTCTCCCAGGCAGATAAGTTTTCTGCTAACTCAACTAACTTCCCACGCTATACTACACCGACTGTGTTGTGTCTATGACTAGGGGGCATTGCCTTGTACCAGCGGTCTGGGTCGCCAAGGGCCCTGGTGGTTCAGACAGCTTAGTATGCAAGTAATGTTTCCCACGTACCCGTTTACTACAATAACAAAGCGTACTCTAACTTGATACAACGTACATATTAGACTTACCTGAGGGATCTGTATATATATATAGCCTAGTAATAAGGAATATAAAATATGATAAAGTGTACTACATATATCATATTTATTTAAGTTAGTAGATAACAATGTAAACATAATATACCCTACAAGGACTCAATTTTCCTGAGATGCATCTCAAAGAAAGAGACATACATGTTCTATATTATATAATCCTAGGATAAATAAATACCTCAATATATTACATGTAAATGACTTATATGAAATGTTTAAAGTATTTTTAAATACTTTAAACATGTCATATAAGTCATTTACATGTAATATATTGAAGTAAATGACTTATATGACATGTTTAAAGTATTTAAATATACTTATATGACATGTTTAAAAATTACATAGCTAATATAACATTGAAGGAAAGTAACATAGCATGTATTAGCACGGCAATATTGCTCATTAACAAACTATACAGCCTTGATTAGGCAACATACAGGGTGTCAATTAAGTCTGGAACCTCTTTTTTAATTTTTAAACCACAATATAAAAAAATACCAAAGTTCACACGTGCTTACTGGTGATAGTAACGCATACATCTGCCCAATTACTGACCGGATAATCCCTTTGGGGGACGGTCCACAAGGAGTCAGACATAATTCTTAAATGGCAGCATAGGTCAAGTTTGGTATCACATTAAAGGTCTTACTTAGCAGAGTACAATGCCGCAAACCGAACTTCAAAAGGTGGATTCATTCAGTAGTTATAGCTATTTGAATTTTAAAACAATTGAACAATGTAAATTATTAAGTATTACAAGTAAACACCAATTTGTAAGTACCTGTGATCAAAGTAAGTGTTCAAAATGTTCCCCTCCCATTGTCTGGCAATGTCCTAGGCGGTTGTAAAAGCCATCCACTGCATTTTGATGATAGTCACGAGGAATATCTTGAGGTTCTTGGACTATGAGATTTCTTAGGTGCGCCAAATCTCGAGGCTTAGTACGATAAACTTCATCTTTGAGGTATCCCCAAAGAAAAAAATTCCAGCGGAGATAAATCAGGGGAACGAGCAGGCCACTCTACTGCACCATGTCTTCCAATCCATCTGCGAGGGAATATTGTATCCAAGTATTCTCTAACAAGGAGAGCAAAGTGTGGTGGCGGAGAAGCTTGTTAGTGCAGGAATTATCTCATTTTGGAGCATTGCTAGATAGGAGTCACCATTTAAATTACCACTGATAAATAATGGGCCCATAATTTGATTTCCTGTAATACCTGCCCAAACGTTAAGTTTCTGTGGATGCTGTGTATGACTCTCATATGTAATATCTGCCACTTTCACATTCTAACAGTAGTTGTGTTATTGGTAATAATTATTGATTCCTAGCTTCGATTACTGCATTGTCAGATGATGGGAGGGAAACATTTTGAACACTTACTTTGATCACAGGTACTTAAAAATTGGTGTTTACTTGTAATACTTAATAATTTACATTGTTCAATTGTTTTAAAATTCAAATTGCAATAACTACTGAATGAATCCACTTTTTGAAGTCCGGTTTGCGGCATTGTACTCCGCTAAGTAAGACCTTTAATTTGATACCAAACTTGACCTATGCTGCTATTTAAGAATTTTGTCTGACTCCTTGTGGACCGTCCCCCAAAGGGATTATCCGGTCGGTAATTGGGCAGATGTGTGCGTTACTATCACCAGGAAGCACGTGTGAACTTTGGTATTTCTTTCTATTGTGGTTCAAAAATTTAAAAAGAGGTTCCAGACTTAATTGACACCCTGTATATTATGATCATAATAATGACTATGGACAATAAGCACAAAGAAGGGATATTACATATTCCTCAGAAACAAAGGTGCGTAGTACCTTTTTGTAATATAATAAAATAACATAATTTCGATCCTTATTTAATAACACTAGAGGTTAAGATGCTTAGTAAATATTATTACATAGAGCTTGGGAAATACGACACACCATCGAGAGGTCATTAAAAGATTTCTGTAAATAAAAACATTAGGCATAAATATGTATTAATTATAAAATATTAACCTAAAATGTATATGTAACCTGTAGATATTTAGTTTTAGGATTTCGACACCAAAAAGCCAACTACAACCTGAGACACCAGTCTGCAAGACACCAATCTACAAGACACCAGTCTACAGCATTCTACCGATCCCGACCACCCACGAGACAGATGAAGTCTTCACAGCACTTCCTACTACTACTCACAGCACTTGCCATGCCTCTTTCGACCACCTTTGCCAGCACATCAACCCACAACATAGGAGAACCCAATAAGCCTCTAGTACAAATCTTCACAGGAGCGTACTTTACTCCAATGCCTCAGACACTACCTTATATCAGTTCCATACCTATCATATACAAAATTCCTTTCAACAAACAGCAAAATTTACCTAAAAACCTCTTTAAATTTCTGCCCTAAAAACCTCAACAACTCCCAAACCTATTGAAAGATACAGGACAACCTTTCCACATTACAAAACATCATACATAACAAATGGTAGCAGAACACCTCCCATTCATCCAAAGACAACAACCAGATAGAAATAGAAGATTGCTCACGTTCGTCGGAGATTTCTTCGAATTGTGTTCTGACATTGCGACAGAACACCAAATACATGACTTGGTAGACAACGAGGAAGATGTCTACACAGCATTCTCAACAAAACAACACTACCTACTCTCCGAGCTACCTGCGCATTCACCTACTTCGTTCACAATCTACAAAAACAACACCACTTCCAGCTAAAACACGACGAGAAAAACGTAATAAACAACACGGAACTAATTTTGTACATTTTATTAGCCTGGACTTCTATAATAACACTACTTCTTTTTATAGCCCTCTACTTCATCCACATTATCAACATCAAAATAAAATTTATGAAGGCTACAGTACACGAACGTGACTACCCAATGGATAACCTTAATTAGACAATAAGTACGATTCGTAGGTAGAATCGTCATTAAGCCAGGGGAATGTAAGACATATGTTATTTTTATTATTAGTAAAATATAATAAAGTTATTAGTAATTATTAGTAAAATAAAATTCATAGAATCGATGTACAGATAGTTGCTGGAAAGGAAGTCTTGTATTACAATTCGAGACAAACATCCTCCGGATGTAAGTGGATACGCACATCCGCCCAGACACCGATGGTGAACAAACAGGAAATGCTTGCTTAAGCAGCGGAAATGCTTATACATAAAAAAACCGTGCGACGATGTAAGGGGCAGCCATGCTGATATGAAAAATTGGTACTCACCAATTATGATGGAGAGATTTGGCAGAGGCGTGGTCATGAGCTGGCGGGAGAGTAACATCAAAACTGAAGAACAAGGAGGAGAGGAGGAAGTCGAGGACGGGATTTCGAAAAAGGAAGTTCGGGAGCGCCAGTGCTTGTGTTCGTGTGCGGGAAAAATATCTTTAGGCGTAATAAGTGTCAAGTGCAATAAAATTTAATTAATTTTAGGATCTTAGTAATATATATATATCAGGGTTCATTAATCATTTACAATTTCAAGGTACCTGTACCTAATATAATGAAATGAAATGTTCATAATTTCGAAAATGTAAATTTATGTAAATGTTTAGATATTTTAAAAGAAAGTTTCTCGCGTCAGTCCATGAACTCGTATTTATTGCAAAACTACAAAATTACTAGTAAATGTTATAGTGAATTAAATTAAAAATAATTTGTAATGAATAATTTGATATTAAACATGTCTTCAAAGTATTAAGGTATTAAAATTTGTGCCTAATATGTCGGTTGACGTTCTCAATTGTTAATTAAATTTTTAATCAATTGAATGAGATGTTGTCACAAATAAAATATGTGTTGGTTCATTTGAGGGTGTTGTACTGCCAATCTGACCTATTGTTAAATCCTCTCACAGCAACCCTTGCTCATAATATATTATAATATTTCACAACCTTAATCTAAACTAAACCAAACTTACAAAACCATACACTGATATCTAGTTTTAATTTGTTTCAATAATTTACCATTAAAGACTACTGTTTGGAGAATGCTATAGTTCTGAACTTACCTTATGAAAAAGCCTCTAACAACATTCCTCAAGCTTCTCTTTGCGTCTCTAAATGTCACAAAACCACTGGAAAAAGTTTTATGAAAAAGGCGTGCTGCATTAGCCTTGTTGACATTAATTGAAATTACATGTGAGAGGTCACAAAAGTGTATTAAATGGATTAAGATGTGATGCAGGGAAGCTCTTTTCGTATAACCTGTATTTGTCTTGCTCTGGACGCAGTATTGCTTTTGTATTACAAAGTATGTCTCTTGCATCACAAGCAACACTTGGAATATTAATGTTGAGTATAGCTCCAGTTCACCTTCCTCTTAGTGCTACAGACGTCACTCATGAAATCTTGCGTCATATTCGTCTAAAGAGATCGAACACATGTGACGTTGAGAAAGCTCAAAACGAGCAATTTTCATCGTTTTGCTCAGAGACACCTACATTATAAAAAATTAAATAACGTATAATCAAGGTGAACTAGCAGTTTCATTGTCTCATCATATGCACAACTGAGTACACTTCAATGCTACTGACATGATCTCCAAGCACGGTGGAACAACAGAGTCACACACACATATTACACATGGCCACGTTTTGTGCACACACTAGGGTCTTCTTAATTGTGGACTCTCTGAAAGTTACCTAAAGTAAATACATTCATGTGACTAAAATCTTGCAGTAGAATACCTTATTGAGACCAGAATATTACAGGTGCATATCTCATACTTCTTATACTCGGACGATTCTAATACCGGGTGTTCCCAGAGTCATTAGTTTTTTAGAGGTCAAGGAGCATTAAAAAAATTCATAAATCCTAAAGGACAAAATTATGAAAAACTGAGAATCTCTAAGATGACAGGAAGTTCTAATTTTAAAAACTTTCTTGAGTCTAAAAGGTCACAGATGGAGAATATTTCAATTTTCAAAAAATGTGGTTCAGATTTAAAAGAAAACTTGAGATATAAGTTTTATAATTTTACCGAGAATATAAATTCGTAATGAATAAAGCTCCTTAAAATAAATAGCACATTTACCATATATTACGAATTGAGACACTAGTGAACACATAAAACAAGTTTCCATGGACTTTACATTAAAAATTTTGTCTTAAAAAAATAGTACCTGATGAAATGTTTCAGTGTTATAGGGTTTCTCTCCCATTCTGTATGATGCAAGGCAGGATTACACACGGATCAGTTGTCACGACCTCACTGAGGCTTATATAGCTCATTTCTCGAAATGTCAAGTGGACAAGCAGACATCATTTAAGAAACAAATGTTTGTATTCTCAGTGGAAAAAGTGCAATTGTGTCGGTCTGGTAAGTGAAGACGTGAGTGAAATAACGCAAACCCAACTGCCATGGTTGGATTACACGAAATCATGCCACTCATTATTGACTATACAATAATTATTTCATGCAAAACTTACATTATACAGATGATCTTTAACGAGATATCTTGCGACATTATAATCCATTTTTTATAATTGAGTTAGTTTTCATAGCAGTGATAAATAACAAAAGGTCCGGTGAATTAGTAAAGGTAACACAAGAGAGCGCTGAAATCACTTCTTGTCACTGAAATTTAATTACAGTAACTTTCTATTCTGTATTATTTCTCTCTATATGAGTATATCTGTATTATTTTCTTTTATTATACGGTGAATCGACCTGTGTTAATATTTCAAATGTAAATATTTCATAAGAGGGTTATAATGTTTTTACAAGTTAATTTTTTCTGCTATTTTTTGTTTTCATTATAGTGTTAAACACAAGACCAATGTACAGGATAACAGGATTTCTGACATTTTCCTTCGTTATAGATTATAAAGGTTATAACACTGTTTATAGCCTATAAAAATATGAAACCTTTTATAATGATGGAAAATATCCGATATACTGTTATCCTTTCAAACATTTTATCGTCAATAACAAACTTTAAACTAAGAATTAATATAAATATAATTACAAGCGCTCAGCAAAATTCCATGTAATAACGTGTAGCATAATTAACTATGGTATGTTTATATAGTAATGAAGCCTCCTGCAAGATTAAAAATCTATAGATCAGAATGTTTTCGAATATCCAATGGAGGGACAAATTGATAAACACACAGCCCCACGAGCGATAGTCTTTACTAACGCTCAACCAATCATTAATAATATATCATGACAGGTTGTAGCTTATGTCAAAGTGAGGAATCATAAAAACAAAAAAAACATTATTACAACACCCACTACGATATTTTATTATATTAGAACACCCCACCCATAAGCAACTGGTTCCCAGTATGAACACTTTTTGTGTGGTTATCTATGTAAAAGCTATTGTTTGATAAATAATTAGACTCAGGGCTCAAAGCAACAGGACACCAAGGCGGGATCAACAAATACCTGATACCTGTACACTGTGACGTGTTTACAGGGCTCAAGGGGACAGGACAACAAGGCTCGATCAACAAATACCTGATACCTGTACACTGTGACGTGTTTACAGGGCTCAAGGGGACAGGACAACAAGGCTCGATCAACAAATACCTGATACCTGTACACTGTGACATGTTTACAGGGCTCAAGGGGACAGGACAACAAGGCTCGATCAACAAATACCTGATACCTGTACACTGTGACGTGTTTACAGGGCTCAAGGGGACAGGACAACAAGGCTCGATCAACAAATACCTGATACCTGTACACTGTGACGTGTTTACAGGGCTCAAGGGGACAGGACAACAAGGCTCGATCAACAAATACCTGATACCTGTACACTGTGACGTGTTTACAGGGCTCAAGGGGACAGGACAACAAGGCTCGATCAACAAATACCTGATACCTGTACACTGTGACATGTTTACAGGGCTCAAGGGGACAGGACAACAAGGCTCGATCAACAAATACCTGATACCTGTACACTGTGACATGTTTACAGGGCTCAAGGGGACAGGACAACAAGGCTCGATCAACAAATACCTGATACCTGTACACTGTGACATGTTTACAGGGCTCAAGGGGACAGGACAACAAGGCTCGATCAACAAATACCTGATACCTGTACACTGTGACATGTTTACAGGGCTCAAGGGGACAGGACAACAAGGCTCGATCAACAAATACCTGATACCTGTACACTGTGACATGTTTACAGGGCTCAAGGGGACAGGACAACAAGGCTCGATCAACAAATACCTGATACCTGTACACTGTGACATGTTTACAGGGCTCAAGGGGACAGGACAACAAGGCTCGATCAACAAATACCTGATACCTGTACACTGTGACATGTTTACAGGGCTCAAGGGGACAGGACAACAAGGCTCGATCAACAAATACCTGATACCTGTACACTGTGACATGTTTACAGGGCTCAAGGGGACAGGACAACAAGGCTCGATCAACAAATACCTGATACCTGTACACTGTGACGTGTTTGCAGGGCTCAAGGGGACAGGACAACAAGGCTCGATCAACAAATACCTGATACCTGTAAACTGTAAAGTGTTTACGGGGCTCAAGGGGACAGGACAACAAGGCTCGATCAACAAATACCTGATACCTGTACACTGTGACATGTTTACAGGGCTCAAGGGGACAGGACAACAAGGCTCGATCAACAAATACCTGATACCTGTACACTGTGACGTGTTTACAGGGTTCAAGGGGACAGGACAACAAGGCTCGATCAACAAATACCTGATACCTGTACACTGTGACATGTTTACAGGGCTCAAGGGGACAGGACAACAAGGCTCGATCAACAAATACCTGATACCTGTAAACTGTAAAGTGTTTACGGGGCTCAAGGGGACAGGACAACAATGCTCGATCAACAAATACCTGATACCTGTACACTGTGACGTGTTTACAGGGCTCAAGGGGACAGGACAACAAGGCTCGATCAACAAATACCTGATACCTGTACACTGTGACGTGTTTACAGGGCTCAAGGGGACAGGACAACAAGGCTCGATCAACAAATACCTGATACCTGTAAACTGTAAAGTGTTTACGGGGCTCAAGGGGACAGGACAACAAGGCTCGATCAACAAATACCTGATACCTGTACACTGTGACGTGTTTACAGGGCTCAAGGGTACAGGACAACAAGGCTAGATCAACAAATACCTGATACCTGTAAACTGTGACGTGTTTACAGTACTCAAGGCAACAGGACAACAAGGCGAGATGAAGAAATACCTTATACCTGTAAACTCGTCACAGTTTACAGGGCTCAAAGCAGCAGGACAACAAGGCGGGATCAACAAATACCTGATACCTGTAAACTGTGACTTGTTTGTTGCTCCTTTCCTGTGCAAGCATACCTTTAAAGTTGTCGTGATCGCTTTTGCGGGGACATATGTTGTTAGAAAAGTACCGTTAAAATTGTTATAAAAACTAATAAATAGTTAGAATCTTGAAAATCTTGTATAACTGATGCAAAATGGCTGATACCTTTCAACTGAAAAACCCCCCGGCTTTTTTAAGTTTACTTATAGTGTGATCGTGATCACTTATGCGTTGACAGATTTCTTAGGGAAAAAACTTTTAATGTTTTTATATAAATTAATAAATAGTTATATCTTGTAAATTTGTTATACAGGTTTTCTCTTATTTGAGTATTATAATGTTCTACTGGGAGAAACACAATTGACAACAGAGATGTTAGGGTACACGAAAGCAAGTAACTCGGGAATAGCGAACATTATATCAATATTTTACTGCAAGTTTTAAATACAATATGAAATAAATGTTTTCTAAAGCGATATAACATAATTTTTACTCAAACCCCAGTACAAAACGTGGTCTGGACTGACAGCGTCAATATTACGCTACTGATGTCGATAAAATTTCCTTTGTGTAGTTTAGAGTAGCGCGTAAACCATGGATTGACAGTCTCGTAAATTGAAGGTTCCATTAGCCCAGACCAATCACGAGTAATGAGACAAGAGTGCCTCCACAAGCTTTATAACTTGTACCCGAACTAAACACGAGGTTCTTATATCATCTAAATGATTTCTTAAATGATAGAACTCGAATTTTAATGTGTTAGTTTATACGCAATTCTGTTCGTTGAAATTTATTGCAATACGTGTAAATAAATTAGATACATTATTATTTGAGATACCAATACTTTATTTTAAAATAATACACTTATTTTCATGAAAGTGTTATTAGCTAAGCCAGTTTAAAGTTTATATAAATAGTTGAAACATTTAAATAGTAATAATGTTTTCCAGATTTGTTTTTCTGTAAACTTGAAACTGTTTAGTATTTACTACAATCTTCAGTTATTAAAAAAAATGCTGTTTGTTGTTTAATAACTTGTATAGGTTGAGTGTTAGCGATTCCTATTACTCGAGGGGCTGCAAAAAGTGTAATTTTCCTTTTTAAATCTCCCTATACGGTCTCAAAAACAAACTGATGAACAGACGACATTTTGTGTGAAGCTTAATTTCTATACAAGCATCATCGAACTCAATGACGGTACATGCCACTTTATGACAGTAGGTCGAGTATTAGCGGGTATCTTCACATTACTCTCATGAGTAATCGTTATCTGAAAAATAAACTCACAGAATAAATTTTAAACAGAGTACCATCATATGGCATTTTTGACATCTGACATATTAAAACATGTAGCCAAATGAAACTAGTTATTCTAGAGAGGAAGCCGTTAAGTGGCTCTACGTGTGGACTACTCCTGCCTTACCAATAGTTACGATTATGTAGTTGTGTTTTTATAAAGATATTACATAACGATTTTTAATATTTAGTCTGGACTTATTATTATGTACAATTGAAATGAAATCCATCTAAAGTACTTTTGTATATAATTCGTCTAGTTTATTGTATATAGGTTATCCTGCAGAACAGAACGTAGCGGAGCGGCATCAGTAGGATTCATTATACTTATATAATATATATTATATATTATACATTATATATATATATATATATATATATATATATATATATATTATACATTATACGGAATTGATGTTGTTACAATTAATCCTGTGACGTCTCTACTAGAGACGAACACCATTATAGGTACATACTATTGTCTAGTGTACAATGGCACAGCCGTAATTGTAGTCAAGAGCCGCTGCTGAGGCATATTCTAGTCGGTGAATATAACAAATTTCATACTTTAGATATGATAAGTAGGTATACGATTATTAGGTACATACTATTGTCTAGTGTACAATAGCACAGCCGTAATTGTAGTCAAGAGCCGCTGCTGAGGCATATTCTAGTCGGTGAATATAACAAATTTCATACTTTAGATATGATAAGTAGGTATACGATTATTAGGTACATACTATTGTCTAGTGCACAGCCGTAATTGTACTCAAGAGCCGCTGCTGAGGCATATTCTAGTCGGTGTATATAACAAATTTCATACTTTAGATATGATAAGTAGGTATGCCATTATTAGGTACATACTATTGTCTAGTGTACAATGGCACAGCTGTAATTGTAGTCAAGAGCCGCTGCTGAGGCATATTCTAGTCGGTGTATACAGGGTGATTCAAAACTAAACGGCAATCTCTCGAGAGCTTATTCTATAGCTAAAAACAAGTAAAAAAGTTCATATAACCATATGCCCGGAAACGCTTCGTTAGCGAGTTAAGCCTAGCGAAAGATTTCGCCCGGATTTCAGAACCCTTGGTGAAGTCAGGCCGTATAAAAATGATAAAGGTAGTTACAAAGATACAAATACGATTGTTTTTTATGTTTTTATATCTGAAAAATTTATAAAATTCGTCCCAGAGCTGTAAATGCAATACTTTCAAAGATATCTTAAGTAAAACACAAGAATTGGTGCAAAGAAATAACACATTTTTGTGTTTAACGTAAGATTACTTCCATAAATGTTAAATAAAGGTCATTTTTTTCTTAAACAGATTTGTAGAACATTTAATTCTGAAAAGATTCATGTGAATTACTTAGGAAAAAAATTAATAATAGGTATTGAAATTTAGATTTATTTAAAAATAAAACAGACGCACAAAAATGCATATTCTTATCTGCATAAAATATTAACTAATGTTTAGGTTGTGAGTAACAGCTGATCATTTATTCAACAATTTTTATCGTCATATTTTCTTTGCAAAGGTTGGCAATATCAGCTGATCAACAATTAAGTTCATGAAGTAATATTTGAATAACCTTTATGGAGGTTTTTGTATTGTGGCGTGTGAAGATTGTATTTTGTGAGATCCTGTGATTATTTGGAAATATTTTATACAAGTGTATAAAATATTTTATTAAATATTTATTTTTAAAATATTTTATTAAATATTTTTATAAAAGTGTATGTAATTATCTTAGTAAATAATGGCAGATAATGTAAATGGTATGTATTCGTTTGAAGAGTATACGGACATGATACTGATTTACGGCAAAGTTAACAAGAATGGTTTAGCTGCAGATCAGGAATATCGTGATACTTTCCCACATCGAAGAACACCTGATCGCAAATCATTTGAAGCTGTGGAGAGACGACTTAGAGAAACTGGTAGCTTTAAACCGAAGCGAATAGATACTGGTCGTCAACGTAGCGCAAGGAACTATAATAATGAACAAGCAATAATAAATGCTGTAGAATTATCACCAACCACAAGCACCAGACGATTATCACGTCAATTAAATATTTGCCAGTCAAGCGTATGGCGGACGCTTCATGAAGCACAGTTGTACCTATTCCATATAACACGTGTTCAAGACTTATTACCGCAAGATCTTAATAAACGGAAGATGTTCTGCCGCTGGTTAAGAAGAAATTGTTTACGACATCAGTATTTTCTTCGGCGTATTCTCGTTACTGATGAATCCTGTTTTACTAGAAATGGAATTGTAAATTTTCGTAATACCCATACTTGGGCGTACGACAACCCACATGAAACTGCGACGAGGCATTTTCAACATACATTTTCAGTCAATGTATGGCTTGATGTTCTGGGTGATAATTTTATTGGTCCATTTTTCCTCCCTAATCGACTTAATGGAGTAGCGTACTTAAATTTTTTAAGAACAAACCTGCCTACCCTCTTGGAAGATATTCCTGTTCAAAACAGAATAAATGCATGGTTTATGCACGACGGAGCACCTCTACATTTTTCTAATGATGTGAAAAACTATTTAAATGATACATACGGTAGACAATGGATTGGTCGAAATGGACCAGTAAAATGGCCACCACGTTCTCCTGACCTCACGCCAGCAGACTTTTTCTTATGGGGTTGGATGAAGTCAATTGTTTATTCAAAACGGATTAAAACCATAGAGGAGTTACGTAATCGCATTACAGAGGCGGCAGAAACTATCAAGAATGCTCCAAACGTTATGAAACGCGCTAGAAAAGAGTGGATTCGTCGTACGAAAACGTGCATTGCTAACAACGGAGGACACTTTGAGCAACTATTATAGGTGATTATTACAGTTTTATAAAGGTAAATACATTTTATGTTAATGTTCAGTCTAGAATAAATGAACAGCTGTTACTCACAACCTAAACATTAGTTAATATTTTATGCAGATAAGAATATGCATTTTTGTGCGTCTGTTATATTTTTAAATAAAGCTAAATTTCAATACCTATTATTAATTTTTTTCCTAAGTAATTCACATGAATCTTTTCAGAATTAAATGTTCTACAAATATGTTTAAGAAAAAAATGACCTTTATTTAACATTTATGGAAGTAATTTTACGTTAAACACAAAAATGTGTTATTTCTTTGCACCAATTCTTGTGTTTTACGTAAGATATCTCTGAAAGTATTGCATTTACAGCTCTGGGACGAATTTTAATAAATTTGTCAGATATAAAAACATAAAAAACAATCGTATTTGTATCTTTGTGACTACCTTTATCATTTTTATACGGCCTGACTTCACGAAGGGTTCTGAAATCCGGGCGAAATCTTTCGCTAGGCGTAACTCGCTAACGAAGCGTTTCCGGGCATATGGTTATATGAACTTTTTTACTTGTTTTTAGCTATAGAATAAGCTCCCGAGAGATTGCCGTTTAGTTTTGAATCACCCTGTATAACAAATTTCATACTTTAGATATGATAAGTAGGTATGCCATTATTAGGTACATACTATTGCCTAGTGTACAATGGCACAGCTGTAATTGTAGTCAAGAGCCGCTGCTGAGGCATATATCAAGAGCATTCTAATTGGTTTACATAAGAAGCTTTATACTTTAAATGTGATAAATAGGTATGCGGTTATTTCTTATCAGTATCTGATGCAACATTTTTATTGATTTCATGTTTTTATAGCAATTCCTTACTCAGTAATATTAGTAACAGGATAAACAATTAAACCTCAGAAATCGACATCATGGAAGTTAACGAAACACTGCGAATGTGTACAGTGCACTGGCAAATAGTAGCAAACAAATGTAGTACTTGGCAGTATTTTAAGAGATTTTTTATATTTATGTAATATTATTAATGAGGCAGTGGATAATATTCGACGTTTTAAACATGTAATGAAGTGACATTAAGAACTATATTGTCAATTGACAAAGCTGGGAGTACTTCATACCGCGTGTCGTGGAAGAGGGTGCACTGAGGCTGCATGCACAGATGCAAGTCCATGGACTACTTTAAATAAAAAAAATATCGAAGGTACAAAAAGCCTTTCACATTTTTAAATAGGAGCGTTCTATTTTCGTGCTTTAGAAGTAACTAAATATATTGTTGAAATAATTTAAAAGACGAAGAAATTCATAACAAAAAAAGAATTAAATCCACGTAAAAACACACACGTGAACAAATAAAGTTCCGACACGCAATCGACTTACAAAAAATCTATGATTTAATGCTAAACTAAGCAAAAAGAATTAGTTCATAGGCATGTTTTCTTTGTCTTGTCTTGTTGCTATATTTGGGCTGGCCGTCCTTATAATCCAGATTGAAGTCTGTCCTTACACTTACAGGTATTTAGTAGACCGTTACTTTGTTCAATCTAAATGTTACTGGTTATTATATTCAAAACTTTATAATCGACTTCAAGACACAGAGATTTTTTTTATTTATTCTGAATATCTTTGAACCAAAGATTTCTGGAGCTTCAAGAAAAATAAAATTGAAGTTGTAACATAATAAGTCCCTATTAAATAAATATATAAGTGATGGTTTGATTTATTTTTTTCTATAAAAAGTAAATCAATGTTATCATATTGTAAGTACAAAATTAAAATGACAGTACAATATCAATATTATACCTTACTGTCTCAGAATAAACGTACATCAGAGTGCAGTGGGAAATAGTTGATTGTATAATCTGTTACCCACCCGTGCATCCCACGTTATACTACCTATCGTGTAATATGTTTATACAGACTCACAACAAACGTACATCAGAGTGCAGTGGGAAACAGTTGATTGTATAATCTGTTACCCACCCGTGCATCCCACGTTATACTACCTATCGTGTAATATGTTTATACAGACTCACAACAAACGTACATCAGAGTGCAGTGGGAAACAGTTGATTGTATAATCTGTTACCCACCCGTGCATCCCACGTTATACTACCTATCGTGTAATATGTTTATACAGACTCACAACAAACGTACATCAGAGTGCAGTGGGAAACAGTTGATTGTATAATCTGTTACCCACCCGTGCATCCCACGTTATACTACCTATCGTGTAATATGTTTATACAGACTCACAACAAACGTACATCAGAGTGCAGTGGGAAACAGTTGATTGTATAATCTGTTACCCACCCGTGCATCCCACGTTATACTACCTATCGTGTAATATGTTTATACAGACTCACAAAAAACGTACATCAGAGTGCAGTGGGAAATAGTTGATTGTATAACCTGTTACCTGCCCGTGCATCCCACGTTATACTACCTATCGTGTAATATGTTTATACAGACTCACAAAAAACGTACATCAGAGTGCAGTGGGAAACAGTTGATTGTATAATCTGTTACCCACCCGTGCATCCCACGTTATACTACCTATCGTGTAATATGTTTATACAGACTCACAACAAACGTACATCAGAGTGCAGTGGGAAACAGTTGATTGTATAATCTGTTACCCACCCGTGCATCCCACGTTATACTACCTATCGTGTAATATGTTTATACAGACTCACAACAAACGTACATCAGAGTGCAGTGGGAAACAGTTGATTGTATAATCTGTTACCCACCCGTGCATCCCACGTTATACTACCTATCGTGTAATATGTTTATACAGACTCACAACAAACGTACATCAGAGTGCAGTGGGAAACAGTTGATTGTATAATCTGTTACCCACCCGTGCATCCCACGTTATACTACCTATCGTGTAATATGTTTATATAGACTCACAAAAAACGTACATCAGAGTGCAGTGGGAAATAGTTGATTGTATAACCTGTTACCTGCCCGTGCATCCCACGTTATACTACCTATCGTGTAATATGTTTATACAGACTCACAAAAAACGTACATCAGAGTGCAGTGGGAAACAGTTGATTGTATAATCTGTTACCCACCCGTGCATCCCACGTTATACTACCTATCGTGTAATATGTTTATACAGACTCACAAAAAACGTACATCAGAGTGCAGTGGGAAATAGTTGATTGTATAACCTGTTACCTGCCCGTGCATCCCACGCTATACTGCCTATCGTGTAATATATTTATACAGACTTTCAATGAGTCAATGGAATCTGTATAACTCTTTCGTATTTGTTGTAATTTGATCGTTTTTGAAGTTTTAACAGGAACGAAAAATCACTTGGCATTCATTTTTACATTCTAATTTAATTAGTGTCATATCCAAAATTAATTATTTACAAATAACGTATATTCTAATTTAAGAATTAATGATGGAATGAGAACTTATTTCCTATTTTTTCAATTCAAAAGGGCAAATACCAATGAATTTCAACCAGATTGTTCATCTATTAAAATAAGCTCTTACTTTGTTTAAAATATAAAAAAAATTGGATTATGATGTAGAATGAATAATAATAATTTGTTTAATATTTTTCTTACATTTCAATCAAGTATACCTGTAGCGCCGTTTACATAATCCTCTTCGGAATTAAATTCTCTAAAGGCTTTGGTTAAACATGTTTCGTGTTTATTTATTACCTACCCATTTAATGAAGTTAATGTGCTTCAAATCTAAATAAACAATGTATTAGAGATTTTTGACCGAATTTTGCATATTTTGGGTGATATTTCAGAAATAAGTGGTCTTACATGTCTGGGGCGTATTTTATTCAATTTTTAAGTTAATTTTACACAAAAAACAATGTATTAAAAAACTATCTTTACGCTATAAAATCATCATTTTTCCTTTATTTTCGTCGTCTCCTAGAAAATCGGGCGAAATCTCTCGCTAGTCAAGCTCGTTAACAAAGCGTTTCCGGAAATATGTTTACATGAATTTTTCCCGTTATTTTGATGAGAAGAAACCACCTGAGAAATTTGTCGGGTTACTCGTGGGACACACTGTATATATATTTTTCCATGATATATAGATTCCATGCAGCAAAATAAAGAAAGAATGTCTTATAAAGGAATCTCCTAAATGTTTCTTTTCCCAGATATACGCCATTTTGTTTTTTCTACTACATAATTTAGATCTCTAGAGCGGCTAGACAAATTGAGTTAAAAATTTGCATATGCTCAATCATAAAAATATAATACTTTAAAAAAATATCATTTAGTTCCTATATTCACTTTGAAAATGGCGGCCATATCAATTTTTTAAACTTTTCTGTGGATTTACTACTACATTTACTAATAATTCATGACTATCATTTGTTACGTTTTCAATTTAAATATTGTAGCCTGATTGATATTATAGAGGGATAAAATAACTTATGGAAGGGCTTAATACTGTTTGGACAAGATTTACATTAAAGGACCAATTTTTTCCAAAGTTACGCTAATAGATTCGAAATTAAATGGGTTACAAAAATTACTTTTTACACGTTTAAAAATGTAATTTTTTTGAGTTGAATAAGTTTAAAACATGTGTATGGCCACAATTTTGTTACTGAATATAGGAACTAAATGATTAATGTTTTGCAAACATGATATTTGTATGCATAAGAAGTATTCACAATTTTAGTTCAATAGGTGAAACCATTCTATACACATGAATTATTTAGTAAAAAAAATTGCGGTTATCTGGGAAAAGAAGCATTTTAGGACATACCTTTATAGGTATTTCTGTCTTTATTTTGGTCTATGAAATCACCTTTTGAAGTATCTCCCTGTATTACAGATGCACTCTATATACCATATTTGCAGTAAGGTAAAATGCTTTAATTGGAAAATTACTTACATTGAACAAAGAGGCAGTATTTTTGCTATGCATACTCTAGTGTTATCCGTATTTGTTTAATTGAGTATTTTTATGACATAATATTTAATTAAGTTAAATATGTACTACATTTCCTGGCTTATTTATAGAATTAAGCTATGTGTTGAGTATGTATGCTGTACAAATTGAATTTGTATTTTATACAAATAGCATACACATTATAGAATTTATACAATTTTATACTTACTTATATTGTATTCAAGCCCTTGAATCCCAAAACTAAACCAGAAACACTGTGTGGATACGCCTATAGAAATATCGAAAGTGAATTGGGCTTGTCAACAAGATGACTTCTGTAACTTTTACTTGATTCCATCTGTCTATGTGATCCTTCAAAATCATACATCAACACATCTTACAAGTACTCCAAAGGTTGAAAATCTAGTTGATCTCCTACTAGAATCTATCTCAAAACGGACAGCGAATCTAGAATATTAACAGTGGGCAACGAAATGTGTTCCATGAACAGAATCCAGTTATATTCAAATCTCCAACTCTACAAAAGTCTTTATTGAATCAATCTTCTGACAGTCCACATGATCAAGAGTGAACCGTATCCAGACGACATAAAATAGGGGTTGTAAATATTTCAGTCTATCACGGATCCAACTCTACAAAAGTCTTTATTGAATCAATCTTCTGACAGTTCACATGATCAAGAGTGAACCGTATCCAGACGACATAAAATAGGGGTTGTAAATATTTCAGTCTATCACGGATCCAACTCTACAAAAGTCTTTATTGAATCAATCTTCTAACAGTCCACATGATCAAGAGTGAACCGTATCAAGACGACATAAAATAGGGGTAGTAAATATTTCAGTCTATCACGGATCCACCCAATATTTTGATCGGATTATTTAAATCTAGAGTTGACCGGTATTGGGTTACTACTGTCTGTTCAGGAAACCCTTAGAGTATTCAAAATACCATTGAAGTCTGAAATATATAATTAAGAACGTAATTTCTTTTTGTCCATATAACATTTAACATCTGAATTTAGATAAAATAATATATGCAGTGTAAAGCAAAAATATTTCATAGAAATAACAATTTTAGTTATATTATGCAATGCTAAAGAGTAAATATATTTCAATTTAGAAGTGTTTTGTCAGTTTGATTATTTCGTGTTCTAGTTTATCCATATTAGTCAGTGATATTGAAGGAAAAGTAATGAAACACATTGACTTGCAAGAAATGTAACAATAATTAATAGTGTACCTGCTTAAAACACAAAGAAACCTTAAACTGACATGTCTCCAAAGCTTTAATTCAACAGTTAAATCAAACTAAATAGAGATATGCTAAGTGGAGTTATATTTTAAGACATAATACAGCAAAAGGATGCTAACATTTTCGTAAATAATGTTACAATGTTACCGTCACTACACATCCAAAGATATATTAAAACAGGAGGATTACGCTGTCAGATAGTAAAGACCTGCCGACAGGAGATTATGTTATGTAAGCTTCTTGCTAGTTATTTTGTCTGAGAATCTCGGGCATTTCAGTGAAGAGATTATACAACAAGTGGACTTATAAACAAATGACCAGTTTTCAGGAACGTTTAAATTGATTATGAATAAGAAGACATATTACTCGATAAACGTGTATTTTATTTAATACTTTCGAGTTTTATGAATCTCTGTACTTCCTCAAAAAGATATGTATGATTTACTGCAAGGATTTAGCCGAAGGCCATCTGGAGTACTCTTAAATTAAGTATTGACAAACATTAAACGATTGAGAATACCTAGTGAAATATTTTTCTTCGATGCTTATGTAATTTCACACTAAATGAAAGTATAATAATGCAATCTGCCTTTTAGCATTTTGTTAGGCACACAGTCTATCATAATTTTCCTGGCTCGAGGGATTTACAGCAGACCTTAAGGTTTAAATGATTTCTTGGAAGTTGATGATTTAAACGTAGACAGATTAGCAACATTTTAAATAGCTTAAAGTTGTTTAAAGGTGGTGTAAAGCACATTATAAAGGCTATAGAGACGATGTGGAAAAGTTCTCGACAGTGTTTATGAACTGAAACGGAAATTAACTTAAATATTGCTATTGGTAATATGAAGGTCTAGGAGTGTTACATATATTTAGAAGATATTTGTTAAATCCCTCTTAGTGGACTTTAGGTGTAATCAAGTATACGAATTGAATTTGGCATGCAAATGAAATTATATGAGAAACGAGTTAGATATTTAAAATAATATTTATCATCAAAACATTATTGATAATCGTCCTAACTATTTTGAAACTAAAATTCTTTGTAGTCTATTACACACTCTCTAAAATCGCCTTAGTTATTATTGTAAACAGCTAAAAAATATCCGTGAACAGAGACCGACTGAGTCAGATCTAGAGATTTACCGAAAGAACTGGAACAGTTCCATCACAACGTTTCGGAACCGGAACGGACCTTTTTCGAGGGTCTATGTTCCATCAAAATAGATTCCGGACGTTCCGGCTCTGTTAAGCGGAACTAATAAGCTGGTAAATGTTATAGTTCTGATCTGGATTCCAGGCAACCACAATACTTTCATATGGCAACCTGTGCTTCATTAATTTTATTGATATATTCAAATCATTATTAATTTATACGTTAACAACTAATAATTCATATATAACTTTTAGTATCCTTAGACTTAACGAATGAACTTTACCAAATTACATAGTCATAATTTAAAGCTCTATCTACTCTACAACATTTCTTCAACTGTTTTAATTAGGGATCAATAGTAGTTATTGAGTAGTAAACTTTGAGCATTTAAATAATCGAAAATCTTTGAACATATCTATTTTATCATTATTTTAAAATGTGTAAATTTGAATTTATTTCAGAAATAAAATGTTTCTTATTGTGTTTGATGTTGTTTGAATACAATTGTTTAGCTTACTTTGAATACCTATACTGCATTTAGTTATGAGTGGATTTAGAATTTAAATTGATATTTGCGAATGTAAGCATTCACAAAGTCTAACTTTTATGGAACTGTGTAGGCTATCTTTGATGCACGAAAACCACTTGAACTGATAGTTTTTGTGTTTGAAATTCAAATATCGGAACATAGTATTATATTGTGCCTGTACGAAATCGACCAGAAACTTAAATAAGTAGACAAACGAGTCGGAACGGAACGCGTGGAACTGGAACTATCTCGTGGAACACCGGAACGGCTTGGCACATCTCTAGCCAGACGATCCGATAGATCGAGCGCCGATCGGCGGAGGGGAGATAGGGAGAATGCAGCATCACAGCGACGCGCATTATCAATAGTATTTACTCCATCCTGCATGGACTGAAAGCACCCGGTATCTTTTTGTAAGCGGTTTACACATAGAGCCGCCAATTAGTTGTTATTTGTGGCTGATATAGTAGAGTCAGTGCTTTTTGTATGGCAATCTCGTCCCTGTTTTTCAACAGTTGAGAACGTGGCTCTATAGCAATAAAATATTATAAGTTCAGTGCATATATTTTCAGCATAGTTTTAAAGCTATATTTCTAGCAAATAGCAACAATGCTTTTGTGATAAAATTTTTAGATAATACCTTTGTCATTATAACTATAATACATATTATGATTTATAAGCACTACGTTCCTAATAAATTTTCTTTCAGTTAGAATGTTACCATTTTGTTGGCACAGTAAAATATGTGCACAACAATATTTAGGAGTGGACTTAAAGTAATAATTGTTATTATTTACCATTCGCTAAATTTAAACAAATGTTTCAATATCTCTCCCCATTTTCTGCTATTTTGATGCTTTAAATAACTCCCAAGAGGAATATAAAGATACTTTGGAATTGCATTTTTTAACTTTTTATCATCGTTTTTTTTCTGTTTGTTATACTTTTAGGTATTGCACACTTCATTATTTACCAGGTATTTATTAGAAGTGATTTATGTTTGACATTGCTAATGATTTAACACAACAGTTAATTTGGGATGTATTTCAGAGACAGAGTCAAGTAGTATATTGTGGGTTACAGACTGCCATATCCAGCCCTTTCATATTGATACCTCCTTCAAAAAACAAATATGCTACGAATGGAAAACCTGAAGATTTTATCACAGAATTCAATTTGGACAACACGATTGAGATTGTTGAATTAAATTAAATTGTAAATAAAATAGTAAAACAAATTCAATAGTTATGCCACATTTTTGACATAAATTACCAGTATCATTAACTATAAAAAATTTCCTGATTTTGACTAACACGTTTTTACCTTAACAATTTTTGAATTGTTTCAAGATCTGAATGAAAAGGTATATATATATATATATATATATATATATATATATATTATATATATATATATATATATTTATATATTATACTGAACTATTTTTATATTAAAACCTTGTCATACTTTAAAACACATTTGCAATCATTTAAATAATTCTTCGTGAAACACATATACCCTACATTCAACATCCAAATTACGTTTTTGGGCACAAACCTGGTCAAAATTTTAGTACAATAAGATATTATTCTTCTTATATTTAATGGTAAGGAGTTCAAACTACTTTGTCTCATCATGGTTACTTTTATTTTATTTTACATGTGGACTTAATGTAAAGTAACCAAAGCTAAATGAACATTTGTTAATTTTTGCAATATAAAAACCTTTAATTTCTTCAAGACATCACATTGAAAATGAGATTTTAGTGTATATAAGGCCTATGTATGCAATTTTAATACACAAAAATAAAATGACCAAGACAATCGGTGTGATGTAATTAATAATAATTTATCACTAGAACAATGGTTTTCTTCTTATAGATGAAGAGTTGTATTTTTACAAACAAACAAAAATGAGTGTTTGTTGAGAATATAATAATTATTTACTTTAAATATAATTCCTAGACCTTTCTTTAATTTTGGATTATTAAGACACTGTAGATGAAATTAAAGTAATATGAAAGAAACCATTTCAATAGTCGATACCGCTCGTTTGATTGTAAAGGAATTGCAAACTGAAGCAATGAATTCCAGCGAAGCATAATTGACGAGAAAGCATTTACGTCACTTGGTGTACTGAAAGCATTTACGTCACTTGGTGTACTGAAAGCATTTACGTCACTTGGTGTACTGGTTGATTAAAGTCGGTTCTTTAGAGATACTATCCGAGCAATAAATGCAGGATGAACAGACTAGTAAAGTTAAAGGGGGATTGCAATAAATATGTTCAGTGGTGTAAAAAAGTCAGAAATGGTGACATATTGGTTAAAAGAAGAACTTTTAAGTATAGCTTTTAATACTAGTCTCCGAATGAACAAAAAGGATTTAATGAATATTTATACACTTCTGTCCTTCCTTTTCCAAACAGACGTAGGCTAGCTACATGTAATTCGTATCGGACTAAATTTTCTTTATATTATAAAACCTTTTTAATCTTCATGAAGTATAATTCGTTGTAAACAATAAGTTATTTTTGAACGCTGCAGAGAAGAGGAATACGTGTAATGTATACTTCATCTATACCATCATGAAACTGTGTTGAATATTTTTATATGTATCTGAAAAGTGTGTTGTTAGCCTAGACACCTTGCATGTTATATGCTTATTGTAACAGAATAATTATAGCACACTTTAAACTTATGTTGGTACCTGAAAAGTACGTTGTTAGTCTGACATCTTGCGTGTTGTATGTTTGTTGTAACGGAATAATTATCACACAATTTACCCTAACGTTGGTGACTTAAAGGCGTGTTGTTAGATTAGTCACCTTGCGTGTTGTATGTTTGTTGTAACAGAATAATTATTATACAATTTACCCTAAAGTTGGTAACTAAAAGGCGCGTTGTTAGATTAGTCACCTTGCGTGTTGTATGTTTGATGTAGCAGAATAGCTATAGTGAACTTTAATCTTATTTGTACCCTCAAAATGTGTTGTTTGCTCACACACATTTTTCATGTTCTTTGTATACTATAACAGAATAATTATTATACAATTTACCCAAACGTTGGTAGCTAAAAGGCGCGTTGTTAGATTAGTCACCTTGCGTGTTGTATGTTTGATGTAGCAGAATAACTATAGTGAACTTTAATCTTATTTGTACCCTCAAAATGTGTTGTTTGCTCAGACGCATTTTTCAAGTTCTTTGTATACTGTAACAGAAAACATTATACAATTTACTCTAACGTTAGTAACTTAAAGGCGTGTTTTTAGATTAGTCACCTTGCGTGTTGTATGTTTGATGTAGCAGAATAGCTATAGTGAACTTTAATCTTATTTGTACCCTCAAAATGTGTTGTTTGCTCACACACATTTTTCATGTTCTTTGTATACTGTAACAGAAAACATTTTAAAATTTACCCTAACGTTAGTAACTTAAAGGCGTGTTTTTAGATTAGTCACCTTGCGTATTGTTTGTATATTTGAATAGAATAATTATTATATTCTTTAAACTCATGTTGATGTGGATTATCAATTTAATATTGAAAGTACCTAGAGAACATACATTTGAACGTTGTCTGCTATGTTTTTATCACGGATAATTGATTATGAATGTGTAATGATGTCCTATGATTGTTAATCAATTTTGAAAATATTAAAAAATAGGCCTTAACATATACGTAATTTGTAATGAGACGAAATATAATCCTTGATATCGTTTCTTTCAGTGTCGGTAGAAAAGAATAAGCTCCACTTTATTCAAGCTTAAATTTTCGGGTTTTATCTTGAAAAATTTTTTCATTTTGTTCACCAGGAATGTAGTTTGGCACCGAAAGCTACCGGAGCACGCACTTCTAGCCAGAGGCATTCCGTTCGGTATTTTGCCGTGCTCAGGTCACGTTAGATGATCTGATATGGACAATACCGACTGTACAGCTTGTCGCAATCGTTTTGTCACTACAAAGTAAATGACCTTATACAATGATTTTTTTAGGACATAGTGAGTACACTATACAGTTAAAAACATTATTCATAGTAAAAAAGCGACAGATTTTTAAAATAATACAATTACTAAAATAAATCTTATGCACAATATTTTTATTGCCTCCTGAATTTTTTACATCTTTACTTTTTCACTGTTTAAATAAACTGAAAATACAGTTTTTTGGTTTGCTATGACTAGCCTAGTCGATCTTTAACCAGATTTACCTAAGTATACTCACAATACACTCAAAAA
Organism: Homalodisca vitripennis; assembly: GCF_021130785.1. Classification (NCBI taxonomy): domain Eukaryota; kingdom Metazoa; phylum Arthropoda; class Insecta; order Hemiptera; family Cicadellidae; genus Homalodisca; species Homalodisca vitripennis. The sequence goes on from NC_060207.1 coordinate 1,050,366, forward strand.
TCATTTTAATGCAATCAAATAAAGCAAAGTTTTGTAACCAAAAGTCTTTAAACCATATTTAGTGCTTGTAACTTTATAATTTATTTAGTTTACTAAAAAAGGTACCGAAATACCAGTTTTATACACTTATTCACTCAAAATTACTGAAAATACTAATATGTAAAGTCAGAGTAAATTACTGGTTTTTGTTGGTAAAATAGTTGCAACATTAAGAATTCATTTTCCTGAGAGTGCGTAGTTTAGAACTTTTAATAAATCACATATATTAGAAATAGCGTAATATAATTTAGGGCATGACTTATGTGTAGAGAGGATTATTTACTCCTTGACGGCTACAGATACAATTACTCACTCGGCTGGATGGTGAGTCAAGCAGCATGTAACAGTAACCACACAACCCAGATTAGCCGAGTCGGTTGGCTTGTGAGCTGACAACTGTAATGTTGACAAATGTTCCATGTTGTATCAGTGTAACTGTATAGGTTATTACTGAAGTTGTCTTACATTTTCTTTGCAATATTAAAGTATAAAGGCTATATCCATACTACGACACTTCATCATACTGTGTAAACATATAAATTTCATGTCAGATCCGATAATGGAATATCGTTGAATTTATTATTACTAATGAGGTTGTTAACTAACGTTTTTTACAAATTTGTTTCATTATCTATAAGAAGGCCGATTGTTAGACTCTAGCCGAGACTTCCGTTTCTGAGTACATAATCGTATAATATTCCATAGAAAACAAATAGTAGATAATTTATGTGGAGATTCGGAATTTGAATACCAAGGCTATTGTTTTTCTTACACAGGCACTGCATGGAAAACAATCTCATTAAATTGTGTTGTATATTCCCATCCAATCTGATGATTGGCATCTCAGGGCTATGAAAGTACCCTAATGCCGTGGTTTCCCCCCCAAAAAATAATATTTATTTATTGCTGTTGGCTTATCATCATTGATAAGTGTCCAAACACAGAATTGCTTGAAAATAATCAAACTAATATAATATTCAAAAAAATATAGTGAACTGATGAATGAAAAATGAACCACAACAGCGGAGGGGGGGTCAGCACCTGTGCACCAAGAGCATTTTATTTCAAAATAATTGACCTTCTATTAGTCTAATTTTTAATAAAATTAACTTTACATGGAAACTTTGAATTCAATCATTATCAGGTATATAATTTAAACTGTATACATTTTTTAATTTACGAAATACTTGGCAATGCTCAAGTAATAATTCAACTTTGTTCAAAACGCGAAATGTCTGAACTCCACCCAGACGCAGTAGTCAATAAAGTAAGATTAGTAAGTTAATGCGGTTATTATTTCTAATGGCTGTTACATATACTCGGTACTTTCAGTAACCAAATACAACATTTACTAGTATTGATTTAGAATCATACTTTTCAGAGTCCTGTTAAAATGGTACAGGTATATTTTCCTCTTAGCCTACTGTTACTGCTAAGATTTCAAGTACCTATGTTTTGACTAGGAACGGCGGTAAATGTGTATAATGTATGTGTACTAGAAGTACCTGTATTTTCGGTTTGTGGATGAATACCCACCCAAAAATACGAGTACGAAGTACCCATTAATATAGTCCAGACGTGATCAACTGACACAATAGTCGGTGAGTTGCCATACTCCGAGTTATGTACTGTGTTTTTCGTCATTCTGTCACTACAGACTTCGAGTATTAATCCTAGAAGGCAACGACACAACGCCACCCTGGCGATTACCAAGTTAACATGGTCCAGACGTGATCAACTGACACTAGTCGGTGAGTTGCCATACTCCGAGTTATGTACTGTGTTTGTCGTCATTCTGTCACTACAGACTTCGAGTATTAATCCTAGAAGGCAACGACACAACGCCACCCTGGCGATTACCAAGTTAATATGGTCCAGACGTGATCAACTGACACTACAGTCGGTGAGTTGCCATACTCCGAGTTATGTACTGTGTTTGTCGTCATTCTGTCACTACAGACTTCGAGTATTAATCCTAGAAGGCAACGACACAACGCCACCCTGGCGATTACCAAGTTAATATGGTCCAGACGTGATCAACTGACACTACAGTCGGTGAGTTGCCATACTCCGAGTTATGTACTGTGTTTTTCGTCATTCTGTCACTACAGACTTCGAGTATTAATCCTAGAAGGCAACGACACAACGCCACCATGGCGATTAGCAAGTTAAAACGAACAGTTGCTGAATACGTTAATTAACAATACTTTCTCTAGTTAATCTTTTAATATTTATTTACGAAGTGACAAGATAATCTCTAAAACCTAAGTTAATGCCGAATTTTGTGAACCATTTGGTTAAGAATAGAAATTAAGACGCTAATTTAATATCTTTATTTTCATACTCTTCTAAGACATAATCAATTACAGTACACTTGTATGTATCTTCTATAAACATTTGGTCTTATTCAGATAAACATTTTCCGGAGTTACGAGTTGCAGTTGGGTTGAAAAGCACCAAAGACCGGTATTTTTCGTTGTTGTCGATAAAAAAACTGTACGTTCTTGTTAGCAAACAGTTTTATATGCCAATATGCAATCATATACAAGCTAAATTTTGTATAACTTTTCCATATTTTTGTTCGATTAGATAGTTTGTTGTCTTTCAAACTAGGATATCTATTCTATTTTCTCCTAGAGCAGACATCAATATTTAGCTTAGGTCTTGATATGTGCTTTAAACTTAAATATATTGTACAATGTTATGTTAATGTTATTATTAACTTTTGTTTTTGTTAAATAAAATTTATATAAGTTGTAGTCTTTGTAAAATATTGTAATTATTTCTTTAACACGTTCGCTGCGGGCCACTGTCCGGACAGTCCCGTGACCCTCGCCAAAACTGCGAGGCACTGTCCGGACAGTGCCGATACGCACAATGCATTGCTTATTCGTTTCGCTTGTCAAGCGATGCGATCTTGCGGGAATTGTCGGAAACTTTTCAAGCTTGTTCTAGATGAAGTATACGTACTTTCTGATACGTCAATTCGTCCTGGAAATGCGGGCCTACTGTCCCAACAGTGCCAGCGAAACAGCTGAAATTTCATATGTTTATTGCTATTATGAACCAGTAGGAAAACAATAAAACACGTGTTCCTAATTTCTTTTCCCTTGTGTTATTGTTTTCGTGAGTAGACGTATTAGCAGCTAGGCTTGTTTACAAATTCGATAGGTTATTACTACTAAATTAAAAGTAAGGTAATCTTTTACCGGTATTGCGATTTTATCTATATGTGTGGTGTCAATATTTTTCTTGTACACAGTATACATTATTTTGCTTTTTTTGTATACAGTATGTATTGTCTCCTTAGTAAATTCATTCAAACGATACTTTTATTTGTTTTACTGTGCGGACAGCACGCGGCGGCGATCTGCACCGCGGGCTCTGTGGGTGTTTTACGCTATGTGCGGGACTACTGTCCGGACAGTAGCGTTGTTTAGCAACGGAAGCTGATGCATATCAAAGTCGATTGAAGTATTCTTGCTACTTTTGGACATCACACAACACATTTGGTTAGTTATAGTTAAATTTTTATATAGCCCGTCATATGTTAACATAAATGATGCCATGCCAAAAATGCGGGCCACTGTCCGGACAGTCCCGATGATTACGAACGCATAAGAACGTAATATAATCGAATATCATTATTTTATAGCGCATCAAACCAAAATAACGCCAATTCAACGAAAATAGCAATTTCGAATTTTGCCGCATATCGGGTACATTATTGGCCGCTCTTGCCGCAGCGAACGTGTTAAGCTTTCTGGTGATTGGTGGTAGCGTGGTTTTACTGTAAACTTTACACTCTCTGACCTGATATTTGTCATCCTTTTATTAGTTGAGAATTACGGTAAAATAACCTTTTCAGGACCATATTTTTGAAACATTTTACGGGAAGGGCCCGTTACCACACTACTAATCTTTATGGACTTTACATACCCCCGACTCTTCGGTGTTCCGGACACCGTCTAGAGTAGACTTTCGGGTGCGCCACTGATAGATGTAGTGTTATAGCCCCTGAATTATGTAAATTAGACCGTTACAGCCTCCAAAGCCTTAAGTATTTAGTTGTAAGATTTGCATATTCATTTCACGAATTGTTATCGCTAGGGCGTTATCACATCCATAACCCGGTCAACGTTTTTGAATGCTACCATGTTATTAATGATAGAATAAAATACATGGATAAAATAGAAACTACAGATTATTACTTTAATATAAATTGATTGCATAAATAATACAAATGTATTAAGGCAATAACGAAACATAAGCACTTTTAAGTAAATAAGAAACTATAAAGTATATTATTATATACTTCTATGTAGTTTACAGGTGTATAACGTTAGCGTTAATTTTCTCTCACAGAAAAGTCTTTAAGTTTTGTTTTTTAAACTTGTAATTAAAATTTAGTGTTGAGCTTTAATAATGCTCAGCCAGGTTTCATGGTTGGACATGCACCATCACAGAACCCATTCTTGCTAAAATAGAAATTACGTTTCATGGAAGTCCACACATGAAATTTCTCGAGAAAGAACCATCCTATGAAATATTCACATTTCTGTACTAAATTAGGCTTCATGGTAGGGTGAATATAATCAAAATACCGGTGATCTTGGTAGGGTATTACCAAGTGGGCTGAAATAAAATTTTATAACCTATTTCACATTGACTTTCATTGTAATATTCTTCCTATTTACTTTACAATGAATATCTCATATTATTATATTCAGTTTATTTACATGGTTTAGTTATTCAAAGTTATAATTGTAGCCATCATGTTTACCCATAAATCGATGTAAAAATATTTGAAATTGCTCAACCAAGTCAGCCTCAACTCCCTTTTAAATAAATACAAACATTTTTCATTTCATTTCCACTCCCATGTAGTGACATGCATCATCATTCAAGTTTACTGTATATAAATTAAGCTTTAAGTACACTTTCAGTGCTGTAGGTCAGTTCGTTTTAGAGATATTATGCGTACATACAGATATATAGACATAAATACAAAGACAAGTAAATGACAGTAATGAACATTTTCAGTTGCCACATTTAGTTCATTAAACATTTAGATCGAACAAACAACATATCTTGGAAGTCAACATAAGACAGAAGAACAGAAGAACAACATAAGACTGAAATTTATATTAACAGTTTGGCTCGTTAGCCAACAGTTTTGGTAACCTAAACATTTGTAGGACTATACGACGCATATTTTTAAGGTATATTAAAATGCGTTAAATTACAACATATGATTACCTAACAAATAACGTAGATAGATTTTGTGAAAAACTTATATATCGATGATTTATTTGCATATTCAAATGATTTCAATATCTCACAACTGTTCAAGACAAGAAAAAGGATTTACTACATACAGTTTAAGAATTGTTTTTTGATTTCAGATTAGTTTAATTTTTTCTGTAGGTTCATATAATAAGTGAGATGTGAATTTTTTTTATTTAAACGGCCATCATTCTGAACAGAAAATATGTACCAAAACACTCACCATCTTATAGTATTTACATGTACTGAACATATCAAAAACCGTTCAAATAACCGTTTTATAGTAATTACTATAAAAACATACACACAATTGATATGTTAAACTTACAGTAACACTGGCATCAAATGTTTCAATGAATACAATTTTTAAAGAGACAGAATAATTGAGCTCACTATAAATGAATGAATAAACGTTGCTGACTGTTATAATTCTGTATTTAACTACGGACAAGAACAAGAGATATTTGAACTAGAGTCAGCATGAGAGTCGTCAAATTCAGGCCAGCAATGTTTGATCCTAATGCCCTTTAAATTTTCACTTGCTGAATCAAACTGTAGACGGCTCAACATTAATAATCTTAACATTAAGAGGTGTACTAAGCTTTGTCGAGACAAAACTCTTTAAGACTAGTGAGTAAGTCTACAAAATCCACTTTATATCTTCGTATAGTCGTTAAAAGGAGCAGTTATGAAACTGTCCTCATTAATTTGCTTAATACATTGTTAGTAATTAGTAACAGCATTTATATGTGTTGTTCAATGAATAGTACTACACACTTTTACATTATTAAAATAGTGTTTAGATGTCATATGTAGATATGGTATGAAGTTTTGAGTTGAAATATCGGTCGTTTCCGTAATATACCTTATCCATCTCAAATTTACCAGTCGTTTGTGCATAAGGTAAGTGGACGATCTGTATGAAATCCCTCAGAAGAGGTTTGGATAGTCAAAAATACAAATAATTAATTTTATCAATGTCAACAGCTAATCGGGTTATCAGTATGAGTAATATTTATTAATAATTCATAGTTTGTTATGAATGGTACCTGTGAATAGAACGACCGCTCTTTATCTTCTTCTCGCCCCACGTTCTGACTCCTACGTACGCTTAGCTGTCTCAGGACATGTGGAAGGGCGTCACCTTCGCAAACAACAGCTACCTAAGTTTCAATCCACAACAAAAGGAAAGAAAACAACTAAAAAATGAATGAAACTATGAGAGAGCCAAGTATAAGAGAGTCTCCTTTCGTGCAACGTAGATAAATAACGTAAACGCACTTATTTATATCCTACGTTGTACATAACTGATATAGAAACATTTTAAACAGTATTAACTTGTTTAGTTCGGTCTTTGCAGCCAACTACTTTAGTCTTCTTTCGTGCAACGTAGATAAATTACGTAAACGCACTTATTTATCTCCTACGTTGTACATACCTGATATAGAAACATTTTAAACAGTATTAACTTGTTTAGTTCGGTCTTGTGCAGCCAACTACTTTAGTCTCCTTTCGTGCAACGTAGATAAATAACGTAAACGCACTTATTTATCTCCTACGTTGTACATACCTGATATAGAAACATTTTAAACAGTATTAACTTGTTTAGTTCGGTCTTGTGCAGCCAACTACTTTAGTCTCCTTTCGTGCAACGTAGATAAATAACGTAAACGCACTTATTTATCTCCTACGTTGTACATAACTGATATAGAAACATTTTAAACAGTATTAACTTGTTTAGTTCGGTCTTGTGCAGCCAACTACTTTAGTCTCCTTTCGTGCAACGTAGATAAATAACGTAAACGCACTTATTTATCTCCTACGTTGTACATAACTGATATAGAAACATTTTAAACAGTATTAACTTGTTTAGTTCGGTCTTGTGCAGCCAACTACTTTAGTCTCCTTTCGTGCAACGTAGATAAATAACGTAAACGCACTTATTTATCTCCTACGTTGTACATAACTGATATAGAAACATTTTAAACAGTATTAACTTGTTTAGTTCGGTCTTGTGCAGCCAACTACTTTAGTCTCCTTTCATGCAACGTAGATCAATAACGTAAACGCACTTATTTATCTCCTACGTTATACATACCTGATATAGAAACATTTTAAACAGTATTAACTTGTTTAGTTCGGTCTTGTGCAGCCAACTACTTTAGTCTCCTTTCGTGCAACGTAGATAAATAACGTAAACGCACTTATTTATCTCCTACGTTGTACATACCTGATATAGAAACATTTTAAACAGTATTAACTTGTTTAGTTCGGTCTTGTGCAGCCAACTACTTTAGTCTCCTTTCGTGCAACGTAGATAAATAACGTAAACGCACTTATTTATCTCCTACGTTGTACATAACTGATATAGAAACATTTTAAACAGTATTAACTTGTTTAGTTCGGTCTTGTGCAGCCAACTACTTTAGTCTCCTTTCGTGCAACGTAGATAAATAATGTAAACGCACTTATTTATCTCCTACGTTGTACATAACTGATATAGAAACATTTTAAACCGTATTAACTTGTTTAGTTCGGTCTTGTGCAGCCAACTACTTTAGTCTCGTTTCGTGCAACGTAGATAAATAACGTAAACGCACTTATTTATCTCCTACGTTGTACATAACTGATATAGAAACATTTTAAACAGTATTAACTTGTTTAGTTCGGTCTTTGCAGCCAACTACTTTAGTCTTCTTTCGTGCAACGTAGATAAATTACGTAAACGCACTTATTTATCTCCTACGTTGTACATACCTGATATAGAAACATTTTAAACAGTATTAACCTGTTTAGTTCGGTCTTGTGCAGCCAACTACTTTAGTCTCCTTTCGTGCAACGTAGATAAATAACGTAAACGCACTTATTTATCTCCTACGTTGTACATACCTGATATAGAAACATTTTAAACAGTATTAACTTGTTTAGTTCGGTCTTGTGCAGCCAACTACTTTAGTCTCCTTTCGTGCAACGTAGATAAATAACGTAAACGCACTTATTTATCTCCTACGTTGTACATAACTGATATAGAAACATTTTAAACAGTATTAACTTGTTTAGTTCGGTCTTGTGCAGCCAACTACTTTAGTCTCCTTTCGTGCAACGTAGATAAATAACGTAAACGCACTTATTTATCTCCTACGTTGTACATACCTGATATAGAAACATTTTAAACAGTATTAACTTGTTTAGTTCGGTCTTGTGCAGCCAACTACTTTAGTCTCCTTTCGTGCAACGTAGATAAATAACGTAAACGCACTTATTTATCTCCTACGTTGTACATACCTGATATAGAAACATTTTAAACAGTATTAACTTGTTTAGTTCGGTCTTGTGCAGCCAACTACTTTAGTCTCCTTTCGTGCAACGTAGATAAATAACGTAAACGCACTTATTTATCTCCTACGTTGTACATAACTGATATAGAAACATTTTAAACAGTATTAACTTGTTTAGTTCGGTCTTGTGCAGCCAACTACTTTAGTCTCCTTTCGTGCAACGTAGATAAATAACGTAAACGCACTTATTTATCTCCTACGTTGTACATAACTGATATAGAAACATTTTAAACCGTATTAACTTGTTTAGTTCGGTCTTGTGCAGCCAACTACTTTAGTCTCGTTTCGTGCAACGTAGATAAATAACGTAAACGCACTTATTTATCTCCTACGTTGTACATAACTGATATAGAAACATTTTAAACAGTATTAACTTGTTTAGTTCGGTCTTGTGCAGCCAACTACTTTAGTCTCCTTTCGTGCAACGTAGATAAATAACGTAAACGCACTTATTTATCTCCTACGTTGTACATACCTGATATAGAAACATTTTAAACAGTATTAACTTGTTTAGTTCGGTCTTGTGCAGCCAACTACTTTAGTCTCCTTTCGTGCAACGTAGATAAATAACGTAAACGCACTTATTTATCTCCTACGTTGTACATACCTGATATAGAAACATTTTAAACAGTATTAACTTGTTTAGTTCGGTCTTGTGCAGCCAACTACTTTAGTCTCCTTTCGTGCAACGTAGATAAATAACGTAAACGCACTTATTTATCTCCTACGTTGTACATAACTGATATAGAAACATTTTAAACAGTATTAACTTGTTTAGTTCGGTCTTGTGCAGCCAACTACTTTAGTCTCCTTTCGTGCAACGTAGATAAATAACGTAAACGCACTTATTTATCTCCTACGTTGTACATAACTGATATAGAAACATTTTAAACATTATTAACTTGTTTAGTTCGGTCTTGTGCAGCCAACTACTTTAGTCTCCTTTCGTGCAACGTAGATAAATAACGTAAACGCACTTATTTATCTCCTACGTTGTACATAACTGATATAGAAACATTTTAAACAGTATTAACTTGTTTAGTTCGGTCTTGTGCAGCCAACTACTTTAGTCTCCTTTCGTGCAACGTAGATAAATAACGTAAACGCACTTATTTATCTCCTACGTTGTACATACCTGATATAGAAACATTTTAAACAGTATTAACTTGTTTAGTTCGGTCTTGTGCAGCCAACTACTTTAGTCTCCTTTCGTGCAACGTAGATAAATAACGTAAACGCACTTATTTATCTCCTACGTTGTACATAACTGATATAGAAACATTTTAAACAGTATTAACTTGTTTATTTCGGTCTTGTGCAGCCAACTACTTTAGTCTCCTTTCGTGCAACGTAGATAAATAACGTAAACGCACTTATTTATCTCCTACGTTGTACATAACTGATATAGAAACATTTTAAACCGTATTACCTTGTTTAGTTCGGTCTTGTGCAGCCAACTACTTTAGTCTCGTTTCGTGCAACGTAGATAAATAACGTAAACGCACTTATTTATCTCCTACGTTGTACATAACTGATATAGAAACATTTTAAACAGTATTAACTTGTTTAGTTCGGTCTTGTGCAGCTAACTACTTTAGTCTCCTTTCGTGCAACGTAGATCAATAACGTAAACGCACTTATTTATCTCCTACGTTATACATACCTGATATAGAAACATTTTAAACAGTATTAACTTGTTTAGTTCGGTCTTGTGCAGCCAACTACTTTAGTCTCCTTTCGTGCAACGTAGATAAATAACGTAAACGCACTTATTTATCTCCTACGTTGTACATAACTGATATAGAAACATTTTAAACAGTATTAACTTGTTTAGTTCGGTCTTGTGCAGCCAACTACTTTAGTCTCCTTTCGTGCAACGTAGATAAATAACGTAAACGCACTTATTTATCTCCTACGTTGTACATACCTGATATAGAAACATTTTAAACAGTATTAACTTGTTTAGTTCGGTCTTGTGCAGCCAACTACTTTAGTCTCCTTTCGTGCAACGTAGATAAATAACGTAAACGCACTTATTTATCTCCTACGTTGTACATAACTGATATAGAAACATTTTAAACCGTATTAACTTGTTTAGTTCGGTCTTGTGAAGCTTGGGTTGGTAGTTTATCATAAAACCAAATAATAGTTCGCCATACCACGTGGCGTCAGTATCTGAGATAGATACACAATCAGATAGAAAAGAAAGTTTAAAACCTCCCGGCTGACTAAAAAACACGGAAATTATGTTAGTTATACTAACAACTCACTGTGTGCTTTAACTACACTCAGCTAAAACCTAAGATTAGACATGACGTACCATCACTCTTGTCTACGTAGAAATAGTTTCATCCAATATAAATTTTTACAGATGTAATATTTTTTGAGATATCTCCTCACATGATATATTTTTTTTATTAACATAGTTTTTGTTGAGTTTAAATAATGTAAGTTCCGGAGAGCTAGCGAGGGTACTACAATGCAACAATCAAAGAGTGCTGAAATAAATCCTATCACCAACTTTTAATATTGACTCTCACATGACATAATCTTCTCATGTGACTCCATGAATAAATGTGTAGTCACAGTTACCGAAACTTATGTTGCATGAGTTAGTATATTTAGACTACATGTGTTATGAAAGCTCATGCGGTTGTATTGATTTTTACACAATATATTTTATTCTGCAATTTTCTCATTGCCATCAAGATTAACTATAAAACCAATTTAAAAATTTAAATAACGCTCAGCCAAATTCATGGAGTGACATGCACCATCACAAAACCTAAGTGTTACATCTACAAAAATGAAGGTTAACGTAAAATTTCGTTTATATTCCAGTTCGTTTTTGAGATATATGCAAAAAACAGATCCATCAAAATAATGTTAATTAAGTTCGTAAAATTAAATTTGCTTTTATAACCTGAAACCAAACCCTCATTCCAGATGCAGACGCGGAAGGCGTGCACCCAACTGTCTTTGTGTACACAGTTTGTGTCAACAGACCATCCATTCCCTAATCGCTCGCTCGTCTACATAACAGCCGAATAGTATAAATACACAACTTGTAACTGTGACACTACTACACAAGTTTTAATAATGTTACATCTTCTTGTTCAAGTTCTGTTCATTTCTTTGGTGATTCTTAACAATATTATTTTACAATAGAAATGTACATTCCCTAATCGCTCGCTCGTCTACATAACAGCCGAATAGTATAAATACACAACTTGTAACTGTGACACTACTACACAAGTTTTAATAATGTTACATCTTCTTGTTCAAGTTCTGTTCATTTCTTTGGTGATTCTTAACAATATTATTTTACAATAGAAATGTACATTCCCTAATCGCTCGCTCGTCTACATAACAGCCGAATAGTATAAATACACAACTTGTAACTGTGACACTACTACTACACAAGTTTTAATAATGTTACATCTTCTTGTTCAAGTTCTGTTCATTTCTTTGGTGATTCTTAACAATATTATTTTACAATAGAAATGTACATTCCCTAATCGCTCGCTCGTCTACATAACAGCCGAATAGTATAAATACACAACTTGTAACTGTGACACTACTACACAAGTTTTAATAATGTTACATCTTCTTGTTCAAGTTCTGTTCATTTCTTTGGTGATTCTTAACAATATTATTTTACAATAGAAATGTACATTCCCTAATCGCTCGCTCGTCTACATAACAGCCGAATAGTATAAATACACAACTTGTAACTGTGACACTACTACACAAGTTTTAATAATGTTACATCTTCTTGTTCAAGTTCTATTCATTTCTTTGGTGATTCTTAACAATATTATTTTACAATAGAAATGTACATTCCTAAATTGCATTTCAATACCAGCCAAACCACATGTAGGCCTACCATCATCAGCACGGGTTAATGTGTAGACCGTTACGCATTAGGCCAGTCGTACGAGTGCAGACACGTGCAAGGCAAAGCCAACATATTTGTGAGTGAAGCCGCGGGTAACTGCGGTATATACACAATACTTCTGCTAGTTTCAAATGAAGAACGAGTATTTGCTGAATACCAGTTTTTCTCATTAAATGGGCTAACATGATATGTTTGTTAACACATAGGCTATAATTCATTTAAAGATATTTCCTTTTTTATTTAATAAGCAAACAAAAAATAATAATATCTTATAAGTTCCTTCAAGTACTTGTTGCCTAAAGTCCTAAAGCCTGCCTAAGAACAACTTTTGACGGTGATTAAAGAGATTGAAATCCAACACGTTAAACTTGATTAACCATAATAATATTAATTATGGCCAAAACTTCGCAGTAACCTACACAGAGTATTAAAAAAATCTAATTAGAATGGAAGGAAAGGAATAGATAAACGGATTTTTAAAGTAATTAAATTATGTTAATTGGCATTTATAAAATGTACTTTAACTCCGACAATTGTAGAAGTTGTTGTTTTAAAAACAGTATAAAGGTAGTAATAAATAAGGTACATTTTAAACTTATGTGTCAGGATCATCCCTATAACTGTAAGATTGCTTTAAGATCGGAGAAGTATTACCTGAGAAAAACAACTCTGTAAGCTGTCAAGTTAGTTTTACAGTGGAATGAGAATGAACTTTTAAAACGCTATGAGGATTCAGGTTTACATGTTTAAAGATATTGTTTTTAGAGATAACCATCAAACAATTTTCAATTGAAATATACTTTTCCTAAATTAAATTTCTATATTTCTAACGATTATATAAATATAAATGTAATGGTGTTGTAGATAGCTAGTAGTATAGGGATCGTGGGTAACAGCAATGCAAAGTGATGGATCCATTAACACTGGTCCAATCACCGTATCGGACTTGAATGGCTTCCCTAACAGCAAAACACATGGTGCCAATATAATTTTATTGTTATACAGGGTGTTACAACCACCCATCTCAAATGTCTAACGGTTAAAAGGCTGACTACAGAGATTTAGTTTAAACGGATTCTAAACTGCATTGAGAATAAAAAAACACCAATTCAGTAAAGATACTATATGTTCAAAACTAGAGAGTCCCATGTTCGAATCACAAGACTTTCAAATCCAAAAATCGAAATTTTAAAGGATTGTGCATCCTAAACATTTTAATGAACAAAAACATATTATTATCACTATTAGCTTCAAATAGCGGTCCATAGTGCAAAGCCAACAGTTATTTTGTTTTATTGCCTCTTATGTGATACGTACCCAAACCAAAATAAAATAGTGTTTCTGTACTTTATGATGCAAGGTTTTACATGATAACATGCATGCCTGTATTTTTAAATAACTTGTTATTACTTTTAATTTAAAGACTTTAATTTTACTTTCACAATTTATTTTATTAGGTATAAATATTCCTTCCAGATCAATTCCAACTAAAGGTAAATTTCACTTCAAGTCGGCATCTAAAATTTTCAACCTGAAGATGCATTATTATTTAAGATATTGTATTTAGACAATATTGGTAGAATAATAACTCAAAGTTGGCAAGTCAATATTATAACCGTAACACTTTTCAACCTTTAAAAACTCATAATATTGATGCGTTAAAGGACATAACTTATTTTATCCGTATGAATGTCTTCATAAAAACGTAGACTTGATTTAGTTACACACATTCCAAAACTATGTTTGAGTGAATGGCTGCCATCTGGAAACTTTGCATTATATTAGACTAACTGACGCATTGCCTACGCACCAGGATTAGTCAGAATAAATAAAGAACTACCGTAGTTACATTGTATACAAATAATCCCGGAATTTTATACGTCCAATATTTTATGTAGAATATGACAAGTAAAGATTAGGATAAGATGACGTTTACTGCAGTATATGATTAAGCAATTTATATTCGTGTAGATAACGTAATCTCTCGTTAACTGCAAGTACATACAACGTATTCATTGTGGTCACCAGTATGGTAATACTGGGCCCAGTATCCACATAATTAGAGTAGTAGTGTAAAAAATGTTACTATATTTTAATACATAATCTTATAAAGCAAGTATATATAGGTTAATATCTTGAGGTATTGATTAAATTAAGAAGGTTGTCAACACTTCTATTAGAATGTATAAGGTAAAGTAATAGATTTTTAAAACATTAAAAAATAAACAATGTAAAATAAAATATAATTTAAATACCATTCATTTGGGTTTTATAGCATCATAACGTTTAAATTGAATCCCTAATTCAATGAGCAATGAATGTAAACTGAATGCTTACTTTAATGAGTAGTTAATATAAATTTAATACCTGCTTCAATGAACAATAAATGTAAATTGAATAACAATTGTATTTGTAACAGCATGATATCTTAAATACTTTTTCCTAGAGAAAGATTTGTTCCCTTTTCGACATAAACTGTAGTATATTCATCAATAGTTGTCTTCATTGTTTATTTGTGTACGCTTAATATAATGTTTTGGAATTTGAGATCTGAATAACAGAGAAGACATTAGTTCTCGAATTGTCATGTTTGTTTTGTAAATACATAACAATCAAATGATTCTCTGTAACTATGTTTTGCTTTCTTATTACCCACCTTAAGTAATGATTAAAAAAATATTACTTTTAAATAACTGTTATGTTAAGACGTTTAACGGAAAGATACTTAAAACTGTTTTTCTTGTTATTCTGTCATTATAAATACAGTACTTACATTCAATTAAATAGGTTACATTAAATTTCGACTGGATATTTTTGCATAAAACGGTTGTTGCAATCGAAATTGAAGCTGTATACAATTAAAATATCGCAGTAAATTGAGAAAATAACGCAATTCTGTATTTTTTATTACTATTACATGAATTTGGTCCCACCTCTTTTAAAATGCGAGCATTTCTTCATGTCATGGTGCGTGTTAGTGTTTTTGTGTTATTTGTGAAACACGTAATGTATTAACTGGTAAACGGGTATTGTATTAACTGGTAAAGACGTAATGTATTTACTAGTAAACGTGTATTGTAATAACTGATAAACATGTAATAGAAACGTATTAAGTGGTAAACATGTAATAGTAATGTATTAACTGGTAAACACGTAATGTATTAACTGGTAAACATGTATTGTAATAAATGATATTTATCACGTGTCTTGGTGCTTCTCTAACCCCTTACAATTAGAGAAGTGGAGAAGACGTATATATGATAATGTAATGATGTGTTCTAATGTAGGCAACATGGGGTTTGATGACGTGATTTATCCTAGGTGGCCAAAGCAACCTGTATTGAAACATGGATGTCCAGAGTTAAGGAGTTGGATCGCATCTCTTTATGAATACCGTAACACTTTGCTAACGCTGTTTTTTATATTTCAGATATGAGAATTTCCCTTTTATAGGCTTTAGAGACGTTTCTGTGATAATCACCGTGTTGAATATCCTTTTGTAGTAGGTAATCCAATAGTTTGAATGCTTCAGAATCAGACTAATCGAGATAGGCTGATACGTCAGTACGAACGTTCATCATACAATCAAGCAACTGCATAGTACTATCATACTTTCAAACGTAATTTAATAAAACATTTTTTAGGAAGAAAACAAATTCATTATATGAAATTACTTACATATTGCCATACAATTTTATATCAGTTGTTCAAAATGTCCACCTTGATTTTGAATACACTTCATACAACGACTGAGAACAGAATCGTAATTTTTTGGCGTTATTGGTTTATCGTTGTTAACAATTCAAATGCATTATTTCTAATAAGATTTCTGAGTTCGTCAAGACTTTGCGGTTTTGAAGCATACACAGTCTCCTTTATAATACGTCACAGTGAAAAATCACATGATGTCAGATCTAGCAAGCGCGCAGACCAATCGACTGTACCATGGCGATTCCATTCATTAAGTGTGTTATTAAAAAACATCTCGAACTTGGATACCGAAATGTGCTAGAGCACCATCTTGTTGCCAGATGAGCGAATGAGTATTGAAAACAGGATTATTTCAAAGCTCGGGAACTACTACTTTTTGCAGCAACCATATAACTTTCTGAGTTAAAATTTCCTTGAAGAAAATAAGGACCGCTCAGTGCAGTACTCGAAATACCTCCCCATACCATAACACCAGGCACATTGAATTCTGCTTGGATTACGTTATGAGGATTTACATCCGTCAAAGTACACGCAGTTATGATGATAACGCGTCCATTTAGTTTGAAACATGCCTCATCCAACACCAAAATTGTTGCAAAGAAATTTTGATCAACCTCTTAGCGGATAATTATTGTGTCAGAGAATTCCAGTCGCCTATCGGAACTATCCTTAGAGTAAAGATGGACGGTATGGCTTGAATTGTAATTGCTTCAACATTCTTCTTGGTATTTCTAGTTCAGCAGATGCCTTACGAGTCGGTGTACCGGGACTGGCTTCAAAGGCTTGAGCAACTGTCTGCAGGTTTCCTGTTGCAAATTGATCCTGGACGACTACACTTTGGGGCATTTAAAACACTTTTTTTTGTTTTACACATATACTGTCGAGTTGGTATTGAGACACCTTTATATTTACCACTGAATTCTTTAATTATTATAGCAGTATTTTTTATTAGGCTTCGACCACATCTGAAGGATGTCATTCTGTGTGCTGGACGTTTCTGTTATGTAAATATTTCTCTGTTTTATAAGAATGATATCTCGAGATCACATTGTGTCATAATCGAAGGTTACATGAATCTTTATTTCTAAATGGACAATACCGTGTTTCATGATATTCCTCATCCACAGAGGAATATATTAATTACGTTACATATTATACAGCGTTCTACAATCTTGCACTAGAATATTACAATGGATACATACAGTTTGCCTACGTAGATATATACGCAAATTATCTCAAAAACTTTATTGGTATTCAGCAGTGAGATTTTGCACCTGATATAATAAATAGTAAGACTCAGCCACAGTTTGGAGAATAAATTATACTGGAGGTAGATTATAAGGGCCAGAAGAAGAAGTTTTATTATCGGGGTAGGCCTGCCTACGGAATGATCGACCTCTCTAGAAACTCTGTGTAGAAAAGATTCTAAGTCTTCAGATGGAATGATACTGTATAGGTATGCTGCAGATAGTTAAGCTACGTTAAGGCTCAGCCATACTCCATAGATGAAAATGCTCATCATCAAACATGAGTTGCCTAAGTAGCAATGACGTTATATGGAAAGTCCACAGCTCGTTCTTAATATATCTGTCGGAGTCCAGATAGACAGGCAGAATAGGAATTATGTTACAAAGTAATAAGTGACAAATATAAAGTTAGTAGCTCAATTATTATCACGCTATCACTCAGATTTATAGGATTTCCTAACTAACGTGTGTCATTATGTTAAAAACCACGGGTAGTATACTCCGCTGAGTTTGTATAAAAAATATCAGTTTGTATCTCATGTAGTTATATTAGTAACTCTACCCTTTTAAAAAAGGAGGGTGGAATTGTTCTCCACACAAAAAATCGAGAAAGTAATTTAATAAGTATGGTGAAAGTTGTACATTGATGTCTCAATCAGTTTGGAATATATCCAGGCGTATCAGACGTGCATAAAGACAGGAATCACATTGTTGTAGCCCACCTCCGTGTCGTAAATAGAGTATAAATAACAAAGAAGTAAGTTACACGTACCCTTATACAATTGTTACAAATATGCCCGGGGATTAGTTTAAATATAACTTCCAAATTTCAAACTCAACAGTATACCTTTCATTTTTAATTTTTACAAGATGCTCGTAGAATTGGACCAAATTTATATTTTAGGAAGATGCAATGATGCAATGCACTTCTGCCGTCGCCAAGAGGCAAAAAATACCATTAGACTGATTTAGTATATTTTGTGTGCTTTCTTTCAAGGAGCAATGATCATTAAATACGCAAAGCCAAGTATTATTCCTACAACTAACGGTAAATTAAGTCACCCTTGTACTTTCCCAGAGAATGGATTTTGAAACAGAATGATAGACCTATATACAATACATAATAAAAAATAATTATCCTAGGAATATTAAACCATTTACAAAATTACAAATAAAAATGCTTTAATTAGGGATTGGAATCTACTGGTTTACTATGAAACACCAAATTTACTATTTATCAACGTGTCTTAAAAAGGTGATAAATATATATGTATCGAGTACTATCAATAAAAAAACCCATATATACTATAGTGATTAAAAAGAATAGTCAATTTACTGTCATAGGGAACATTACGGATATCGGAAAACATAAAATAAACTGGGAAGTACTATACGATAAACTTCAACAATAAGAGCATAATAATAATTCCTCCGTATAGTTTTGTTAGCTGTAAAAATAATAATTTTACTTTCATTTCCATTAAGCCAGCGTCTTGTAAGGTGCAAATGAAACGTGGGATTGTGGGAAGCAACAACAATTACCTCCCGTCGAGCGCTTCATCATTTTGTCTTCATCTACAATATCATTCTCATCCTTTTGTGTTATTCAGTTTAGTCATTAACACGAGAACTAATATTGCCAACAATACACTTATTCAGAAGTTTTGTTTTGAAAACTGGGCGCGTTTCATGATGCTTTTATTATTTAATAGGTAAAAGTAAACCCACACTTAATACGTTTACTATATGTACAAACAATGCAAATTTTATGCAGTATTATTGTTACATGGTACAATGATAAGCCCAAAAAAACGATTATTATGAACTACGTATAATCATTCTGATGATTTAGTCACAGGAAAATTTCTAAAACAGAATAATTACACTGATATACAAACACATTTTTTGTGTGACATTGGCACAACTAGTGAAACCGCACATCCCAGTTCGCACACCCAAAGTAAACAATTAGGAAGCGAGCACCCATGGATTGCGGATCAGAACTAAACCTAGAAGCGTGTTCAGATTCATTTACTAGTTCGAAATCACCACCAATGAGACGGAAAACAACATCTGTAACCAAGATAAAAGCCTCTCTGTCGAAATAAATATATTAGCCAGACAATTAAAAAAAAATCAACATTACTACAGTTAACCCAAAATTTGTCGTGTGTCTCAGGTGCACCTTGATAAATAAAAAATTAGGAACAGCCATAATTTAAAACGATAACTGCCAATTCCACCCGGTATCCTTCAGCTAAGGGCGGACTCTTAATGAAAACCAAGAAATAAGAGTAAATAGCACTTAAACTAAACTTAAAAACAAGTAAGAGTTCCTCTCCTGGACCTCGTTAGTGAGAAACAGCAACTTATGCCAGTATGTTAGTGGGAAATTTAAAAGGATAAAACACAAATTACTAGAAAAGGCCAAATTTACAATAAGTCCTTCCACTAACGTGCAAGAATTTCAGAAGTTCCTGGCCACTCTGAAAAGGATGTGCAGAGCGCACTGAAACAACACAGTCAGTGCCTTCTACATCAACAACGAACAACACTTATATATACTATATAAATACACAACATGAGCCGGGGACATAATTAGGCTCAAGACTTTAAACCGGCTCAATAGGTATTTATAATATATTTTTGGCTAGTAAATTGGAATATAATAATCAAAATCATCCAGCACGTAACTTTGTATTGTTACTCGATAAATTTTTGAAATTTGTCAGGAAAACATGTGGCGTTTAAATGTGTAACTAATAAAAAAAAACAGTAATTTTACCAATATAACACGTTAATTTATATTTATAATAATACATATTAAACAGCCAAAGTGTTTATTGACTATTTCTTAACTTCGTTTAAATTATTTTCAGTTTTTCCTTTTATGTGGTGTTAAATCTTGTTTTTAAGAACCAACAGTTAGTAGTCACCAATCATTGAAGGATCCCAGCGACCTGGATATCAAGATTCGATTGTTCTCATATCCTGATGGAACCTTTCGCCCTGTTCGGCACTTACTGCTCCCAAATTCTCTAAGAAAAAGTTCATGTGAGAGTAGAGAAGGTGTATTTTGAGAAACATTCTGCATCCGATAGTCTTGTAGATTTTTAAGAGATTTTTCTTCTTTTTCGTTGCCTAAAAATCCCTTTACAACTGTTACAAATGATTTCCACGTTGTTAGTTATTTTCTATCAAGTAGTTTTTCGAAATCAGTATCTTTATCAATTTTCTAATGTGAAGACCCGTACATACACCTTCTTTGATCTTACTTTCACCAAACTTATGAAAAATACTTGAATCCTTCTCCTTCTTCATTCATGTCTTTATCAAAGTTCTTAATAAGTCCTAATTTGATGAGTAGCGGAGGTAGAATTATCTTTTCAGGATCTACAAGGGGGTGTTTAGAACGTGTATTAACCTGCATTGAAACTTGTTCTTTTTGTCAGACCTTCTGCACATAATGTTTATTTGTCGCTCTACTATCCCACAAACAAACAAAAGCAGCAGTATTTCGTTAAACCCCCTTGGAGGCCCATTAGAATAGCGACCACCTTTAAATCTGCACACACTTCCCACTTAAATTCATTGGATTTGATAGCATTTAGTATAGCGGCTAAATTTTTGTAGGTTTCTTTCATGAGAACTTGCAACAGGTACAGAAGGTTTAGTATTATCTTTATAGAGCAATACGGCCTTCAACCTATATTTTGAGGGATCAATGAACAATCTGTTGTTATATATTAAATTCCAATCTCAGCCATCAATCCAGCAACATCAAAACATACGCACATAGAATGTTCTATTTTGTAAAATGCTGATAAATCAGCATTTCGTTTAGTGAAGACAGTGATGGTAGTCTCTTACGCTAGAAGTTTCCATTCTTGTAGTCGTGAACCCAGAAGTTCAGCTTTCTGCTTTGACAAACCGAAGTCTCGGGCCAGATCATTCAGTTTATTTTGTTTGATGAGATGAGGTTCGGTTGAGCTTTGGTGTACAAAAGTGGAATCATAACAGATTCGTATTTTATCAATTTCAGGTTGTACACTTTCGTCTTTACTGATATCTGAAATAACAATGTTTTCCAACATGACTGATGGGACAGGAATCGGTAAGCCTTCTCCATGTTTGATTACCGATGAAAGATCTAGGTAGTTTTTTGCTTTTGATTCTTAGAAAATCCTCCCGTGGTTGTTGGACAAAAGTAACAGCCATTAAAATGGATACAAGGCTCACGCCAAACCATAAGCACAGCAAAAGGCATTGAACTTCTATAGGCTTTTGCCCATTGAGTCAGATTCACTTAACAGCTAATACAGCTAATGTGAGGTGCCCAGTTTTTATCTTGATCGCCTATTTTACAGCCAAAATACATAAAATAAACCTTCCTCACTTCATCTGTCGTTTGTCTTCCTTGGAATTTCATAAAATACCTTCCACAAACATAAAAAATCCATCCGGTGAGTTTTTACATGATCTGCGATGCACAGTTGAAATTTTCAAGCGAATTAAATTAAAAATAACTAGCAAGGAAAAACAGTGCACATAGCCTCTCTTCGTTGTATCTCCCTCACTACTGAAAGCCAACAGACACAAAGACAACTTTCTCTCACTCCTTTGTAGTACTGCCACTGAGTTCCAGCAGAAAGCTAAAATGTAGTACAATAATGGTAATGTAACATAAAAATGTTACGTGCTGGGGCATTTCTGATTGTGAGTTCGTTAATTATGTACTAAATTCAAATTAAAATACACATTTTTATCAATTTAACACATACTGTGTAAATCTTTGTAATAATTTGGAGTTTCGTCTGTTTTAAGTATCTACTCATATTTGGTTTATAGGCCTATACGTATAATTTACCAATCAGGCAAATGTGTTTTCAGCCCAAAATATTTTAAAATGAATCACGCTGAGTTCCACTGAGCTTGAAACTATTTTTTTATTAAGACACATCATCACACACCACCAAACACATAAACTCACGTACTTAATGTCAAAATGTTTCTATGTTTTACAATGAGAAATCGACGTCTTGGATTTGCAGGCAAACTAATTTCCTTAAAATATTTTAAATATTTACAAGAAAATGTGTCATGTTTATTGTGGAGTACATAAATATGAACTTTATTCCAGAATAATTGCTGAAGTGGCAATTTAGTCACCCCCTTGGGAAACCTGTCGTAAGAGGGACGGTTAAATTATTTTATTTAGAAGGATATACAGGTACCTTTCTCAGAAACAGCTGCAGATGTTTGCTGTGCCATTTCAAGAACGACAGGAATTTTGGGATCGGAAGATTGAGTTATATGGAATGATTCTATGATTGGTAGCCTGGAATAGGTAATAGGCGCTGGTAATGAAGAACAAATACATGCTTGGAAACAGAGTCAGATATTAAAAACATAATGTTCCTAGATTCTTTGTTCGAAGTTTATTTTTGACGATGGTAGGATTGTGAAGAAAACAGGGGTTTTCCGGACATTTGCCATCGTTCGGTGAATCAGTTTCACTGAACGATGGCAAATGATTCGAAAAATGCTGTTCCTAGATTTTTTGAAAAATTGTTATTGGCAGTGTTAGTCTTAAAAAGGTAATAAGATTTGTGACATTTGCCTCCGTTATGCGTTACAAAATCATAGATAACTCAACGTTTCCTGGGTTTAAATCTATCCTCTTTGTCAGGGGTGGAAAAATTATTACAACATAAAAGTTAGAACGTGTAGTATTAGAATGCTAACAGAAAAGAAAGAAAGAATAATAGAAACGTTTTCCCTTTCTTTCCATAATTTTTTCTTTCCGCTGTTTCTCTATTTTAAGTGACAGTCTGTTGCGGCACGTTCTAACGTTTTTAACTAATTATTTTCTGAACTGACAAAGTGAATAGATTTAAATCTTCGAAACCTAGTGTTTTACAGTTCCTAGATTATCTCCATTTTTAAAGATTTATTAGTTTTATGAAACTTGAGCGAGATTACTTTGGACTATGTCTGGCCATACAATTATTTGTTATGTGCGTTCTAAACTTTAATTTAAAATTTATATATAAATATAATAAAATTAAAATTGATTTCCCTTCACGTTGATGTCAACTCACAAGCGCGGTGTCAGGATCTTGACTCGATATTGCAGAAAAAGTTAAGATTAGTTGATTAGAAGAATAAAAAGCGAAGTTGAACTCAGAAACCCGGTTGAGCTCGCCTAAAACAAAATCACGACGTCACGGCAGTATTAGTCATTTATCGAGACAACTTAAGATTCATGACAAAGTGGTCTCGTCAGAAGGACATCACAACACTATCTTATATAAAAAAAGTTAATCACTAAATGTGTTGGTAAGCGTTAATCTTGAAAACGACTGAACCACTTCGGTTAATTCCTTTTGTAAACCTTCAGTTTTATGTCGACAAGTTGGCTGAAACATCTGTTTACATTTAAATTTGATGAAATATTAAGTAAACAGTGATTGATCAGTAGTGAAATGCAGATATTACATATGAAGTCAATATATAAATTTTAACCAGATTGGGGCAGTGATGGATTAAAATAATCTAATGCATTTGAAATGTTATTTAAACCCTGTTATATAACCAACCTTAATGAACAAAGTTATGAATGTTTTTACGTAAGTTACTTTAAACTGGTGGGCTTCCTTGACATTGTGATATTGCATTTTAACAGTGGCTTATGGAAAACAGAGAAATGAACACTTACATGCCTCCCTTACTTACAAGATTCATTGTTTCTCTGGCTACAGTCCTAAAAGCGACTAGTGTAACACAGAACTTTAATAACGATTATTTTGGAATGTTGGATAACCTTAATAAGGATTTCTCCCTTATACCGAAAGTACATAAGAAGTAGTAGAACTTCCCCCTAGGTCGTAATAAGCTTTTCAGTCCTATTCATGTGTGTATTTTCTTCATCAGGACAAGGCAAACTCAACTATGTCAACACGATTTTGAGCAAAATAGATTTCCTAGAACTAGATAATCGAACGTATATAGTATTTTGATCGGGGCAATATGGCAAGCTAAACTGTGACATAGTAGGTAAGTGAATTTAAACGGTCTTAACTAGGCACGTTTTAACCAAAATAGGCATCTCGGTCCTACGTAAGTATATACATTTTTTCTTCGTCAGAACAAGGCACACTCTACTATGGTACTGGAAATAACTTAGACCTGAAATATATGACAAGGACTGGAAATATACGCTTTTTGACCGAAGTAAGTTTCCGAGACCTGTGTGATCCGAAATTTGTGTTTTCTTGATCGGGATGACAAGGCAGATTCAGCTGTGTCGTTATGTATAGGCTATGATTAATTAGAACCAGAAATGCTGTTACACGTGCCAAACATGTTATAATGATTAAGTTAAACTCTGATACTATTTACCGTGAAGTTAAATAATATCTACCTGATGTATGGCCTACTTACGTTTTCAAATTATTATAGGGCCCCCATCATATTACATCTTAATTGCTTTTACTAAGTAATATAAGGACTTCGGTTCTAAAGATTGCGTGTGAAGCCGCGGGTAATAGCTAGTTATCAATATTAATCTGCCAAATAAAACATCAACTAAAGTAAGTTACTTTACTATTTACAACCTTACTTTATATTACTTTAAAAATGAGATGTCTCGCTTGAAAGGGCTAATTTATAATATGAAAATATACATTTTACTTAAGGACATGGCACGCGAGGTGTTTCTCGGCAGCGAGATGGTCAGCTACACAGTTCTCGTGAGAAAAAAAATAATACGTGTGCCAATTAGGTTATTAATCCGCCAAGAATTTAGTTCCAAGAACATTTGATGTAACTTATATTAACCAGTAACGAGTTACAGGGTTGCGATATATGTGTTATATAAAATCCAACAAAATAAAATGTTTATTTGTTACCAATACCTGTAAGTGGTAATTGATCACGATCAAACACACGAGTTACAATTCAGTAAAATCAGAGGAACTACAATATAATGGAAAATAGGACCTAGGCAACATAGCTAATGTAGTACTTCTGTGGGAGAGTTGGACTTCATCTGAAAACCATGTCATGTCCCACGTTTTTTCTTTCTATTTTTTAGAAAAGGCTGGTATTCTGTTTAATCTTATTTTTTCCCACGCTTGTGATAAACTACTGACGAGCAGATTCGACATTTTAACTGCTGGTACGCATATACATGTATCTGCTTACTCTTGCGTAAAATAAGACGAGACTTTTAACTGTGTGAAATAAGTCCTCATTTTTCAAGTGCTGCATGCGTACGTCTCACTCAAGACCATTTTGGATACTTGAATTTATTGATAGCTCTACTAATCTTGCGACGCGTGGCATGATAACCCCCCACCACCCCACCAGTGGCGTAGGGGTAAGAGGGAACTAAGAAGTACTAAATCATGTCTAAACTACTTTCTTATAATATTTTATAAATGTTTTTACTTTTATAAATGGTTGCAGCAAATAAAAATAAGTTATAATGAGAACCTTAAAACCGTCAAAATAAAGACAATGAAATGAAAGATAACGATTATTTATTTGTGAACATTAAACAGTAAAAGATCTTAATACAATGTTTCCATCAATGTCTACGTGAGTGAAATGGAATGTCATATTACTATTATGACTTTCATTTCAGCTACAAATTTCGGTAATTTATGTCTACATTGTAAAATGTTTTGCTATCAATGTTGTAGTAAATACCTCAAACGCAGTAAAAGTATATACCTAACATCGGAAAAAATCTTGTTTCATGGCTTATATTTATTTAAATTAAAATTACTTTAAAATTTACAATTTATAAATATTTATAAGCTGTCACTTTCAAATAAACATGACAGTCACTTTTAATTAAGTCCCTGAAAGAGGACCCATATAACAAGAAGAACTATTGTTTCTCCTGCGTATTAACGATAGCAATAAGGAAAACGGAACACTCTCATGAATAATTACATCCAGCTTTGCGTGTACAACAAGTCATTCCTATAACTAGATCTGCTGCCTAATTAATATATTTGTATTTTCCTCAATTTCCATTTCGTTCCTTGCATTTAAAACACGGATTCCCTGAATGAGGTAATGTATCACTCCTGTTTATTGGTATTAATATATTTTTTTATTTTTAAATTTACATTATGATCCTTAATAGTAATTTCAAAATCTAAAACTAGCAGAGTTTCACATTGTAATAACTTTATCAAAAATAATGTGTTGTACGAGGAAGACATTTCATTAAAAGTGTACAAAGTTACTTCAACACCATTATTGTAAACTAGGACTTGCTGTAAGATTTCAGATAATATGTACTCGATTAACCACAATTGTTATACATTAGTTAATCTGTTAATAAAAGTAACTGTAATAAATCTTCATTCTAGCATGTTCGTCTTGAAATTCCTCTGAATATTATCTTGGTGTATGCATGAATTGTTTCTCGTTTTTTCTTGTAAATACCACAACGACAACGATAACATCGACCACACAGCAACTCAAGTAACTGTTAATTATAGGCTACTTATAAATTACAGAATAAAGAGTTGCGAACATCCTAACCATCTATAAGAGAAAGTCGTATTTGTTACACTATTTATAACTCGAGAACAGCTATACCGAATTTTATGTTTTTGGATTTGCCTTATTCGGGAATAGTATTACTAATATGATACTTTATTAACAAAAATGATGAAAGATTTAAAACCTCTTTGACAATAGTAATGTGTTATAACAAAACGCAAGTTACAGTTCACGTAATTTTGTCTTTGATTGGTTTTGAATTGACGCTCTTGAAGTTCACAGGCAATGTGTTAGTTTCGTTCAGGAACTATTCTTATTAACAATGCATCGATCGAGAAGATCTAATATTTTTCGACAAAGCCGTAATGCAGTTAAGATTCGAAACATCGCAAATGAAACCACTGAAGAAGAACAAGAAGTTACAAGATGAGGGCGCCGCGTTAGTATGGCTAGACTGCGTGCTATCTCAAGAGCAAAAAGAGGCAGCTCGTGAAATGGCTCGAATGCCAATGCGAAATCGTCGAGTAAACCTCAGAGGTCAAAAAATAATAATAACAGATAATTTTCAACGTGCAAGAAGAGATTATTCAAGTATTGTTTTTAATCGAGCAGCGTTTCGTTACGATTTGACTACAGCTCTCATGCTTCCGTTCGCATGCTTCGAAGTTCCTCCCTCACTTCTCCCTCTAAGTGATAATCCACTAATTGCTACATTTTCAATATTTTTTACAGGTATTTTCAATATTTTGGTAAGATAAGAGTAAGTGAGTGATGTTTCCTACACGTGGCGGATTTTCTCGCATCAGGGGGAACTATTTCCCAAGCGCCAGGATAGACTTTCTCTCGCATGCGAGGAGCCTAGCCAAGATCACGTAACCCGCTCTCGACTAAACAGAGGACGGTGCTCATCTCTTGCTAGGCTACTCATGTTGAGTGTTATATTGGAATGTCCCTTCCATTTATAAAACATAACTAGCAAGGAAACAGGATTTTTCCGGACATTTGCCATCGTTATGGTTGAAACAAGAAAACAGTAACACTACGTTTCGAGATCTGCAATCTGATTTTCTTCTTCAGGTAAAGAACTAACCTAATACATAATTACAAACTAGGTTAAAATAAAACAAATCTTACTAAAGCGTTGTGGCGCGCCTAAAAGTCAGGAATCACAACCTACATGTTGTATGTCAACTTCACTAACACTAAAGACATGCACTTAATACAAAACTATATAATAACACTAATCATTAAAACTAAACTACGGAATACAGGTCACAATACGTCTTCACTCGTCTTACTAACCATCTACGACTGACCAGAGGGACTAGCCAATGGTACTCGTGACGGCTGGCTAAAACAAGATGGCGGAAATACAAGGGAAGGGGAACAGGAATGTGGGCCCTTTCGTTATTATTGGTTCATGCGAGATGAACTTCTTAAAACCATATTGTGACTCCGCAGTGGTTTATTACAAATATCCGATCCGTTTGATACTTTTGGTTTTCTCTTTAGTTCATTTTTTAGAATTGGCAACCAAAGCGTGCCTAATCTCGACTGATGGTTGACTGATTGGTTGGTCTGCCAATTTAATGTATGTTGCCTCAATTAATTTCCTTTTGAAGAAATGTGGTTCCCGATGTATTATGTGGGCTTCATCCCAATAATTCATATGATGGTCTTCGGGACCAAACAATGGTGTGCAAAAAAATATTTTTGACTTTTCTGTGAAACCCTTTCTCGTGTGTTTTCTTTGTGTTCTTTTATCCTTATGTTTAGTGGTCTTTTTGTCTCGCCTATGTATTCCCTATTGCAGCTACATTTTATACTGTAAACACAGTTTTTTTGGAATCCTGTGTGCCATTTTTTGGTTTGTTTTTTACGAGACTTTGTCTAAGAGTGTTGTGTGTTTTAAACGCGGTTCTAATGTTGTACTTTCTACCTACTCTTCTAATTTTCTCCGATAATCCGGCACATAAGGGATTGACATAAACGCAAATTTATCACAATTCTGTTTTCTGACTCAGGAATGATTCTTCATGGTTCGTTTGCACTTATTAATTACTAATTGAGGGTATCCATTGCTTCTGAGATCCGATTCAATTTTCTTAAATTCTTCTTTTAGTCCATCTTTATCTGAGCACAAGCTCTTTGCTCTATCAAACAACGAGTAGGCTACTCCTTCTTTGACAGATTTTTGATGGTTGGATTGATAATTTAAATATTTTCCTGTGTGTGTTATCTTTCGAAAACAGTTGTCTTAAGGACATACCTATCTCTTAATACACATCACATCCAAAAAGGGAAGCTTGTTTTGGACTTCCACTTCCATTGTGAGGCGGATGGAAAGGAGAAATACTATTAATGTGATTCAAAAAATTATTATTTAATTTAATGTCTCCATGAGAAAAAAATAACAAAGGTATCATCCACATACCTCCACCAAATCTTCGGTTTGAACTGAGCTGAAGCCAAAGCTTTTTCGCTCAAATTCCTCCATAAAGATATTGGCGAAAATAGGAGACAGTGGAGAACCCATTGCCATCCCCTCATCTTGACTGGTAAATTTTACCCTCTACGAAGGAGGATTGATGCTAACTCAAAATAATTGCATTGAGTGCATAGTTCTAACAGTTTCCATAATTACTCGCACGGGAAGTTTAGTTCTATCCTTTAATGTTTGGTCTTCTTTGAGACGTGAATTTAATAATCCCGAAAGTTTCTGGGAACTGGTACATTTGTAAATAGACTTTCGACATCAAAAACTTACCAGTTTGTCAGTTTCAGTCCAACTTTAGGGATTTTGACTTCTCTACGAAAATCCCTGGAATTTTTGATGAAAGAGTCAGTTTTTCCTACCAATGGTGTTAAGATGTCCATAGAGGACTTTAGGACAATTCCCTGCAAGGTGAATCACGAGGAACTAATGATGGGCCGGAGAGGGATGGTAGGTTTGTGGATTTTGGGAAGGCCATCCGATAATGGGGGATTTTGGAGTGGTGAGGAGTTAATTTAGATCATAAAATTTATCTGAAAAAATTCTTTATGTTTTTTCTTAAGGTGTGTTGCTACTTTACGATTCAAATGAATCAGTCGGGTCTTTATTTAAAACTGTATATTTGCCTGTATTTAAAGTTTCCGCAATCTTTTCTTTATACCGCTACCGAGTCAAAGTACCACAGTAGCGTTGCCTTTGTCGGCAGGTAAGATTTTGACCGTGTCGTCTTTTCCCAAAGGATCGACCTGGCCTTTTTTTCTCCTCTATTGTCAAATTGGGTTTTATGGGAGGAATTTTTCTGAGTAAAAGACTGGCCTCACAGCGAAACCGGTCTCCCTGTTCCCTCAGGTAACTGTGAAACAGCCGACTCAATCCAGTTACGAAATCCAGTGCCTTTACCGATTTTTGTGCCACAGAAAAGTTTAAGAAAAAACCCTTGGATAATAAACTGATATTTCCGCTTCATTCAGGATTTTTGAAGAGAGATTGTGAAGAGAGATTTTGAAGAGAGAAAAAAAATGTAATCAATCTCTCTTCAAAAAAAATCCTGAATGAAGCGGAAATATCAGTATTATCCAAGGGGGGGGGGTTTAAACTTTTTCTGTGGCACAAAGGGGGGGGGGGCGGGAAAAAGGGGGAAAAAAGAAAAAAAAAAGGGGAAGGAGGGAAGGGAAAAGGGAAAGGGGGAAAAAAATAGTCGGTATAGGCACAAAAATCGGTAAAGGATTTCGTAACTGGAATTGAGTCGGCTGTTTCACAGTTACCTGAGGAACAGGCGAAGGAGACCGGTTTCGCTGTGAGGCCAGTCTTTTACTCAGAAAAATTCCTCCCATAAAAAAAAAACCCAATTTGACAATAGAGGAGGAAAAAGGCCAGGTCGATCCTTGGGGAAAGACGACACGGTCAAAAATCTTACCTGCCGACAAAGGCAACGCTACTGTGGTACTTGACTCGGTAGCGTATAAAGAAAAAGATTGCGGAAACTTTAAATACTGGCAAATATACAGTTTTAAATAAAGACCCGACTGATTCATTTGAACGTAAAGTAGCAAACACCTTAAGAAAACATAAAGAATTTTTTTCAGATAAATTTAGATCTAAATTACACTCCTCACCACTCCAAAATCCCCCTTATGTATGGCCCTTCCCAAAAATCCACAAACCTACCAATCCCTCTCCGTCCCATTCATTAGTTCTCGTGATTCACCTTGCAGGGAATTGTCTAAAGTCCTCTTGGACATCTTAACACCATTGGTAGGAAAAACTGACTCTTTCATCAAAATTCCAGGGATTTCGTAGAGAAGTCAAAATCCCTAAAGTTGAG
Organism: Homalodisca vitripennis; assembly: GCF_021130785.1. NCBI lineage: Eukaryota > Metazoa > Arthropoda > Insecta > Hemiptera > Cicadellidae > Homalodisca > Homalodisca vitripennis. The sequence continues at coordinate 1,081,726 of NC_060207.1, forward strand.
CTGAGAAACTGACAAACTGGTAATTTTGATGTCGAAAGTCTATTATACAAAAATGTACTAGTTCCAGAAAAACTCTCGGATTATTAAATCACGTCTCAAAGAAGACCAAACATTAAAGGATAGAACTAAACTTCCCGTGCGATTAATTAATGGAACTGTTAGAACTATGCACTCAATGCAATTATTTTGAGTTAGAGGGTAAAAATTTACCGTGTCAAGATGAGGGGATGGCAATGGGTTCTCCACTGTCCCCCTCCTATTTTCGCCAATATCTTTATGGAGGAATTTGAGCGAAAAGCTTTGGCTTCAGCTCAGTTCAAACCGAAGATTTTGGTGGAGGTATGTGGATGATACCTTTGGTTTATTTTTTCTCATGGAGACATTAAATTAAATAATTTTTGAATCACATTAATAGTATTTCTCCTTCCATCCGCCTCACAATGGAAGTGGAAGTCCAAAACAAGCTTCCCTTTTTGGATGTGTGTGTATTAAGAGATAGGTATGTCCTTAAGACAACTGTTTTTCGAAAGATAACACACACAGGAAAATATTTAAATTATCAATCCAACCATTCAAAAATCTGTCAAAGAAGGAGTAGCCTACTCGTTGTTTGATAGAGCAAAGAGCTTGTTGCTCAGATAAAGATGGACTAAAAGAAGAATTTAAGAAAATTGAATCGGATCTCAGAAGCAATGGATACCCTCAATTAGTAATTAAAAAGTGCAAACGAACCAGAAGAATCATTCCTGAGTCAGAAAAACAGAATTGTGATAAATTTGCGTTTATGTCAGTCTTTTTTTTTTAATCCCTTATGTGCCGGGATTATCGGAGAAAAATTAGAAGAGTAGGTAGAAAGTACAACATTAGAACCGCGTTTAAAACACACAACACTCTTAGACAAAGTCTCGTAAAAACAAAACCAAAAAAATGGCACACAGGATTCCAAAAACTGTGTTTACAGTAATAAAATGTAGCTGCAATAGGGAATACATAGGCGAGACAAAAAAAGACCACCTAAACATAAGGATAAAAGAACACAAAGAAAACACGAGAAAGGGTTTCACAGAAAAGTCAAAAATTGCACACCATTGTTGGTCCGAAGACCATCATCATGAATTGGGATGAAGCCCAACATAATACATCGGGAACCACATTTCTTCAAAAGGAAATTAATTGATGGCAACATACATTAAATTGGCAGACCAACCAATCAGTCAACCATCAGTCGAGATTAGGCCGCTTTGGTTGCCAATTCTAAAAAATGAACTAAAGAGAAAACCAAAAGTATAAACGGATCGTGATATTTGTAATAAACCACTGCGGAGTCACAATATGGTTTTAAGAAGTTCATCTCGCATGAACCAATTAATAACGAAAGGGCCCATTCCTGTTCCCCTTCCCTTGTATTTCCGCCATCTTGTTTTAGCCAGCCGTCACGAGTACCATTGGCTAGTCCCTCTGGTCAGTCGTAGATGGTTAGTAGACGAGTGAAGACGTATTGTGACCTGTATTCCGTAGTTTAGTTTTAATGATTAGTGTTTTGTATAGTTTTGTATTAAGTGCATGTCTTTAGTGTTAGTGAAGTTGACATACAACATGTAGGTTGTGATTCCTGACTTAGGCGTCGCCACAACGCTTTAGTAAGATTTGTTTATTTTAACCTAGTTTTGTAATTATGTATTAGTTAGTTCTTTACCTGAAGAAGAAATCAGATTGCAGATCTCGAAACGTAAGTGTTACTGTTTTCTTGTTTCACTTAACGATGGCAAATGTCCGGGAAAAATCCTGTTTCCTCTTCACAATCCTTTCATCGTCAAAAATAACCTTCAAACAAAGAATAACTAGCAAATTATTCACACATTATTTAAAGTATGAGTGAGCATAGTGAACACAAATACGAGTTAGTTAAAAACAAAATTGTGCTTCTCACTTCTATGCGGCTATGAAGTAACACTTTCTATAAATGTATGCATCATTATACCCTACTCCTTTATAAGACTAAGAGTATTACGAGCCCAGAGAATAAACTAAACTAAGCAGCTTTATCCAATTACAACCTTCTTACTCAAAAGAATACTTACTCTTACTCTTACTCGTAGATGCTCTTTCTCAGTAAGTAACAAACAATATTATTAATTAGTATAAATACTGTTTGCATTGTAAATATTTTCCTATCAAAGTCATAACACTTTTTGGTTTAATATCCTAAAAACTATTGACCTGGAATATTCCAATTGTAATATTGTTGAAAACCTGATTAAATTTGGAGTAAGTTACATTTCTGCTTAATAAATTAACTAATATCAATAGTTTAGTTGAATACAATACTAATATAACTGGAACTCTATTAGTAATAATATTGTAATATTCAAAGTACTAGTGAGAAATCAAACTTTAATAAATCCAAGCAGATCTTTTACATTCAACGTTAAAAGTTATACTTAGTCTACTTTACAACTTCTTACATTAAACACATTTATATCAATTTAAAATCTTGGTTTAGCACCCCGTTTCCTAATATTACTCTTCATGAAATCTTGTCTCCAAGTTTAACATTGTGTAAATATGACACAGAAAACTTTTAATCAAACAAAAATTATTAAGTACGAATTGAATAAAACTATATTTTACAATTTACTCTGTAGTAGAGGAATTTACGTAGATTTTGTCATTGAACTTGACGCAATATTGGAAATTACTATTGGCAATCTGGAAAACGAATAGTTTAAAACATAATGTGTGTGAAAAAATTAACATCAAAAGATATGGAATTTTTAGCAGTAATTATATAATATCTTAAAATTACAGAGCAGTAAAGTATTTCGATACACATTGGGACTGAAAAAAATGTAGAGATTACCAGAGACTGTAAATTCCCAATACTAATAATGTGTACAGACTGGAAACATTTAAAGATGGAAAGAATTCAAAGATTGTGAGAGATTATAAAGGTAGAACTTTAGATTCGTCCATATTTTTTCTTCTAAAAATTTTTAAATATACAACAATTAAAAAACGGTAAACCTCCTGAGACAGCAGATTGTGATTAACTGGGACATGGCTGTGTCATGAGGTCAAATAAGTGAGTTATTTAGAGAGATGATAAATAGCTTTAAATATTTGTTTAATAATAAGAAATAATAATTCCTAATCGCAATCTCACTCCGTCCCCCCTCTCACTCTCTCTCTCTCTCTCCCCAATCTCTCTCTCTCTCTCTCTATCTTTCTCTTTCTGATCTATTAACAATATAATCCTAGAAAATCAAGTATGACAAGCCGTAAAGCTCAAATGCACAACTCTTGAGAATAAATTTAGCTAATTTAAATCAAGATAATTACAAAAATAAATTAAACGATTTCACATCACTTGACATTTTAAAATTGATTTTAAACTGTAAAAAATGTAAGGTTATGATTATAAAACCCTTTAATATATATCTGAATTGGAATGGAGATATAACCAAGTCTAAATCTGCTGTATTTAGCAACTATCAGACGCATTAACACTTTTAGATGCAAAAACTCAAACTGTTCAACAATGAATATTAAACTTATAGTTTATTTCACCCTCTGTCATTGCAGTTTCCATTAAAGCACAAAAAGCATTAGACACTTAAGATACAGAGTTACAGATGGACACGTTTAAATGTAACAAGCTTAAAAGGCGAACTCGGATTTACTAAAATAAATACACGTACGTTTGTGTGTGAATTAGAGTGAAACGAGTAAACGCTGTAGTTAGTGAAGAATATAGCCAGCAGCCTCTTACACCACAGGTCACAGATTGCTAGTAAAAAACGCTGAAACTGTTTCAGACCTGGGACTCTACAGCCAGTTATAACACAAGTTACAGATTGCTAATAAACAACGCTGACACTGTTTCAGACCTGGGACTATATAGCATGTTACAACACAGGACGCAGATTTCTAGTGAACAACGCTAACGCTGTTTCAGACCTGGGAGTCTGTAGCCTGTTACAACACAGGTCACAGAGTGCTAATGGACAACGCTGACACTGTTTCAGACCCGGGACTCTGTTGCCTGTTACAACACAGGTCGCAGAGTGCTAATGGACAACGCTGACACTGTTTCAGACCTGGGACTATATAGCCTGTTACAAAACAGGACGCAGATTTCTAGTGAACAACGCTAACGCTGTTTCAGACCTGGGACTCTGTAGCATGTTACAACACAGGTCACAGAGTGCTAATGGACAACGCTGACACTGTTTCAGAACTGGGACTCTACAGCTCCTTATAACACAAATTACAAACTGCTAGTGAAGAACGCTGACCCTGTGTCTGACATTAGGCACTGCAGCCTTTTACAACACGGGTCACAGAGTGCTAATGAAAAACGCTGACTCTGTTTCAGACCTGGGACTATATAGCCTGTTACAAAACAGGACGCAGATTTCTAGTGAACAACGCTAACGCTGTTTCAGACCTGGGAGTCTGTAGCATGTTACAACACAGGTCACAGAGTGCTAATGGACAACGCTGACACTGTTTCAGAACTGGGACTCTACAGGTCCTTATAACACAAGTTACAGATTGCTAGTGAACAACGCTGACCCTGTGTCTGACATTGGGCACTGCAGCCTGTTACAACACGGGTCACACAGTGCTAATGAAACACGCTGACACTGTTTCAGACCTGGGAGTCTGAGGCCCCTTACAACAGAGGAAACAGATTGCTAGTGAATAACGCAGACATTGTTTCAGACCTGGGTCTCTGTAGCCTGTTACAACACAAGTCACAGAGTGCTAATGAAAAACTCTGACACTGTTTCAGACCCGGGACTCTGTTGCCTGTTACAACACAGGTCGCAGAGTGCTAAAGAATAACGCTGACACTGTTTCAGACCCGGGACTCTGTAGCCTGTTACAACACAGGTCACAGAGTGCTAATGAACAATGCTGACTCTGTTTCAGACCTGGGACTCTGTAGCCTGTTACAACACAGGTCACAGAGTGCTAATGAACAACGCTAACACTGCTCCAGACCTGGGATTAAATAGCCTGTTACAACACAGGTCGCAGAGTGCTAATGAAAAAGGCTGACACAGTTTCAGATTCGGGACTCTGTAGCCTGTTACAACACAGGTCACATAGTGCTAATGAACAACGCTGACGATGTTTCAGATCTGGGAGTCTGTAGACTGTTACAACACAGGTCACAGAGTGCTAGTGAACAACGCAGACACTGTTTCAGACCTGGGAGTCTGTAGCCTGTTAAAACACAGATCACAGAGTGCTAATGAAAAACGCTGACACTGTTTCAGACCTGGGACTCTGTAGCTTGGTACAATACAGGTCACAGAGTGCTAATGCAAAACGCTGACACTGTTTCAGACCTGGGACTCTGTAGCCTGTTACAACACAGGTCACAGAGTGCTAATGAAAAACGCTGATACTGTTTCAGACCTGGGACTATATAGCCTGTTACAAAACAGGACACAGTTTGCCGGTGGACAACGCTGACGCTGTTTCAGAAATGGGAGTCTGTAGCCTGTTACAACACAGGTTACAGAGTTCTAATGAACAACGCTGACACTGTTTCAGACCTGGGACTCTGTAGCCTGTTACAACACAGGTCACAGAGTGCTAATGAAAAACGCTGACACTATTTCAGACCTGGGACTATATAGCCTGTTACAAAACAGGACACAGAGTGCTAATGAAAAACGCTGACACTATTTCAGACCTGGGACTATATAGCCTGTTACAAAACAGGACACAGATTGCTAGTGAACAACGCTGACGATGTTTCAGATCTGGGAGTCTGTAGGCTGTTACAACACAGGTCACAGAGTGCTAATGAACAACGCTGACACTGTTTCAGACCTGGGACTCTGTAGCTTGGTACAATACAGGTAACAAAGTGCTAGCGAATAACGCTGACACTATTTCAGACTGAAAGGTCGTAACATGTGAGGTTGTGTTGGTATTTTGTTAAGAAAAATCACGTAGTAAATAGAAAAACCTAAAACTGTTTAAAATAAATTCCGCTCATTTTTATTAGGTATTGTTAAAAATCTCTGTTTAAAACAATTATCAGTTAAAATGTTTCCTTAATAAATGGAACGGGTAACATTGACATTATAACTTTAAGAAACATTTGGAAAAAAATTAAAATATATGTAATTTACTCATTTAAGAGATTGATTAAAAAATTATTCAAATTCATAATCATAAAAATCCAAATTGATAAAAATTTACAGAAATAAAGAAATATTTTAAGAAATAAGCATGATCTGAATCTCTTTTATATAGAATTTTATTTTAATTACCAAAAACCTCTTAGAAGTTTATTTACTACAAGAATCTTACTTTAAACACATTAAAAATGTTAAAAACACATCCTGATCGTCTTGGTCTGAGCAATACTGGATAAATTTAAAATTTAGCCGATGAAAATAATTGAGCGATTTCAGCGAAATCTTGTAAACCATTTATTGATGAGTTATTAAAGCATATATTTTATCATAGAAAAATGTATTTGTCGAGAAAATTCTCATTATAGAGATGTATAAAAGCAACTAATCAATATTTGAGATTTTTATGATATCAAACCCTGAAAAATTATTTAATTTATGTAAATAATTTTATGCTCTCAATGTTTCCCAAAAGTTTCCAAACAAGAAATAATTTGAATATGTTGTGGATTGTTAAACAAGATGATTAATATGCAAGAAACATTTATATAATTATGTTGGTTCTGAAATTGGGTTTTAATAAATATAAAGGGTTATGTGATAAAATTTGAAAAGCACATTGTTGATTTTGAACTATTAATTTAACTTTGAAGCCTAAAAATGGATACATTTGAATCAATTCATTAATATAAACATATGATAATCTCGGCGCTGTATCACGTTTACGTTTTCATGCTTTTATAGTTTACTTTTTCACTTTTACGTTTCAAGTTTAAAAATTCGTCTAAATACACGGAAAACATAACCTTATAAGAAGCAAAAACACTTGACTCAATTGAATAGTAATTAATCAAAGAATTTTAAGAACAGATAAAGATTGAAAAAACAAGAATTTATTCAAAAAATTAATTAACCTGTAACTTCTGTAATAAGAAATGTTGAGGACAAAATTTAAAATATTTTCAATAAAAATATGATGGGTTTAGTCCCAGTTGTGCGACAATTTGCAGATATTTCGATTCCAGAATCTGATCCAGAGGCATTACCAAAACTACCTTCTTCTACACTGTTTAGACATATAATCTTTGACGAATCTACAATAGTTGAACCAATAATTCGTGGAACTACAGACGTAATAATAGTTGGTGAAATTGTTTAAAACATTTCTTCCTAAAGTAAAAGATGATAAATTTGGTTTGTATTGGGAAAGAAAAAAAGAGAAGTGTAAGCATAATGAATAATTATTGAATATAAAATATATAAGAGAACTCAAGGCATATGGAGGTTGTTAACAGACAACAATGCACCAAAAGACAATTTATATTCTGAAGAAGATATACAAAATTATACTGAAGTGTTGTAGAAATCTGGCTCAATATAGAAAAATTATAATCCATCGAATAAAAAACCAAAATAAAGCAGATATAAAATATATATTTCAATCAAACAAATTTAGGAAAGCGGATGCTAGAATATGAAAACTCAGTGATAACAAGATAGAATACAGATATGTCGATGATTTAACAAATCTTGAGAGTATTGTTACCTACATTTATGCTAACGAAAAAGCAGGAAAAAATGTTTTGAATGAAAAGAAATCAATTAATTGTTGTATTTCGAATAATCTTAACGAATCGATTGAAAACCTAGACGGAACTATTTATTTAAATAGAATTTTACCAGCAGTAATATCACAATTGTAATTGGAAATAGCGGGATTTTAAACGATTTCATTAACAATTTATCGTTTGAATTGCACATACTAGGCTATCTGGGACCTGGAACAAAGCTTGAAAAAAGAATAAAAAGAGAGGACCCTGGAATAAATAAATTTGATAAAACTGCCTAGAAACACGATATCTTTTATGCAAAACATACAGTTACAAATTCTAGGCATATTGGAGAAAGCTTTTACAAGACCAAGCAATGGATGGATGTTAATCAAAAGATGCTAGTTTAAGTTAGGGATTTGTTGCATTTCCGACAGCTGGAGTAATTAAAGAAAAAAATGATAATCGGGACAGAATAAAACTTGAAATATTATTAGCTTAGTAATTGGAAAGAAAACCTATGATCGTGCATTTTAGCGCAATTAAAGAGGTAAAATAAAATCTAATTTTAAGAAGAAACTTATAGTTAGTATTCAATTGTAGGTAAAATTAAACATTTTAAATATGAGATATTTTTACAAGTAGACAATACAACAAATTTTAGAGCCACAAGAAAAACAAAAAAGGAATCGGAATAGAATTGTTTTAATAGTCAGTTTAAAGAACTTAAAAATAGTGGATCATTGATAGGTGTGTTAGATTTTGGACAATAACTACCAATTGTAAGAACTGTTGTACCGTATTTTAGAAAAGCTGCTCCGATAGTAAAAAAGCTGTGATTCCAATAATTAGGAAATGAATTGGATAAAGAATTAAAAGATGTTACTGGATCTGGTTTAGATGAAAAATGTTAAATTATGTGAAATCAAACATAGAAATTTGTAATCATTACCCTTCGGTGATTTAGAAGAAATCTGTAAGAATAATAAGAATTTCAGAAGGGTTACCTTGCGAGAAAAAATACCAGAAAAAGTTAATTATGAATTTTAAATTATGTTTTCTGTTTTTGAAGTGGAACCCACTAAATAAACTGCAAATTAATCTTGTATGAAAGTCCTAATGTAAGAAAGATAAAAATAAACTTAAACATCAGAAAAATATACTAAGAAAACTCCAATATGAACAGTAAACAACTAGTATTTATAAAAGAATTTAGATTGAGAAATAAAAACTTGGAATTGATTTTTGAAGGTATTTAAAAAAATAAATACATTATTTCAAGAGCATAATATTTTTGTATATATAAAATTTGATTACGATTTCAGACTTGAAATTATCAATGAGTTCATAGTAAATTTGAAGAAAGGATTTGAAGAATATCTTAATGAAAATACAATTGTATAAGGTATAATGTCATCTGTTTATAGCAAATTTTGAAAAAAAAGAGTTTCTTACATAAATTCTTTTCTTACTAAATGATTGAGTTTTGAAAAGAGATAAATAAAGTAGGTGATCCGAGATATAAGTATTATTAGAAATTAACCGATTTAGAAGAAGAAAAAAAAATTTTAAATTTAGAGATATTAATTGACAAATTTCGGTTTACAAAATTACGCAGTTACGTTTGCAAAGTGCATCTGCCAAACAGATTTATGACTCTTCTAGACGACAGAAAGATTAAACAAATGAACAAAACACATAATTTCCACTTAGACAAAACTGTCTAAGGACTTACTTGTCTGTCATTGGACAAAACAGTAAAATATAAAAAACTTCTTACTTACAATTTTGTTGAATAAAAATATTTTTCATTGTTGTTCTGAGAATTTTCATTCATTGTGAGTAATCATTTCAAGGCTTTTTCATAAATACTTCAGGGATTTTTCATAAACATTTTAAGAAACTCAGAGCTTTGTACAAGATATTTTCTATTTGGTTCATTAGACAGGATTTTGCATTGATTTTCTTGTGACCCCAAAAGTGCGCCAGAAACCCTATATAAAATTGTACTTAACACCAAATAAAAACATAAATTATATATTTTTTAACTATAAAATGATCTGCTGCAGTTTGTAAAACTTTCTTAAGGCTATACCCAAATTGATATAGTTAGTTGTAATACATTTTAAGAAATCAACTCATAATATTTTGATTTGATTATCTCCCCTTTCGTTATTTCAATCTTTATTTTGTCGATTAAAATATTTCAAAATGTCCTTACATAAATCTTGAATTACTCTACCAAGTAATTCCCTATTATTATGAGACGAAGACGATGAAATGAGTATAAAAATGGAAAATTCAAATACAATCTTCTTTTATAGATCAAAGGTTTTCCTTATGTTAATCGTTTATTAGTTTCTTGGAAAGAAATCCTTTTGAGTTGGATTCTGAGATATCTCAATTAAAGAGAGATCGTGCAGCAAATCTAAGTGTAATGTTCCCAACCATACTTTTAGATCTGAAGCTTATGTAGTAGGTAAAGTATATTGAATGATACTAAAAACTAGTTACAACTTCAAAAGAAACTCCTAGGTTTCTATGATACATCTTATGAATTCACCCACATCAGATAGTGTTTAAGTTTGGTTAAGAAGTAATATGTTTACTAGGTCTATCGGATCAAGCGCCTGAAATTATTTACAATTTCCTAAAAAATCTAAGATATGCTTGGTGTTACAAAATGTTTTGGTTTTCTACATGTATTAATTCACACCATTGGGATTCTACATTTATTTCATTGTTTCTAAAAGATTTGACGTTATTATGATACATTATCCAACACGTAAACGAATGTCAAGTGATGCAAACAAAATAAATGCATTATTAAAATAGTTGAATACTAACATTTCAAATAGAAAATTACTTGTGACGTGGTTTCAGGAAATATCTATGACACGAATGACAAGGCAGCTATGTCAGGTCACATTACTCAGGAAGTTATTAACGAGATATTCTCAACACACGCCTATATTTAGTTTAATCAAATATATTAGAAAATTACTTGTGACGTGGTTTCAGGAAATATCTATGACACGAATGACAAGGCAGCTATGTCAGGTCACATTACTCAGGAAGTTATTAACGAGATATTCTCAACACACGCCTATATTTAGTTTAATCAATTATATTAGAAAATTACTTGTGACGTGGTTTCAGGAAATATCTATGACACGAATGACAAGGCAGCTATGTCAGGTCACATTACTCAGGAAGTTATTAACGAGATATTCTCAACACACGCCTATATTTAGTTTAATCAATTATATTAGAAAATTACTTGTGACGTGGTTTCAGGAAATATCTATGACACGAATGACAAGGCAGCTATGTCAGGTCACATTACTCAGGAAGTTATTAACGAGATATTCTCAACACACGCCTATATTTAGTTTAATCAAATATATTAGAAAATTACTTGTGACGTGGTTTCAGGAAATATCTATGACACGAATGACAAGGCAGCTATGTCAGGTCACATTACTCAGGAAGTTATTAACGAGATATTCTCAACACACGCCTATATTTAGTTTAATCAATTATATTAGAAAATTACTTGTGACGTGGTTTTAGGAAATATTTATGACACGAATGACAAGGCAGCTATGTCAGGTCACATTACTCAGGAAGTTATTAACGAGATATTCTCAACACACGCCTATATTTAGTTTAATCAATTATATTAGAAAATTACTTGTGACGTGGTTTCAGGAAATATCTATGACACGAATGACAAGGCAGCTATGTCAGGTCACATTACTCAGGAAGTTATTAACGAGATATTCTCAACACACGCCTATATTTAGTTTAATCAATTATATTAGAAAATTACTTGTGACGTGGTTTCAGGAAATATCTATGACACGAGTGACAAAGCAGCTATGTCAGGTCACATTAGTCAGGAAGTTATTAACGAGATGTTCTCAACACACGCCTATATTTAGTTTAATCAATTATATTATAACACCTACAGGTATAGCCCACGTTCAGGCTGTATGCCCATGCAGGCTAATTTCGGAATTTTTTTATATTTATTTTTAAAACAAACTGAATTTAGTAACAGTTTTTCCATATTTTTATGTATTGTATATTATAAATTCTGTATTGAAATATTTACAAATATACAATTTTCTCTACAATTAGTGAGTAACAAAACTAATTTTGTTATTGTAATATTAAGGAAACAAATATTTCTTCATTTATAGATTGATTAAACACTGTTCATTTATCCCATCTAGTTTTAAGTTTTTTGAAGAGTATATTGTGATTAATGTAGCAATACCGTTTCTTACAAATGTGTGTGTGTGTGTGTAAATGCATGCATTTCTACATAATATAATAGAGTACTTACTAATGATACATCAAAGTGATTTCAACCATTTCCGGAGAGACCTCATGGCTCAGTGGCCGAATGGTTGAGCAAAAACGTAGGTATAGACCTAACATAAGGGTTTAAATCTAATTGTTTCAGTGTATTAAATTTAAAATGGAATTCTTAAGCCGTCCATCCACAACAGCATATGTTGTTTCAGAAGGTATCGTTTTATATATGTAGTTTTGAAAGGTAAAGTATTACAAATTTGAATGTTGTTATTACTAAAGTATTTATTTCCTCAAAATGTATAAATTTAATTAGTTATTACTTAGAAAATATTTGAATGCATTTTCCTTAGATTTTTAATTATGGCATATTTATATGTCTTATTTATTCGTAAATCAAAGTTTTCGTAATAATTATTAAATTACGCCAGGTATAGGCATATACACGTTCGTAAACCTTAAATATGACTTACCCGATAGCTATATAGTGCTAGTTGCTAAATGTCAGTTCTCTTGCTAAATATATAATAATAATAAAAATTTTTTATATATTAAAACTTTGGTCCTTTTTTATTTTATTAAATTTCAGTTGCTTTACACGTTAATATTATTGTTATAATGGTAGTATATTTGTCTAAATAATAATTTTAAAAATTGAATCAGTAAGCTGATACAGTCGTGGTTAATGCATTATAATGGATTGTTTGAAGTAAAACAGTTTAAAGTTTACCTTAAACTCAAGCAGATTCACTTCAGTAGTATAAAAAACCCACACAGTTCTCGACCTAGATCAACATTTGAGGTGTAGTCTGATCGTGTATTATTATCTCGTTTAGTGCACTCGATTATGTTGATATGAAAACCGCTTGTAGCGTTACGTTGTGGATATGTAATTTATATAATTTGTACAGTAGTATATAACTGAATCTATTTAAACAATACAACCTAAATATTCTACTACTTAACACATTCAACTTAAATATGGCCAGAACAATTTCATATTAGTAAAATATTATATACCACTAACACTGTAGCCAATAATTTCATTATACACTACAGTCCATATTCCTAGGATAGATAACTTAAAGAAGTACAATTTAAAACAAAAATTAAGAATTTATTAAGATGTAGTGCTAATTTTGATCATCCATGTAACAAATTGCCTAAATAATAAAAATATTGCATGCACAGAAACTAAAAACTTATAAAAGTAAACGTAAATATTAAGTGTTTGGTTTAAAAAATGTTTATTATTGATCAGTAGGTTAAGCCTAAAAAGGGTTGAGTGTCAGGAGGACAGCACGTGATGTGTCAGATTCGGAAAGGGGCCAGACGTTTTCCCTTCCTCCATTTCTTACTTCTACCTCTGGAATCAAAATATATGTCCACTATAAAAAAAATAAGGAAATCAGTATTGATACAGAATAAATCTAAATAGGGTAGGGAAATCAAATGAATAATAAAAAAATGGTGAATGGTTAGTTTATTAGTATTCACTGAAGAGTGAATATGACTTACGGTCACACTGAATAGCATATTAAATAATAGGGTCCTCTCAAATTTGATAAAATGTTCAAGTAACTTAAATTAATTCTTGTACAATTTATGTGTAGAAATTGACATTCTAAAATAATTAGGCTTTAAAAAATTACATAATTAATTCATATATGTGGTGCAAGGGATAGGCTACGTATAAAACCATATATTTTGCACATATGTTCCATTGAGCGACTTTAAACCTATAGTATATATAAATAGTACGTCCACTATAACCGTGCATAATAACAAACACATTGACTTTCAAGTAAAATATATCAGTATTATTAAAAATCCAATATCAGCTAAACTTACAATATGCTAATTGTTATTCTAAGACTCTTCACACATTCTGGAATAATCTCCGTCTCTTCGTTACTTTCAAAGTATTAGAATGGACACACACACAAATATATATATACATATATTATAATTATATTATATATATATATATATATATATATATATATATATATATATATATATATAATATCAAAAGATCAACAAGAATTAAAACTATGTTAAATGAATACCTATATCCTTGTAGATTAATATATATATATATATATATATATATATATATATACGTTTAGTTATGAGTGTAATAATTTAATTAATTAATTATTTTAAGTAACAATTACTCAAAACCAATTTTCATCACAAAGATCAACATAAAAAGCACGCAAAAATGGATACATAACATAGCATTGGGATTCCAACAGAAAAGTGCATTTTTCAAGAAAATTTGAACATTGTGAGCTAAGCCGGTGAGAGAGGAAATATTTATTTTTGAAGTAAAAACAGAGAACATTCGAGAGTGAAATTAAGTGTCATGCTGTAGAAGACGAAATGACAACGTTTCCTCTTTCTCGGAGATTTATATTGCTGTGTTTACTTGTATCTCTGTAATTTATAATTCTTATTATAACTTGCCGGCCAGAACACATTTAAAAGTTAAAATCTTGCACTGTTGATAACTGGACTTAGGTTAAGGTATCTTGAAAGTGTACTTTTGATATTACTCTTGTTATAAATGGACTTAGTTTAAGTTTTATACTGATAGGAGTCATGGCATGAATTTTGTTATAACTGGACATAGGTTATGGTGTCTAGAGAGTGTTGTAGTGGCATGACTGCTGTTATAACTGGTCTAAGGTTATGGTATTAAAAGATTGTTGTAGTGGCATGACTACTGTTGTTATAACTGGTCTAAGGTTATGATGTCTAGAGAGTATTGTAGTGGCATTAGTGTTGTTATGAAAATGATGTAGACAAGTTTGGTTTAAAGAAAATTTCATTTAAAAATTGAAACTGCTACCCGGAATTACTTTACTCTCCTAATTATCAATTTAAATATTTATATAAAAGCTAAACTTTGTACGTTTATAAAGCAAATTTATGTCTATAATACTTTAAAACTAAACTATTTTGTTTAACTACGCAGTAATATATGCGTCTAATTTTCTGGATCTCAAGTTTATACCAACCAACAGATAAATGTCGTATTTTACCCTTAGCTTGTAGATTATCCTGACTCTGAGGCATCTGATTTTCGTACATTTTCAGTTGCTGCGACTGAAAAATCCGGATAAAATTTGTTACATCTCTTTAGACAAACATTACTCCAGATTCCAGAAGTCAAGTTTGTGACAGAGTCAGATTTCAGACGCTGTGTTAAATGAGAAATGAACTGGAGGTGAACTAAAATTCCCATAGAATTAACATTTTAGAAGTTACAAGAACTATTACCGATAGTAAACGAAGCGGGGAAGTGACATAGATGTTTTAAACGCATAATTCGTTTAGCTTCCTTAAAAATCAAATGGTTTTGTGTTTTATGTTATCTTCGATAGGCTATCACTAATATTTAGCCATGACAATATCTGAGGATTGAAAGGATGATTTGGGACATTTGCCATTGTTATATGTTACAAAGTAGAACACTACGGTCTGAGGAATGGAATAAGGCGATGGATTATCCTTTCAATATCTTCCATCGACATCAATGCACCTCAAACAAAGCTTTTGAGTAACAGTATATTGGTAAGTGAAGTAGGACTATTTGCGTGCATTTTGTGACATATATGGGTTAAAATTAGTCAATTTTTATACGTACCACATGACCATAGGTTGATACCAAATGGTGATGGAAGAAAAAAAGTAGTTTAATTTCTCTAATGTAATTTGTTACTTATCATAATAATAAAACGTTACATAGCGTGTATAAGTTCTATATGTGAGGGGAATTTTAATGCACTTACAGAATATAAGACATTCATAGTGGTGACACGCAAACCTCGTCTGTAATCAAATAGATATCCAGCGAGTTTATAAAAAAATTGCGTCAACTTCACTAAGAAAGGGCTTTTACAACGAATGTGCGATAGCGAAGTAATTTAAAGTGCTGAAAGGTTTTTGGGGTCGTTTATTTAGTTGGGTTCTCCTCAACTTAAGCTAGAAACTTTAACCCAAGTTCGTTAATCACGTGAATTACGAAACCCACATCTGCTTAAGTTAGTGAAAGTTCTAAACTACCCTTGAAAATTTCCTTAACTTTTCAGCTGGATCAGGTGAATAAATTTTAAGTATTCAAATATATTAGGTAATATACAGTGTGTTCCAAACTTTGTGCACTCTGGAGAGAGCTTGGAAACTAAAAGGGATGCAGCAAGCACTGCATAGAAAACGTTGTGTGTAATAACAAGAACTACAAATTAATGTGTTGATTATTGGTTGCGTCGTTCACTCTTTGCGCTCAAAATACTGATTTTGGTAAACAATTTCAAACTGCCACATCACTCGTATTAGCTCCCATATTGAATCGTTTGTAGTTGGAATCAGAGTCATATTTTTTATAGTTTTTATATTTTATATTGAAATAATTTTCATGACCTGAAAGCAGGAGGTAAACGGTTTGAGTACATTTTTTAATGCACCTGACCTGTGTTTGTATTGATTTTATAGCTATATTGTAATGTATACAAACATTACATATTTAAACTTTTTAGTACTTGTTACTTCTATATTGTTTTTATTGTTTAATGTTTGAGAAGCATATCGCTAAAAGTTTTTGAGGCGATCAAGACTCTGGCGGAGAAGAATGCTTTCCAATTACTTTCAAGAGACGCAGAGTCCACTTGTCATTGGACTATTTGAACTTAAGAAGAATCCTAATTTCACTGTCTGGAGCTGAAATGTAAGTGCCGGCCAGCTATCTAACCAAAACTAGTGTTTTGTTCTAATCGTTAAGTGATTTTAAAAAGAATTAAATTCATCTGGGAAACATGTAACGCTACCTATACTTTAATTAAAAATATAGATAGTTATTTGATGTCTCGTCTACTGCTTACCTCCCAAAATAAATTAAATCAAATGGTTATAAATTTCATTAAAATATTTAACACCAGTGGGGAGCTGAAATTACGCGGTAAATGTAGAACTAATATCTACGAGGTGAACCCAATTTAAAACTGCTTTGAACTCCATTTTTGAAACTCACGAAGTATAGAACGTTCATGAAATCAGAATGCAATACCATTATTACAGTTTCACATTTACATTGTTTTTTAGTGATATAGTAGTCAGCAGAGTGAGTGATACATTACATAAAGTAAACTATTTAAAAGTATATAATATGAGTGCAGATAAATGTACAAAATGATGCAGAATATTAATTGATATGATATTCAATCAACTAAAGGTAAACTCTATTTATAATATTTTAATCAGTACGAATGAAGGTAAGCGGTTTGTTGAAAAGTGACAATGTAGTTTCAAAAACAATGGACGAATACTGCATACGTGCAGAAACAAATAAAGCTCAACGTATCTAATTGATCTTCTCGCAGATGGCGAAAACCCACTAACCACTTCAGCTTGTATCGAGCTAATGGCTGTCTAACAATGGAACTGTCACAATTCCTTTGTCTGTCTGACATTAATTCAGTTACTAAGGTAATATTTAGTTTGCAAATATGTTAATGTCCATAAAAAGTAAAACAAAGATTTAACTTGGTACGGCATTAACACGAGTGATTTGCCAACATTTTAATCATATAGGAAATTTAAATTTATATTTTTAAATACAAAAATATCAAAAACTCCATTGAACTACACTATCAAGGGATACCAATTTTTAATGTGACCTATAAACAGTAGTTTTTGTTAACGAAAAACCATAATCATAAATTGTTAATTTGGATGATCAGAAGGTTCGAGCCTGGAACCACACACACAACATTTCAGGCAAGGTTGTTACCATTAAACCTGTTTTGTTGGATCGGTATTCAAATATGTGTCCCTGAGGTTAGAACCTGGGATGCAAAGTTTTCAGCTTCCCAGACAGTCAAAGATAGCTTGTAATGTATATATTTCATTTCGACCTTCTTTATAAAGACTATAACTCCTCTGAATTTCTCAATATTAGTAGCATGTATAGATTATATCCTGCTATGATGGAAGTTACAAAACTTAAGTGGCTCATGTATTGAAAATTTTGTCACAAACATCTACACTGGACGTATTTCATTGACCAGTATAAGTGCGAATGATAAACCTAATAGTTTCGTAAAAACTGTGACATCTGATGGATTTAATAGGTTCTCTCTCTTTGATAAGGTTGTGTATGTTAAATCTAGCATTTCAACAAGTGTAAATAACAATATGAACTTCTTAGGAAATGTAAAATAGCCTTGTACTCATTGTAATTTTGTAAATATTAGTGTTAAGCGAATGTTTTTAATTATTGTGAATGGTATGTTGTCTGGTTTTGAGCAGGTAGAGTACGGAGTTCCACAGGGATCTGTTTTAGACCCTTTCTTTTTTATTAATCATAGTTACGATCTCTCTTCTTAGGTGCGTAATGTGCTAATATATCTATATTTGTTTTCCTGTGATCCGGCGCTGTCTATTACTGACAATAACACGAAGTCTTAAAACCAGAGACTTGATAATGCTTCAGGACTGGTGTAGCACCATTAGTCTTTAGCAAAAAACAATTCAAATTTTGTTTACATCAAAATCGGCTAAGGCCCACGCAGGCAGATACAGTTAGGTAGGCAGGCAAGTTTGGAGACTCGTTTAAATTATCTTACAAATAAAATTTGTAAAGTTACTTAACTTTTAAGGATTTTTATTTTAAGAGTCACAAATGGTCTTCATGTTTACATTTACAGTCACTTGCCGTAAGGTATTATTCTCTGGGACAACTGTTCCTCTGTTATTAGTTATTAATTTGGCAAAAACATCAGTACGCATAATGTGCAGAGATAGGCCTACAGATCGCTGTAAACCATTATTTGTTCAACTAAAACTTCTAACACTTCCAGAAATATGTGTTTTAGATATTTTACTGTAATGTAAAATACAATCTATAAAACTTTCCAGTGTGTGATAATATTCTAGGTATTTACTACATAGGAAAATAATATTTTAATTCAGTGCAATAAATATTAATTTAATAATTCTTAAAACTTATGACGTCACTGCTACTAAATTTTACAACAGATTTATAAGTGATACAGAATCTGCCTACTAACAAGTATAAGTTAAGACTGAACAATTTTCTTATTGCCCACCCTCTGTACAGCACTACAGAATTCTTTCACTTATACTTGGTACATGTAGAATTTATCTTCCTCTTTCTATTTGTAAGTTTAATATTGTCTATTCTAGCTGAAATCCTTTCTATTGTGTATGTTTCTTTGGATATGTATACATCTATGACGAGACTAATGTTACGTTTATATGATGAATGGTCTATAAAGTCTTGACTCTTAATTCTGAATACATTGCTTAATACAATCTGAATACAAGTTCCAACCCTCGCTGTGCTGAAATAAGATATTGTGTTACTAACAGCTGGTGTCAAAAAGTATTACAATAAAGTTCTTTTCCTTAAATTAAAATATATAAACCTAATGGTATCATTAAAATTATAAATCATACTGGATATATTGGATGAATATGTATTTGGATTTGGCATAAGCAATACGTATGATAATGATTTTAAAAAACCACCCATTCTCTTCGTAGAAGTAATTATTTACGCACCCTAACAAAATGTAGAGTTATTAAACGTATTGTCAATTCAAAATATTTTTTCGGTAAGATCTCGAATGAAGAATATATTATGAAGCTCTCAAGCTTTTCAGTCTATTAGGGTAAGAAGCCCTAGATTTTGTCCTTCATTAAACAAAATGTAACAATATATACGAAAAAACCTCAAATATACAATATTCAACTAGGATATCCCATATTAATGCAATTAAACACTATTTTAATTACTTATTAATATTAAAACAAATATATTTATAACGAATTTATCTTTGAAACTCAGAATTATGTAATTTTATTTGTGTTTTGCCGGAGGTGAAGGATAAATATTTATATTAAATGGATCTGTGCAAGGTTTTATGCTAAAACGCAATCAATATATGCATTTGGCTAGTTTTAATTTACTTAGCTCACACTAATGAGTGAATACGAATAAACTTTACAAATAATTTAACAATTAGATTTTTAGTCTCCTACTTTTTGAGATTTTAAGTTAGATTTCTGTGGTCTACTTACAACAATATTTCATTACATTTAGGTTTATTAACTACCAGCATCAACGGTTGAATATTGAGCATTGGATATTTAATGTAGAGTTAACGTGCATGTTCATATTATTTATAAAATGGAATATAATAGCACAAATATGCTTTGTTATTTATTATATGTGATAAATAGTGCGAGTAAATAAATGATATTTGCATATTCTTGTACTTGTATGTTATTCCAAGTATATAACTTGGAATATAATAGCACAAAAAAGCGTTGTGTTTTATCATATGTGATAACTAGTGCGTAATAAATGAGTGATATTTGCATATATTTGTACTTGTATGTTATTCCAAGAATATCAACATGAAATATAATAGCACAAATATGCGTTGTGTTTTATAATTTGTGATAACTAGTGCGTAATAAATTAATGATATTTGCATATTTTAGTACTTGTTTGTTATTCCAAGTACGAGTATATCAACTTGGAATATAATAGCACAAATAAGCGTTGTGTTTTATCATATGTGATAACTAGTGCGAGTAAATAAATGATATTTGCATATTCTTGTACTTGTATGTTATTCCAAGTATATAACTTGGCATATAATAGCACAAAAAAACGTTGTGTTTTATCATATGTGATAACTAGTGCGTAATAAATGAGTGATATTTGCATATATTTGTACTTGTATGTTATTCCAAGAATATCAACATGGAATATAATAGCACAAATAATATGCGTTGTGTTTTATAATTTGTGATAACTAGTGCGTAATAAATTAATGATATTTGCATATTTTAGTACTTGTATGTTATTCCAAGTACGAGTATATCAACTTGGAATATAATAGCACAAATAAGCATTGTGTTTTATCATATGTGATAACTAGTGCGTAATAAAAAAATGATAGTAGATAGTAATATGGGGTTCCTAGACCACTTTCGGAGCCAACCGAAAAGCAATGTAAAATCTTGTTCAATGTACCATAAAGGAAGCTGAGAAACAACACAGCAAACCTCAATGAAAAATTAACCGAATCTACATCAGTTCGTCTCCGAAAGCAATCTAGAAACCCCATATTACTATCTACTCTAGAGAATCATAAACGAATCTGTAAACCACGAATGAAAAATTACCGAATCTATAGCTGTTTGCTTCTACTTTCTTAAGCTGTTTTAATGTAAAATATATTGGAAATGTTGTCAAATCTGCTACGAATAAAGGAAAAATCTTCGAAATCTTAATAAAATTTAATAAATTTAAAAGTTTTTTTACTAATAACATAGTTTAATAAACATTTTTTCTGCTAAATGGCAAACATGAACTCACCAAAGTCTCTAAAATTTCTAGCGTTTAAAAAGTGCAACAAAGATGAATTCAACGAATTACCAAAACATTTTATAGAACAGTTGATACCGTCTTCGACACTTTCCGATACAAAATTCATTGAACTTGTAAATTCTTTTGTAGAAAGAACGTATGATGGAGGGTTGTTTTTTCATCATAAAGCACGAAATGTATTGGATTGTTTATTTAACTTAATTACGAAAGATATTGAAAAGAAATTAAAAAAGAAACAAACAGAGAGTTTTCATCGATATTTTATGAAATTTTTTAAATACTGTACGTTTTTCGAATACAATCAAGACTTAATAATTGTTGAATTCCTTAGGATTTTTTGTGAGAATCAAGATTTATCAACAAAATTCATTAAATAACACTATCAGATTTTTCTTATAAAATAGGCCTATCACTATATTTTGCGTGAAACAAAAGGTATTACTATAAATAATATTCCATGTGATTCTTATGAAGAGAGACACAAACTATGGTTATCAAGAGTACTATGAAGTGGGGAACTAATAATAATCTTCTATTCTACAAAATTGATAGTAACACAGTCTTTATATTTAATAGTCTTCTTTCCAGTAACAACCAAGTGTAATTTATCATGTTTATTCAATTCTTTAATCTTTTTTTCATCCAAAACAGTCAAAAGTCTGTTCGGTAAGTGTACTTTATAATCTTCCAACTCGGCAATTATTGTAAACCCAAATTTATCTTTTATTTTCTCCAAATTCAAAATTTTGTATTTCTTATTTTCTTCTAATTCATTCAACTTCTTATATTCTTTAAACTTGAATACACCAACCGCGTTCAACTCTTTCAAGAACTCAATTTAGATAGAAATGTAGTGTTGTTAGTGTGCGTGTTTGCGCTTTGGGGAATCACATCACATTCAACTTCTACGGTGTCTATTGTTTAGAGACTTGGCCCTGCACTGCTACTGTCCAACCAAGTTAAAGCTAGGAGCTTTAATTCGGGTCTTAGACTCTGGATTTTTTTTGTTCCAAAGTCTCAATTTTCTTTGGTAACTACTGTGTAGAAGTTGATGGAGAGATACAATTAGGGAATTTGTGTCGGGTGTTTTGTAAGTGTAATGTTGTATTAATGAACGATGTGAATGATGAATGTAATGAACGAATCAAGGAAGAGAAGCAATTAAGGAATGAAGTGGAAAGGTGAGGAAGCAAATGGCGCGCCAACCACAGTTGTCATTACTCGGCTTGTTCTATAGTCATTACACTATGGCCACTCGTGTAAAGACTTGTCCCCAACCACTGAACGACAACCATGTCTTCCTCAATAAAAAGCGCGCCTGAAGCTCTAGGATTTGAACCCAGAACCTCAGGCTTTGAAGGCAAGCGTCTTACCAACTGAGCTACGGAGAGTCTCGAAAGTTATAAGCTATATCTCTGCTATATAAGTTGTTCTCACTTTTACAATTAGGAGTGCTAGTTTACAAGTTTAATAATAATTTTATATTTCAAAAACCATTTAACCGATTTTAATGAAATTTGGTACACATATAGTAAATACTTACCTCTTTCGACTTAACTTATCCATGAGGGTGAAATCATCCCCTATTTCTTAATATTCATAGAAAAATTAAAAAAATTATCGGAAAAATCTGAAACTTCAAAAAAAAGCGAGTTCAACTTAAAATTTCATGAAAATAACAAAATTTTCAAAATCTACCCCAATCATCCCTTATCTTTAAACTCTTATATCTCGAGAACTATTGGAGCTTTTTTGATGAAATTTGGTATATACGTTCAGTAAATATTGAAATATTTTTTAAAATCATCACTTCCGGTCCATGACCTTGAAATAGTTTTTTCCTAATATCATCCCTATTTTTAAAAGTTTTTTAATGCAATTTAAAACGAATACTTTTATCAATGTCTTTAACAATTCTGTAAAGTCTAAAAATTATCTGATGAATAATAGTGAAAATAACGCGATTTTTACTGAATTTCTCTAATATCGTTCTTAATCACATCATAGGCTAAAAATTTCTCAGAAACCACAACAACATAACAAATCGCGTTTGTAACAACATTTTGAAAATCCATATTGATAATTATATCGTTCTTTGAACCAGAAATATTTGTCAAACTCTTTGTTGTATCAATGTCATAAATAGGTCTATTCGCTAAAAATTCTTTAGGATTGTAATACATGTCCTTATTATTACAGTAAACTTTCTTAAAATCTTGATACATCTGATACATGATTCTGAAAAGACCTCCTGAAATGTTTAAAATTTTGTAATTCATCTGGATAATAAGAACCGTTCAGTTTTACTCTGATATTTTTACATTCAAACTATCAAACTTTGAATGATTTTTTTCTTGATTATTCTGTCTATCTGTTTGAAAACCAATGATAACAAACTTGGGATTGAAAATATTTCTATAAATATTTGTAATATCGAAGGAATAAGTTGTTCCAGTAATACCTTTTTGTTCAATACATTGCCAATCTAGAAAATTAAACATAATGTTTTGACTTTTTGTAATTTCATCAATCAACCTAATTTTACTCGTGATTTTATAATCAATCATTGGAACTCTAATAAAAAAATCTGTAATTGTTATTTTTCCATCAACAGGCATAACATTTCCAGTTGCAGTCTTCAGAATCACATCATCGTCTTCTGCTCTTATAAAACTTAGATAAAATCCTCCTTTATAGATCGGAATTGTAACATTTTCAAAAAATCCTAATCCAAAATGAGATAAATTTCCAACTGCTTCAAAAACACCAAATTTAAAATCTGATTCAAAGCCATTAGAAGTTTGAGATATAACATCACTTTTTGAATACAAAATACTTCCTTTAATTGTGCTTAATTGGCCACAGTTTTCGACTTCTTCTATCAATTAATTGTGTTTTCTTACTTCAATCTTAGAAAATAAAAACTGTATAAAATTATCGATTAATCTAACATTATCAGTTCTTAAATGTGTTGGTAAGCGTTAATCTTGAAAACGACTGAACCACTTCGGTTAATTCCTTTTGGAAACTTTCAGTTTTATGTCGACAAGTTGGCTGAAACATCTGTTTACATTTAAATTTGATGAAATATTAAGTAAACAGTGATTGATCAGTAGTGAAATGCAGATATTACATATGAAGTCAATATATAAATTTTAACCAGATTGGGGCAGTGATGGATTAAAATAATCTAATGCATTTGAAATGTTATTTAAACCCTGTTATATAACCAACCTTAATGAACAAAGTTATGAATGTTTTTACGTAAGTTACTTTAAACTGGTGGGCTTCCTTGACATTGTGATATTGCATTTTAACAGTGGCTTATGGAAAACAGAGAAATGAACACTTACATGCCTCCCTTACTTACAAGATTCATTGTTTCTCTGGCTACAGTCCTAAAAGCGACTAGTGTAACACAGAACTTTAATAACGATTATTTTGGAATGTTGGATAACCTTAATAAGGATTTCTCCCTTATACCGAAAGTACATAAGAAGTAGTAGAACTTCCCCCTAGGTCGTAATAAGCTTTTCAGTCCTAATCATGTGTGTATTTTCTTCATCAGGACAAGGCAAACTCAACTATGTCAACACGATTTTGAGCAAAATAGATTTCCTAGAACTAGATAATCGAACGTATATAGTATTTTGATCGGGGCAATATGGCAAGCTAAACTGTGACATAGTAGGTAAGTGAATTTAAACGGTCTTAACTAGGCACGTTTTAACCAAAATAGGCATCTCGGTCCTACGTAAGTATATACATTTTTTCTTCGTCAGAACAAGGCACACTCTACTATGGTACTGGAAATAACTTAGACCTGAAATATATGACAAGGACTGGAAATATACGCTTTTTGACCGAAGTAAGTTTCCGAGACCTGTGTGATCCGAAATTTGTGTTTTCTTGATCGGGATGACAAGGCAGATTCAGCTGTGTCGTTATGTATAGGCTATGATTAATTAGAACCAGAAATGCTGTTACACGTGCCAAACATGTTATAATGATTAAGTTAAACTCTGATACTATTTACCGTGAAGTTAAATAATATCTACCTGATGTATGGCCTACTTACGTTTTCAAATTATTATAGGGCCCCCATCATATTACATCTTAATTGCTTTTACTAAGTAATATAAGGACTTCGGTTCTAAAGATTGCGTGTGAAGCCGCGGGTAATAGCTAGTTATCAATATTAATCTGCCAAATAAAACATCAACTAAAGTAAGTTACTTTACTATTTACAACCTTACTTTATATTACTTTAAAAATGAGATGTCTCGCTTGAAAGGGCTAATTTATAATATGAAAATATACATTTTACTTAAGGACATGGCACGCGAGGTGTTTCTCGGCAGCGAGATGGTCAGCTACACAGTTCTCGTGAGAAAAAAAATAATACGTGTGCCAATTAGGTTATTAATCCGCCAAGAATTTAGTTCCAAGAACATTTGATGTAACTTATATTAACCAGTAACGAGTTACAGGGTTGCGATATATGTGTTATATAAAATCCAACAAAATAAAATGTTTATTTGTTACCAATACCTGTAAGTGGTAATTGATCACGATCAAACACACGAGTTACAATTCAGTAAAATCAGAGGAACTACAATATAATGGAAAATAGGACCTAGGCAACATAGCTAATGTAGTACTTCTGTGGGAGAGTTGGACTTCATCTGAAAACCATGTCATGTCCCACGTTTTTTCTTTCTATTTTTTAGAAAAGGCTGGTATTCTGTTTAATCTTATTTTTTCCCACGCTTGTGATAAACTACTGACGAGCAGATTCGACATTTTAACTGCTGGTACGCATATACATGTATCTGCTTACTCTTGCGTAAAATAAGACGAGACTTTTAACTGTGTGAAATAAGTCCTCATTTTTCAAGTGCTGCATGCGTACGTCTCACTCAAGACCATTTTGGATACTTGAATTTATTGATAGCTCTACTAATCTTGCGACGCGTGGCATGATAACCCCCCACCACCCCACCAGTGGCGTAGGGGTAAGAGGGAACTAAGAAGTACTAAATCATGTCTAAACTACTTTCTTATAATATTTTATAAATGTTTTTACTTTTATAAATGGTTGCAGCAAATAAAAATAAGTTATAATGAGAACCTTAAAACCGTCAAAATAAAGACAATGAAATGAAAGATAACGATTATTTATTTGTGAACATTAAACAGTAAAAGATCTTAATACAATGTTTCCATCAATGTCTACGTGAGTGAAATGGAATGTCATATTACTATTATGACTTTCATTTCAGCTACAAATTTCGGTAATTTATGTCTACATTGTAAAATGTTTTGCTATCAATGTTGTAGTAAATACCTCAAACGCAGTAAAAGTATATACCTAACATCGGAAAAAATCTTGTTTCATGGCTTATATTTATTTAAATTAAAATTACTTTAAAATTTACAATTTATAAATATTTATAAGCTGTCACTTTCAAATAAACATGACAGTCACTTTTAATTAAGTCCCTGAAAGAGGACCCATATAACAAGAAGAACTATTGTTTCTCCTGCGTATTAACGATAGCAATAAGGAAAACGGAACACTCTCATGAATAATTACATCCAGCTTTGCGTGTACAACAAGTCATTCCTATAACTAGATCTGCTGCCTAATTAATATATTTGTATTTTCCTCAATTTCCATTTCGTTCCTTGCATTTAAAACACGGATTCCCTGAATGAGGTAATGTATCACTCCTGTTTATTGGTATTAATATATTTTTTTATTTTTAAATTTACATTATGATCCTTAATAGTAATTTCAAAATCTAAAACTAGCAGAGTTTCACATTGTAATAACTTTATCAAAAATAATGTGTTGTACGAGGAAGACATTTCATTAAAAGTGTACAAAGTTACTTCAACACCATTATTGTAAACTAGGACTTGCTGTAAGATTTCAGATAATATGTACTCGATTAACCACAATTGTTATACATTAGTTAATCTGTTAATAAAAGTAACTGTAATAAATCTTCATTCTAGCATGTTCGTCTTGAAATTCCTCTGAATATTATCTTGGTGTATGCATGAATTGTTTCTCGTTTTTTCTTGTAAATACCACAACGACAACGATAACATCGACCACACAGCAACTCAAGTAACTGTTAATTATAGGCTACTTATAAATTACAGAATAAAGAGTTGCGAACATCCTAACCATCTATAAGAGAAAGTCGTATTTGTTACACTATTTATAACTCGAGAACAGCTATACCGAATTTTATGTTTTTGGATTTGCCTTATTCGGGAATAGTATTACTAATATGATACTTTATTAACAAAAATGATGAAAGATTTAAAACCTCTTTGACAATAGTAATGTGTTATAACAAAACGCAAGTTACAGTTCACGTAATTTTGTCTTTGATTGGTTTTGAATTGACGCTCTTGAAGTTCACAGGCAATGTGTTAGTTTCGTTCAGGAACTATTCTTATTAACAATGCATCGATCGAGAAGATCTAATATTTTTCGACAAAGCCGTAATGCAGTTAAGATTCGAAACATCGCAAATGAAACCACTGAAGAAGAACAAGAAGTTACAAGATGAGGGCGCCGCGTTAGTATGGCTAGACTGCGTGCTATCTCAAGAGCAAAAAGAGGCAGCTCGTGAAATGGCTCAAATGCCAATGCGAAATCGTCGAGTAAACCTCAGAGGTCAAAAAATAATAATAATAGATAATTTTCAACGTGCAAGAAGAGATTATTCAAGTATTGTTTTTAATCGAGCAGCGTTTCGTTACGATTTGACTACAGCTCTCATGCTTCCGTTCGCATGCTTCGAAGTTCCTCCCTCACTTCTCCCTCTAAGTGATAATCCACTAATTGCTACATTTTCAATATTTTTTACAGGTATTTTCAATATTTTGGTAAGATAAGAGTAAGTGAGTGATGTTTCCTACACGTGGCGGATTTTCTCGCATCAGGGGGAACTATTTCCCAAGCGCCAGGATAGACTTTCTCTCGCATGCGAGGAGCCTAGCCAAGATCACGTAACCCGC
Source organism: Homalodisca vitripennis (assembly GCF_021130785.1). Classification (NCBI taxonomy): domain Eukaryota; kingdom Metazoa; phylum Arthropoda; class Insecta; order Hemiptera; family Cicadellidae; genus Homalodisca; species Homalodisca vitripennis. Next base: position 1,110,219 of record NC_060207.1, read on the forward strand.
TCTCGACTAAACAGAGGACGGTGCTCATCTCTTGCTAGGCTACTCATGTTGAGTGTTATATTGGAATGTCCCTTCCATTTATAAAACATAATTAGCAAATTATTCACACATTATTTAAAGTATGAGTGAGCATAGTGAACACAAATACGAGTTAGTTAAACACAAAATTGTGCTTCTCACTTCTATGCGGCTATGAAGTAACACTTTCTATAAATGTATGCATCATTATACCCTACTCCTTTATAAGACTAAGAGTATTACGAGCCCAGAGAATAAACTAAACTAAGCAGCTTTATCCAATTACAACCTTCGTACTCAAAAGAATACTTACTCTTACTCGTAGATGCTCTTTCTCAGTAAGTAACAAACAATATTATTAATTAGTATAAAGACTGTTTGCATTGTAAATATTTTCCTATCAAAGTCATAACATTTTTTGGTTTAATATCCTAAAAACTATTGACCTGGAATATTCCAATTGTAATATTGTTGAAAACCTGATTAAATTTGGAGTAAGTTACATTTCTGCTTAATAAATTAACTAATATCAATAGTTTAATTGAATACAATACTAATATAACTGGAACTATATTAGTAATAATATTATAATATTCAACGCACTAGTGAGAAATCAAACTTTAATAAATCCAAGCAGATCTTTTACATTCAACGTTAAAAGTTATAGTTAGTCTACTTTACAACTTCTTACATTAAACACATTTATATCAATTTAAAATCTTGGTTTAGCACCCCGTTTCCTAATATTACTCTTCATGAAATCTTGTCTCCAAGTTTAAAATTGTGTAAATATGACACAGAAAACTTTTAATCAAACAAAAATTATTAAGTACGAATTGAATAAAACTATATTTTACAATTTACTCTGTAGTAGAGGAATTTACGTAGATTTTGTCAATGAACTTGACGCAATATTGGAAATTACTATTGGCAATCTGGAAAACGAATAGTTTAAAACATAATGTGTGTGAAAAAATTAACATCAAAAGATATGGAATTTTTAGCAGTAATTGTATAATATCTTAAAATTACAGAGCAGTAAAGTATTTCGATACACATTGGAACTGAAAAAAATGTAGAGATTACCAGAGACTGGAAATTCCTAATACTAATAATGTGTACAGACTGGAAACATTTAAAGATGGAAAGAATTCAAAGATTGTGAGAGATTATATAGGTAGAACTTTAGATTCGTCCATATTTTTTCTTCTAAAAATTTTTAAATATACAACAATTAAAAAACGGTAAACCTCCTGAGACAGCAGATTGTGATTAACTGGGACATGGCTGTGTCATGAGGTCAAATAAGTGAGTTATTTAGAGAGATGATAAATAGCTTTAAATATTTGTTTAATAATAAGAAATAATAATTCCTAATCGCAATCTCACTCCGTCCCCCCTCTCACTCTCTCTCTCTCCCCCCAATCTCTCTCTCTCTCTCTATCTTTCTCTTTCTGATCTATTAACAATATAATCCTAGAAAATCAAATAGGACAAGCCGTAAGGCTCAAACGCACAACTCTTGAGAATAAATTTGGCTAATTTAAATCAAGATAATTACAAAAATAAATTAAACGATTTCACATCACTTAGCATTTTAAAATTGATTTTAAACTGTAAAAAATGTAAGGTTATGATTATAAAACCCTTTAATATATATCTGAATTGGAATGGAGATATAACCAAGTCTAAATCTGCTGTATTTAGCAACTATCAGACGCATTAACACTTTTAGATGCAAAAACTCAAACTGTTCAACAATGAATATTAAACTTATAGTTTATTTCACCCTCTGTCATTGCAGTTTCCATTAAAGCACAAAAAGCATTAGACACTTAAGATACAGAGTTACAGATGGACACGTTTAAATGTAACAAGCTTAAAAGGCGAACTCGGATTTACTAAAATAAATACACGTACGTTTGTGTGTAAATTAGAGTGAAACGAGTAAACGCTGTAGTTAGTGAAGAATATAGCCAGCAGCCTCTTACACCACAGGTCACAGATTGCTAGTGAAAAACGCTGACACTATTTCAGACCTGGGACTCTACAGCCAGTTATAACACAAGTTACAGATTGCTAATAAACAACGCTGACACTGTTTCAGACCTGGGACTATATAGCATGTTACAACACAGGTCACAGAGTGCTAATGAACAACGTTGACACTGTTTCAGACCTGGGACTCTGTAGCCTGTTACAACACAGGTCACAGAGTGCTAGTGAATAACGCAGACATTGTTTCAGACCTGGGACTCTGTAGCCTGTTACAACACAGGTCACAGAGTGGTAATGAACAATGCTGACACTGTTTCATACCTGGGACTCTGTAGCCTATTACAACACAGGTCACAGAGTGCTAATAAACAACGCTGACACTGCTTCAGACCTGGGACTATATAGCCTGTTACAACACAGGTCACAGAGTGCTAATCAACAACGCTGACACTGTGTTAGACCTGGGTCTCTGTAGCCTGTTACAACACAGGTCACAGAGTGCTAATGACCAACGGTGACACTGTTTCAGACCTGGGACTCTGTGGCTTGTTACAACACAGGTCACAGAGGTCTAATGAACAACGCTGACACTGTTTCAGACCTGGGACTCTGTAGCCTGTTACAGCACAGGTCACAGAGTGCTAATGAAAAACGCTGACACTATTTCAGACCTGGGACTATATAGCCAGATACAAAACAGGACACAGATTGCTAGTGAACAACGCTGACGATGTTTCAGATCTGGGAGTCTGTAGACTGTTACAGCACAGGTCACAGAGTGCTAGTGAACAACGCAGACACTGTTTCAGACCTGGGAGTCTGTAGCTTGGTACAATACAGGTCACAGAGTGCTAATGCAAAACGCTGACATAGTTTCAGACCTGGGACTATATAGCCTGTTACAAAACAGGACACAGTTTGCCGGTGGACAACGCTGACGCTGTTTCAGAAATGGGAGTCTGTAGCCTGTTACAACACAGGTCACAGAGTTCTAATGAACAACGCTGACACTGTTTCAGACCTGGGACTCTGTAGCCTGTTACAAAACAGGACACAGAGTGCTAGTGAATAACGCAGACATTGTTTCAGACCTGGGAATCTGTAGCCTGTTACAACACAGGTCACAGAGTGGTAATGAACAATGCTGACACTGTTTCATACCTGGGACTCTGTAGCCTATTACAACACAGGTCACAGAGTGCTAATAAACAACGCTGACACTGCTTCAGACCTGGGACTATATAGCCTGTTACAACACAGGTCACAGAGTGCTAATCAACAACGCTGACACTGTGTTAGACCTGGGTCTCTGTAGCCTGTTACAACACAGGTCACAGAGTGCTAATGACCAACGGTGACACTGTTTCAGACCTGGGACTCTGTGGCTTGTTACAACACAGGTCACAGAGGTCTAATGAACAACGCTGACACTGTTTCAGACCTGGGACTCTGTAGCCTGTTACAGCACAGGTCACAGAGTGCTATTGAAAAACGCTGACACTATTTCAGACCTGGGACTATATAGCCAGATACAAAACAGGACACAGATTGCTAGTGAACAACGCTGACGATGTTTCAGATCTGGGAGTCTGTAGACTGTTACAGCACAGGTCACAGAGTGCTAGTGAACAACGCAGACACTGTTTCAGACCTGGGAGTCTGTAGCTTGGTACAATACAGGTCACAGAGTGCTAATGCAAAACGCTGACATAGTTTCAGACCTGGGACTATATAGCCTGTTACAAAACAGGACACAGTTTGCCGGTGGACAACGCTGACGCTGTTTCAGAAATGGGAGTCTGTAGCCTGTTACAACACAGGTCACAGAGTTCTAATGAACAACGCTGACACTGTTTCAGACCTGGGACTCTGTAGCCTGTTACAAAACAGGACACAGATTGCTAGTGAACAACGCTGACGATGTTTCAGATCTGGGAGTCTGTAGGCTGTTACAACACTGGTCACAGAGTGCTAGTGAACAACGCAGACACTGTTTCAGACCTGGGAGTCTGTAGCCTGTTAAAACACAGATCACAGAGTGCTAATGAACAACGCTGACACTGTTTCAGACCTGGGACTCTGTAGCTTGGTACAATACAGGTAACAAAGTGCTAGCGAATAACGCTGACACTATTTCAGACTGAAAGGTCGTAACATGTGAGGTTGTGTTGGTATTTTGTTAAGAAAAATCACGTAGTAAATAGAAAAACCTAAAACTGTTTAAAATAAATTCCGCTCATTTTTATTAGGTATTGATAAAAATCTCTGTTTAAAACAATTATGAGTTAAAATGTTTCCTTAATAAATGGAACGGGTAACATTGACATTATAACTTTAAGAAACATTTGGAAAAAAATTAAAATATATGTAATTTACTCATTTAAGAGATTGATTAAAAAATTATTCAAATTTATAATCATAAAAATCCAAATTGATAAAAATTTACAGAAATAAAGAAATATTTTAAGAAATAAGCATGATCTGAAACTCTTCTATATAGAATTTTTTTTAATTACCAAAAACCTCTTAAAAGTTTATTTACTACAAGAATCTTACTTTAAACACATTAAAAATGTTAAAAACACATCCTGATCGTCTTGGTCTGAGCAATACTGGATAAATTTAAAATTTAGCCGATGAAAATAATTGAGCGATTTCAGCGAAATCTTGTAAACAATTTATTGATGAGTTATTAAAGCATATATTTTATCATAGAAAAATGTATTTGTCGAGAAAATTCTCATTATAGAGATGTATAAAAGCAACTAATCAATATTTGAGATTTTTATGATATCAAACCCTGAAAAATTATTTAATTTATGTAAATAATTTTATGCTCTCAATGTTTCCCAAAAGTTTCCAAACAAGAAATAATTTGAATATGTTGTGGATTGTTAAACAAGATGATTAATATGCAAGAAACATTTATATAATTATGTTGGTTCTGAAATTGGGTTTTAATAAATATAAAGGGTTATGTGATAAAATTTGAAAAGCAGATTGTTGATTTTGAACTATTAATTTAACTTTGAAGCCTAAAAATGGATACATTTGAATCAATTCATTAATATAAACATATGATAATCTCGGCGCTGTATCACGTTTACGTTTTCATGCTTTTATAGTTTACTTTTTCACTTTTACGTTTCAAGTTTAAAAATTCGTCTAAATACACGGAAAACATAACCTTATAAGAAGCAAAAACACTTGACTCAATTGAATAGTAATTAATCAAAGAATTTTAAGAACAGATAAAGATTGAAAAAACAAGAATTTATTCAAAAAATTAATTAACCTGTAACTTCTGTAATAAGAAATGTTGAGGACAAAATTTAAAATATTTTCAATAAAAATATGATGGGTTTAGTCCCAGTTGTGCGACAATTTGCAGATATTTCGATTCCAGAATCTGATCCAGAGGCATTACCAAAACTACCTTCTTCTACACTGTTTAGACATATAATCTTTGACGAATCTACAATAGTTGAACCAATAATTCGTGGAACTACAGACGTAATAATAATTGGTGAAATTGTTTAAAACATTTCTTCCTAAAGTAAAAGATGATAAATTTGGTTTGTATTGGGAAAGAAAAAAAGAGAAGTGTAAGCATTGAGCCGGGGCTCAGTTTGGACAATTTATTTTTGTCTATTATTTTTCCCACCTCGGCCACTCTTGTCAGTCGGTGGGGGAGTCACTCCGTCTGAGTATTGATTTTCTGCCTGGTTGGAGTGATTGGTTGAGGTCAGCTGGTTGACCTTGACTAGACTACTGACCAGCTGTTCTCCGGCACCGGCACCGGCACCGGCTACTGTTCGGAGCGGTCAGACTGTTCGGAGACACGTTTGGAGAAGCTTACTGTGTTCTGGCTGTTCTCTGTTCTTCCCGTTTCTCCATGGCTGGCTAATTCACCGACTTTCGGCAGGTAATTGTCTTTTTCACTCTCTTAACTTATTTAGTTGGCGGTTTTTCTCTCCCACCCAGACATATATTATCGTAGATTAGTTATAAGTAATTTATATATATTTATTTTGTAACTTGTGTTCCTCGTGTACGTGTTCGTGTCGCAAAGTGTTCGTTCCTGTCTTTCGTACGTTCTCAAATTTGTTAATTAATTATCTATGCCGGTTAAATTTATTTTATTTTGCTCTAGCGCTTTCTTACTGATCCGTTCGGCGAACGGAAATTATTTATTCCGTGTACACACTTTGTCTTTTTAGTGTAAGCGAGACGGTACAAACTTTGCAAATTTTTGTTACCTCGTGTTTTGTGTTGCGTGCAAAATTGGGTGGCCACATTCATGATTTCGATTTTATTATTTAATTATTGTTATTTGGGAAATAATGTATTGTTATTATTTGTAAATTATATAATTATTATCAGGCCTACCTTACAATTAATATTTAATAGCAAAATGTAAATTATTATAATATAATGATTAAAATCCAGCGAATTATGGTTACAAGTAAATGTTATCACGCTTAATCATTTAGTATGGCTGTCCTAGCCTATGTAATATTTAATATTGTCACCAAGTAGTGCATCTTAAAATACTTGGTGTCTTGAGTTATTTTTAGGAAATAGTCTTTGATACTTAAAAGGTACTGTTAGTTACAGATTGTTATTTTTTTTAATTGTTAAATTTAAATATTTTATTATACTTTGTGGCAAACATAATTAAGTTTTTATTATTTCTCAGGTTACAATAAAATTTTTCTAAATATCTACTGGTTATGTTGGGATTCATTAGGGTCCCCGTGAGTGCCGTCAGCGGGACTGATGCGGCGAGTCTGCCCACAACAACTGAAAAATTGAATGCCCGCGCCCTGCCAGCGCTATTGGATCGGCATCCAACCGGAGTGTAGTGCTCCCATTCATTTCTTCTGCAACAAGGTTGGATTAAAAATATTTTTTTTTACTTCTTATACTGAACTTGCGAGGACTGGGGTGCAGGGAGCGCTGCCAGATGTTAGATCTGGAGGAGGGCCAGTACCTAGCCAGTATTTATTTAGTTAGTTACATGACCTGAAGGGGAGGATTTCATCTTTAATTCGGATTCGTGGAGGCAACTAAGCCCCCGCCTCCTTCGAAAATTGGCTTTAAATATATTTTTTTTTAATTTCGGCTACAAACTTGAAACAAAATTACTTTTCAAAAATAGTGGGCCTAAAAATTCTACAACCTTTTTCCTCCCCTCAGTTCATAAAAAAAATTTACCGTGTTAAAAATTTTATATTTACCACCGCCGTACCTGATATATGTTATTTATAGACCAAATTTCTATTTATTGTGTTATTATTATATTATTTATTTATTATGTTATTGTCATTATTGGAATTATATTTATTGTTGTTATTTAGTTTTTAAGTTACGCGGTGCACCGTGGTGCTGCATAATTGTATTTTGCATGGAAATGTTTGCCACCTACTAATTATATTTCTTGTACTCGAAATCTTGTCTCGTTTTTGTCTCTTCCCACTAGTGGCATGTGATTGTTTTTTTTATGATTTGCTCCGAGTTTGGGAGGGGCACGCTTCCAAGGCCTCCTGTATTTTTCACTAACTCGGAACAAAATGGTAGCAGAGCGTGGTTTCGTGTTTTTACCCTCTGCGGGCCCGGGGTTTTTGTTTTGCCACTGGTGGTGAGAGGCATGAGTTGAAGTTTGTGACTTCCTGCGCCTGTGCCGTCTCGCTGAGCTATTTTTCGCTGATTTACAGGAAGTGTGTGAACTTATTTATTTTCTGATTATTGTTACTTGTTTGTTTTTGTTATATCTTGTCTTCGTTGTTTTTCTTCCTGGTTTTTGTTCTGGTACGGCGTAGTGTTTTGTTGTGGTTTTTTGGTTTCGCTGCCGTGTTTCGTGGACGGCAGGAATTCTGGGGACCCTGCTGAGAGTGTTGTCTCACTAAGTTATTCACTTGTCGCCTTAGTTATTGCTTTGTTAGTCGTTGACTTCGAGTCAGTGTGTGTTACTTGTTAGTCTGTGTCATTTATTTATTTATCATGCCTGTCTCTCTGGTGCCTGAATACTTGTTGAAGGAGGATCTCCATTTTGAGTTGTTGGCTCGTGGGCTTACTCCGGGTTCCGACTGCGAGTCCATGCGGAAGCAACTGCGTGATAATATGGAACTGGACACGACCTGGCCTAGAGATTTGACGTTCCAGAAGCAGAGGCCTATTTTGGAGGCTAAGTTGGAGACGTTTGAGAATAGTCAGGAGGACTGGTTGGAGTCGCCGCCTACTGGCCGAGAGAGGGCTAGGTATTTGTCCCGGCTTACCCATCTACATATGAGGCTGTCGCTACTTAGAGCCAAGCTTACCAGTTCTGGTGATAAGGAGTGGTTGGAGGAACGCGTCACCTTGGTTGACGGCCTGCTGACTGTACTCGAGAGGGACGAGGGGGCAAAGGCTCCTGAAAAAACTTTGTCTGCGATTGACTCTGCTGCGGCTGTTAAGGGTGAATGCCGGATCCCTGGGTCAGTTGTTGCTGATTTTGATGTGGGCGTGGCGTCGGGGGTGTCTGGTGTGGACGGGGCCCGGGGGCCTGTGACCCAAATGCCTGCTGGATCTGGGGGACTGGGGACTGTGGTGACGGGATCCTTTGTTCAGTATCACAAGCTTCCGAACCCACTTACCCCGTTGCTGCAGCGACTACCAACGGTGGATGGTCTAGATACTGAAGCCTTGCTGCGGTTTCTTTCTGAGATCCTGCGACTGCATGACTTGCCTGGTCTTCAGGGAGCGAGCTTCCTGCATGTCATCTCTCCGTTTTGTAGGCCACCTTTGGGTGACTGTCTGGTTCGAGTTCTCCAGAGGGGTGGTACCCTGGATGATTTTCATAGGGAGGCATTGGATTTCTTTGTTCCTGGTCAGTTGAGGGAACGTCTCCGTGTGGAGAAATTCTTTAGGCCTCAGGGCAACGGAGAGAGTTTGGCTAAGTTTGTGGCCGAGGTGAGGGACACTGATAGGGTGTTAAGGCTCAATATCCCCGAAAGTACTGTGGTCACCACCATTCTTGAGGGTCTCAATCCTGAAGAGAGGTCCCGTCTAGTTTTTGCTGGTCGCCCTTCCACCTTTTCTGAACTGGACCGTTTGTGCATTGCTTCGCGCAGCGTGCAGTTTGCTGACCGGCAGAGGGCGGAGAGGAACAATCATCGTTCCATCCAGCCCTCCAGGGCTGTCACGGCCGTACAGAATCCCGTAGATGGGCCACACCACTCTGGTGGGCTTCGTCTACCCATCTGCTATGCCTGTGGTGAACGAGGTCATACTCGTCGGGAGTGTCCTAGGAGATATCGCACTGGTCCAAAAAACTAGATCAAAGGGGGGTTTTCTCTGAAGTTCCCCCGAGGTCTAAGAAAAAATTTCAAAAAAATAGTACCTGTGCGAAAAATTTGATTAATAGTTTGGACACTATGAGCCTAGCAGAAAAGGGAAACCTACGGCTTAGGACAGCATCTTCGGTGTGCCCTTATATCAATATCTTAGTGGGAGACTCAGTGCATAAGGCCCTAGTTGATTCCGGGTCAGCCTGTAGCCTCATCTCTTCCCGTCTTTTTGAAGCCATTTCAAGGTTAGGTTTGGTGAAGCACACCGAGGAGTCTTCTTTAACTTGCTGGACTGCTTCTAATTCCCCTCTTCCAATTTCGAAGAAGGCTTCAATCAAGTTTAAGGTTGAATATTTTTCATGGGTGTGGAGCTTCCTTGTGGCCCAGGACCTGAGTATGGATTGTATTTTGGGGGCGGATTTTATTCAAAAGACTGGTTTGGTGCTGGATCTTCAGGCGGGCCAGTCTTATTTCAAATTCAATCGGCGAGTGTCAGTCCCCTTTTCTGATAAATGCAAATCGACGCCGCAGGTTGTGGAGGTGGAGTGTGAGGAAGGTTCTGCCCCTGGGGACCCGTTCGGTCACTTGGATGAGGAGCAAGCTGGGGTTCTCCGTGAGCTTTGCTCAAGATTTCCGGAGGTCCTCACACCCAAGCTCGGTTCTACCCATCTCATTGAATATGAAATTCGTCTGACTGACACTCAGCCAGTACGCTCCCACCCATACAAGTTGGCTCCTCCAAAGATGGAGGTTATGCGTGGTATCATCAAGGATCTCTTGGATCAAGGAGTTATTGAGCCCTCAAACTCATCGTATGCCAGTCCAGCGTTCTTGGTTCCAAAGCCTAATGGAAAACATCGTATGGTGGTTGACCTAAGAAAACTTAATGCCAAAATTGAAATAGACTCAGTGCCTCTCCCCGATCTCCATTCTGCTTTTGATTGGTTCGGTAAGGCCAAATTTTTCACTATATTTGATTTGAACCAAGCCTATCATCAGATTCCGTTGAAGAAGGAATCACGTCCTCTCACGGCCTTCTGTGTTCCGTGGAATTTGTATCAGTACCGATCTGTGCCTATGGGGCTAGCTGTGGGGGCCCAAACGTTAACTAGGTTGCTCGACTCCATCTTCCACGATGTGAAGTTCAGGTATGTCTTTAATTATCTTGATGACCTTCTGGTCTACAGTGAGTCTGTCACGGAACACGTTAAACATCTTGAGGAGGTCTTGGTTAGGTTGGGTAGGGCTGGCCTTACAGTCAATCCGGAGAAGGTGTCTTACGCCAAGTCTGAAATATCGTTTCTCGGTCACCTCGTGTCGTCTAGGGGTGTATCTATAGACCCTGCCAGGACCCAAGGCATTCGGGATTTCCCTCCTCCGAAGGATGCCAAGGGTGTTGCCAGATTCATAGGCATGGTTAATTTCTACCGTAGGTTTATTCCTGACTTTGCCGAGGTGGCCGCCCCTCTGAACGCTTTAAGAAGGAAAGACGCAAAGTTCGTTTGGGGTGAAGATCAAGAACGTGCTTTTCAACTGCTTAGGGAGGCCATTATCCAACCTCCTGTGCTGCGAATACCGGACTTTAGTAGGCCCTTCATCTTGCAGACTGACTCCTCATCCTGTGCTGTAGGAGCTGTGCTTTCTCAAGAATTCGACGGTGCTCGGCAACCTATAGCTTTTGCATCTAGGACTTTGACCCTTCAGGAAAAGAAATCTTCTATTTATGAGCTGGAGTGTTTGGCGGTCGTTTTCGGCATGGATAAGTTTCGGAGGTTCCTAGAGCATTCCGAATTTCTGCTGGAAACTGACAATCAGGCTCTTTCCTGGCTATTGGCCCATCCTCGACAACTCGGGAAGATTGGTCGCTGGGTTGTCAAAATTGCGGCCTTTAAATTCAGGGTGCAGCACATTCGCGGCACCCAAAACGTCGTCGCCGATGCTCTTTCTAGAATGTATCATCTACCCAGCGATCCTGTTGATTCTCAAGCACCGTTGTGTGGGACTGTGATGTTGGATTTCCCTGCTGCCTTTGAGAGTTTTGGCTCTCACCAACTTCAAGACCCCGAGTTGTCAAACATCATTGGTGAGCTCCAGGAGGGAGAAGCCCACTCTCCTTACTTCTTGTCCAAGGGTGTCCTCTGCTGTCGTGCCCGACGCGGAGGCGGTCCCAAGATTGTTCTGCCGAGTGCCCTCATACCGATGGTCTTTTCCTATTTTCATGTTTCTCCCGTGGGCGGTCATTTAGGGATTCACAAGACCATCGCTAAAATCAGAGATAAGTTTATCTGGAAGAGTATGGACAGAGACATTGCTGGTAGAGTACGAGCTTGTCATCTTTGCTCGGTCAGTAAACCAGCACAAAATACCAAATTAGGACTTCTTTCCTCCGAGGTGGCGGAGCGGCCTCTTGAAAAGGTGTTCATTGACTATGTGGGACCCTTTCCCCGTAGCAAGTCAGGGAACACCTCCCTGCTTGTTGCTGTGGATGCTTTCTCTAAGTTTTGCTGGTTGATTCCTCTTAGGAGTGCCACGGCGTCGCTCACCGTCAAGGCACTCAAGTCCCGCCTTCTACAGAATTTTGGAGTGCCCGCCACCTTCGTCTCAGACAACGGCACACAATTCGTGTCGAGGGAGTTTCATCGCTTCTGTTTTGGGCATGGAATCAAACATGTTACGACATCTCCTTACTACCCCCAGCCTTCTCATGCTGAGCGGTTCAACCGCAATCTCAGAGCCGCCCTCATCGCTTATCACGCTGAGAAACAAACTACCTGGGATGAAAACCTGAGCTGGCTTCAGTTAGCCTTCAATTCTGCTCTTCACGAGAGTCATGATTCCACGCCTTTTCAGGTCATGTTTAGTCGTCCTCCTTCTGATCCCTTGTCTAATCTCTGGAGTCTGGATAGTCTTCTACCAGTGCCTGGTACTCCCAATGTGAGTGACACTTGGGAGGCAGTCAGGGTTAAGCTCCTACAGTCTAGGGAAAGGGTGAGGAGAAAATTCAATAAGGGACGTATTGCTAACCCCTTCCAGGTGGGGGATCTTGTCTTTTGTAAGGCCCATCCGGTCAGTTCGGCCGTGGATAAACGGGCAGCCAAACTTTGCTATCGGTGGACAGGTCCTCACCGGATTCTTCGTTTTCTCTCCCCAGTTACTGCTGAGTTGGTTGATCCCGTATCGGGGAGGTTGTGGCGGAAGGCCCACGTTTCTCATCTGAAGGCCTTCCGTGGTGATACCTCTGGTCATGCTCTGGATACTGGTGCGGCTGCGGGGGTGTCCGGGGACTGATCACCCCTGGTTTTCCCTGTGGTGTCGTTTTACTCTCTTTCTATTTTCTTCTTTCTCCAAGAGAGGCGCCTCTCAATATTTCAGGAGGATCGTGTTTTGTCTGCCTCCTGCTCAGGACTTCGTTTCCTGTTAGGGTTCTCGACTTCCCGTTTCCTGTGCCAGAGCTTGTTGGTTCTTCTTTCAGTGGGGGAGAGGTTTTGTTTGGGGTTGCACCCTTTTTAGTGGGGGAGGTTGAGCCGGGGCTCAGTTTGGACAATTTATTTTTGTCTATTATTTTTCCCACCTCGGCCACTCTTGTCAGTCGGTGGGGGAGTCACTCCGTCTGAGTATTGATTTTCTGCCTGGTTGGAGTGATTGGTTGAGGTCAGCTGGTTGACCTTGACTAGACTACTGACCAGCTGTTCTCCGGCACCGGCACCGGCACCGGCTACTGTTCGGAGCGGTCAGACTGTTCGGAGACACGTTTGGAGAAGCTTACTGTGTTCTGGCTGTTCTCTGTTCTTCCCGTTTCTCCATGGCTGGCTAATTCACCGACTTTCGGCAGGTAATTGTCTTTTTCACTCTCTTAACTTATTTAGTTGGCGGTTTTTCTCTCCCACCCAGACATATATTATCGTAGATTAGTTATAAGTAATTTATATATATTTATTTTGTAACTTGTGTTCCTCGTGTACGTGTTCGTGTCGCAAAGTGTTCGTTCCTGTCTTTCGTACGTTCTAAAATTTGTTAATTAATTATCTATGCCGGTTAAATTTATTTTATTTTGCTCTAGCGCTTTCTTACTGATCCGTTCGGCGAACGGAAATTATTTATTCCGTGTACACACTTTGTCTTTTTAGTGTAAGCGAGACGGTACAAACTTTGCAAATTTTTGTTACCTCGTGTTTTGTGTTGCGTGCAAAATTGGGTGGCAACATTCATGATTTCGATTTTATTATTTAATTATTGTTATTTGGGAAATAATGTATTGTTATTATTTGTAAATTATATAATTATTATCAGGCCTACCTTACAATTAATATTTAATAGCAAAATGTAAATTATTATAATATAATGATTAAAATCCAGCGAATTATAGTTACAAGTAAATGTTATCACGCTTAATCATTTAGTATGGCTGTCCTAGCCTATGTAATATTTAATATTGTCACCAAGTAGTGCATCTTAAAATACTTGGTGTCTTGAGTTATTTTTAGGAAATAGTCTTTGATACTTAAAAGGTACTGTTAGTTACAGATTGTTATTTTTTTTAATTGTTAAATTTAAATATTTTATTATACTTTGTGGCAAACATAATTAAGTTTTTATTATTTCTCAGGTTACAATAAAATTTTTCTAAATATCTACTGGTTATGTTGGGATTCATTAGGGTCCCCGTGAGTGCCGTCAGCGGGACTGATGCGGCGAGTCTGCCCACAACAACTGAAAAATTGAATGCCCGCGCCCTGCCAGCGCTATTGGATCGGCATCCAACCGGAGTGTAGTGCTCCCATTCATTTCTTCTGTAACAAGGTTGGATTAAAAATATTTTTTTTTACTTCTTATACTGAACTTGCGAGGACTGGGGTGCAGGGAGCGCTGCCAGATGTTAGATCTGGAGGAGGGCCAGTACCTAGCCAGTATTTATTTAGTTAGTTACATGACCTGAAGGGGAGGATTTCATCTTTAATTCGGATTCGTGGAGGCAACTAAGCCCCCGCCTCCTTCGAAAATTGGCTTTAAATATATTTTTTTTTTAATTTCGGCTACAAACTTGAAACAAAATTACTTTTCAAAAATAGTGGGCCTAGAAATTCTACAACCTTTTTCCTCCCCTCAGTTCATAAAAAAAAATTTACCTGTTAAAAATTTTATATTTACCACCGCCGTACCTGATATATGTTATTTATAGACCAAATTTCTATTTATTGTGTTATTATTATATTATTTATTTATTATGTTATTGTCATTATTGGAATTATATTTATTGTTGTTATTTAGTTTTTAAGTTACGCGGTGCACCGTGGTGCTGCATAATTGTATTTTGCATGGAAATGTTTGCCACCTACTAATTATATTTCTTGTACTCGAAATCTTGTCTCGTTTTTTGTCTCTTCCCACTAGTGGCATGTGATTGTTTTTTTTATGATTTGCTCCGAGTTTGGGAGGGGCACGCTTCCGAGGCCTCCTGTATTTTTCACTAACTCGGAACAGCATAATGAATAATTATTGAATATAAAATATATAAGAGAACTCAAGGCATATGGAGGTTGTTAACAGACAACAATGCACCAAAAGACAATTTATATTCTGAAGAAGATATACAAAATTATACTGAAGTGTTGTAGAAATCTGGCTCAATATAGAAAAATTATAATCCATCGAATAAAAAACCAAAATAAAGCAGATATAAAATATATATTTCAATCAAACAAATTTAGGAAAGCGGATGCTAGAATATGAAAACTCAGTGATAACAAGATAGAATACAGATATGTCGATGATTTAACAAATCTTGAGAGTATTGTTACCTACATTTATGCTAACGAAAAAGCAGGAAAAAAATGTTTTGAATGAAAAGAAATCAATTAATTGTTGTATTTCGAATAATCTTAACGAATCGATTGAAAACCTAGACGGAACTATTTATTTAAATAGAATTTTACCAGCAGTAATATCACAATTGTAATTGGAAATAGCGGGATTTTAAACGATTTCATTAACAATTTATCGTTTGAATTGCACATACTAGGCTATCTGGGACCTGGAACAAAGCTTGAAAAAAGAATAAAAAGAGAGGACCCTGGAATAAATAAATTTGATAAAACTGCCTGGAAACACGATATCTTTTATGCAAAACATACAGTTACAAATTCTAGGCATATTGGAGAAAGCTTTTACAAGACCAAGCAATGGATGGATGTTAATCAAAAGATGCTAGTTTAAGTTAGGGATTTGTTGCATTTCCGACAGCTGGAGTAATTAAAGAAAAAAAATGAAAATCAGGACAGAATAAAACTTGAAATATTATTAGCTTAGTAATTGGAAAGAAAACCTATGATCGTGCATTTTAGCGCAATTAAAAAGGTAAAATAAAATCTGATTTTAAGGAGAAAATTATAGTTAGTATTCAATTGTAGGTGAAATTTAACATTTTAAATATGAAATATTTTTACAAGTAGACAATATAAAAAATTTTAGAGTCACAAGAAAAACAACAAAGGAATCGGAATAGAATTGTTTTAATAGTCAGTTTAAAGAACTTAAAAATGGTGGATCATCGAAAGGTGTGTTAGATTTTGGACAATAATTACCAATTGCAAGAACTGTTGTACCGTATTTTAGAAAAGCTGCTCCGGTAGTAAAAAAGATGTGATTCCAATAATTAGGAAATGAACTGGATAAAGAATTAAAAGATGTTACTGGATCTGGTTTAGATGAAAAATGTTAAATTATGTGAAATCAAACATAGAAATTTGTAATCATTACCCTTCGGTGATTTAGAAGAAATCTGTAAGAATATTAAGCATTTTAGAGGGGTTACCTTGCGAGAAAAATTACCAGAAGTTAATTATGAATTTTAAATTATGTTTTCTGTTTATGAAGTGGAACCCACTAAATAAACTGCAAATTAATCTTGTATGAAAGTCCTAATGTAATAAAGATAAAAATAAACTTAAACATCAGAAAAATATACTAAGAAAACTCCAATATGAACAGTAAACAACTAGTATTTATAAAAGAATTTAGATTGAGAATTAAAAACTTGGAATTGATTTTTGAAGGAATTTAAAAAAATAAATACATTATTTCAAGAGCATAATATTTTTGTATATATAAAATTTGATTACGATTTCAGACTTGAAATTATCAATGAGTTCATAGTACATTTGAAGAAAGGATTTGAAGAATATCTTAATGAAAATACAATTGTATAAGGTATAATGTCATCTGTTTATAGCAAATTTTGAAAAAAAAAGAGTTTCTTACATAAATTCTTTTCTTACTAAATGATTGAGTTTTGAAAAGAGATAAATAAAGTAGGTGATCCGAGATATAAGTATTATTAGAAATTAACCGATTTAGAAGAAGAAAAAAAAATTTTAAATTTAGAGATATTAATTGACAAATTTCGGTTTACAAAATTACGCAGTTACGTTTGCAAAGTGCATCTGCCAAACAGATTTATGACTCTTCTAGACGACAGAAAGATTAAACAAATGAACAAACCACATAATTTCCACTTAGACAAAACTGTCTAAGGACTTACTTGTCTGTCATTGGACAAAACAGTAAAATATAAAAAACTTCTTACTTACAATTTTGTTGAATAAAAATATTTTTCATTGTTGTTCTGAGAATTTTCATTCATTGTGAGCAATCATTTCAAGGCTTTTTCATAAATACTTCAGGGATTTTTCATAAAAATTTTAAGAAACTCAGAGCTTTGTACAAGATATTTTCTATTTGGTTCATTAGACAGGATTTTGCATTGATTTTCTTGTGACCCCAAAAGTGCGCCAGAAACCCTATATAAAATTGTACTTAACACCAAATAAAAACATAAATTATATATTTTTTAACTCTAAAATGATCTGCTGCAGTTTGTAAAACTTTCTTAAGGCTATACCCAAATTGATATAGTTAGTTGTAATACATTTTAAGAAATCAACTCATAATAGTTTGATTTGATTATCTCCCCTTTCGTTATTTCAATCTTTATTTTGTCGATTAAAATATTTCAAAATGTCCTTACATAAATCTTGAATTACTCTACCAAGTAATTCCCTATTATTTTGAGACGAAGACAATGAAATGAGTATAAAAATGGAAAATTCAAATACAATCTTCTTTTATAGATCAAAGGTTTTCCTTATGTTAATCGTTTATTAGTTTCTTGGAAAGAAATCCTTTTGAGTTGGATTCTGAGATATCTCAATTAAAGAGAGATCGTGCAGCAAATCTAAGTGTAATGTTCCCAACCATACTTTTAGATATGAAGCTCATATAGTAGGTAGGTAAAGTATATTGAATGATACTAAAAACTAGTTACAACTTCAAAAGAAACTCCTAGGTTTCTATGATACATCTTATGAATTCACCCACATCAGATAGTGTTTAAGTTTGGTTAAGAAGTAATATGTTTACTAGGTCTATCGGATCAAGCGCCTGAAATTATTTACAATTTCCTAAAAAATCTAAGATATGCTTGGTGTTACAAAATGGTTTGGTTTTCTACATGTATTAATTCACTCCATTGGGATTCTACATTTATTTCATTGTTTATAAAAGATTTGACGTTATTATGATACATTAACGAACACGTAAACGAATGTTAAGTGATGCAAACAAAATAAATGCATTATTAAAACAGTTGAATACTAACATTTCAATGAGAAAATTACTTGTGGTGGTTTCAGGAAATATCTAAGGCAGCTATGTCAGGTCACATTAGTCAGGAAGTTATTAACAAGATATTCTCAACACACGCCTACATTTAGTTTAATCAAATATATTATAACACCTACAGGTATAGCCCACGTTCAGGCTGTATGCCCATGCAGGCTAATTTCGGAATATTTTTATATTTATTTTTAAAACAAACTGAATTTAGTGACAGTATTTCCATATTTTTATGTATTGTATATTATAAATTCTGTATTGAAATATTTACACATATACAATTTTCTCTACAATTAGTGAGTAAGAAACTAATTTTGTTATTGTAATATTAAGGAAACAAATATTTCTTCATTTATCGATTGATTAAACACTGTTCATTTATCCCATCTAGTTTTAAGTTTTTTGAAGAGTATATTGTGATTAATGTAGCAATACCGTTTCTTACAAATGTGTGTGTGTGTGTGTAAATGCATGCATTTCTACATAATATAATAGAGTACTTACTAATGATACATCAAAGTGATTTCAACCATTTCCGGAGAGACCTCATGGCTCAGTGGCCGAATGGTTGAGCACAAACGTAGGTATAGACCTAACATAAGGGTTTAAATCTAATTGTTTCAGTGTATTAAATTTAAAATGGAATTCTTAAGCCGTCCATCCACAACAGCATATGTTGTTTCAGAAGGTATCGTTTTATATATGTAGTTTTGAAAGGTAAAGTATTACAAATTTGAATGTTGTTATTACTAAAGTATTTATTTCCTCAAAATGTATAAATTTAATTAGTTATTACTTAGACAATATTTGAATGCATTTTCCTTAGATTTTTAATTATGGCATATTTATATGTCTTATTTATTCGTAAACCAAAGTGTTCGTAATAATTATTAAATTACTCCAGGTATAGGCATATACACGTTCGTAAACCTTAAATATGACTTACCCGATAGCTATATAGTGCTAGTTGCTAAATTTCAGTTCTCTTGCTAAATATATAATAATAATAAAAAATTTTTATATATTAAAACTTTGGTCCTTTTTTATTTTATTACATTTAAGTTGTTTTACACGTTAATATTATTGTTATAATGGTAGTATATTTGTCTAAATAATAATTTTAAAAATTGAATCAGTAAGCTGATACAGTCGTGGTTAATGCATTATAATGGATTGCTTGAAGTAAAACAGTTTAAAGTTTACCTTAAACTCAAGCAGATTCACTTCAGTAGTATAAAAAATCCACACAGTTCTCGACCTAGATCAACATTTAAGGTGTAGTCTGATCGTGTTTTATTATCTCGTTTAGTGCACTCGATTATGTTGATATGAAAACCGCTTGTAGCGTTACGTTGTGGATATGTAATTTATATAATTTGTACAGTAGTATATAACTGAATCTATTTAAACAATACAACCTAAATATTCTACTACTTAACACATTCAACTTAAATATGGCCAGAACAATTTCATATTAGTAAAATATTTTATCACATGCATATTGTTATATTGACAAAGGATTGTTGCATAATGTTTGTAAACGGTATTCCAATTAATTGTTCCTGAGACAGACTTTACATTATCAGAACTTCACTAAACTGGTAAATTTTTTAAAATTGCAGCTTAACTGACGGAGATTCTAACCATTTCTCAGTTAGTGCACATAAGGATACGAGGCAATCAATGAGAAGTTCTGATAAATTTTCTTGAATAAGTTTTTATTATTTACATTCGATAGGTTAAATATTTTAGCCATATGGATTGCAGAGTTTTAAAGATCATCCAGTCAATAATAAAAGTTAAAATGTATTTTTATAAAATGCTGTGTTTCCATACTATTCTAGGAATCTAAAACATTACATACTCAGTTACTCTTGCATATACCTTCTATAAGCATTCGTTATCGAATAACAAGTTTCTGAGTTATGAATATTCAAAGTGCGGTTTGGTTGAAAAGTGCCAAAAACCGATATTTTCTCGTTGTCATTCATACATAATGGTAGTTTTTGTTAGTAAACAGTTTACATGTAGAAATTGAGAAATGAAAAAGCTAAATTTTAATATATTTCCTGTTATTGGAACTCTATTAGTTAGTGATCCGAGAGAAGACATTAAGATTTAGCTTTGGTCTTAATTTGTGAATTATTCTTAACCATTTCGTTTAATAATTTGTGAATGTTATGATTCATTTTTGTTTTAGTTAAGAATACTCATAATAAAATTCATTTTTCATTGTCTATTTTTTTCTTAATTTTTATTATTTTATGAATATTTTGATATAAAAACACATATATTAACATCTTTAACACCATTAAAATATATTTTTAAAATTTATATAGTACAAGGTTGATTTTTCTATTTTTGATTCTTATTCTAATATACCTATTGAAATATTGAATTATGCTCCATATTTTATGTATATACAGCTCTTTACTCCCTTTGACAGTTATGAATAAAATCAAGCCTACATCTACAGAGACTTATAGGATTCTATTAGTAATTTAAAGCTCTAGTTACTTAGGTAGGGTAAAGGTAACCCCTAAGAACTCCAAATTATAAATATGTATATAATGAATAAAGCATGCGTGAGTGCCGTAATATATACTTCCCGTTATGAGTAAAGTTCGAAGTTCTTCAGTATATGTTCAATGTACGTTAACTGTGTATTTTTTTATTGTATACCACTAACACTGTAGCCAATAATTTCATTATACACTACAGTCCATATTCCTAGGATAGATAACTTAAAGAAGTACAATATAAAACAAAAATTAAGAATTTATTAAGATGTAGTGCTAATTTTGATCATCCATGTAACAAATTGCCTAAATAATAAAAATATGCATGCACAGAAACTAAAAACTTATAAAAGTAAACGTAAATATTAAGTTTTTGGTTTAAAAAATGTTTATTATTGATCAGTAGGTTAAGCCTAAAAAGGGTTGAGTGTCAGGAGGACAGCACGTGATGTGTCAGATTCGGAAAGGGGCCAGACGTTTTCCCTTCCTCCATTTCTTACTTCTACCTCTGGAATCAATATATATGTCTATAAAAATAATAAGGAAATCAGTATTGATACAGAATAAATCTAAATAGGGTAGGGAAATCAAATGAATAATAAAAAAATGGTGAATGGTTAGTTTATTAGTATTCACTGAAGAGTGAATATGACTTACGGTTACACTGAATAGCATATTAAATAATAGGGTCCTCTCAAATTTGATAAAATGTTCAAGTAACTTAAATTAATTCTTGTACAATTTATGTGTAGAAATTGACATTCTAAAATAATTAGGCTTTAAAAAATTACATAATTAATTCATATATGTGGTGCAAGGGATAGGCTACGTATAAAACCATATATTTTGCACATATGTTCCATTGAGCGACTTTAAACCTATAGTATATATAAATAGTACGTCCACTATAACCGTGCATAATAACAAACACATTGACTTTCAAGTAAAATATATCAGTATTATTAAAAATCCAATATCAGCTAAACTTACATTATGCTAATTGTTATTCTAAGACTCTTCACACATTCTGGAATAATCTCCGTCTCTTCGTTACTTTCAAAGTATTAGAATGGACACACACACAAATATATATATATACATATATTATAATTATATATATTATATATATATTATATTATATATATATATATATATATATATATATAATATCAAAAGATCAACAAGAATTAAAACTATGTTAGTTATATGCGTAGTAGCCATGTTTTAATTATGTATTCAGTATACTTAAATATTGAAATTTATAAATTGATGAGTCCTAAATAGCAAGAGAGTAGCGTACGTTTAAAAAACATTAGGTTGTACTAGACTTACCACATCATTGATATTAGTATTTCAAAATCCTCTTAAAGTAAAAAAAACTATGTTAAGTGAATACCTATATCCTTGTAGATTAATATATACGTTTAGTTATGAGTGTAATAATCTAATTAATTAATTATTTTAAGTAACAATTATTCAAAACCAATTTTCATCACAAAGCTCAACATAAAAAGCACGCAAAAATGGATACATAACATAGCATTGGGATTCCAACAGAAAAGTGCATTTTTCAAGCAAATTTGAAATGTCCAAACATTGTGAGCTAAGCCGGTGAGAGAGGAAATATTTATTTTTGAAGTAAAAACAGAGAACATTCGAGAGTGAAATTAAGTGTCATGCTGTAGAAGATGAAATGACAACGTTTCCTCTTTCTCGGAGATTTATATTGCTGTGTTTACTTGTATCTCTGTAATTTATAATTCTTATTATAACTTGCCGGCCAGAACACATTTAAATGTTAAAATCTTGCACTGTTGATAACTGGACTTAGGTTAAGGTATCTTGAAAGTGTAGTTTTGATATTACTCTTGTTATAACTGGACTTAGTTTAAGTTTTATACTGATAGGAGTCATGGCATGAATTTTGTTATAACTGGACATAGGTTATGGTGTCTAGAGAGTGTTGTAGTGGCATGACTGCTGTTATAACTGGTCTAAGGTTATGGTATTAAAAGATTGTTGTAGTGGCATGACTACTGTTGTTATAACTGGTCTAAGGTTATGATGTCTAGAGAGTATTGTAGTGGCATTAGTGTTGTTATGAAAATGATGTAGACAAGTTTGATTTAAAGAAAATTTTATTTACATATTAAAACTGCTACCCGGAATTACTTTATTCTCCTAATTATCAATTTAAATATTTATATAAAAGCTAAACTTTATACGTTTATAAAGCAAATTTATGTCTATAATACTTTAAAACTAAACTATTTTGTTTAACTACGCAGTAATATATGCGTCTAATTTTCTGGATCTCAAGTTTATACCAACCAACAGATAAATGTCGTATTTTACCCTTAGCTTGTAGATTATCCTGACTCTGAGGCATCTGATTTTCGTACATTTTCAGTTGCTGCGACTGAAAAATCCGGATAAAATTTGTTACATCTCTTTAGACAAACATTACTCCAGATTCCAGAAGTCAAGTTTGTGACAGAGTCAGATTTCAGACGCTGTGTTAAATGAGAAATGAACTGGAGGTGAACTAAAATTCCCATAGAATTAACATTTTAGAAGTTACAAGAACTATTACCGATAGTAAACGAAGCGGGGAAGTGACATAGATGTTTTAAACGCATAATTCGTTTAGCTTCCTTAAAAATCAAATGGTTTTGTGTTTTATGTTATCTTCGATAGGCTATCACTAATATTTAGCCATGACAATATCTGAGGATTGAAAGGATGATTTGGGACATTTGCCATTGTTATATGTTACAAAGTAGAACACTACGGTCTGAGGAATGGAATAAGGCGATGGATTATCCTTTCAATATCTTCCATCGACATCAATGCACCTCAAACAAAGCTTTTGAGTAACAGTATATTGGTAAGTGAAGTAGGACTATTTGCGTGCATTTTGTGACATATATGGGTTAAAATTAGTCAATTTTTATACGTACCACATGACCATAGGTTGATACCAAATGGTGATGGAAGAAAAAAAGTAGTTTAATTTCTCTAATGTAATTTGTTACTTATCATACATAATAAAACGCTATATAGCGAGTATAAGTTCTATATATGAGGGGAATTTTAATCCACTTACAGAATATAAGACATTCATAGTGGTGACACGCAAACCTCGTCTGTAATCAAATAGATATCCAGCGAGTTTATAACAAAATTGCGTGAACTTCACTAAGAAAGGGCTTTTACAATGAATGTGCGATAGCGAAGTAATTTAAAGTGCTGAAAGGTTTTTGGGGTCGTTTATTTAGTTGGGTTCTCCT
The DNA here is from genome assembly GCF_021130785.1 of Homalodisca vitripennis. Lineage (NCBI taxonomy): Eukaryota > Metazoa > Arthropoda > Insecta > Hemiptera > Cicadellidae > Homalodisca > Homalodisca vitripennis. The sequence goes on from NC_060207.1 coordinate 1,134,042, forward strand.
CAACTTAAGCTAGAAACTTTAACCCAAGTTCGTTAATCACGTGAATTACGAAATCCACATCTGCTTAAGTTAGTGAAAGTTTCCCTTGAAACTACCCTTGAAAGTTTCCTTAACTTTTCAGCTGGATCAGGTGAATAAATTTTAAGTATTCAAATATATTAGGTAATATACAGTGTGTTCCAAACTTTGTGCACTCTGGAGAGAGCTTGGAAACTAAAAGGGATGCAGCAAGCACTGCATAGAAAACGTTGTGTGTAATAACAAGAACTACAAATTAATGTGTTGATTATTGGTTGCGTCGTTCATTCTTTGCGCTCAAAATACTGATTTTGGTAAACAATTTCAAACTGCCACATCACTGGTATTAGCTCCCATATTGAATCGTTTGTAGTTGAAATCAGCGTCATATTTTTTATAGTTTTTATATTTTATATTGAAATAATTTTCATGACCTGAAAGCAGGAGGTAAACGGTTTGAGTACATTTTTTAATGCACCTGACCTGTGTTTGTATTGATTTTATAGCTATATTGTAATGTATACAAACATTACATATTTAAACTTTTTAGTACTTGTTACTTCTATATTGTTTTTATTGTTTAATGTTTGAGAAGCATATCGCTAAAAGTTTTTGAGGCGATCAAGACTCTGGCGGAGAAGAATGCTCTCCAATTACATTCAAGAGACGCAGAATCCACTTGTCATTGGACTATTTGAACTTAAGAAGAATCCTAATTTCACTGTCTGGAGCTGAAATGTAAGTGCCGGCCAGCTATCTAACCAAAACTAGTGTTTTGTTCTAATCGTTAAGTGATTTTAAAAATAATTAAATTCATCTGGGAAACATGTAACGCTACCTATACTTTAATTAAAAATATAGATAGTTATTTGATGTCTCGTCTACTGCTTACCTCCTAAAATAAATTAAATCAAATGGTTATAAATTTCATTAAAATATTTAACACCAGTGGGGAGCTGAAATTACGCGGTAAATGTAGAACTAATATCTACGAGGTGAACCCAATTTAAAACTGCTTTGAACTCCATTTTTGAAACTCACGAAGTATAGAACGTTCATGAAATCAGAATGCAATACCATTATTACAGTTTCACATTTACATTGTTTTTTAGTGATATAGTAGTCAGCAGAGTGAGTGATACATTACATAAAGTAAACTATTTAAAAGTATATAATATGAGTGCAGATAAATGTACAAAATGATGCAGAATATTAATTGATATGATATTCAATCAACTAAAGGTAAACTCTATTTATAATATTTTAATCAGTACGAATGAAAGGTAAGCGGTTTGTTGAAAAGTGACAATGTAGTTTCAAAAACAATGGACTAATACTGCATACGTGCAGAAACAAATAAAGCTCAACGTATCTAATTGATCTCGCAGATGGCGAAAACCCATTATCCACTTCAGCTTGTATCGAGCTAATGGCTGTCTAACAATGGAACTGTCACAATTCCTTTGTCTGTCTGACATTAATTCAGTTACTAAGGTAATATTTAGTTTGCAAATATGTTAATGTCCATAAAAAGTAAAACAAAGATTTAACATGGTACGGCATTAACACGAGTGATTTGCCAACATTTTAACCATATAGGAAATTTAAATTTATATTTTTAAATACAAAAATATCAAAAACTCCATTGACTTACGGCTTTGGTGCTCAGTTGTATTGTTATTTCCTCTTTTTCCATAGTACTTGTAGAGGTGGTAGTAAACGCACTCCAATTTGCATGTTTATAAGTGAAGCATTCGAATATTATGTTATGTATAACTACACTTTCAAGGGATACCAATGTTTAATGTGACCTATAAACAGTAGTTATTGTTAACGAAAAACCATAATCATAAATTGTTAATTTGGATGATCAGAAAGTTCGAGCCTGGAACCATCACACACAACATTTCAGGCAAGGTTGTTACCATTAAACCTGTTTTGTCTGGATCGGTATTCAAATATGTGTCCCTGAGGCTAGAACCTGGGATGCAAAGTTTTCAGTATCCCAGACAGTCAAAGATAGCTTGTAATGTATATATTTCATTTCGACCTTCTAGATTATATCCTGCTATGATGGAAGTTACAAAACTTAAATGGCTCATGTATTGAAAATTTTGTCACAAACATCTACACTGGACGTATTTCATTGACCAGTATAAGTGCGAATGATAAACCTAATAGTTTCGTAAAAACTGTGACATCTGATGGATTTAATAGGTTCTCTCTCTTTGATAAGGTTGTGTATGTTAAATCTAGCATTTCAACAAGTGTAAATAACAATAAGAACTTCTTAGGAAATGTAAAATAGCTTTGTACTCATTGTAATTTTGTAAATATTAGTGTTAAGCGATTGTTTTCTATTATTGTGAATGGTATGTTGTCTGGTTTTGAGCAGGTAGAGTACGGAGTTCCACAGGGATCTGTTTTAGACCCTTTCTTTTTTATTAATCATAGTTACGATCTCTCTTCTTAGGTGCGTAATGTGCTAATATATCTATATTTGTTTTCCTGTGATCCGGCGCTGTCTATTACTGACAATAACACGAAGTCTTAAAACCAGAGACTTGATAATGCTTCAGGACTGGTGTAGCACCATTAGTCTTTAGCAAAAAACAATTCAAATTTGGTTTACATCAAATCGGCTAAGGCCCACGCAGGCAGATACAGTTAGGTAGGCAGGCAAGTTTGGAGACTCGTTTAAATTATCTTACAAATAAAATTTGTAAAGTTACTTAACTTTTAAGGATTTTTATTTTAAGAGTCTCAAATGGTCTTCATGTTTACATTTACAGTCACTTGCCGTAAGGTATTATTCTCTGGGACAACTGTTCCTCTGTTATTAGTTATTAATTTGGCAAAAAACATCAGTACGCATAATGTGCAGAGATAGGCCTACAGATCGCTGTAAACCATTATTTGTTCAACTAAAACTTCTAACACTTCCAGAAATATGTGTTTTAGATATTTTACTGTAATGTAAAATACAATCTATAAAACTTTCCAGTGTGTGATAATATTCTAGGTATTTACTACATAGGAAAATAATATTTTAATTCAGTGCAATAAATATTAATTTAATAATTCTTAAAACTTATGACGTCACTGCTACTAAATTTTACAACAGATTTATAAGTGATACAGAATCTGCCTACTAACAAGTATAAGTTAAGACTGAACAATTTTCTTATTGCCCACCCTCTGTACAGCACTACAGAATTCTTTCACTTATACTTGGTACATGTAGAATTTATCTTCCTCTTTCTATTTGTAAGTTTAATATTGTCTATTCTAGCTGAAATCCTTTCTATTGTGTATCTTTCTTTGGATATGTATACATCTATGACGAGACTAATGTTACGTTTATATGATGAATGGTCTATAAAGTCTTGACTCTTAATTCTGAATACATTGCTTAATACAATCTGAATACAAGTTCCAACCCTCGCTGTGCTGAAATAAGATATTGTGTTACTAACAGCTGGTGTCAAAAAGTATTACAATAAAGTTCTTTTCCTTAAATTAAAATATATAAACCTAATGGTATCATTAAAATTATAAATCATACTGGATATATTGGATGAATATGTATTTGGATTTGGCATAAGCATTATTTACGAATGATAATAGTTTTAAAAAACCACCCATTCTCTTCGTAGAAGTAATTATTTACGCACCCTAACAAAATGTAGAGTTATTAAACGTATTGTCAATTCAAAATATTTTTTCGGTAAGATCTTGAATGAAGAAAGAATATATTATGAAGATCTCAAGCTTTTTAGTCTATTAGGGTAAGAAGCCCTAGATTTTGTCCTTCACTAAACAAAATGTAACAATATATACATAAACATACATTATATACGAAAAACCTCAAATATACAATATTCAACTAGGATATCCAATATTAATGCAATTAAACACTATTTTAATTACTTATTAATATTAAAACAAATATATTTATAACGAATTTATCTTTGAAACTCAGAATTATGTAATTTTATTTGTGTTTTGCCGGAGGTGAAGGATAAATATTTATATTAAATGGATCTGTGCAAGGTTTCATGCTAAAACGCAATCAATATATGCATTTTGCTAGTTTTAATTTACTTAGCTCACACTACTGAGTGAATACGAATAAACTTTACAAATAATTTAACAATTAGATTTTTAGTCCCCTACTTTTTGAGATTTTAAGTTAGATTTCTGTGGTCTAATTACAACAATATTTCATTAAATTTAGGTTTATTAAGTACCAGCATCAACGGTTGAATATTGAGCATTGGATATTTAATGAAGAGTTAGTTAACGTAGCACAAATATGCTTTGTGTTTTATTATATGTGATAAACAGTGCGTAATAAATAGGTGTAATTTGCATATTCTTGTACTTGCATGTTATCCCAAGTATAATAACTTGGAATATAATAGCAGAAATAAGCGTTGTGTTTTATCGTATGTGATAACTAGTGCGAGTAAATAAATGATATTTGCATATTCTTGTACTTGTATGTTACTCCAAGTATATCAACTTGGAATATAATAGTACAAATAAGCGTTGTGTTTTATCATATGTGATAACTAGTGCGTAATAAATGAGTGATATTTGGATATATTTGTACTTGTATGTTATTCCAAGAATATCAACATGGAATATAATAGCACAAATATGCGTTGTGTTTTATCATATGTGATAAATATTGTGTATTACATGAGTGATATTTGCATATTTTTGTACTTGTATGTTGTTCCAAGTATACCAACTTAGAATATAATAGCACAAATATGCGTTTTGTTTTATCATTTGTGATAACTAGTGCGTAATAAATGAGTGATATTTGCATATTTTTGTACTTGTATGTTATTCCATGTATATCAACTTGGAATATAATAGCACAAATAATGCGTTGTGTTTTATCATTTGTGATAACTAGTGCGTAATAAATGAGTGATATTTGCATATTTTTGTACTTGTATGTTATTCCAAGTATATCAACATGAAATATAATAGCACAAATATACGTTGTGTTTTATCGTTTGTGATAACTAGTGCGTAATAAATGAGTGATATTTGCATATTTTTGTACTTGTATGTTATTTCAAGTATATCAACATGGAATATAATAGCAAAAATATACGTTGTGTTTTATCATTTGTGATAACTAGTGCTTAATAAATGAGTGATATTTGCATATTTTTGTACTTGTATGTGGTTCCAAGTATATCAACTTGGAATGTCATAGCACAAATACGCGTTGTGGCTTATCACTTGTGATAATAATAGTGCGTAATAAATGAGTGATATTTGCATATTCTTGTACTTGTATGTTATTCCATGTATATCAACTTGGAATATAATAGCACAAATATGCGTTGTGTTTTATCATATGTGATAACTAGTGCGTAATAAATGAGTGATATTTGCATATTTTTGTACTTTGTATGTTATTCCAAGTATATCAACTTGGAATATAATAGCACAAATATGCGTTGTGTTTTATCATTTGTGATAACTAGTGCGTAATAAATGAGTGATATTTGCATATTTTTGTACTTGTATGTTGTTCCAAGTATATCAACTTGGAATATAATAGCACAAATATGCGTTGTGTTTTATCATTTGTGATAACTAGTGCGTAATAAATGAGTGATATTTGCATATTTTTGTACTTGTATGTTATTCCAAGTATATCAACATGGAATATAATTGCACAAATATACGTTGTGTTTTATCATTTGTGATAACTAGTGCTTAATAAATGAGTGATATTTGCATATTTTTGTACTTGTATGTTGTTCCAAGTATATCAACATTGGAATATAATAGCACAAATATGCGTTGTGTTTTATCATTTGTGATAACTAGTGCGTAATAAATGAGTGATATTTGCATATTTTTGTACTTGTATGTTGTTCCAAGTATATCAACTTGGAATATAATAGCACAAATATGCGTTTTGTTTTATCATTTGTGATAACTAGTGCGTAATAAATGAGTGATATTTGCATATTTTTGTACTTGTATGTTATTCCAAGTATATCAACATGGAATATAATAGCACAAATATGCGTTGTGTTTTATCATTTGTGATAACTAGTGCGTAATAAATGAGTGATATTTGCATATTTTTGTACTTGTATGTTATTCCAAGTATATCAACTTGGAATATAATAGCACAAATAATGCGTTGTGTTTTATCATTTGTGATAACTAGTGCGTAATAAATGAGTGATATTTGCATATTTTTGTACTTGTATGTTATTCCAAGTATATCAACATGGAATATAATAGCACAAATATACGTTGTGTTTTATCATTTGTGATAACTAGTGCGTAATAAATGAGTGATATTTGCATATTTTTGTACTTGTATGTTATTCCAAGTATATCAACATGGAATATAATAGCACAAATATGCGTTGTGTTTTATCATTTGTGATAACTAGTGCGTAATAAATGAGTGATATTTGCATATTTTTGTACTTGTATGTTATTCCAAGTATATCAACATGGAATATAATAGCACAAATATACGTTGTGTTTTATCATTTGTGATAACTAGTGCGTAATAAATGAGTGATATTTGCATATTTTTGTACTTGTATGTTATTCCAAGTATATCAACTTGGAATATAATAGCACAAATATGCGTTGTGTTTTATCATTTGTGATAACTAGTGCGTAATAAATGAGTGATATTTGCATATTTTTGTACTTGTATGTTATTCCAAGTATATCAACTTGGAATATAATAGCACAAATATGCGTTGTGTTTTATCATTTGTGATAACTAGTGCGTAATAAATGAGTGATATTTGCATATTTTTGTACTTGTATGTTATTCCAAGTATATCAACTTGGAATATAATAGCACAAATATGCGTTGTGTTTTATCATTATGTGATAACTAGTGCGTAATAAATGAGTGATATTTGCATATTTTTGTACTTGTATGTTATTCCAAGTATATCAACTTGGAATATAATAGCACAAATATGCGTTGTGTTTTATCATTTGTGATAACTAGTGCGTAATAAATGAGTGATATTTGCATATTTTTGTACTTGTATGTTATTCCAAGTATATCAACTTGGAATATAATAGCACAAATATGCGTTGTGTTTTATCATTTGTGATAACTAGTGCGTAATAAATGAGTGATATTTGCATATTTTTGTACTTGTATGTTATTCCAAGTATATCAACATGGAATATAATAGCACAAATATACGTTGTGTTTTATCATTTGTGATAACTAGTGCGTAATAAATGAGTGATATTTGCATATTTTTGTACTTGTATGTTATTCCATGTATATCAACTTGGAATATAACAGCACAAATAATGCGTTGTGTTTTATCATTTGTGATAACTAGTGCGTAATAAATGAGTGATATTTGCATATTTTTGTACTTGTATGTTGTTCCAAGTATATCAACTTGGAATATAATAGCACAAATATGCGTTGTGTTTTATCATTTGTGATAACTAGTGCGTAATAAATGAGTGATATTTGCATATTTTTGTACTTGTATGTTATTCCAAGTATATCAACATGGAATATAATAGCACAAATATACGTTGTGTTTTATCATTTGTGATAACTAGTGCTTAATAAATGAGTGATATTTGCATATTTTTGTACTTGTATGTTGTTCCAAGTATATCAACTTGGAATATAACAGCACAAATAATGCGTTGTGTTTTATCATTTGTGATAACTAGTGCGTAATAAATGAGTGATATTTGCATATTTTTGTACTTGTATGTTATTCCAAGTATATCAACATGAAATATAATAGCACAAATATACGTTGTGTTTTATCATTTGTGATAACTAGTGCGTAATAAATGAGTGATATTTGCATATTTTTGTACTTGTATGTTATTCCATGTATATCAAATTGGAATATAATAGCACAAATATGCGTCGTGTTTTATCATATGTGATAACTAGTGCGTAATGAGTGATATTTGCATATTTTTGTACTTGATATTCCAAGTATATCAACATGGAATATAATAGCACAAATCTACGTTGTATTTTATTGTTTGTGATAACTAGTGCGTAATAAATGAGTGATATTTGCATATTCTTCTACTTTTATGTTATTTTAAGTATATCACCTTGGAATATAAAAGCTCAAATACGCGTTGTGTTTTATCATTTGTGATAAATAGTGCGTAATAAATGAGTGATATTTGCATTTTTTTGTACTTGTATGTTATTCCATTTATATCAAATTGGAATATAACAGCACAAATATGCGTTGTGTTTTATCATATGTGATAACTAGTGCGTAATAAATGAGTGATATTTGCATATTTTTGTACTTGTATGTTATTCCAAGTATATCAACATGGAATATAATAGCACAAATATGCGTTGTGTTTTATCATTTGTGATAACTAGTGCGTAATAAATGAGTGATATTTGCATATTTTTGTACTTGTATGTTATTCCAAGTATATCAACATGGAATATAATAGCACAAATATACGTTGTGTTTTATCATTTGTGATAACTAGTGCTTAATAAATGAGTGATATTTGCATATTTTTGTACTTGTATGTTATTCCAAGTATATCAACTTGGAATATAATAGCACAAATACGCGTTGTGTTTTATCACTTGTGATAATAATAGTGCGTAATAAATGAGTGATATTTGCATATTTCTTGTACTTGTATGTTATTCCATGTATATCAACTTGGAATATAATAGCACAAATATGCGTTGTGTTTTATCATATGTGATAACTAGTGCTTAATAAATGAGTGATATTTGCATATTTTTGTACTTTGTATGTTATTCCAAGTATATCAACTTGGAATATAATAGCACAAATATGCGTTGTGTTTTATCATATGTGATAACTAGTGCGTAATAAATGAGTGATATTTGCATATTTTTGTACTTTGTATGTTATTCCAAGTATATCAACTTGGAATATAATAGCACAAATATGCGTTGTGTTTTATCATTTGTGATAACTAGTGCGTAATAAATGAGTGATATTTGCATATTTTTGTACTTGTATGTTATTCCAAGTATATCAACTTGGAATATAATAGCACAAATATGCGTTGTGTTTTATCATTTGTGATAACTAGTGCGTAATAAATGAGTGATATTTGCATATTTTTGTACTTGTATGTTATTCCATGTATATCAACATGGAATATAATAGCACAAATATGCGTTGTGTTTTATCATATGTGATAACTAGTGCGTAATAAATGAGTGATATTTGCATATTTTTGTACTTGTATGTTATTCCAAGTATATCAACATGGAATATAATAGCACAAATATACGTTGTGTTTTATCATTTGTGATAACTAGTGCGTAATAAATGAGTGATATTTGCATATTTTTGTACTTGTATGTTATTCCAAGTATATCAACTTGGAATATAATAGCACAAATAATGCGTTGTGTTTTATCATTTGTGATAACTAGTGCGTAATAAATGAGTGATATTTGCATATTTTTGTACTTTGTATGTTATTCCAAGTATATCAACTAAGAATATAATAGCACAAATATGCGTTGTGTTTTATCATATGTGATAACTAGTGCGTAATAAATGAGTGATATTTGCATATTTTTGTACTTGTATGTTATTCCAAGTATATCAACTTGGAATATAATAGCACAAATATGCGTTGTGTTTTATCATTTGTGATAACTAGTGCGTAATAAATGAGTGATATTTGCATATTTTTGTACTTGTATGTTATTCCAAGTATATCAACTTGGAATATAATAGCACAAATATGCGTTGTGTTTTATCATTTGTGATAACTAGTGCGTAATAAATGAGTGATATTTGCATATTTTTGTACTTGTATGTTATTCCAAGTATATCAACTTGGAATATAATAGCACAAATATGCGTTGTGTTTTATCATTTGTGATAACTAGTGCGTAATAAATGAGTGATATTTGCATATTTTTGTACTTGTATGTTATTCCAAGTATATCAACTTGGAATATAATAGCACAAATATGCGTTGTGTTTTATCATTTGTGATAACTAGTGCGTAATAAATGAGTGATATTTGCATATTTTTGTACTTGTATGTTATTCCAAGTATATCAACATGGAATATAATAGCACAAATATGCGTTGTGTTTTATCATTTGTGATAACTAGTGCGTAATAAATGAGTGATATTTGCATATTTTTGTACTTGTATGTTATTCCAAGTATATCAACATGGAATATAATAGCACAAATATACGTTGTGTTTTATCATTTGTGATAACTAGTGCGTAATAAATGAGTGATATTTGCATATTTTTGTACTTGTATGTTATTCCAAGTATATCAACTTGGAATATAATAGCACAAATATGCGTTGTGTTTTATCATTATGTGATAACTAGTGCGTAATAAATGAGTGATATTTGCATATTTTTGTACTTGTATGTTATTCCAAGTATATCAACTTGGAATATAATAGCACAAATATGCGTTGTGTTTTATCATTTGTGATAACTAGTGCGTAATAAATGAGTGATATTTGCATATTTTTGTACTTGTATGTTATTCCAAGTATATCAACTTGGAATATAATAGCACAAATATGCGTTGTGTTTTATCATTTGTGATAACTAGTGCGTAATAAATGAGTGATATTTGCATATTTTTGTACTTGTATGTTATTTCCAAGTATATCAACATGGAATATAATAGCACAAATATACGTTGTGTTTTATCATTTGTGATAACTAGTGCTTAATAAATGAGTGATATTTGCATATTTTTGTACTTGTATGTTATTCCAAGTATATCAACTTGGAATATAATAGCACAAATATGCGTTGTGTTTTATCATTTGTGATAACTAGTGCGTAATAAATGAGTGATATTTGCATATTTTTGTACTTGTATGTTATTTCCAAGTATATCAACTTGGAATATAATAGCACAAATATGCGTTGTGTTTTATCATTTGTGATAACTAGTGCGTAATAAATGAGTGATATTTGCATATTTTTGTACTTTGTTATTGTATATCAACATGATTATATTGTGTTGTGATAAATTGTATAAAATGATATCATAAAAAAATATAATAGCACAAATATGCGTTTGTTTTATCATTTGTGATAACTAGTGCGTAATAAATGAGTGATATTTGCATATTTTTGTACTTGTATGTTATTCCAAGTATATCAACATGGAATATAATAGCACAAATATACGTTGTGTTTTATCATTTGTGATAACTAGTGCGTAATAAATGAGTGATATTTGCATATTTTTGTACTTGTATGTTATTCCAAGTATATCAACTTGGAATATAATAGCACAAATATGCGTTGTGTTTTATCATTTGTGATAACTAGTGCGTAATAAATGAGTGATATTTGCATATTTTTGTACTTGTATGTTATTCCAAGTATATCAACTTGGAATATAATAGCACAAATATGCGTTGTGTTTTATCATATGTGATAACTAGTGCGTAATAAATGAGTGATATTTGCATATTTTTGTACTTGTATGTTATTCCAAGTATATCAACATGGAATATAATAGCACAAATATACGTTGTGTTTTATCATTTGTGATAACTAGTGCGTAATAAATGAGTGATATTTGCATATTTTTGTACTTGTATGTTATTCCAAGTATATCAACTTGGAATATAATAGCACAAATAATGCGTTGTGTTTTATCATTTGTGATAACTAGTGCGTAATAAATGAGTGATATTTGCATATTTTTGTACTTGTATGTTATTCCAAGTATATCAACTTGGAATATAATAGCACAAATATGCGTTGTGTTTTATCATATGTGATAACTAGTGCGTAATAAATGAGTGATATTTGCATATTTTTGTACTTGTATGTTATTCCAAGTATATCAACATGGAATATAATAGCACAAATATGCGTTGTGTTTTATCATTTGTGATAACTAGTGCGTAATAAATGAGTGATATTTGCATATTTTTGTACTTGTATGTTGTTCCAAGTATATCAACTTGGAATATAATAGCACAAATATGCGTTGTGTTTTATCATTTGTGATAACTAGTGCGTAATAAATGAGTGATATTTTGCATATTTTTGTACTTGTATGTTATTCCAAGTATATCAACATGGAATATAATAGCACAAATATACGTTGTGTTTTATCATTTGTGATAACTAGTGCGTAATAAATGAGTGATATTTGCATATTTTTGTACTTGTATGTTATTCCAAGTATATCAACTTGGAATATAATAGCACAAATATGCGTTGTGTTTTATCATTTGTGATAACTAGTGCGTAATAAATGAGTGATATTTGCATATTTTTGTACTTGTATGTTATTCCAAGTATATCAACATGGAATATAATAGCACAAATATACGTTGTGTTTTATCATTTGTGATAACTAGTGCGTAATAAATGAGTGATATTTGCATATTTTTGTACTTGTATGTTATTCCATGTATATCAACTTGGAATATAATAGCACAAATAATGCGTTGTGTTTTATCATTTGTGATAACTAGTGCGTAATAAATGAGTGATATTTGCATATTTTTGTACTTGTATGTTATTCCAAGTATATCAACATGGAATATAATAGCACAAATATACGTTGTGTGTTTTATCATTTGTGATAACTAGTGCGTAATAAATGAGTGATATTTGCATATTTTTTGTACTTGTATGTTATTTCCAAGTATATCAACATGGAATATAATAGCACAAATATACGTTGTGTTTTATCATTTGTGATAACTAGTGCGTAATAAATGAGTGATATTTGCATATTTTTGTACTTGTATGTTATTCCAAGTATATCAACATGGAATATAATAGCACAAATATACGTTGTGTTTTATCATTTGTGATAACTAGTGCGTAATAAATGAGTGATATTTGCATATTTTTGTACTTGTATGTTATTCCAAGTATATCAACATGGAATATAATAGCACAAATATGCGTTGTGTTTTATCATATGTGATAACTAGTGCTTAATAAATGAGTGATATTTGCATATTTTTGTACTTTGTATGTTATTCCAAGTATATCAACTTGGAATATAACAGCACAAATAATGCGTTGTGTTTTATCATTTGTGATAACTAGTGCGTAATAAATGAGTGATATTTGCATATTTTTGTACTTGTATGTTGTTCCAAGTATACCAACTTAGAATATAATAGCACAAATATGCGTTTTGTTTTATCATTTGTGATAACTAGTGCGTAATAAATGAGTGATATTTTCATATTTTTGTACTTGTATGTTATTCCAAGTATATCAACATGGAATATAATTGCACAAATATACGTTGTGTTTTATCATTTGTGATAACTAGTGCTTAATAAATGAGTGATATTTGCATATTTTTGTACTTGTATGTTGTTCCATGTATATCAACTTGGAATATAACAGCACAAATAATGCGTTGTGTTTTATCATTTGTGATAACTAGTGCGTAATAAATGAGTGATATTTTCATATTTTTGTACTTGTATGTTATTCCAAGTATATCAACATGAAATATAATAGCACAAATATACGTTGTGTTTTATCGTTTGTGATAACTAGTGCGTAATAAATGAGTGATATTTGCATATTTTTGTACTTGTATGTTATTCCATGTATATCAAATTGGAATATAATAGCACAAATATGCGTCGTGTTTTATCATATGTGATAACTAGTGCGTAATAAATGAGTGATATTTGCATATTTTTGTACTTGTATGTTATTCCAAGTATATCAACATGGAATATAATAGCTGTGATCATGTGATATTGTCTTTAAGGCGGGACAAAGCTTGCCGGTGTCAGCTAGTATATATATTATATATATAAAAGAAAGTCGTGTTAGTTACACTATTTATAAGTCAAGAACGCCTGATCCGATTTGGCTGAAAATTGGTAGGGAGGTAGCTAAGAACAGGGAGAAACACATAGGGATACTTTTTATCCCGTTCCCGATTCAGGATTCCGCCCCACTGGTCTCTAAAAGTTACAGAAATACCCGTAAGAAATGCATTACAGCAAACATATGTGTATTAAGTGAAAGGGCCTGTTCAAATTGAATCAGCTGTTCTTTGTAAACATATATAATGCAACAAAGAAATATATGTTTATATCATTTAATTACCATTTTAAATTTCTTTACATTTATAGTTTTAAAGCATAGAGTAAGCTTAAGAGAAACAGCAAATTTTGTTTCAACTGTTTCTGCAATCACTGTTAAGCATAGACTTTTACTATCCAGATAATACAAATCAAATTTTAATTTTTTACAATTCAAAGCAGTTATCTCTGCATCTCCAAGTCAGATACGTGCATTATTTGCTATCATCATTTCGACATGCTTTCCATCGAACCCATCTAACCTGTGGCACAAATACAAGGATAATATGGCAGAAGATATTTTACATCAAATTCGTGTCGGTTCAATAAATTCCAATCTTAAAATGAATGAGGAGTATACATAATCGGACCTTACTCTTGATCGAAGACATGAGTTATCTCATGTGTGGTAGTTTATTAGTCAGGTTAGGAATGCCAACGCCAAATCGTAAAATGAATGACGCATTTAATCGAGAATTGGAATGGGAACGTGAATATGATCACCAGGAATGTAGATTTAGTAGTTCAAACAAATGTGCCCCTGATGAACCCCCAACAAAAGGAAGTTTTATGATACATTAATGAAGGCAATTGATGATTGGAAACGGTGGTTTATATTTACATGGTGGAACTGGTAAGACATTCCTCATGTCAGTAGTTTTATTCCACTGTTCGTGCAAGATCCAACATTGCAGTTTCAGTTGCTTCTTCTAGAATGGCAGCCACATTGCTAGAAGGATGTCGTACGGCACATTCTGCATTAAAATTGCCGTTAAAATCTTCAATATATTGAAGATACCAACGTGCAACATTACAAAAGCGCTCCGCTATGGCGAAAGTTTTATCAGAATCGAAGATCATCATCTGGGAATACGAATGCACAATAGCGCATAAACGTGCATTGGAAGCAGTTAACCTAACATTGCAAGATCTACGTAATGACTCAAAATGTTTTGGAGGCACAAACTATTTTACTGTCTGGCGATTTCCGCCAAACATTGCCAGTAATTCCCAGATCGACTGCTGCCGACAAAATAAACGCTTGCCTCAAATCATTCGAATCTATGACGCTATGTTAGGAAAACTTCAGCTGGCAACAAACATGAGAGTTGCATTGCTGAACGATACATCTGCTGAAGATTTTTCTGAGTAATTGTTGACTATCGGTAATGGTTCGAGTACCTGTCGGACGAATCAAGCGGATTGATTTCATTTCCTCGGAATATCTGTAACTTTGTCTCATCGAAAGACGAACTCATTAACAAAGTATTCCCAGATACATCATTACTAACCTCAAAAATAATGAATGGTTGAAGTGAGCGAGCAATTTTGGGTTAGCTAAGAATAAAGATGTAGATGACTTAAAACTACATACATTCGGAAATTAGAACCCACCCCCCCCCCCCCCCACCCCCCCCCCCCCCCACCCCCCCCCCCCCCCACCCCCCCCCCCCCCCACCCCCCCCCCCCCCCACCCCCCCCCCCCCCCAACTGGTTACTTCAAACCCTCGCTGAATTTGTCCCCCAAGTATTTTATGCAACTATCAAACATTTGAATTTCATGGTTTGCTGTTCATGGTGTACCAGCTGTACTGGAATAAGATAAAAAGCCTTTAAATTTCAGCAGATTTAAAACCTTTTCAAAACGATGGGGATTTGAACAGTCCATACCCTTCTCCAAACTTCCCAAGAGCAAACGGTTTGGGGCAGAGAGGTTTGTTCAGACAGCGAAAAACTTGGTCAGGCGATGTTTGCCTAAATCAAAAAACTGAGTTGCCTAAGAGCTTGCACTTATTTTGGAATTTCAGAGATGAAATGATGGTTGAAGATGGAGTTGTGTTCAAAGGAACCAAAGTTGTAATTCCAAATGGTATGAAAACGTTATATTATCAAAGCTATTCATACTGGACATCAAGGAATTCAATCTTGTTATCAAAGGGCAAGAGAATCCTTGTACTGGCCCAACATGTTTGAAGATGTGAGTGACTTCATACGATTCATGCACAGTATGCCAAAGTCAGAGCAGGGCAGAAATAAAAGAACCATCAAAAGTAGGCAAATTCCAATCAGGCCATGGGAGGTTACAGCAGCTGATTATTTTAAGTTCAAAGGCAAAAGTTACCTTGTTCTTGGTGACAGCTACTCTGGTTACTTCGAACTCGCTGAAGTGTCGTCAAGTAGTTATGCAAACTATCAAACAGTTGAAGTCATGGTTTGCTGTTCATGGTGTACCAGCTGTACTGGAATCAGATAACATGCCTTTCAATTCAGCAGAGTTTTAAAACATTTTCAAAACGATGGGGATTTGAACAGTCCATATCCTCTCCAAACTTCCCAAGAGCAAACGGATTGGCAGAGAGGTTTGTTCAGACAGCGGAAAAACCTCTTGGTCAGGCGATGTTATCAAGACGGAACAGACTTATTTGAAGCTCTGTTGAATCATAGGAAACACTCCACGATCACCAGATCTAGGTTCTCCAGCACAAAGGCTAATGTCTAGAAGGACACAGGACATTGGTTCCAATTGATGATGCGCTTCTATTGCCATCAATAATTTATCGAAAGAAAGTGCATCAACAACTCTCTGAAGCGAGAGAAAAACAAAAACATGTATGGAGATAGAGGTGCAGTTCCAAAGCCAGAGTTTAAACCTGGAGAGAACGTAAAGCTAAGAAAGGGTCATCGAAGTTGGGTGTTAGACGGGAGTAATTAAAGACAAAGTAAACCCAGGTCTTACATAGTGGAAAGCAAAGGAAAACTTTATCGACGCAACTCACAGCATATTGCCAAGAGATATGGTAAACCCAATTACCTGAAGGATTACACTTACACTTCCTGAGGAAGGGAGACGTGACATAGTCAGCTGACTATTATTTGTTTTTGTTGTTGTTTAACATTCCAATATTATTTCATTCATTATACAGTCTTCAATAAAGATGTTTTAAACTGTTGCATTTAACTTAATTATCTTAGTATTTAATATGCAAAAAAGTTTGTGTTTCCGAAATCATTACTTCATTTTAAATTGTAATTCTATAATAAGATTTTAATTATTTAATTTTGAATAAGTTCAAATAAAAAATAAAAGTTTTTAGAATAAAATCTTACTAAATATATTGTTATTTCCATATATTGTTGTACTTATATTTTTATCGCATGAAAACTGTTAAATTTAATTGTTATCTTTTAAAAAGTCAAATAATGGTTTTTTTGGCGTTTCTAATAAAAAATTGTATTAAATCTGTCTTTAAATAATTTATGTTTTAAGTGAATTAAGATAAGACCCGCTGTATTTGAGTAAAGGTTATAATTATATTTAACAGAAAGACTAATTTTCTTCCAAGATTAAATTACATTACAGCTTTGTTGGCTAGAAAAGATGTAATCAATTTATTTTAAAATCCTTTTTAAATCTCGTCAGGACAAAACTAATAGTGAATGGGAATAGGAATTAATAATAACAGTGTTGCAAATTGTATTTAGAATCTGATGAACGTTAAGTACTGTTATTAAATAATTAAATATGTTAATCAATTTATCTTGCGTTCATTCAAAAATAAATATGTGGATCATACATTTATTCAAACCAGTATGTTATCTTATTATATTTAGTCTGTGTTTAAATTTATAAAAAACCCGTTATAAGGACGTAGTCATTTCTTTCGGTCAGTACCACTACTGTTTTTTCCAACCCCCTGTGCAAAAATGTACATCCATACCCCGCACAAAGAAGCAGTCACTTCAAAAATATCCTTTTTCGGGTACATTCGGAAGAAATTTAGATTTTCATAAGAGGTTGTTACGTCAAACTGAAAATCCATTATTAGTTTAGATGTTTGATTCATACAACACTGATGTGTCAATAACTTTGAATGTTTAATATAATCTTTCAAACAAACTGTCTAACTAGAAGCAAAAAACTTTCATAACCGTACAACATTTCTTTTTAAAAGGGTAGACTTGATTTTGCTACAATTAATCAGAAGTTATGTTTCTTGTGTTTGCAAACATACTCACTTACAACGAGTTAATTGTTTACTTCTATAACTCTAAAACGACTACCATTTGAAACCTAAAGTTATCTAAAAATAAGTAGGAATAAATGTTGCTTTGTATTACTTGAAACTTTGTTTGAAAGTATCAATTTCGATTTATATTTAGTGGAATGCTAGAAAAGAAATGAGAAAATTTTGCGAACTACTGCCATCTTTTAAAAGTTTTATTGGCCAAGACTCGCTAATGAATCATACCAAACTATATACAATTACTGTTTCTGCGCGAAGTTTAGTCTGTTGTCTATTGTACTACGATAGTTGTCGTCACAATTATCCCCCAATGTTGTACTCGTATACTAGTTGCACCAACGCCTATAAGGCTAAAAGTTAATTACTATGTAGTAGTAAATACAAACTTGTCTAATTTTATTATAAAAAGGCTCTACTTTTAACAAAACTTTAAAAAAATAAGTCTCTTATTAATAATTTTTATAGTACGAATTATTAATATAAATATATGTTTATAAACTATGATTAATATGCATTAATATGCCATGAGAGAATTCTGATAATTCAATAACATAAAAGACAACAAAAACCTGGAGTACAAAGAATACAAAGAAACAACTTTACTAAGAAAATAAATTAACAGAATATAAAGGTATAAAGTAAAGGTAGTAAAGTAAGGAATAGGATAAAGTAAGGCAGTGAGAAAGGTCTCACTAGGTATACAAAGTACTGGAACAAGAGGAAAGGAGATGAAACTATTATGGTAATAGATTCTGTTAAGCAAACCCAAACTAATATGGAAATGTGAGGAAAGATCGGCCTAAATCTCTGTCCCCGCTTTGTCTTTCACTACAGCGCTAGACGCGCTTCATTCCAAATTTTAAATTTTTTTATCCTAATTTTTTAGATAGTTACATAGTAATTAGCATGCTGCTAATTTGACATATTTTCGAACGAAAATTTTTATTGAAACAAAATACAAAACATTAATTGATTGAAGTATCTCTTTCCTAAAGTAACATTCACTTGGTATGGTTGTTACCAGGATAGATGTGGATAAAATACCAGGATGATGTCCAGTGTATAATACTTGCATAATTTGTAGGCATTTTCTTTTAAAAAGGTCTTTTATATTTTTAAAACTGCTCAAATAAAAACCATCCGTAGTTAAATATAAATCGAATTGTGTGACAACCGAGAATAGGGACATTGTTTAAAGGTAAATTAACGAGCCAGAATTTGGCAATAACAAACCTCAGGAGGACATTATCTCTGCAACAAATAGTCAGTTGACACGCTATCTCCGTCTCTGCTGGAGCACGGTCATTTATTGTACAAATGTTGTGATAACCGAGAATAGGACATTGTTTAAAGGTAAATTAACGAGAGAGAGTCTGACAATAACAAACCTCTGGAGGACATTATCTCTGCAACAAATAGTCAGTTGACACGCTATCTCCGTCTCTGCTGGAGCACGGTCATTTATTGTACAAATGTTGTGACAACCGAGAATAGGAAATTGTTTAAAGGCAAATTAACGAGAGAGAGTCTGACAATAACAAACCTCTGGAGGATATTATCTCTGCAACAAATAGTCAGTTGACACGCTATCTCCGTCTCTGCTGGAGCACGGTCATTTATTGTACAAGGCTTTACTGTTCTGTCCTCACCTCTTGTTGTTTGCAGCAGAACGAAAATTTAGCAGTCATATCGTGTTTGTTATTTCTACAAACCCCCCTATTACCTGTAAATCGCGATAGAAATATAAACAAAGAAAACTTAATTTTTAGAAGAAATATTATTAAGTATAAATCAATTCTATTTAAATTTAATAAACTGGTATTATTACGACAAAAATACTTTTTAAATACATAATAAAGATATGGATCTAATTTTTTATAAGTAGTTCAATAGAAAGTGTTATTGAATAACTATTTTCTCAAGTACAAGATGTACCACTCAAACACCATAACTTAGTTATAAGCAATAAAATTTAAAAAAACCTTGTCGTACTTTTAATGCGTAAAAAGGAACTTTTAATTTTAACTTTAAGAGATAATAAATACCACGTAAGTGTATTTATCTCCTTAATGAGTAAGCAAAGGGTTTTATGAGTTTCTATCTAAAACCCTTCCACCAAAAATGTAAAATTTCTTGTGAGAGTTATTAGTTGAAACCCTGTTCTTTTGTTTGTTTTCGTGTGTTTTGATCTTGGACTCCAATTGGACCACATATCTTGTTTTTTCCGTTGTTCAGATCTTGCATCTTGCTCTTTTGCTATTTCAGCCACAACTTTTCTCACAGCTTTAGGTCCTTTATTGAACAAACCATATTGTCTAACACGACCTCATCCTCCATTTGCTTGGTCACACAGCTGCACCTCAGTCATGAGCCTCATGAGGTACTCCTGATATGTCTCGTTCGTCTTCTACTTGGTTGGATTAAAACAAGTACCTCTCGTACCGAATATTCAACTCTGGAGTTGGCTTCTGTTCCAGCAAACATAGCAACCCATTCTACGTTGTCCTCTCAGGTTCATCCATAAACCTGTAAATGATCCTGCTGGCCTTATCGCCAATGACGCACATCATTGAAGCTACTTTAACAGAGGTTCTCGTCGCAAAGCCTGGTTACTATGGAATAGTTGCTGAACATCTTCCTAATAAAATTTTAAATGTTCTCTCACATTTTACCATCAAGCTTCAGCTTTCTGGGTACTGATTGTGGTCTTACCACGTTGCTGCTTTCGCCTTGATCTGACGTCTGGGACATCTGACTCATCTATTATCTCAAAACGTATATCTTCCGCTTCAACCTCTTATCTCAGACGTGCGTTTCTCTTCTTCTACTGCCAAGGTACGATCATTGACAATCTGGTTTATCATAGCTTCTAAATCAGTACTTTATACACCTGACTTCTTTATAAAAACCTTCACTAACCTTATAATCTAACTTTTTTAAACCATTGCACATATACTACATAAGTTAACTTAAAAACACAAAATATAGGGCTAAAACTAAAAACTAAAGGAAAATAACTTGACATTTTTAGTCAAAAGTTTTCAACAGACTGCTCTTTAACAAGTAAAAAGTACACAACAACAATAATGAGTTATTATTATTATTCTGGCCAAACTCTGATCAGCTAAGCAAATGATCAATGCACTGGGTGTACATCATTACTTTTTCATTGTTTGCTGAGACTGTTGGTTCAACCTGGACATATGTCTAATCATCACATCGTCTGGGAACAGTAACTGTTCCTTGGGACTTCTCTGACCTAATCTCTTCATTTTCATGAACTGCCAAAGACACTTGGCCAAAAGAAGACTGTCAACCTTATTCAGCAGTCTATGGTTCTAACTCCCTGTCATCTAATCTGGCTTCACTTGACCTAGCTGGTTCTGGAACACAGGGATTAATGAATCTCTCAGTCTTTACACAGGACAGCTCCATTTTCACAATGCTCCATATTTCCATAATTTGTAATGATCTACCAAATGAAAAACTGTTCTCAATCCAATGAAACTGTTGTAAAAAGGACGAAATGCGTGTCTTTCTTGAAACGACGAAACACTGTATTAAACGGTTACTCAACGACGTCCTGATATCTAAATAAGGATGCCTCATGCGTACGGTTAGAATTGTTTTTATAAAATAGAATGGTAAAGGCGTATGGAATAGAGAAGGTGAGCTTGGTAGCTACCGCTTGATGGGGAAAACGAAATGCCTGGTGAAAATAATTCCTTTAAACAAGCAAAAGTTTGGTTCAGATTATAACATTTTCTTAAAACGTTTGACGCTTTTAGTGCCTCAAACTAACTAATAAAAACTTTTAAATTTAAATTAAACCAAATTTTTAAAATAAATTATAATGCAATAAAAATTATCCAGCTGTGATGGATAATTCTGCTAAGAGCACAAGTTTGAGTGCCGCAGCTGGGTAATTCTAGGATACAAAATGCAACATGCGAAACAACGGAAGATAGAACAGGATAGAACGACGTGTTGGACGGTTAATAATAACGGGCACAACCAACGTGGGAGTGTGAGGGGGCAAGGGTAGGCTAACTGCACTGGTGTCATATCTGTCCGATCAGACCTTGGCGATCCTCCAGGCACTCGACGATCCCTTTCCTCAGGATCTCCGCTCCGCAGCGGTTGGTAAGCTCCTACATGAACAGTCGATGAGTGCAGGACTAATCTCCTGCAGCTATAGTCCGAACTTAGCCTTATACATACCGCAGGTAATCCAGCCTTCTATAGCAAGAAACATGTTATATCTTATCTGGTGTAAAATTGTTTTAAACGTTTTCAAAGGAGGGCATTAACTATACGCCAAACCTATTCAGCACCATATTAAGCTTTCCAAGTTTTTTTAAAATAGGATTGAAATTTTAACAAAATTGATATTTATATTTTATATTTTTACAACATAATATGCGAATTCTGTTATAATTTGTAGCAATTTCAAATGTGCCCAATGATTTTTGTTTCACAGTATCTAAAAGCTTTTAGAAATAAAAAGTTATTAACATTGTTTGTTCTAAATATAGTGAAATAAAAAATAAATAAATAATACAATTTATGGCTTGGTAGCATTGGTAAATTTACCTTTTTACGTAAGTCAATTCATATTTCATGAAACTATTATACGAGCGTAAGTAGACAGCGAATGTTTTTATAATATGAATCAATATGGATTTTAAACTGGAGATTAAAGATCAAGAGTAAAATTGATGGTAATTACGGTTAATAAAAGACGTGTTTCTGTGTAAATACGTTTCTGTTTTTTTGTGTTAATGACCTCCCTAACCTGTTCATACTTTAGGTTACTTGCGGACGATACCATTTTAACAGTCAAAACAGACAATTTGGCTGAGTATGAAAACTACCTGCAAACGTCTTTATGTGAAGCATGTCATTAGTTTAGTAATGACGGTCTAATGCTCAACGGGAATGAAACCCATAATTTAATTGTTACTATTTTAAAATTCAAACAATAAAAGTTGTTTGTGTGAAGTTTTCCAGTATTCAACTACTAAAACTTGGTATAGTAGAAGACGAACATTTTAAATTGAATGAGAATTTACTAAAAAACTTTCACATTATTGAAACAACTAAATACAGCTCCCTTTGTTTCGAGAATGGCCTGTTGCAACTCTTGTGGTAAACACTTGACGATTCCTCGCATCTGAGATATGGGGTGACATTTTAGAAAAATCCATCAAAACTCAAAAAGTGTTTAAATTGCAAAAATAGGTATGTTTAGACTGCGATGTGGACAGTCATGTAAACCATGTATCATACGTGTAAATAACAATATTGTGACCCTTCCATCTCTTTTTTACCTTTAAAGTATGAAATGTTAATAATTTAATTAATTTATTAATATTATTTAAAATTAAAATTAAAATAAAAACATGCCCTATGTTCCTTAGCTCTCTGTTTTTAACTCCAACAGGAAGAAAGATCAGCCATGGCAAAATATGCACTTCAAACTGGACACTCTTTTTCAAATGCAAAATTATTAAAAGAAGTACAAAATAAAAAATGTCATGATGCATATGAAACAATTTTTATAAAAAAGAACCAAAATAATCTGGTAAACAACGAACCTGGACCTTTTCAAAATTCACCGTTACTTTATTTGATTTAACTAAATATAAACTTTATTTTTATATTATACATATAACATACTGTGCTGTCATAGAATATTACCTCTTTGTATTTTTAATGACATATGTTTTTATTTTGTACAAAATGGTTTATGTTACTATTTGTTATTATTACTTTCATTCAGTTGTGTGATTCCAAAGATGTACTCATTGAGTACGAAAGGCCTCACAAAAATAAAAAACTTTATGTTATTGGAGAGTTTGTTTGAATTAATATATCATTTCCAATAAGACAAGAGCTTCAAGAATGTAACTATAAGATTGTTATAAAATTGACAACTATTCATTAAATGTAGAACAGTGAATACGTTTACTTAATTTCAGTAAACATTTATTCACTAGAGGACTTATTCTAATGGGATTCAAACTTGCACCTCTCTCACTTGCTGATTACTTTGATACCTTAGGCCAATAATAAAGAATAAGTGGATAATAATATACCGTTAAGTGACAAGTGGCATCATACAATGTGTTGTACTACTTTTAGTGAGATAATTAGCATATTTCCTATTTGTCTGACATTCATTGTCCCACTTTCACTCTGATTGCATAGACGAACAAGAATAAGATCGATGTTAATATTACTCTCTCCGAATGAATCAGACGAGTATATTGGAGAGACTAACTTTTGCAGTCTTGATCTAGAAAAACTAAAAACGGTCCAGTTAATAAATGCCTCTGAAAGGCCTACGATCTGCATTATAGACGATAGATCTTACACAACTGTTGATCTCCAGACAGTGATAGTGGTGTATAAGATTATAGCAAAATCTCTTTGTCTCTAATGTGATCATTAATATTTGATGATAATATTTTTACAAGAATTCTTTATGCTAATTGTGATTAAATTCACGTCATATTACGATTTGCAGAGTAGATTTTGTATGAACTGGGATTCCGATTGTTATTGTTTTATTCCATCAGTACGTCCAAAAAACATGCTCAATAGGTGATTTTAGATTAATATTTATCTATAAAAATTGCATTGTTATCTAAAATTCCATTGGTTCATAAGATACCCAAGGTAGTGTTATTAAAATACTATTTCCCAGGAGTAGTACTCCTTGAGTTCAACTCCCTTCAGTCAATTAATATGCATGCGTACATTGTACTTGTCAATTTTGTCCAATCATATTCATAGATTGTGCATTATTATTATTAAGATACGGCCCGTTGTTCTTGGGTTTCTTCTCCAGCTCAAAAAGAACTCACCAACTATAATCAATAAACATTTGTTATATATTATAAATGCATTTTCCTAATTATTTAGTCGTTGAAGGAAATAGTAAATATCTATAACTGTACAACCACACTCTGTTGGCTCAGCCGGCGCCTAAAAAAGAATGTTACAACAACGTTGATTCCACATTTAATTCCAACTATTTATTATCTATATAACTACAAAGCACCTAGAGTAGCTGCATGAAAATTGTTTTACCTCCGACCCCTTCGGTTTCATTGGCCACTTAACAAAATCTGTATTTATAATTAACCTGTGTAATGGATATACCAGTTTTCATAATCATTCGTTGCATCGTACTATTGTAACGTGTAACACACGTCTCTAGACACATAGATTTTAGTAAAAAAATATTGCAATAGGTAGATTATAATACTGCCTAAAAATGAAGTAGAATAATTTTAATTTCCAAAGTTTTAACAAAATTAGAATCTAATAACTTTCGATGATATGCAGAACTATCTGCTCTTTCTGTTGTTCTACTTCTATTCTTCTTTCGATCTAGGCCTGTTGCAGCAGCAACAAGCTGATGCCGAGAAGGAGGAGGAAAAGCACCTTTTAGAGATCGAAATTTTATCAAGAAGATGGAGACAGCTGTTAGGCAGCAGCCTAACGTTAACCGTACCATCAAAGATGGCCTGCCAAAGATTAAGGATTTGTTGGCCAGAGTAATGCAATGCCGAAAGATCAGGCACAAGGCAAGAGCCCAAGAGTATACCTTAGCTTCTCCAAAGGCTGGTAATGCTAACAAAAAGCGGAAGGTACGAACCTCATTACCTTCTAGCCCCGATGCGACACCTGTGGTAATAGCGACGGCAACGCAGACTTCCCCTGTGGCGTCCAAAAATTCCACCGAATACAGGATAATCCCCCCTGAGCAACACCCAACTGATAGCCCGCGTACTACTTACGAGGAGGGTGATGTCTAACAGTCACCTGAGAGGCAGTGGGAGAAAAAGTTGACGAGAAGGAAGAAGAGGCAGGAAGAAGCGGGCGGAGATCACTACAAAGAAATTAGGTGACGGGAAGACACCAAAAGTGACTAAGTCTACTCCGGCCAGAGCAGCGTCAAGAAATCCCGCGGCGCTAAAGCCCAAACCGAGTAGGTCTAGGTTGGAAGCAATATTGATCAAGCCCTCCGGGGGGCGATCGTTTGCTGAAGTTTTGGGGGAACTCCGGGCGAAAGCCAAGCCGGAGTCAGAGACAGTCATTAAGGCAATTCGACGGACCCAAAACGGGGATGTATTGCTCGAGCTGGGGAAGTCGAAAGATAAAGCCGCTTTTGCTGAGAGCTTAAAAAAAGCACTCGGAGACAAGAGGTCCGTGCGGTCACTCGACCCAAAGGTATCGATTGAAATTCGTGACCTTGACGGACTCACCAATGAAAACGAGGTATAAAGCGGGCTATTCCCGAATTAAAAGAATCTACATTTAAAGTATGGCTCACAAAGCCGAACCGCAGCCAGCAGCGAATGGCGGTCGCCGAATTAGGCGAGAGACACGCCAATAAGCTGTTGGCTCTCCAACATCTGCGAGTTGGCTGGGTGAGTGGCCGGGTTAAAAGAAGAGTTGTCGTCCCACGTTGCTTCCGCTGCCTTGGGTTCGGCCACTCCTCTCGAGCCTGTTAAGGGGCCGGACGGCGCCACCATGGAGAAGGTCGTCCAGTCCCTGTTTCCAACCCATCCGCCGAGGCAAGAAGTCATATTCGAAAGGGTGGAAGACATCCCGCTTTTAAATAATGAGGAGCTGGAGACAGCTGTCCTCTCCCTGAAGAACAACAAGGCTCCTGGTCCAGATGGGATTCCGAGTGAAGCTTTTAAACAAGTTTTCCAAGTCAACCCAGGAATTATATCAAATATGTATAATGCCTGCCTTTCTGAAGGGGTGTTCCCGTCGCGGTGGAAAAGAGCCAGGCTTGTACTAATTAGCAAGGGGAAAGGTGACCTTACCTGCCTTCGTCCTACAGGCCTTTGTGTATGTTGGACACAGCAGGGAAACTTTTTGAGAAGTTGATCCGCTCCCGACTGACATTAGCCGTGGAAGCTGTTGGGGATTTGTGCCCCCACCAGTACGGCTTCAGGAAGGGGCGGTCAACCATTGACGCAATTGAAGAGGTCCGGAGAGCAGTTCAGATGGCTGAGTCATAGTCGGTACTCTCTTCGAGCTGTGCTTCTTGTTACGCTTGATGTCAAGATTGCTTTCAATTCGGCGAGATGGGCTGATATGTT
The DNA here is from genome assembly GCF_021130785.1 of Homalodisca vitripennis. Lineage (NCBI taxonomy): Eukaryota > Metazoa > Arthropoda > Insecta > Hemiptera > Cicadellidae > Homalodisca > Homalodisca vitripennis. Next base: position 1,161,316 of record NC_060207.1, read on the forward strand.
AGATGCATTGCGGAACACCTTTTGCATCCCAGCGTACCTGCTCAGGCTCATCGAAGACTATCTTCGGGCCCGAGTCCTTATATACGACACTAAAGAAGGGACGCGGACAATGAATGTGACCTCCGGCGCCGCGCAGGGCTCAATCCTGGGTCCGGATCTCTGGAATGTCTCCTATGACAGCCTTCTGAGGTCCTAGATGCCGGATGAGACAGTTTTAGTTGGGTACGCCGATGACGTCGCAGCACTGATTGCCGCACGCAACGTTGAGCTAGCTCAGCTGAAACTGAACCAAGTCATGCGCGCCGTGAACAACTGGATGGAGGATCACGGGCTATCTCTTGCTTTGGCTAAGACATAGATTGTAATCTTGACTAAGAAGAGGATTGACACTGTCGTTCCACTTCGCGTGGGTGGGGTAACTGTCCAATCTACTCGTGCCGCCAAGTACCTTGGGGTTATGGTGGACAATAAGCTGACCTGGAGAGACCAAATCTTCCGTACTGCGGACAAGGCCGCTAAGGGAGTGCAATCCCTTAGTAGGCTAATGGCCAACGTCGGTGGTCCCAGGTCTAGCCGAAGACGGCTCCTCATGTCTGCAGTCCAGTCCGTCCTCCTGTACGGAGCTGAGGTGTGGGCAGATGCATTAAATAAGGAGGTGTATCGGATGCGGCTTGCTCGGGTGCAGCGACAAGCAGCTCTCAGAGTCGCATCAGCATATCGTACAGTTTCTGAGCCTGCCGTCCTGGTGATTGCTGGAGTCATCCCGGTCAAACTTCTGGCTGAGGAGAGGAAAGCAATATACCAGCGAAAAGGCGAGATCGGCAAGAAACGTGCCACATCAGAAGAGCGTACCCGCACCTACCGGCAATGGCAGGAGTTGTGGGATCAAGAGACCCGAGGACGTTGGACAGCTCGGCTGATACCGATGGTCCAGCTTTAAGTGAAACGGCGACATGGTGAGGTGGACTATTACCTCACCCAGTTTCTCACCGGTCATGGATATTTTCAGTCCTACTGTTTCTTGATGCGAAAGACCAGTTCACCGGACTGCATTTATTGCCCGGGTGTTCCCGATGATGCGGAGCATACATTCTTCCGCTGCCCACATTGAGAAAGGCCCCGCCTTGAGGTAACACGCACTCTGGGTGTTTTTTTCGGTGGACTCTGTCTGCCAAGTGATGCTGGAGGGTCAGGACAACTGGAACTGTGTGTCTCATTTTGTCCAGGGTATTCTCCGCGCTAAAAAGATAGATCTAGACCTAAATGCGGTTTAGACCTTTGAATTTCTGATGGCTAGATAGGCGCGAGCCCTGAGGGCTTAGGTAAAATTCAGACCTAACCTGAAGTAATGTGACAAACAGTTTCCGGGTTGGGATCCTGAAGTGTAGAGGAGGTTTTTAGTGGGTAGTTTACCACCTTGTGAGAGTCCCACACTACAGGCTGGCCACCTGTGTGCGTAAATGCATTTTCCTTTTTTTTTAAAAAAAACTTCTATTCTTCTAGAATCAGGATACACTGGTCCTTCATCCTGTCCCATAACACTAAAGTTTGCTCACTTTTGCTCAACGACTGATTACTATTTAGTGACAATCCTCAGAGAGATCAGTCGACCATAGACTGATTACACCAATTAAAATTTTGATATCTGGGCAACTGTTGCAACCAAGTGATTTTTCCCAATTTTTAGATTAATTTATTGAAACTATTTGTGTTTTAATTATATCTAAAATTTTAAGAAAGCCTAAATTATGTGTCACTGATTAAGTGCTTTTATAAAAAAAATGTTCACAATTTTCAATAAAAGAATAAAAAAAACACAATGTATTTATTAGATGTTAGTACATATAGAATTTGTACAAGTAATTTGTAACAAAACTGAAAATATCTATTGGAATGATTTTCCAAAATCTCTTCTTTAATGAACGCCATGTGTAATGAAATATGTATAGTAAAAGATATAAAATAATGTTATCAATTTTAAAATCGTAAGAAGTGCTTAAGACAGCAATTTGCATATTATGATAACGTAATAAACAGAATGCATCAAATCAAATCAAATCAAAAATCGTTTATTCTCCAAAAAAAATTACAAATGATATAATTATATTAATATATTCATTGTCTAAAAATATACAATTACCATAAATATTGGTTTTAACGTATATTGTGTAAAATAAATTTATATTTTTTTAATTTAATAATTGAGAAATATTCTCACATGGGCTACTAAAGCCTGTGCGTGAGAACGAGTCACCACAAAGTACCTGATTGGTATTTCAAACCTTAAAAATGTTGTTATATCTTATTAAGTAAAAAAAAAAATAAAATAAAATAAAGTAAAAATAATGTTTCATAGAATGAAAAAATAAAACTAAAGTGAGAATGTATCTAGATAAAGTAAGTGAATAGAAATAATTATTAGAAGGACAAACGACCAACTGTCGGAGATCAAGGACCACGGACAGGCCTTGGTGCAACTCTTAGTTAACAGACGGACATCGGAAAAACTGCGTACAAAAATTCACCATTCACCATCAGTATAAATTGTAATGCAATATCTAATACAATTATATATATATATGTATATATATATATATATATATAATATACATATAATATATATCTATATATATATATATATATATATATATATATATATATATATATATGAAGCAATCGTCGAAGATGCAATAGCGTCCTGACTGCAATTTCTAAAACTTGTATTAATATAAATTTTTATTCATTATTTTTATGTGAATGTTGAATTTAGTTCCAGCTCACACACCGCCTAAAATCTGACGCAGACTTGGAATCTAGGGACATTTTCATTTGTATAAATTCAAACAACTTGTTCTGAGCTTCTTTTTCACTGACTTTTGACTTCATACGCTGCAATAAAATTAAGGTGAACTGAAGCTAAACTCAACATTTACATTGAATCGACCCTTCCTACCTGTTTTGTCATTATTGGAACGTTTACAAAAAAAAACATATTCTTTATGAAAGAAATCTCCTCAAAAATTGTAGTCCAAGATATTTTAAGTCCCATACTTAAGTCTGCCTCGTCGTATCGAAGAATATATTTGAGGCACCCTTTTAATCTGTTCTACCTCCTAATATATACCTCCAGTAATATTTTATAGTTTTAATCAAAGTTTTAGGGGCCGCTAAAAAGACTAAAAGATTAATTTTTTTAGATAAAATAAGTTAAGCATACTAAGTTTAGTAAAAGCAAAACCTTGACCTATTTTATATAATCTTATCTCTATAGGCCTCGAACTTGAAAGTAATATTAAAACAGCTGAATTACATTACATAATGCTAATGGCAACATTTTTTACTCTTAAAAATATTTTATAGTGTACAAAAACACACATTCTTCAAAGAATCCATCTTCATTTAGTAACAATAATTCTACTTGAATCACAAAATTTTTCTACTTATTCATTTTTTATGTAACTTGTTTATTTTTTACATAAATTGTTAATATTGTTTCACTAGTTAATGGTTTTTCGTTTTAAAAAAACTTTGAACTGCAAAAATATTTAAATGGAAAGTTGGAAATTAAAAGATATTGTGTCCTTTTTGCGATTGGGAAACCTTTTCCTGAAGTCTTTTAGTTTTGAAGCATCAAGGCAAAACATCAAGGTTGTCATCAATTCTTTCTACCCCTCTTTCTGGTCGGAAGGTTTTGAGTAGCCAGTTCCGAATTTTTTTTCTGATGACTCACGTTTACAATAAATATCAGTAGTATGTTAATTTTGAGATAGAGATGGTTTTTTGTGATCCGATTTATGTCCTGTTCCTCTTTTTAAGTTTCCCAAATACGCATTTTTTTCAATTTCTGACTCTTTTTAGTTAAATTTATGTCAATAACTCCTATTTTTTCCTGGTTGGCCTTTTTGGTGCTGAGCTAGAATAAATTGTCTGTCCACTTCTACATTGATCATTTCTAGAGCACCAGCAAGTGCTATGTAGAATAAGTCATCCAGCCTATGCATCCAACTGTGGTCTCGCTCTTTAGAACTAGCTCTGTTAGCTTTATTTTCCTTGTTTTTCTTTAGAGTTTGCGATTATGTAAACATATCCAGTATTCATTTACTAAGTTTAACTTTCACAGACTATACAAAAATATTAAATAAACTAGAACAGAACCTATACTGTAAACGTTTCAAACTTTAAACCAGCGTATTTTCTTTTAAAGATTAGACCCTTTGATGTCGGATTTACGGCATTGTACTTTACTAATAGAGATCTTTAACTTAATACCTATGCTCTCGTTTAAGATTTCCTTTTGACTCCTTGCGGGGCCATCCCCCAGATATGACAAAATTATGGTAATTACTTCAAAAAGTACTTTTATAGTTGCAGTAATGATGGAATTTTAAACCTTAATCATTATCTAAAACAACTATAAATTTACTGTGCAGGATCTATATCAAACAACGATGTCTTTTTAAATAAAAATACCCTCAGTTAAAAAACTTGTTTACTAAAAAAATGTACGGTAGTTAGTATTATTTCATATGTTATTTTTCAGTCATATTTACTTAGTTCAAGTTCATTTCATACTAGATTAATGTACCTTGGATACAAGTCAATTTATTTATAATATAAAATTTGTATTAAAGTGACTGAGCTGTCACCAGAGTCTGTATAGTTTTAACTACTTCTATGGCTGACAAGATGCGGTTTGCTTTAAGAAAAGTTTATATTTGCAAGCGGCAAGATGCTCACTACCATATAAGCCGTAAGATCTGACTATCAACTAGGTTCTATTGCTACTATGTTTTAGAATATCGGTACAGAATGATGTGATAAACAAACTCATAAAAAAGCTTATAACAGGTTTATCATTATATATAAAAACAATATTTAAATCAAGCAAAATGAGATCACACCGAGATAGTGAGGAGTTTAAATACCATACAGATTGAAGAACAAGAATTAATTTATCGATAGAAAGACTAGAATTAAACACGTTATCGCAAGAAAGGCTAGATGAAAATCGTGCATTAGTTCTCATTGTTGTTCAGTTTAACTTTGAACAGGATTTCTCTGCACGTGAAGACTTGCATTATCTGTTCCAGTTCGAACATTACGCATGATGAAATACTCTGTTAGTCTATGCGGCACAGGTATTATGGTAGAGTGATTGATGTAACAGCTGCAATACCTTCAGTATGTGCTTATACAATTTATTGGTCAGCCTCGCTAGTGTCGGTTGTAAAAATAGAGTATACAAAGGGTCAACATTTTAAACCATTTATTTTTTCTCTAATAATATTTGTTTAGACTGGCATTCTAAAAACTAACCACCAGGTAATGAATTAAAAAGAGTTATACTCATATTCAAGATAATTCAAAAAGGACAAAAATAAAATGCTTTTACTTCTAATATTTCATACCTTACTATAAATGAGGAAAAGTGGTGAAGCTAGCTTATTTATATTTGGACATGTTTTAATGAATAATATAGATATATTTGAATTTATTAATCAACATTTATAAGTGGCTTCGATATCAGAATTATTTATAGCTACTTGATATTATTGAGTTTGGCTATAGTTTTTACTAGCTCACGTATACACAAAATAAGTTCCGAGTTTTAACAAAATAATACGGGCTAATAAAACTAATTCCGGTTCGCTAAGATTAAATCCTTCAACATTACTTGGTTAGATAATTATTTGTGTTGTTTGTGCATCCAGTTACATAGATTTCATAGTAGTTATAGGTTAGTGATCACAATGGAAATTTAATAAATCGTTATTACTGTTTAGATAGATGTGGATCTAAATATCATGTTCACACAAAGGTTATTCTAGTTTTGTTTAGATATGTAATTCGCATAATGGCAAATAGTGTCAAGCAATCGTTATTTAAGTTAACCGTTATTTAATTAGCTCAAGTTCATTTAATACTATATTAATGTACCTTACATCCAAGTGAATTTATTTATAGTATTTTAAAGTCTGTATAGTTTTTATAAACTTTTATGGCTGGCAAGATGCAGTTTGCTTTAAGGAAAGTGATTATATTTGCGAGCGACAAGATGCTCTCTACAATATACGAGCGGTAAGAATTTACCATATTGCACTATGCAGAGAGTTTTAAGTGAAAACTTGCTATTACCTCAGATCAACATATCCTGTAACTGATAGCAAGACAGAAAACTGGCAGTGAAGTCTTTGAAACTATAATTTGTTTTTCACAAATGATTTTAAATTTTAAAAGTTTTAATCTGATTTTAATACTTGACTAAATAATATTTTATTTTGTTTTATCATTTAACATAGTAAATGCTGTTAAATACTCATTTAAAAAATATTTTAGGTATTTTATTTAAATTGCATGTTTATTACTTCAGAAAAAGTTAAAAGTTTGAGTAATGTTACCTAACCCATTAAAAACAATATTGGAACATGTGAATCATTGATATATCCATTAGAAACTTCAAGTTAGTTGAATTAGATAGAGAATCTACTTCTCTCCCTTTAAGTTGATGTTCTTAAATAACATTGTACATACAAAAAAAACAAGTCTATAATAGTTGAAATAGCTCCCTTACTTCGCGTGTTATTCAAGATGGAGTCACGAGCCTCTCGTGTAGGAGAGGTGATGAGTGTGGGGTAGGGTTTTTCCAATGGACATGGTCCACCGGAGAGGTCTGAGCTTAAAATTTGCGGTGCGTTGTTTGTCGTTGGTTTTAGGTGCTGATGATGGACGGTTGGAAACGGATGACTCGCAGCGATTCTAAACGGCTGGAGTTTTTTTCCAAAGTGAAGGGTTTATGTGATAGCTCTTGGGAGTGCAAGGTGAACGAAATTTACAGAAATTCCGTAGGTGGTCCCAATCGAAAATGGCGGCCACGAGTTTGTGGATCTCGGACGTGGTACGTGTTGCAGAAAATGTTCTTTTTGGACACTGTTCTACTTCGGGATTTCTCAACAAAAAGTGCCATAAGCGATTGTTAGAATTCATGGGGGGGGAGGGGGAAGCGTTTCAAAATAGTGTCCAAAACTTTAGCCCAGGTGAAGTTAGGTGACTCGGGTTTTTTGGGCTTATGTCATGGCTCTACCGTAAAAAATAGGATTGCCGTGGAGAAATCGCCGGTTTGAAAAATTAGCCGGACTTAAGATCCAAAAAAGGCGATTTTCGTTATTAGCGTAATTTTCCAGGTTTTTTCACTGAAAACTCTTTATTGGACAAGTTGATGTATAAGTATGTCATTTTTTCGGATTTACTCCCAACCAAATCGTCAGGGTGAAGTGCGAATTTGGGTGTGAAAACTGGAGGCTAAAGTATACCACTTGAGTCATATTTTTTGGGCTTAAAATCGTCAAAAATTAGAAAATGAGATTGCACTCGAAACAATGGCCACTTTTGAGAATATCTGGCACTGAGAACAAAAACAGAACGATCGTTGCCATTTTTTAATTTTAGGTTCTTTATGCTTGGAACCTCTTAATAATCCTAGGTGATAGAGGAAAATACAATTTTTTTGCTTTTGGTTACTATACCGGGTTCACGGGATTCCTTTGAATTTGGGTCTCTAAACTGGAGTGAAATTCGTAATAGCTGACTCCGGTTTTTCGGTACCTAAAAATCGTAAACATTTATAATTGAGATTCCGATTATAAAAGTTGCCACTTTTGACAAAACTCAGCCACTGGGAGACCTTGATTAATGGTGCTATTGATATAAAAAAATGAATAAAAGACTTATGTGTATTGATGAATTATAATTAAAATCAAAATGCAATACCGTAAATCGGTAAGAATAAGTGGTATCCCTTTAAAATTAACACCTTTATACATTTCACTTGGTTGAAAATGGAAGTAAATGTACTTTTAACATTAATTTATGTGGATAGATAAATGTATAATGTGTATTGAAGAATTATTTGTAGAAATGGGACACATACAGTACACTAAATTAGTAAACACGATTGAGGACCTTTTATAATTAGTAAGTTTTTAAGTGTTATGTTGTTTGAAATGAAAGTACAGTAAAAGCTTTTCCCCATTACGTACGGTGATTCATAAATGTATTACATATATTGCACAATTATATACTGAAATGTAACACATACAGTACCATAAATTGGTAAGAATGAGTGGTTTTCCTAGAAAATTAAGACATTTTTAAATATTATGCTTTATTTATTAAAAGTCAGTTATTTATAACAATTATGTGTGTAAATTAAGAAGTTTATTGCATATAGTTAATAATTATGTATAGCAATTGAACAAGTTTTACAGTAGTATTATAATAAAATTAAATGTGTATCCATTTGTATTATTGATTCATTACATCGTTATATGTATGGTATAGAAAATATAACAATTTTACATAAGTGAATAGTATCCCAATTATTCATGTTGAGTATCCAGAACGTGAGGTGTAATGATGAAAAACATTAATATAAAGTTACAATTTTGGCCATTATGAATGAAAAATTAATAAATGTATTACAAATTATGACGAATTATATTTCGAAATAGAATTTATAAATCGTCCTAAATATGGGAAGATCAGTCTCGGCGACTACGATAATTACGTGTAATAGCAGTGGCAGTGGCACAAGCTTCTCTTTCGTTGCAACAATTACTACAATTATTCATTCCTTGATAAATTCGTTCGTTGAACATGTCTTATCATCTTTCAAAGCAATGTCGTGTTCTTTTCCAAAATTAACTGCCATTTTTAATAATAAAATGTTACTTATGTAAAATTGAAATAATTACCTTACGTGTATTATTTGAAAGTGTTTACAGCTGTTCATATAGATAATTTAAGTCAATTATTCAAAATAATTAATCAATATCGATTCATTATAACGGTGGTTATAATAAGTAATATTGTTTGCCGATTTCGATATAAAAAATCGAACCCGCTTATCGTACCCTACTCAATGACTATTATAGCCTATTCAGGGGAGTGTTTATATTAACATTTATTCAACTGCATGTTGTGAATTGAATAAATGTAACATTATCATTACCACAGTATACATAACCGTGTTAATAACTTTCCATTGTATATTATTTAATTCCATGTGCAGCCCATTTTTATGTTAATATCAACTGCATACAAAGTTTTCACATCATTATAGAAACACAAGCACTGTCATATTAACAGTAGTAATTATAATTCAGTTAAACTTTAAGTCACATTTGGTACCTTATGTACTTAATTTTTATAACTTTAAACAACACTACATATATAACATCGGTCTGCCTGCTAATCTAAAACACAAAGTAGAAGATGTTAGTTTCCCTCCCCTCCAAGAGTTCAACTTTTGTGTGTCCGTGCAACAAGACATTTCAGCAGCCTTTACATTACGCTTCATGGCTGTTGTTAATAATTAAAGTATCCTGTAATATATATATATATATATATATATATATATATATATAAGTAGATAATAATATGGCGGTCCTGGACCACTTTTGGGACAGACAGAAATTCCATACAAAATACTGTTCAATACACCATAAATATGTAAAAACAATTCACAATACAATTTACTTAAATAAACTATGGTAAACTGTATTCAAGCAATTTTTCATGACAGTATGACAACATAAATTGTGGAATTTATAATACTCGAATGTTGAATTTAGAATATGTTGGCATTACCGTTGAGCGAGAAATGTTGGTAGCACTGCGCGGCACACAGGAGAACAGCCTTTCCCGTCCAGACCTCACACTAGTCAGTCATATTTAAATTTTACTCTATACTTTTGATCCAGGAATGTTAAAAGTTCACTGATCTTTATTCTACAAAGTTAATTGTAACACAGTCTTTATCTTTAATAGTCTTCTTTCCAGTAACAACCAAGTGTAATTTTTCATTTTTGTTCAATTCTTTAATCTTTTTTTCATCCAAAACAGTCAAAAATCTATTTGGCAAATGTACTTTGAAATCTTCCAACTCGGCAATTATTGTAAACCCGAATTTATCTTTCATTTTCTCCAAATTCAAGATTCTATATCTCTTTTTTTTCTTCCAATTCCACTAATTTCTTATATTCTTTGAATCTTAGTTCACCAACCTTATTCAACTCTTGTAACAGCGCCGCCATTTATTATAGAAAAATCTTTTAACTAATTTTAGTTAAAAGATTTTTCCACAATAAATAGAACAATCTGAAAACATTTGACCAGAAATTGTGCTGATTTGTGTCAAAAATCACTACTTCTCAAAATTTAATTTTACAAATTTTTGCTCTTTAAATAGAACAATCTGAAAACATTTGACCAAAAATTGTGCTGATTTGTGTCAAGTTGTCACAAAAATCACCACTTCTCAAAATTTTAGTTTACAAATTTTTGCTCTTTAAATATGGAGCGGAAAAAGATAGAGTGCCCATACTGCAAAAAAGACATTTTTGAACATCACTATACTCGTCATTACAATTCGAAAAATCATTTGAAGAACAAAGAAATTTATAATAAAGAACTAAATTATTTGAGGACTTGGGCTAAAGAGAATCAAATCGATGGTCACGAAAAAATGTACAATATAGAAAAATTACGTGAATTAAAGAAAAAACTTTAAGGAAGATAAGATCTCAATCTATTTAATGATGAAAAAATTCAATCAATCGCTGAAAAATTGTCCTTAGAAACAAACGATAAAACTAAGTCTGAAATGATCGAAGAAATTGACAAAACTCTTAACGAAAAACCTAAAAATATCATTGATGTAGAAGTTTTATCCTCAATACACGGTCTTTTCAAGCAATACATTTTAACGAATTTAAACGATAAGTTCATGTCAATTTACAAATATCTATCAATTATGAGGCCTGAAATTAAAAGTTTAATCGAAAAATTTCAAGAAACCGTTAAAAATATGAAAGGTTATCTATCTTTAGAATGTGAATACGAACGAACTTTAGTGAATGGTGAACCACAAACTTGCCCAATGTACTTTACTATAAAAGCAGATGAAATCTTCAATGTAAACGATTTTATCACTAAACAATTTTAATAAATTAACACATAGAGAACAGACAAATCATCCAAATAAAGGTTCCGGATGGACATATCCAAGATCGACTTCAAGAATATAGCCATAATCTTCGTCGCCAGTGAGTTCCAAAATTGTTTCTTTCCACTCTTCTTTTGTATACGTTTTTGGATCCATCCACTTGATATCACTATACGGCAGTTTTTGCATAAGACCATACCCATAAAGGTTGTTTGCATCGACGTACAACAAATAGTTTTCGGGCTTTGTCTTATCAAAATCTTTTAAGTATTTGTTATTTGCTTTCACATATCGTTTAATACACTGAGAAATTCCTCCACGAATGCCTTTTTCAATCATCAAATACATGTTATAATCGTTAATTAGCTGAAGCTCAATTTTCGTTAATTTTAACATAGCATCCCAAGCAAGACTAGGAGCAGTTAGATAATGAGCTGGATCAAGCTTATAGCAATTCAAACAAATATTCCTAAAATTTTCAAAGATATCAGCGAGCAATAGAACATCTTGAATATTATAGAGATCGGAGTAATTTCCAAGATTTTTCGCTTTTAATTTGTTCCATACATTTAAGTAGTGTTGAAAATCTTTCTCAGATATGCTCTCGTCTGTCAAAAGTGAATAGAAATCTTGAATTCTCAATTCTTCTGTGTAATCAAGTTTTTCAATACTGTCGATAAATTCATAGGGAAATATTCCTTTTCCAGATAGAATTTTAAAGATTTCTTCTTCGTCATTTGGTTGTCTTTCTAGAATTGCGTTCAATATTAGTCCATCTTGTATAAAATGATTTGTATGTTTGAAGTCTTCTCTCTTTAGATTTTTAGCTAACTTTTCAATAGACGATGCCATAAATCTGAACGTATCTACGAAAGAAAACTTGATGAACTTTCTTGGTTTATCATCTTCAAACTCATACCCATATCCTGAATTTACTGAATAATTTATATATTTCTCATCGGTGTTTGCGATCAAATCAACATTACCATACTGTTTTGCCAATTCTTTTATGTACAAATGGGTATCGTAGTTACTCATATTGTGACAGAAAACTGGAATATTTTGAGGAAATTTGAGATTCAAGTTACAAGATAAATGAGCTGAACCTCTAAATTTACCTGTTAAATGACAATGATCTCGTACTTTTTTTCTTGTTTGATTATCAAAACCCTCACATTCACAAATATGACAAAGACTAGAATTTTGGTACGCTAATTCTTCTTCTTCGGTCAATTTCATAGGTATTTTATTCTTAGAATTATACTTTTTAGCTATGTATTTCGATAATTTATTGAGTTCTTCAAACAATTTTGCAGGAACATTTGGCAAATCTTCTTCATTTTTTGCTCGATAACATATCGGCTTGTACATACGATTGGTCACATTTGACACTAAATATAGAGTAAAACCATAAGGAATATGCTTCTGAATCTTGGTTGTAGTCGATCTTTGTGGATTGTTTTTGCATGTGGGAATCTTCTCTAATATGCTTTCAAAATCCATATAAATAACGTAAGGATGAGAAAATTTCTTTTGATAATTAGTAAATGTTGTTGTTTGACCTGGAAACGGCATAATTGGCTTACAAACTTCATGTTGCTTGCAAATTTCTAAATGATCTGTTAAATCTCCAGATTTGTAGAAATGGCTTAAACATCTTCTACAAAGAAACTTTTTGTGCTCATGCTTAGATAACTGAGAAGAAACAAGCTTATTTAAATCGGTTATCAAAACATAATGAGATTTATCATCTTGTTTAACATACAATAAATCAATGTTTAATTCAGCGTCATATTTTTCAGAAATTTGTAACGGAACAATGTTAATTTTTTCATCAAAACTGTAAACATTCACAGACATTTTTGGATATTTGTACTTAGGATTGAAGCTTCGTTTTTCAAATGATTGTATATCTTTCAGAGACATTGGATACTCAAAACCCGAAAATATTTCGTCATTCACAAATTTTTCGTATTGCTTTGCTCTGTCAACATGAGTCTCAGGTTTTTCAATAGCACATCGGATAGAATAAATAAAACAGAAATCATCTTTATTTTTTATATTTATACAAGCTTTCTTAACTTTGATATTCTTTGGTAAATCGATGTACGATCCTGCATTCATCATTTCGTGTTTGTTAAGGCTCAAAACTAGTTGTTTGCAGCTTTTAAATGTCCATCCGGAACCTTTATTTGGATGATTTGTCTGTTCTCTATGTGTTAATTTATTAAATTGTTTAGTGATAAAATCGTTTACATTGAAGATTTCATCTGCTTTTATAGTAAAGTACATTGGGCAAGTTTGTGGTTCACCATTCACTAAAGTTCGTTCGTATTCACATTCTAAAGATAGATAACCTTTCATATTTTTAACGGTTTCTTGAAATTTTTCGATTAAACTTTTAATTTCAGGCCTCATAATTGATAGATATTTGTAAATTGACATGAACTTATCGTTTAAATTCGTTAAAATGTATTGCTTGAAAAGACCGTGTATTGAGGATTAAAACTTCTACATCAATGATATTTTTAGGTTTTTCGTTAAGAGTTTTGTCAATTTCTTCGATCATTTCAGACTTAGTTTTATCGTTTGTTTCTAAGGACAATTTTTCAGCGATTGATTGAATTTTTTCATCATTAAATAGATTGAGATCTTATCTTCCTTAAAGTTTTTCTTTAATTCACGTAATTTTTCTATATTGTACATTTTTTCGTGACCATCGATTTGATTCTCTTTAGCCCAAGTCCTCAAATAATTTAGTTCTTTATTATAAATTTCTTTGTTCTTCAAATGATTTTTCGAATTGTAATGACGAGTATAGTGATGTTCAAAAATGTCTTTTTTGCAGTATGGGCACTCTATCTTTTTCCGCTCCATATTTAAAGAGCAAAAATTTGTAAACTAAAATTTTGAGAAGTGGTGATTTTTGTGACAACTTGACACAAATCAGCACAATTTTTGGTCAAATGTTTTCAGATTGTTCTATTTAAAGAGCAAAAATTTGTAAAATTAAATTTTGAGAAGTAGTGATTTTTGACACAAATCAGCACAATTTCTGGTCAAATGTTTTCAGATTGTTCTATTTATTGTGGAAAAATCTTTTAACTAAAATTAGTTAAAAGATTTTTCTATAATAAATGGCGGCGCTGTTACAAGAGTTGAATAAGGTTGGTGAACTAAGATTCAAAGAATATAAGAAATTAGTGGAATTGGAAGAAAAAAAGAGATATAGAATCTTGAATTTGGAGAAAATGAAAGATAAATTCGGGTTTACAATAATTGCCGAGTTGGAAGATTTCAAAGTACATTTGCCAAATAGATTTTTGACTGTTTTGGATGAAAAAAAGATTAAAGAATTGAACAAAAATGAAAAATTACACTTGGTTGTTACTGGAAAGAAGACTATTAAAGATAAAGACTGTGTTACAATTAACTTTGTAGAATAAAGATCAGTGAACTTTTAACATTCCTGGATCAAAAGTATAGAGTAAAATTTAAATATGACTGACTAGTGTGAGGTCTGGACGGGAAAGGCTGTTCTCCTGTGTGCCGCGCAGTGCTACCAACATTTCTCGCTCAACGGTTAATGCCAACATATTCTAAATTCAACATTCGAGTATTATAAATTCCACAATTTATGTTGTCATACTGTCATGAAAAAATTGCTTGAATACAGTTTACCATAGTTTATTTAAGTAAATTGTATTGTGAATTGTTTTTACATATTTATGGTGTATTGAACAGTATTTTGTATGGAATTTCTGTCTGTCCCAAAAGTGGTCCAGGACCGCCATATTATTATCTACTTATATATATATATATATATATATATATATATATATATTACAGGATACTTTAATTATTAACAACAGCCATGAAGCGTAATGTAAAGGCTGCTGAAATGTCTTGTTGCACGGACACACAAAAGTTGAACTCTTGGAGGGGAGGGAAACTAACATCTTCTACTTTGTGTTTTAGATTAGCAGGCAGACCGATGTTATATATGTAGTGTTGTTAAAGTTATAAAAATTAAGTACATAAGGTACCAAATGTGACTTAAAGTTTAACTGAATTATAATTACTACTGTTAATATGACAGTGCTTGTGTTTCTATAATGATGTGAAAACTTTGTATGCAGTTGATATTAACATAAAAATGGGCTGCACATGGAATTAAATAATATACAATGGAAAGTTATTAACACGGTTATGTATACTGTGGTAATGATAATGTTACATTTATTCAATTCACAACATGCAGTTGAATAAATGTTAATATAAACACTCCCCTGAATAGGCTATAATAGTCATTGAGTAGGGTACGATAAGCGGGTTCGATTTTTTATATCGAAATCGGCAAACAATATTACTTATTATAACCACCGTTATAATGAATCGATATTGATTAATTATTTTGAATAATTGACTTAAATTATCTATATGAACAGCTGTAAACACTTTCAAATAATACACGTAAGGTAATTATTTCAATTTTACATAAGTAACATTTTATTATTAAAAATGGCAGTTAATTTTGGAAAAGAACATGACATTGCTTTGAAAGATGATAAGACATGTTCAACGAACGAATTTATCAAGGAATGAATAATTGTAGTAATTGTTGCAACGAAAGAGAAGCTTGTGCCACTGCCACTGCTATTACACGTAATTATCGTAGTCGCCGAGACTGATCTTCCCATATTTAGGACGATTTATAAATTCTATTTCGAAATATAATTCGTCATAATTTGTAATACATTTATTAATTTTTCATTCATAATGGCCAAAATTGTAACTTTATATTAATGTTTTTCATCATTACACCTCACGTTCTGGATACTCAACATGAATAATTGGGATACTATTCACTTATGTAAAATTGTTATATTTCTATACCATACATATAACGATGTAATGAATCAATAATACAAATGGATACACATTTAATTTTATTATAATACTACTGTAAAACTTGTTCAATTGCTATACATAATTATTAAACTATATGCAATAAACTTCTTAATTTACACACATAATTGTTATAAATAACTGACTTTTAATAAATAAAGCATAATATTTAAAAATGTCTTAATTTTCTAGGGAAAAACCACTCATTCTTACCAATTTATGGTACTGTATGTGTTACATTTCAGTATATAATTGTGCAATATATGTAATACATTTATGAATCACCGTACGTAATGGGGAAAAGCTTTTACTGTACTTTCATTTCAAACAACATAACACTTAAAAACTTACTAATTATAAAAGGTCCTCAATCGTGTTTTACTAATTTAGTGTACTGTATGTGTCCCATTTCTACAAATAATTCTTCAATACACATTATACATTTATCTATCCACATAAATTAATGTTAAAAGTACATTTACTTCCATTTTCAACCAAGTGAAATGTATAAAGGTGTTAATTTTAAAGGGATACCACTTATTCTTACCGATTTACGGTATTGCATTTTGATTTTAATTATAATTCATCAATACACATAAGTCTTTTATTCATTTTTTTATATCAATAGCACCATTAATCAAGGTCTCCCAGTGGCTGAGTTTGTCAAAAGTGGCAACTTTTATAATCGGAATCTCAATTATAAATGTTTACGATTTTTAGGTACCGAAAAACCGGAGTCAGCTATTACGAATTTCACTCCAGTTTAGAGACCCAAATTCAAAGGAATCCCGTGAACCCGGTATAGTAACCAAAAGCAAAAAAATTGTATTTTCCTCTATCACCTAGGATTATTAAGAGGTTCCAAGCATAAAGAACCTAAAATTAAAAAATGGCAACGATCGTTCTGTTTTTGTTCTCAGTGCCAGATATTCTCAAAAGTGGCCATTGTTTCGAGTGCAATCTCATTTTCTAATTTTCTAAATTTTCTAATAGGAGTTATTGACATAAATTTAACTAAAAAGAGTCAGAAATTGAAAAAAATGCGTATTTGGGAAACTTAAAAAAAGGAACAGGACATAAATCGGATCACAAAAAACCATCTCTATCTCAAAATTAACATACTACTGATATTTATTGTAAACGTGAGTCATCAGAAAAAAAATTCGGAACTGGCTACTCAAAACCTTCCGACCAGAAAGAGGGGTAGAAAGAATTGATGACAACCTTGATGTTTGCCTTGATGCTTCAAAACTAAAAGACTTCAGGAAAAGGTTTCCCAATCGCAAAAAGGACACAATATCTTTTTAATTTCCAACTTTCCATTTAAATATTTTTGCAGTTCAAAGTTTTAAAACGAAAAACCATTAACTAGTGAAACAATATTAACAATTTATGTAAAAAATAAACAAGTTACATAAAAAATGAATAAGTAGAAAAATTTTGTGATTCAAGTAGAATTATTGTTACTAAATGAAGATGGATTCTTTGAAGAATGTGTGTTTTTTGTACACTATAAAATATTTTTAAGAGTAAAAAATGTTGCCATTAGCATTATGTAATGTAATTCAGCTGTTTTAATATTACTTTCAAGTTCGAGGCCTATAGAGATAAGATTATATAAAATAGGTCAAGGTTTTGCTTTTACTAAAACTTAGTATGCTTAACTTATTTTATCTAAAAAATTAATCTTTTAGTCTTTTTAGCGGCCCCTAAAACTTTGATTAAAACTATAAAATATTACTGGAGGTATATATTAGGAGGTAGAACAGATTAAAAGGGTGCCTCAAATATATTCTTCGATACGACGAGGCAGACTTAAGTATGGGACTTAAAATATCTTGGACTACAATTTTTGAGGAGATTTCTTTCATAAAGAATATGTTTTTTTTTTGTAAACGTTCCAATAATGACAAAACAGGTAGGAAGGGTCGATTCAATGTAAATGTTGAGTTTAGCTTCAGTTCACCTTAATTTTATTGCAGCGTATGAAGTCAAAAGTCAGTGAAAAAGAAGCTCAGAACAAGTTGTTTGAATTTATACAAATGAAAATGTCCCTAGATTCCAAGTCTGCGTCAGATTTAGGCGGTGTGTGAGCTGGAACTAAATTCAACATTTCACATAAAAATAATGAATAAAAATTTATATTAATACAAGTTTTAGAAATTGCAGTCAGGACGCTATTGCATCTTCGACGATTGCTTCATATATATATATATATATATATATATATATATATATATATATATATATGTTTAGAACCTCAGCACTTGCTGGTCCAGGAGCGTAAATCGTGCGTACCTTGTTGGTCATCGCGCCTCATGCTGGTCCGGGCCTTGAACGTGTTGGTCCGGACCCGCAAGTTACGAGGCTCTGTATAGAGCGTGTAACATCCTGGACCAAGAAGTGCTGCTTGCCTGTAAAGTTCATTTGATTGTACAGTAGCTCGCCTAGCGTGAGTATAACGAACTAAATACTCGAATGAGGGGAAATCCCCCACCATTCTCGGACCAAGATTTGCCGGGTTTCTGTACAGGGCATACTGTCGAACGTTGAATAAAGTGCTTTCTCAAATCAAATCAAATCAGTCTTTATTGCCTCTTAACAGCATACAATATTGTATAGAAGCAGTCTGTATTAGCCAATGTATTAGCCTATTTACTCATTCACACACAATTATATATACAAAAAGTTCTTTATCCAGACAAACAGGCAATGCCTATATCAGATCCTGTTAAAACGTGTTTCTATTTTAATTTTCTATTCCCAGGCGGCTTTCCATGAACTCACATACTGTGTCAAAAGCACCTAACACCAATAGGCGTTGAAGACGAGATTTAAATTTTTTGGTACTGCCAATGTTTTAAGATCCTCAGGGAGCCTATTAATCTACCCAACACCAGCCTGCGATGGCACATTATGAGACGCCACCGTTCGATGTGGTTGACTGCGATAGTTGTCCCTGCCTCTTGTCTCATACTGGTGAGTGTTCCTTCCCTGTGCCAATGTGCTATTACAGAACACAGCCACCTCGAAGATGTGGAGGCAGGGCAAGGTCAGTAAACCCAGCTCCCTGAAGGCATCCCTGCACGACTCTCTTCTTTTTAGTTTTGAAATGATTCGTTCAGCTTTATTTTGAAGGCGAAACACTCTTTCCAGTTTGTTGTTTGCACAGCTGCCCCAGAGTCTTACTCCATATGCAAGGTGCGGATAAACAAGGGCAAAATAAGCTATTCTCAGGATGTCGTGAGAACAGTGTTTTGACAGATTCCGTAAAGCATACAAACCTGAAGTTACTCTGGAACAAACACTTTCAACACTTTCCAGTTCAGACCTTGATCTAGGAACATCCCTAGGAATTTGATGGAGTCAGATTCCTCTAAGAGTTTGTCATCTACCAGGACAGCAGGTCGTGCACTACCTTCACGCTGTCTCAGACAAAAACCAATTGTGTTTGATTTTGAGCTGTTTGTTTTCAAATTGATTTTAGAAAAAATTGGATGCATGTATTCACTGTGACAAATGAATTAATTCAAGCTTCTGCACAGAATTTGCAGTAATGCAGAGAGTCGCATCGTCAGCATATTGAATCAACTTTCCATTCTGGATCGATGAGTTCAAATTGTTAACGTAAATAGTAAAAAGCACTGGCCCAACGATCGATCCCAGAGGGACGCCATATGCCATTTTAAATTTTTCTGACATGGCATTTGAGATCTGCACGCACTGGTATCTATCCTTCAAGTAGGTCGAGATCCACGTGTGTGGCAGACCCCGTATTCCACATGTTTCTAACTGATGTGGAACAGTCTAACACATGTCAAAAGCCTTAGAAAGCGTTGTAGTTGATTCAAAAATGCCTTTTCAAAGATTTTGCTGAAAATTGGCAAGATTGCGATTGGGCGGTAATTTTTGGTTTGATGAGGATCTTCTTCCTTAAAAATCGGGGCAATATTTGCTGTTTTCAAATCATCCGGGTAAACTCCAGATTGAAATGAGGAGTTTACCACTTTTTTAGTGGAGTCAAGATATGCTGGGAACATTTTTTGACTAGCCTCATGGACATACCACTGTTGTCACAAGATTTCTTTCAATTTAGTCTTTACACAATACCAGCCATCTCAGCCTCATCGACAGGGGTCAAGATCATAGACGACACCGGTTCTCTACCAAGATTGCGGGAGAGGGTTTCAGTGAAGCACGCATCACACGAACCAACTGAGGCAAAATACTTGTTAAATTCGTCAGAAATTTTTTGAGGGTCATCTATAAGTTGGTTTTCAATGAGCAGAAAACATTGTTTTGATTTTTGTATTGGATGTTTTCGTTTTATGGATTCATTAACTATTTTCTATGCTGTTTTGAAAAGTTCTCGGTATTCTTTAATATTTTGTTTAATTCATAGGCTTTAGCAGCTTTTATAACTTTCTTATGTATTCTTCTATAATTTTTTTAAAAATCTTTGGAAATTTTCGTTGTTTGTATTAATGAGTGATAAAATTTAAGTTTTTCACGAGATGTGAGAATGCCTTGTGTAATCCAAGTATTCTTATGTCGCTCACTGCGCACATTGAATTTTCTGTAAGGACATGAAATATTTAAATAATAGAGAAAGCGTTCATTAAAAGCATTGTACATTTTATTTGGACACTGAGTGTTATTTAAAAAATTCCAACTTTCTCGCTTAAGGTGATAAATTAACTCGTTAATATTTTGAGGGTTTAAAGCTCTTGTGACCGTAATTTCTGCAAACCCAGTCACCGGATCAAGTCCAATAATCACAACCTCCTGAGCGAAGTGATCAGAGATGGCAGGATTGAACACGACATCGTCAACTATCGGGTTGTTGGTGATAACGTTGTCAATGGCACATACTCGTGTAGGAGAGTTCGCTGACCAATTTAGACCAAAAGATTGAAGAATATCACGCAGCCGTCGGGAGTGGGGGTCGGTGTGGTCCAGTAAGTTTATATTTAAATCGCCAATTAAGAGAAATAGTTTATTGTTTGAAAAAGAAAATTGGTTAGCAGGCTCTCTAGTGTTCCAAAAAAGGATAACACTTCGGTTGTTGTTTGGACGGTATATTCCAACAATATTAACTTTTTTGTACGAATTTAAATTGATTTTAATACCAGCAGCCTCAAAATCAAATTCCAGAGTATGAATGACTTTAATTTTTTCAAATTTTAAGGGGATTTTTACAAAGATTGCCACACCACCTCCCTTAAAATTGGAGCGAAGGAAAATATGTGCCAATTCATAGTTTTGTATTTTTTTAAATGCTGATGTTTCGGTTGTAAAACAGTGTTCCGATATGACAATAATATCAGGTTTTCGCTCATCGCACATGAGGTCCAACTCTTTTAACTTATTGGCAGCGGATTGAGCGTTTAGGTGAATTTTGAATTTCGAAATTTGATGAAAATTTTGAGTTGTTTCTGAAAACGTGTTTAACAATTTTGATGAATTTTGATGTTCTCAATAAAATACAGGATCTGATACACCTCTTTCCTTTTACATTCATCATAGGCTCTTCGTTTTTTTTTTACAGGAAAGCGTATATTGTTTTCGTCTGGTTTTACAGGCGAAGTAGCTTTGATGACGTCGTCATAAGTGTCATGCTGCATGAGACGGTTCTCGGCCGGACTGGCAGACGACTCACAGGTATCAGCAGCTGCAGGTGAGGCAGCGGGCACTGGGCAGTGTTAGAGAACACTCAGGCGCAGCAGGCGGTCCGACAGCAGCAACCAAGCCTTCCACTATCATTTCGGCCCAACAATCGCAGATGCATGCCATCCGTGTGAACCAGTTTCTTCCGATATCATTGAGGTTTGAGTGTCTCACGCATAGCTCCTCTATGTAGTAGTTGGCGAGAATGGTCCGTTGGTTCACAGGATGGCTAACGAGCAGATCGTGAAGATAAGGGATCGTTGCCAAGATGACATCGGCCGAACTCAGTCGAGCGGTGACTCTTTCTTCCAGGCGATTATAGATGTTGTGTGACTCACCGGCAGCGATGTCGTTGGTTCTGGCGAGCAGGATTAAGCAGCTAGAAGGAGGCGAGGGGCCGCTGTACGTTACATTCAGGAGTTTGTCCCCGGGTTTACATATGCCAGTCACTTTGGTAGCCGGCGCTGCACCATGCCGGCCAGGAACCGGGCATGACTGTAACCCTCAATCAAAACATTCCTGAAGGAAAGCAACTGTCTTTTAATTTGGCCTTTCAATTTTGGCCTTCTACCAGGAGGGTGTTGGCCGGATGGTTTACTATTGTTGCAGGTTATTGTACGGGGATTTGTTGTTGAGCTGCATTAGTGGTTGCGATGGTTTTGAGAATGGGTGGTTTCTCGTTTGTATTTTTGAGAGGTTCAAATCTATTCCTGGTCGTAATAGGAACATATTTTTTATTTTGACAGACAATCCAATCACCCGTCTCCTGAGAGTAGCCGCAGGAACACGCCCGGACCCCCCTCTCGGCCCGTAGACATTCAATCTCTGCCACGAGTACCTGAATAGTTGTCCTCAGATTGGTGGTCCCGAATCTCGGAGCACTGTGCGAGCTGACAGCAGGTGGTCACCGGTGGCTCGCACTGAACAGCGCAGTCTCTTACAGAAGCTCCCGCTGATACTCCGGACAGCGAAGATCTCGCAACGAAAATGTCATTTGTATACTGAAGAAGCCTTGTGTCCGATTGAATGGAATGATCGACAACCCTCATCAGTTCAACATTGAGCTGCCTTATCTGCTCCTTTAATCTACAGTTTTCTGACTTAAGTTTGTCAGCATCAGAGGCTCCCGACGAGGCGACAGGCGTAGGCACTTCGAGTGAGTTTGTAGTAGCGAGCAGGTCAGGTTTTGTTGCAGCGGCAGGGGTCGGATTCATTCCCGTAGACGTGTGGAACGCCAGTAGTCTCGCCCGCCGGTGAACCAATCGATGTGGAGGATCTGGTTGGAGTGGCGCTCAGCGCAGGGTCCGGCCCAGGCGTGGAGCAGGCAGGCGGAGTAGGTGAAGCAGCGTCGGTCGCAGACTGAGTCCTGGACAGCGGTGACAAAAGCGAACGCATGGTGACTGGGTGTTAGCGGTGACAAAAGCGAACGCATGGTGACTGGGTGTTCGCCGCTGTGTTTTTTATTGCAAACAGTCAGTGCCGTTATATTTGGATCAGTTTTAATCGATGCGCTGCAAATTTTTTTCCGAGACATCGCTAAGATATGTCTTCATTTTTAAAAATTCTATGTTGTCTGTATTTAAAATTGTTAAAAAGAATACAGGGTTTCCCGGTTTTTGTTTTTTCTGTTGTAAATTGCATATTTTTGTCAATAATAAATTAATGAATAAATAAATAAATAGATAAAATTACAAGTCAAGATTATTAAAAGAATCTAAGTAATAAATTAATAACAAATAAAACTTACTATATTAACAATAAAAACAGTTTCTCCACAGCAAAAAGGTACTTCTGTGGGAATCGAACCAATGTGTACTGAGTTGCAGTGCCGAGACCCTACTGTTACTGCCACGCAGGTAGACAAGATGTGGTAGTTACTTCTTGTTCATACGGCTCGTCGCTCTGTAGTTGTGTCCAAAACGTAGTTGCACAGTTGTATTACAAGTCTAACCTTGTTATTTTTGTGACTAGGTTTAGGGCTAAAACTTACAGAGAAATAAACTATCCAACTCACTGTAAGGCGTTATTCGCATCGGTAATTTAAAAGTGTTCTTCAGTAACTAATTCTAACAAAACTGTGACGTAAAACCTTGCAAAATTCCGTCTGTGCCCGTGCCGCGCTCGCGTGTACTTTCTTGACAGTATACTTTGATTATCAGTAGGATATTAATACGTACAGATTCGAAGACTCTAATTTTCATTTTATAGAGCCTAAAAGTTAGTTTTGCTTTCAAAAATTATTTTTCAATGTTTGTTATTTCACTTTTAATTTTTCATGTATAGAAAACGAGTTCAGGTACATTAAATCAGGTATGCTGATCGCCTGATTTTAATTTCTAACAATTATTCACTCTATTCCCAACAATTTGAGTGCGGAATTACTAAATATATACTTGTAAACTTATTTTATTTCAGTTTCCTTATTTTATACACCTATTGTTATATTCATACATGTATTTCTTATAAATGTTAGAACCTTTTATCATATGAACATGTTAAAAAATTTATTTCCGATGATAAATAGACAGTTGAATCCACACTATAAGCTAAACATGTGAGTTACTATTAAGATTTAGACAGGTGTATAATATTTGAATCGATGATCGGAATTTTAAATAGGGTACTTTTATCACCGAACTAACCAATACCGCAAAGACAATACAAATTATCAAAATACAATACAATGTCAGTTTTGTATTTGGACCACACATAACTAACTCACTTTAAATTTTTAAGGTCTTGGTTATTTTCTGTGTGTTTAAGTATCAGAACGAAAAACGTTGGCTGTTAAGTTACATTTTACAGCTCAGAGGATGATGTTTTGGATGAGATATCTAATAGAGTTATGAATGCATGCATAAACAAAGAGGTGGGCGGGAACCTTTAAGATTTTCTCAAACTGTAGAATTGAGAAAGTCCTTAACAATTCTCAGTTTAAATTAATATTAATACGTATAATATAATGAAAACGAGTTAATGATTGTTCTTAATAGATTTAACAACAAATTTGACATTATCGTTTTAACAGGTACTTAGCTGGATGAGAGATATTCCGCATGTGAGTATGAATGGATATGATGTGATTGGTATCACTTGTAGTAAGAACCAGAACAACGGTGTGATTGTGTTTGTGAATTAATATGTTTGCGTGTTCGGAAGAAGTGAATTTGCATGGAGCACGTGTACTAGAGTGGACTTAAAGTTTGGTGGTGAGCAGCTATTGCTGCTTGCACTGTACATGAGTCCGTCCGGCGACCTTGGGTTTTATCTTGACGGTAGGCACCGGGTTGGATGGAGTCGCAGTGACTGGTTAGAGACATAAATTTTTGTATTTTAACAGATAAGCTCTCTCAAAGATAACTTGATACCCTGTTATGTAAGTTGTATCAATGTATCTACTAGTGTTTCAAAGTTTTCTAATGATATAAATCATATATTTATGAACATAAAAAACGCAAATTCAGTCTAATCCACAGTAATTCAATCAGAAATGACAAATCATTATTTTTCCGTTGCCTTGTTTCAACCAAGTTTGGTCAAAAATCCAGGTCAGATTTTGTTTAAACATAAGAACAATTAACTTGACGTTCCATCTTATCTCTGGTAGAGATTGGTTTTCAGTACTAAACAATAGAGAGCTCGAATCAAGTTGTGAAACTTACGTCAAGCAGCTTCAGAATATTATCATATTGTGAACGAAGATATCACAATTTCCATACAAAATTAACCATATGAAATACCTTGGATAATTATCGGTTTGATCAGATCAATCTAGACCAGAAATTAGATGAGCTACCGTTTGTAAAGACAACCTTTCGACACTGCTTTGAAAACCCAATTTCAAATGGTCCTGACGTTTTAACAAAAAAATTTGTTCCTCAAAAAATTTAGGAAATTAGTGTAATAACATCAATGACTCGAAAAATTAAAATACGTGGTAAAATATTTTAAAAGCTATGGATATAAACAAAGATAAAGAAAGGATTCCAATTAATTGATCACTTCAATCAAGGGTCAACGAAAGATTAAAACTCTACGATGTAAAAGATGAAGCAGATTTGTTTAAGAAACATTACGCGAACGTCGGGGACAGCCTAGCCCGGTTTTTCCTGTAACCTGGGTCGTCACGACGATACTGAGTACCTGGTGGACGCTTACTTCCGGCTAGAATCTATAACGGGCCCCGAACTCCAGCACGTTGTCACGGATATGAAGGGCGGCTCGGTTCCTGGCAGAATTAACATTCTGGCCTAATTCCTTCAAATTCATTTGGCCTATTTAATTTTTCCCTAGCTTCATATAATAAATCAGAGTATTAATGAGGGCATTTTCCCAATCACTTTCAAACTTGGAAATGTAATCCGGTTTTATACAGGGTAAAGTAATGATCATGATTTTGGGCGGACTTCCCAAGTACGTTTATTATTAACAGAAAAATTCATTAAATTTATCTAGAGTAATGAATGTGATAACATATAAAATATATCTTCTTACTGGCCGTTCTTAAATTGATATTTTTATTCTTTACGCCTCTGATAACTACTAAGTTACGTATTGAATACTGTTTACATTTCTTTCAGTGGCAATCCAAAATTTACCCAAAGAATTATATTGTTTTTTTACGGTTTTTAGCTATTGAATTATGGTATAAGAGCACAATCATATTTTAAAATTTTTGCTATAACCAATTTTAAAACAGCGGTTACCCATCCAAACAGCTGCCACGCTCGGCGTTGCTTGATCCCGTACCGCTACACTGTGCCATTGGCAAGAGGAAATTTTCGCTGCCACAACTATAAAAAAACTAAGGTTCCTATGGGCTAATGAAACAAATCATAGGATTTAGTTACAAATATTTCTTTATCTAAACAGTGGTTTGCAAGAAGACCTACGTGAACAAATATCCGTATTGTTTTATAGTACCTTGAGAATGAAATTATGTTCAGATCAAATATTTCCCCCATGTCTGAACTTCCTAGTTTAAATGAGGATAAATCACTAAAATTAACTAAATATACTCGTATTATAATATGACAGTTAAAAGATCTAGATTGAATACTATAAGACTGACCTGTTTATCTCTAAGTCTGGTCTAAAATCACAACACAGTAACTTTAAACCAATGTCACTTTTGACATCAATAGATAAGATTCTCGAGAAATGTGTAAACATTCAGTTACCGAGTTACCTAAAGCAATTTCACATTGTAGCTAACGAACATTATGGTTTTAGAAAAGAAAAAAAGTACATCCGATGCTTTAATTGACGCTACTAAGTTAATTTCACATACATAAAAAAACACGTTATAGTGACATTCCTAGACCAAGCTAAGGTTTTCGATTCCGTTAATAGAAGAAATCTCATTAGAAAACTGGAAATTACTGGAGTTAAGAATAACGACGTGGAGTCTCTGCAGGAATTATTCTAGTACGATTATCTTTTTACAATTTCTGTAAGTCAAATGTATGTATGTATTGTTTGGAAAATAATAAATTAAATGAAATGAAACGTTTACTGGAATAAAGGTAATTCGAATTATATGTAGCCGAGCAGTCCGTAAAGTTAGTATTATAGTTTTACTATAGAAATTTCTTTAAGATCGTGCGAGATAAATTCGTTGAGTTTCAATTCTTTCATCTCACGTTTATGTCACGAAGATTATGAATTAGAATTAGTAACAATTTTCCAAGTCGCACTCAAAAAGGTTCCCACCTGTCAAAATCTACTCTATGTTAGTTAAAACTTCTTTAACTGAAAATAACTATTAATTCTATTGGGCCATTAAAATGTAAGATATAAAGTATCTTGAAGTTTTTGTCTATTAATTAAAAAATATATTAAACAAAATTATCTTCTTACAAAGTGATAAGTGAGCTTTGTTTAAATAGTCTCTAATAGTTTTAAAGACATATTAACGATTTAACGATTTCTCTAACGATCTAACATCAATAGATCGAGAACACTCTACTCCAATTTTTATTATGCATTGTTTTTCGTTAGTTTTCTTACTAAAAACTATCAGCTTTACTTTTTCAGCGTATCAACGTATTTATTTCTAAGAAACTAAAAATAAAATTCTAATTTGCTACGAGACAGATTTACAAAAATGTTGTATATTCCGTGCCTGGGGAGGAAATACACTATCATCTCAGATCTATCTTAGTGTCAGATCTCAGTTTGATGACTAATAGTTTGTCTAAAACTGTAAATAAAAAGAGTACCTTTCTAATATGACATTAGAGTCTGTGGCATAATTAGAATATTGAAATTAAAATCGTCAACAAAGTAAATAGAATTTTTGTCCATTTATATTCGTATATGAGCGTTAAATTTTATGGTGGTTATTTCCCTATAGCTATAACGTGTTTGTGTCACACTTTGTGTGTGGACCCCAAAACCTAGACAATGGAGGTCAACCACCAGCGGCGGAAACACATACAATTACTGATTGCTTGTCTAAAAATGTTTGCAGTTGTATATACAGTAAATATATCCTTTATAATGCCTTCGTATTAATAGCATGCCGAAAAAATTGTAACCTATATTGATTAGAATGTAATTTAATTATACTTTATAATCTCTCCTGCTGTGATATTTGAAATTGCAGACTTGTCCTTAATTCAAAAATATTTACCTTAGTGTGTCTTTCTCTCTAGAAGGACTTCCTGATACTTGGGACTCTTTGCAAGTCAGGTCAGTCCGGGCAGGTAGTCCCCGCGGCGCTCGGAGTATCGATTTAAAATAGGACTCACAACACACAACCCTGAATGGTCAACCCAGGCGAGCCACACCGCCCGGTTCAGAAGGGCCGGTTTCGTCGTCGGCCTGTTGTAACTAACTTGGCATTTTGGTTGAAATAACCACAAACGCGCTCTAATTAAAATTCAAACCATTGATGTAAAAGGTACATGCACAATCAGCCACGTTGTTAGTCTAAATTTTCACGAAATGAGATCAACCCGGCGATGCCTCAGTTTGAAACTACTGTCGCTACGTTTAGCCTTATAGTTTGTTTATCGTATGATGGTTGTACCAGATCAGTATTCCAAGAACGCAAATTTAATATAATAGGCATTCCAAACTGGACAAAGCCTTCCCCTTTTCGTTAATATGTTCAATAGACTCTAATGCCTCTAATATGGAAGCTAATTTAAACATATCTACTGTCTTATTGAAATAAAATAGCGGGCAAACTTAACGCGGCTACTTTTTTCAAAGGTCACTTTCATCGGGTACCAATCCCTCTTTTAGAAAAAAATATATATAAAGAGCCTTTAGTTTCGTCATTAATTTATATTTGCATCTAGATAACTTCATTGCTTTAAGAAGTAACGCTAGTTGGCCACGCATCTGAGTCAGATTTTGCCATGGGGCCTTGCAGATTTTGCCTTGCATACCAATTGTATTTCCCTTACTAGTCGTATCCTGTCCGTTCATATAGGTGACTAATCAATACGAGGATCTTATAAAACAGAATAAGGAGGAAATTCGGTATAGAGAAGAACGATTGTACTAATAAACGATGCAGCGGTCACAGAGGAGAATTGATTTTGCGCTATTATTACTTGAAAGTATTAGGTCCGGCAACGAATACGCTAACGCTACAACTAGTTCGGGCCACCGTACTCTGCTGCATTGATAACACATTGAAACCTTATGAAAAATAAATTCCCCTTAAACTATAACCAAAAAAACCCCTTTTGATATCAAAACCATGGTGTTTACCAATTGACGGTAAGTTTATGGCTGACCAAACCGATATAGCAAAGTGCACTGATAGTCATTCTTTACTGAACAGACGATAGCAAAGCCGCATCTTCCGACCATTTATGTATACAACTACTAGATAGATAACTGCGCAATTTAAAATGTGTCTTGCCGACTGGGATCTTTGCATCTACCAGACGACAATAAGACGGCAGCTGCAGTAATTACGTATGTTGTGATCGCCTTGTTTTTTTGTACTCGCTCAGTCAGGTACGTAGTTATACTGAATGTATGCTTAATAATCATGTATATTTTTACCCAGTGATAAAAGGTTTAAGGATCTTGAACTGAACATGAAGAATTAAAAATGATGAGCAAATCAAGAATTTATTCACTTCTTCTTGCTGTTTGACTCAAATGTCACATGTTTTAAAGATACACTTGTCACATCCGCTCGCAAATTGTAGAAAATTCATTGCTATTCGAGAGTAGGCATAGTTGGTACTTTTATTCTAATAATTTTTAAAATATAGGAATTCACACATTGGTAAAATCTTTTGAACTATTTGTAAATAGTGATTTATTCAAAGTTTAATATTTAGTGTTAAAAACAATCATTTTCACGGGGAAAATATTTACTTGAGATAACTACATTTTTAGTTATATATTATCCAAATACTACTACAAATCTCGATTACATTAAATATGTGCAAAAATGGATCTTGATAAAGAAGAATTATTTTCCTAACACGTAAATGCAATCTTTTTAAATATAACGCATCCTTCCTAGTTTATGAATTCATACAAACTGTGCAGGATGAACTAAAATCACTAATGCCTCTAAAATCAAGAACGGGAAAAGAATTGCAAGATAAGTTTTTGCAATAAACCGTAATCAATCGAACATAATGTGAACACCTACCAACTACTCAGTAGCTAATCTCTCGTTATAACTATAAAGACATTGACGGTATCTAATGACCTCACTTCCATATTAAACTCCCGGAACTATGAAAGGGCTCTGTTCACACAGAATATAAACTTAAACAATTGCAGTCCTTCCTGAAACCAGCCTTCTGAATCGTCCTTTGCCGGCCCGAACCGAGGGGCAACTATTTATGCTCGGCGCAATCTAGCCAAATTTTGTTCCCCAGAAGTTTTAAGAATGGCCTACTATGGCCTAATCCATCCTCATTTTGCGTATGGAATAATACTTTGGGGAAGTTATGCAAAAAACAATATGGAGCGCGTCTTTAGACTCCAGAAAAAAGCTGTCAGAATCATTCAAAAATTTGATTTACAGAGAGTCGCGTAGGGAATCTTTCAGAGAGTTGAGATTGCTGACTTTGCCCTGTCTCTATATTTTTGAAATGATCATGTACTGCAGATCAAGGTGCATCTTGATTCGTGGCAGGGACGTTCATCGATATGACACTAGAGGCAGGGACAACTTCCGAACTCATCAACGCAGATTGACATTAGCACAACATCTACCGCAAGAAGTTGGTGTCAGATCAATCAATTTAAAAGTTGTCTCAATCTCCTTTTGGTGTCCAAGGCTTTCTACTCTGTTCATAAATTCATGATAAGCCCCTGGGATATTTGAGAGTGCTGGATCTGAGGTCAATGCGATTGTGTCTTGAATGATTGTGTGAATTGTGAATATGAGGTTGCGTTAGTGTTTGGATAAATCGTGTAAATTTACTTGAACTATTGACTATTGCGATACGATGTAAAACATTTTTAAATAATGCAATAAAGAGATTATTATTATTATTTTATTAACGTTTACTGGGCTGACAAAATGATTTTGTGAAATTTTGTGCTCTTAATTGTCCCAGCGATTCATCATAAACTCGTCAACAGAGTAAAATGCCTCTGACACCAAAATAGTTTTGAACTGATCTTTAAATTTTTTTTAAATTTTGTTGTTTAATACCTTCAGGTAGACTGTTATTAATCCGACACCAACTTGAGAAGGCAAATTTCTGAAAGCATTTCTTCTGTGTTGTTGGACTCGAAAGTTATCGAGTTACCTCTATTCCCATGATGGTGAAACCCCCCCCCCCTTTGATCTGGAGTAAAGGATCACCTTGAGAATATAGAACCAAGACAGAGTTAGTAACCCGACCTCCTTAAACGCATCTCTGCATGACTCTCTGGCTCTCAAACCCAAAATCATTCTCACAGTTCTTTTTTGGAGTCTGAAGACCCGTTCCAACTTGTGTTTTGCACAGCTACCCAGAGTTTAATTCCATACCCTAGATGAGGATAGATAAGACAAAAATATGCCGTTTTCAAGACTCCGATGGAGCAATACTGTACCAAGTTGCGAAGAGCAAAATTTTCTTATGCAATTTCTGTACATGCGTGGTCGATGTGATTATCCCAAGTCAAACCCCGATCTAACTACATTTCAAGGAATTTCGTGGTTTGTGTTTTTATTGTTTACATTGTTTACATGTTTTATACTGTAAAGTTTCATTAAATCTAGAATACAGTAAATGTTTTGTTGATAGTGCTAATATTGACAGTGTCTTGCACTGAGCGCAAAAGAAAAAAAAAGACTTTTCCTGTAAAGTGACGTGACAAGCCAGGGTCATAATGGTCAGCTAGGCGAAAGACTCAAGAATGTATGTCAAATGATATTTTAAAACTATTTTTTAATTTGTAAGTAGCAGATTTGAGAATGTTATTGTATGGTGGGAGGGATGGCACAATTTCAAGTCTATAATATTTATTGAGACAATTTTTTTAAGGAAAACTGGTAATAATGATTTATTAAAGCGTCCTTAATATAAAAGCAGCAAATTATGGTATTGTGTTTGATGGGGATGGATGGGATTGAATTTAAAACCTTTGATAAATGTTTTATAAGAATTACATGTAGAGTAATATGAAATTATATTATATTGTTTACCGAGATTCGGCCGGCAAAGCAGATTCGGGACGACTCAGACGAATTTCCAGAGGTTCATATCGGTTTGCTTCTGGAGTGTAAAACTCGTAGAATCATCTTTTACAGTCTATAGTTTTATATTATATTTAAATACATCCATGACCTTTTTTATTGATACAAAAAGCCAATGTAGTTCCTAAATCTGGCAATAATACTAAATATGATTGTATAAACCTCCCACATTTAAAATTTACCGTTCTATAGATCTCCCCGAGAAACAAACGGAAAGACACACATTTCTGCTTTAAAGATTTAGTGATAGATTTTATTTATGTACCATTGTTTATGTACAATTCAAAAATTTAGTTCAAACAAATTTAAAACCTTAGAAATTTATTAAATTAATGAATAGTGTTATTGTTATTGGTTCAAAATTAATGAAGCCTGTAACTCGAGGGGCTGGAAAAACTTAATTTATGATTCTCTGTCTATCTTTCCGAACGATATTCCGAAAACTAAATGTGCTATTGACTTGATGGTCTTGATGGTTTCATGATGGTCTGTGTCACTCTATAGAGTTTGGTTAGGCACTAGCCAGAGAGTAGTAATAACACTAATATTTTTGTTTCGTATTGCACACAAAACTTGTATACAAAATTGTACACTATAGATTAATAATACCTCATTTTTTTCTATTAATTAATTATTTGGGCAAGATATTCTTAAAATAAATAATAACTAAAGAAGAAGTTATCAACATACAAAAAGACAAGTTTTATTATATTTATTTATATATTATAGTTATTTTTTATATAGTATTCAATTGTTACATAGTATTTATTTGTTTATATAGTATTTAATTGTTGTATAGTATTTATTTGTTATATAGTATTTAATTGTTACATAGTATTTATTTGTTATATAGTATTTGTATATTATTATTTTTTATTTTACACTATTTATTATTTGTTATGTTATATTTATTTAGTATGTTAGGTTACTTATTTAATGTGATTCACAAAGTTAACTGCAAAGTCATTGTTTTGTTAAGTTTCAAAAGTCACTTACCACAATTAATGATATTGTATTCAGACACCATGGACACAGATTTCAATATATGAATGTGCTGTGGATATTGCCTCTCCCTTAAGGAAGGCAATATTATACGATACAAAATTTTATGACAATAGTATCTATTATGTCACCAAATATTGATATAACTGATGGGAAGTCATTGCCATTGTCTATGGTCTAATATTTGAATTTATACTGTTTTTTAGATTATAAGGTTTATTTGTTACATTGCTTAGTTATATTATTTTATTTTTAATTCTTCATAGTTTATTTATTGTTATAGGTCTTTTCTACTTTATAGTATATTTCTTGTTATAGGCCTTTTCTACTTCATAGTTTATACAATAATTAATGAAATTGTTATTATTATTTCAATGTTATTGTTATTTTTACTGTTAATTATTTATAGTTCATATTATTGTTTCCGCTTAAAAATCTATAGATCATCCTAGTGCATAGTTCCAGAATTGTTGTTACTTACCATGGCAAACAGGTTTTTATTTGTTAGCAGTTTATTATTTATTGTCGCTTTCTGCTCAAAAATGTTTTGATATAATGATTAAGCTAAAAAAGTGTAATTTTTGAATTGTCTCTATTTTATATTGGATTAAAAGTTAATGGTGGTGGGAGATAAAAATGGACGACTGCAAAATGTTTCAAAGCTTGTAACATGTTAACTGTCAACAACTTTTCCCGCACGCGCCCTGTGAGGCGCATTGGGATTTGTGAGATTTATGTACTAAAAATGTTGACTTGAATAAAGAGTTTTGAACTTGAACTTGAAAAAGTAAATATTTGTATCGTGAATGCTTAGCTGTTAGCTGTGATATTTTTAGGAAAGGGGTAAATTTATTTAATTAACAATAAATTCAACATTTTCAAAAATAATATTTTGGCCTGACAAATTGCCCCCTTGTGCATACTAGTATGTCTAAATTTATTTTAAATCATAAACACACTACAATGAATTTTTTATGTATCAAAGGAATTTTTATTGTGGAAAATTAGCATTTCTTTGTTGTACTCTTTATTTTCCTCAAAAGGTTTTAACCAATACCACACAGTTAGAAAACATTTTATAATATTCTTTTTAATATGCACTGTTAAGATATTATAATTGCGTTATCGTCTTCAATTCAAGAGTATTTTCTTATTGATCCGTTCTCTCTGGAGCGGTTCCCTGATATTTATGACTCCAGGCTATCGCTTTCCAGATAATAAACGCGCCACTCAGAACACTCAACCATTGAAACCGTTGGCCTAACATAATATCAACTTACATGATGTTCCATTCCAATTGGCTAATATAATGAAAAATCTGTCATAAAACAATCATTTTCCAAACTCCTGCCTATCATGAAAATTTACATTGGACTAAAATCCTAATTACAGTTAAAATATTGACATGCGTAGATATTAACTTCTTTATCATTCAGCTAACGCACTTCTCCCTGTCTACAGTGTCATAAACATCGTTAAAATTCAATACTCATGCGATAATTTTAATACACGCTGTTCTAATGTATTGATAAGACTTTACCAACCACGTCATTCATAAGAGGGCGCAATGAAAGCTGATTAAAAAGAGGAAGGAAATTACTTTGCTTGCTCTCAATCTGAAGTATAGGTTAGATTGCATCTTGAACCTAATGCATAGATGACCACTGCGGTGCTGGCTCGGTATATTCATCACTGCATTGACAGATTAGGTTCTATTACTTCCTTCGGTGCTCAGTGCACAGTTTTCAGCTCTGCGATCACAGCAAGCACTGCATTCAGTGCAGGTGCAGGACACCGAGGAAACTCGCTTCCGGTCTTCTGTCAAGAACAGGGCGAGTGAGCGAGAGAGAGAGAGAGCGAGCAGTCGAATGACAAAGAATGAACATCCGCCCC
This sequence comes from Homalodisca vitripennis, assembly GCF_021130785.1. Lineage (NCBI taxonomy): Eukaryota > Metazoa > Arthropoda > Insecta > Hemiptera > Cicadellidae > Homalodisca > Homalodisca vitripennis. The sequence goes on from NC_060207.1 coordinate 1,196,466, forward strand.
GCTGACCAACATAGTACTCTTACTACCACTACGACGCGACAATAGTACTCCTGTCCGGCGTGACCGTGGTCAGCACCTCCTGCACTTGGTCAGAGATTCATTCATGAGTTTTTCTAAAACAATTCAATAACTAACGCTCGCTCCCACTTAACTCTGTGTTAGCAGCCGATCTTTAAGGTTGACTTTTTGATTATTCCTAATGACTGCAATTTTGGGTATTAAAAAAATTGTTTATATTCATCTCTCTCATAACCAGAACTAAAAACTGTTAATGATAAAGATATGAATTTTTAAAGTAGGTGCAAGTAGTCTGTCTGAAGAAAATGTCATGAATTTATTTATAACACATTTTTTAACTATTTATATATTTTGTTAAAACATTTTAAAGCTATATTTAGTCTTAACAAATTTAATTTTCTCAAATCATTAATTAAGAAATGTTACGTCCTGAAGTTACTATTTATCTACGTACTGTACAAAATTCACTTTTTTATCATCGGCATCGGCCGTTTAATTTGGACTTCACCACAAACATTTTCTCATTTAAACATATATTAATCGTAAAAATCCTTTAATATTGCTGTATCCCTGTATTATTAACTTATTCCCTTACGACTTATATTGAGGTAATATGTGACAAGCTCTTATATGTGTTGCCTTTGTTAAACCTTCTGTTAACGCAGAGTATAACGAGACCTCGGTTTTGCAAATGATAATGTAGAGTGTGAACGGATTTTCTAAGTCTTCTTATTATTCTACTTGGAGATATCTATGATTTGATGTAACTCATTATGTAGTGAGGAAATATTTCCTCCCGTGTTTAGTGACTTTAAATTAGTATTTAGTGGTTTCTTGCAATAAGACGGAAACGTTTATATGTTATTTGGAGAAAGGAATGCAAGTATGATCGTTGGACAAAATGCAGTTAATTATAAACGAAATGGGTTAAGTGAAAGGTTAACATCAAAAGTTACAGTATATATTTAACATTTAATGGTAAATAAGAAGCAGTATTGCGCAATGGCGTCCCGTAGCGTTTAAATGTTGATAGGGTTTAAATCCAATCAAATAGGTCTCAGTTCCATATAGGACATATTTGGTTAGGGATCATAAGTACTATCAGACACAGAACTTTGTGACACACTTTTGAGAACGCCTTCCTTTAAGATTTATGCACGAGACTTAGTGCAAACAAATATTCTAAACTCTAGGATAGAAGCAGTGATTTAACGCGATTTACTGACTGTTTATCCATCGCATATACATAACAGAGATTAGGAGCATTTGATAGTGATGCTTCCTTTCCTGGGAAGGAGCGGTGGATTTCCCATATGATATTTTTCTTATATGGAGTAATCTTCATTCGTTCATAACTGTTATGATATTTACTATGTGTGCTCTATATAGGTTTATTTGAAAAAATTTGCCATTTATTCTGGGATTGGTATCCGCAAAGCAATGTTGAGCGACCATCTATCTTATCGCTTATTGCCAGGTTCACATCTTAAGGAAATTCTTTAAAGCTTAAAAAATTTTATTATTTTCATTTCTCATTTTAAATACGTTAAAACATTTGTTATTTTTATTAACATCATGTTATTAACCTTAATTAGTAAAAATAACACAAATAGGACAATATTCGTATTGTTTTTGCTAACATGAACCATAACAAAAAACAAATTACTTTGTAAGTGTTACTATTTTTCAGGAAAATTTTGATTTAATTAAAATAAATAAATACGGAAAACTAAGGCGCGGCGTTGAAGTTTCAAAATCAAGCAACATTGGAAACCTCTGCTATATTTATCCCATAATAGTATATTTAGCTGTTATTACTGTGTCGTGTAGTGTTTAAATCGATAGAAATATGTTGAATTCATTATCATTAAAAAATTTACTAAAAGATAATTAACATTTTTTGCGACAACTTGAGCAAGGTATTATTATCGTGTGTATGAATGTGAAAGAATTGGGGGGGAATATATTTTAAAACCTTTTTATCGGTAGGTTCACGCCATTCTCTATTTGGGGCGGTTCCTTAACACAGAGAAATTTATAATAATAATCAATTTGCAAAATTCGCACCTATAATATTTTACAACACTTGACATTTAAGAGGCTCTTTTAATTAACTAATTTCTGTAGAGACGGAAAATGGGATTTTTAGCTATTTTATAGACCAGTAGGGCGTAGACCGAAGAGATTTTCGAAATAAGAATATGCATACATTCATCCAAGGAACCCTAAGAATGTCTACCTAAAATTGCTGTACAATGGGTTAAATATATATTTATATAGTTAAAGCGTGAAAGCAAAACAAACAAACATAAGCACTTTTCCATTTATATAATTATTAATACCATCATGTGATATCCAGGCCTAAAAATCATTGATAATAAGGATAATACATTTTACAGTACTTGCTAGAAAAGTGGCTTGTGAGAATATCATTAATTTATTCATAATAAAATTCTTAAATTATATTTGATTTAAATATAGACATTTTTAAGATATGTGTAATTTTAAATATGTAATAATTTATGAACTATTTTGTCCTATTCTGAAGTTCTAAATTACGTACAAAAATAAAATTTTTATATCCATCCGTTTTTTTGGTCCTAATTCACGAACTCGACAAATATTTTCTACATTCAATGTATGTAGGTCTTAAAAGCCATTAATAATGCTTTATATCTACGAGAGTGGTCTGAAAAGTTTCCGACCTAACAAACATGACATAATTTGTGAAATAAAAAAAAATCAACATAGTCTGCTTGTCACTCTACATACTTCTATCGGCGATACCATCTCTGTAACCCGTAAAAATTGTACTCGGAATATTTCTCTGAAAAATAATTGTTCACGTAGGTGATTGCCTCTTCATTTGACGATCATCTTTGTCCTCCGAGCGCAATTTTGAGATGAAGGAACGAAAAGAATTCGCTTGGGACTGGATCTGGTGAGTAAGGCGGATGGTTAAGCAGTTAAACCCGTAATTCATGGATTTTCGCCATCAGAACCGCTAAGGGTCGAGAAGGTTCGTAGCCTTGGTGAAACAGTATATTCTTTTTCTACAAATGTGGGCGTTTCTTTTAAAAGATTCTACCTTTACCTTGTCAAGTAATGATGGATAGTATGCTCCTGTTATGGTTTCCTTTTTGAAGCTAATCGATTAAATTAATTCTATTAATATCGCATAAACACTCGTCATCTCTTTCCCAACCAAAGAAGCAGCTTTTTTTCTTTTTTTGAGTCGGTTCCCTTCTTGTATTTTTCTTTCGGGAGTATAATGGGGTAGTCAAGTTTTATCTACAGTAATTAATCAACGCCAGAAGAGCGTTGGAAATGTTCATCCTAAAACCTTTTTGGTCTAACGTGAGCAAACGCGACAGTTTTCTCATGCCTAAATGTTGGTTTAAAATGTGATAAACACGTTCTTTAGAAATATAACCTCTGATATATTTTTCACTTTAATTCGGTGGTCGTCTATCACCATTTGGTTAACTTTGTCGATGATTTCATGGGTATTTGCAGTTTTTGGACGTCCCGAACGTTCATCGTCTCCCAAGATCTTATGGCCATTTTTAAATGAAGCAGATCAAAATTTCACTGAGGTAAATAATTGTGCAGAGTTTCCATACACAGAATCCAACTCATATTTTATTTGAGAAGGCGTATTGCCTTTCAAACACAAATATTTAATGGCAGCACGTAATCGGGTCCATATCACAAAAACACTCATATCAACTCACTCGACTGTTACATAAAAACGGCGCGTCGAAAATAGCTAAAACTTCTCTGAGTAACTGTCAACAGACGAAATTCAGTAGCTTTTGTTAACGAAGCTTCCATCTTCACGTTCAGAAAGCAAACTTTTCAGACCACCCTCATATATTATTAACTAACTCCGATATGTTTAATACAAAATTAGAATGTGAAAAGATCTATGTTGCTTTTATGTACCATCTTTTAATGCAGAGTATAACGAAGAGTTGGTTTTAGCATCTGTGAATGTAGAGTGTGAACAGACCTTAGCTACATTTTATGGTTTTATATTATGCTATATGGAGATATTCCTGTGTAATATCTCATTGTGTAATACCATAATATTTCTTCCTAAATTCGTTAACTTTAAATTAGTGCTCAGTGGTTTCTTGCAATCAAACATTTAATATGTAATTTGAGGAAGTAAATTCTTGTATGATTGTTAAATAAAATACAACCATAACCAGAATAGGCTAAAGTAGTGAAAGACTAACATCACATGTTACATTCGATATTGAAAATTAAAGGGCCAATAAAAAGGGGTAATATAAGAAACAGTATTGTGCATTGGCCTTCTGTGTTCTTAAAATTGTTAAAGGTGCCAATGAACTAAAAAATAGGCGAATTTAATGAAATAATAAAAATTTGTGCGCACTTATTTCCATAAAACATTTAGGGAAAAGGAATAAATTTAAAAACTTTACAATTAAGTGCAGTACCTGAGAACTATTAATTTTATAAGATCAGCTCAAGGTTTTGTCCACAATAAATTGAAATGTCAAGACCTTATTTGTATAAACTTGGTATAATGTTTATTTGTTAGCTGTTAGTGAATTCAACTCCCTTCAATATCACATAGTTATAATTTATTTTTTTATGGCAGGTTTATTATAAAATGTACAACTTTTATTTTTCATCTCATTCCGTATTTATAATTTTAGTAGATAAATATGTTGCTGGTTATCTTATAGTATAAATTGGTAGATTTAATTCAGCAGTTAGTATAGAATTAGTAGGCATATACGTGTATACATTCCTGGTCCCTGATCATATTCGAAAATTAGTTTAAATTTAAAACAATTCTTAGATTTAAGTTCATCATTAATGATTGGTGTATTATTTTTAAAATAATATTAATGTAGAATATTACATTCTTTTAGTGTGGTGATATATGTGATGTAGATATTTAAAATTTTAAAATAAAAAATACTTTGAAGAGTGCTATAAAATTTGTGATATTCTGGCAAAATAAAACTGTTATTTTATCTATTTCAATGCAATCCATTCGCTGATTTTCTGACCACACAACTACCCAGCAATAATTGAGACGCTTGAAGCATAGTATTCTCCGTGCGTAAACCAGCCACTGTCAATTAACTTTTATGTTAAATTTACTACAAGAAAGCGACCCATTAACAAATTAAAAACAGTATTATGACAAAAATGCACACCATAGATAAATTTTACTTACATTAAAACATGCACATTGCTATATCTATTTATAATTATAAATGGAAAAATAGTTTAAAATGAAAATCTATTTAATGCGTATGATTTAGAAAATGTCATTCTATTGAAATATATGTTTAATATTATGAAATACAACAAATGTCTGTGGGTAATAAGGAGGCCACAGATCAGATGCAACAGCAATTTATGTTTTAGTATTAATTATCCAAGAAATTCTGTTACTTTTAGCTAAGGTAATATTATTGATTACCTTAAAATTAAATAAAATATGTTAAATTAATGCATCATGACTTGGAGTTTTACAAACGAAAGGCAAGTACAGGTCATTTCAATAATTTACAATCAAAAGGCAGATGCAGGTCCCTTCCCCTCTTTCTCCCACCACTGACCACACGACCCGCGGAGCAACATGTACCGCTTAATTGTGCGGTGTATAAAAAGGACCAACATGGACCGCTCATTACACGCGGACCAGCATGTGGACAAAAGTTTTTATATATTAAAAAATATTAGCATACATTTATCAAGCAAGTTATAAAACATAAATGTATGCTGAGAACAAATTCATAATACGGTTATATGGCGGTTTAAATAGGGGGCTTGATGGACCTGCATGGGTCGCTGTATAACACAGGACCATCAAGTGCCTCGTTTCCGTAAATATATATATATATATATATATATATATTATATATATATATATATATATGTATATATATATATATATAGTATATATATATATATATATATATATATATATATGTATATATATATATATATGTATATATATATATAATATATATATATAATTGTCTTAGATATTGCATTACAATTTATACTGATGCATTCTGTTTATTACGTTATCATAATATGCAAATTGCTGTCTTAAGCACTTCTTACGATTTTAAAATTGATAACATTATTTTATATCTTTTTACTATACATATTTCATTACACATGGCGTTCATTAAAGAAGAGATTTTGGAAAATCATTCCAATAGATATTTTTCAGTTTTGTTACAAATTACTTGTACAAATTCTATATGTACTAACATCTAATAAATACATTGTGTTTTTTTTTATTCTTTTATTGAAAATTGTGAACATTTTTTTTATAAAAGCACTTAATCAGTGACACATAATTTAGGCTTTCTTTAAATTTTAGATATAATTAAAACACAAATAGTTTCAATAAATTAATCTAAAAATTGGGAAAAATCACTTGGTTGCAACAGTTGCCCAGATATCCAAAATTTTAATTGGTGTAATCAGTCTATGGTCGACTGATCTCTCTGAGGATTGTCACTAAATAGTAATCAGTCGTTGAGCAAAAGTGAGCAAACTTTAGTGTTATGGGACAGGATGAAGGACCAGTGTATCCTGATTCTAGAAGAATAGAAGTTTTTTTAAAAAAAAAGGAAAATGCATTTACGCACACAGGTGGCCAGCCTGTAGTGTGGGACTCTCACAAGGTGGTAAACTACCCACTAAAAACCTCCTCTACACTTCAGGATCCCAACCCGGAAACTGTTTGTCACATTACTTCAGGTTAGGTCTGAATTTTACCTAAGCCCTCAGGGCTCGCGCCTATCTAGCCATCAGAAATTCAAAGGTCTAAACCGCATTTAGGTCTAGATCTATCTTTTTAGCGCGGAGAATACCCTGGACAAAATGAGACACACAGTTCCAGTTGTCCTGACCCTCCAGCATCACTTGGCAGACAGAGTCCACCGAAAAAAAACACCCAGAGTGCGTGTTACCTCAAGGCGGGGCCTTTCTCAATGTGGGCAGCGGAAGAATGTATGCTCCGCATCATCGGGAACACCCGGGCAATAAATGCAGTCCGGTGAACTGGTCTTTCGCATCAAGAAACAGTAGGACTGAAAATATCCATGACCGGTGAGAAACTGGGTGAGGTAATAGTCCACCTCACCATGTCGCCGTTTCACTTAAAGCTGGACCATCGGTATCAGCCGAGCTGTCCAACGTCCTCGGGTCTCTTGATCCCACAACTCCTGCCATTGCCGGTAGGTGCGGGTACGCTCTTCTGATGTGGCACGTTTCTTGCCGATCTCGCCTTTTTCGCTGGTATATTGCTTTCCTCTCCTCAGCCAGAAGTTTGACCGGGATGACTCCAGCAATCACCAGGACGGCAGGCTCAGAAACTGTACGATATGCTGATGCGACTCTGAGAGCTGCTTGTCGCTGCACCCGAGCAAGCCGCATCCGATACACCTCCTTATTTAATGCATCTGCCCACACCTCAGCTCCGTACAGGAGGACGGACTGGACTGCAGACATGAGGAGCCGTCTTCGGCTAGACCTGGGACCACCGACGTTGGCCATTAGCCTACTAAGGGATTGCACTCCCTTAGCGGCCTTGTCCGCAGTACGGAAGATTTGGTCTCTCCAGGTCAGCTTATTGTCCACCATAACCCCAAGGTACTTGGCGGCACGAGTAGATTGGACAGTTACCCCACCCACGCGAAGTGGAACGACAGTGTCAATCCTCTTCTTAGTCAAGATTACAATCTATGTCTTAGCCAAAGCAAGAGATAGCCCGTGATCCTCCATCCAGTTGTTCACGGCGCGCATGACTTGGTTCAGTTTCAGCTGAGCTAGCTCAACGTTGCGTGCGGCAATCAGTGCTGCGACGTCATCGGCGTACCCAACTAAAACTGTCTCATCCGGCATCTAGGACCTCAGAAGGCTGTCATAGGAGACATTCCAGAGATCCGGACCCAGGATTGAGCCCTGCGCGGCGCCGGAGGTCACATTCATTGTCCGCGTCCCTTCTTTAGTGTCGTATATAAGGACTCGGGCCCGAAGATAGTCTTCGATGAGCCTGAGCAGGTACGCTGGGATGCAAAAGGTGTTCCGCAATGCATCTAACATATCAGCCCATCTCGCCGAATTGAAAGTGTTCCCTTCCTTTTGGTTCGCTGTTCCACTTCCCAACGTAAGTTGGAATAAAAGTATTTCTTTGTAATAAATCAATTAAAGGGTGTTACCTATATTTAGGAAATGATTTCAGACAACAAATATTTTTATTATGAAAGGATGAATGTACGTATACTTAAAACAATTCTTTTATTTAGACGAGGAAGTGGAAACCAACGTACAAGTTAGTAACGAAGCGTGTGCTGTTGGTCGCGGACAACCATGGGAGGGAGCTTCATCATCTCCTGGAGAGGTCCAGTGACTATTCTGTGACGGCCGTAGTGTGTCACAACGGCAATTTAAATTACATTTTGGACCACGCTGTGCTCTATGAAAATGAAAACTATGACGAAATAATTATCATGGCCGGGACGAACGACATTAACGACCAAGGGTACGTGAACAATGATTTTTTAATACACTAGGCAAGTTGATTAAACTGTCCAAATTGAACAATCTAACTATTATTGACTTGCCTAGGATAAGAGATTTTTTTTCGCCTACCGTGCATCGTGCACGTGCAAGCCTGAATTTTACATTAAAGACTTTAAATTGTGCCCATTTCATTGACATTACTAATTTTAAAAGACAATTTTTCACTTCTCATGGCTTGCACATGAACATGCACGGCAAGCTTGAACTTGCTACAGTCATTTTAAATACAATTTGTGTCATATCTGAAAAAAATTATCTTTACTTTGCACGAACAAGTACGGCGCATTAGACGCCCAAAAAACTAAATTTCTGTTGGTAGAGTGTTGTCATTTACTCGTGGATTTAGTGATTGATTTTCATTTTCTACGGTTCTAAATTCCAATTACTTTTTCCATTTATCATTGTAATTAATTTAATTTAACATGATGCCTCAAAATCGACGCGTAGAGTTGCCCGATTGTAGGGTCCTGCTACGTAGATTGTCGACAGAAGAAATTGGCAACTATTTGGCCGTTCGTGACGTACGAATTGCCGTTAACGAGCGGCCAAATAATGAGGCCGAAATTAATATTGTTCTGCCCCGTGGAAATAATGTAAATATCAATGACATTGTGAATCCACGAGTAAACCCGCCACGTCGCGTCCTTCCTCCGAGGAGGCGACATGCTGACGTGCCCCACCGGGTTACGTATAGGACTGCCCTGTTGTATGGAGCCGAATCGGTAGAAAATGTTCCGATCAGTTCATTGGGACGTTTTCAGGTACGTTGTCGTATGTGTGACGCCAAATATTTTGCTGAAGAAGCCTGTAATCGGCAAGGACTGTACATGCAATGTTGCAATTTGGGTAAGGTTGAAATTCCTGCACTTGGCCCGTGTCCAGAAGAACTACGTGGTTTTCTGACCGGAGAAGACGCGGCGGACGTTGATTTTCGCAGAAACATCAGAACGGTAAATTCAAATTTTGCAATGGCGTCATTCAAAGCACAATCGCCCGTTGACAGGAATGTAGGCCAAGGTCAGTGGTGTTTCTGCATCTCGGGCCTAGTGTATCATTACACGGAACCGGTTCCGGTTCGGATGGCTCCTTTACACAAGCTGAATCAGCTCTATTTCATAGACACTGAGGAGGCTTGCCAAGAAAGAAACGCCCTTATTAGAGATCGCGTAAGGGAAGCCACGTTCCGAACAATTGACCAAATGATGTAAAAGCATTTCATATATTGTTTTCTATTTCAGTTTGGTGCCGTTCCGGCCAGAAAAGTGATTTCTACAGTGAAGTTAGTAATATTTCATTATAGTAAATAATTTTATTTTAGTATTTGACATGTACAGCATTATATCATGATTCTTATGTCTTCATTCTAGCAAATTTCAAGCGGCTTATATTTTTGTACTGTACAGATGAAAAGTTATCAATTAGTATACATGATATATAAAATTAAAATGAATTGCTATTGAGTGTTGTTTGATATTTAAAAAATCGGAAAAGAAAGTAATTTCTTTATTGCAAACCTTTCATTTTTGTGGAGAAACAGTTGCTATAAGGATTGCTGACTTGAAATGTATTACGTTACACATGCGGTAAGAGCATTTCATATATTGTTTTCTATTTTAGTTTGATGCCGTTGGTTACACCAACTATTTTGTACCGTCAATTAAGTAATTTTTCATTAGAAATTATAACTTATTTAAATATGGAACGAAATTTCCGTGTACATTGTAAACAGCGTTTTGATATTACAAGTTTCAATTAATAATGTATCTATACAACGTTAAATGAATAATAATAATTTACATGAGGAATTCCTTTATAATATGGTTTAAAGTAAATGTAACGGTCCATTTATATAATTTAACATACTAATTGAATTTATTTGTTCTATTTAATGAATTTAAAAATACATTAGTAGCAATAATATTGTGTTGACAACAATGGAAAAAACTTTTTTTTTAAGAACTGAAAAACCAAAATTTCTTTTTGTTTTCAGACTAAAGTTGTTTTAGATCACCATTTTATAATGTGTTTTTACATTATCCCTGAAATTAAACATATTTAATTTTCATGTTAAATTTAGAACATTATAAACATTTGAATTTTTATATACTTTCCTGTAACGTGTTGAATTTCAAACATTGTGCTAATTGTATCAAATACATTGTTTCATGTGATAACGCTGCACTTTTTGTTAAACTTTGACAATTTCATTTACAGCAACGTCATTGTCACCACTGGCCTTTCCAGTGAGTGTTTCCACCCATTTTGTTACGTGTTCCACTTCCCAACGTAAGTTGAAATAAAAGTATTTCTTTGTAATAATAATGAATTCAAGTGTGTTACCTATATTTACGAAATGATTTCAGACAACTAATATTTTTTATTATGGAAGGATGAATGTACGTATACTTAAAAGAATTCTGTTATTTAGATGGGGAAGTGGAAACCTTCGTACAAGGTTATCACCAAGCGTGTGCTGTTGGTCACGGACAGCCATGGGAGGGAGCTCCATCATCTCCTGGAGAGGTCCAGTGACTATTCAGTGACTGCAATTGTGTCCCCCAACGGCACCATGAATTACATCTTGGACAATGCACTCATTCACCAAGAGAAGTACGATGAAGTAGTAGTCATGGCTGGGACCAACGACATTAACGACCAAGGGTACGTGAACATTGATTTTTTTAATGCACTAAGCAAGATAATTGAACTGTGTAAATTGAACAATGTTACTATTATTAACTTGCCTAGGAGGAGAGATGCTGTTTCGCCTGCCGTGCATCGTGCACGTGCAAGCCTGAATTTGACATTAAAGAATTTAAATAGTGCCAATTTTATTAACATTTCTGATTTCAAAAGACAATTTTTTACATCTCATGGCTTGCACATGAATATGCACGGCAAGCATGAACTTGCTGCTGTCATTTTAAATTCAATTGGTGACAAATCTGAGAAGAAAATTATCTTTACTTTGCACGAACAAGTACGGCGCATTAGACGCCCAAAAAACTAAATTCTGTTGGTAGAGTGTTGTCATTTACTCGTGGATTTAGTGATTGATTTTCATTTTCTACGGTTCTAAACTCCAATTACTTTTTCCATTTATCATTGTAATTAGTTTAATTTAACATGATGCCTCAAAATCGACGCGTAGAGTTGCCCGATTGTAGGGTCCTGCTACGTAGATTGTCGACAGAAGAAATTGGCAACTATTTGGCCGTTCGTGACGTACGAATTGGCGTTAACGAGCGGCCAAATAATGAGGCCGATATTAATATTGTTCTGCCCCGTGGAAATAATGTAAATATCAATGACATTGTGAATCCACGAGTAAACCCGCCACGTCGCGTCCTTCCTTTGAGGAGGCGACATGCTGACGTACCCCACCGGGTTACGTATAGGACTGCCCTGTTGTATGGAGCCGAATCGGTAGAAAATGTTCCGATCAGTTCATTGGGACGTTTTCAGGTACGTTGTCGTATGTGTGACGCCAAATATTTTGCTGAAGAAGCCTGTAATCGGCAAGGACTGTACATGCAATGTTGCAATTTGGGTAAGGTTGAAATTCCTGCACTTGGCCCGTGTCCAGAAGAACTACGTGGTTTTCTGACCGGAGAAGACGCGGCGGACGTTGAGTTTCGCAGAAACATCAGAACGGTAAATTCAAATTTTGCAATGGCGTCATTCAAAGCACAATCGCCTGTTGACAGGAATGTAGGCCAAGGTCATTGGTGTTTCTGCATCTCGGGCCAAGTGTATCATTACACGGAACCGGTTCCGGTTCGGATGGCTCCTTTAAACAAACTGAATCAGCTCTATTTCATAGACACTGAGGAGGCTTGCCAAGAAAGAAACGCCCTTATTAGAGATCGCGTAAGGGAAGCCACGATCCGAACAATTGACCAAATGATGTAAAAGCATTTCATATATTGTTTTCTATTTCAGTTTGGTGCCGTTCCGGCCAGAAAAGTGATTTCTACAGTGAAGTTAGTAATTTTTCATTATAGTAAATAATTTTATTTTAGTATTTGACATGTACAGCATTATATCATGATTCTTATGTCTTCATTCTAGCAAATTTCAAGCGGGTTATATTTTTGTACTGTACAGATAATAAGTATTCAATTAGTATACATGATATAAAAAATTAAAATGATTGCTATTGAGTGTTGTTTGATATTTAAAAAATCGGAAAAGAAAGTAATTTCTTTATTGCAAACCTTTCATTTTTGTGGAGAAACAGTTGCTATAAGGATTGTTGACTTGAAATGTATTACGTTACAAATGCGGTAAGAGCATTTCATATATTGTTTTCTATTTTAGTTTGGTGCCGTTGGTTACACCAACTATTTTGTACCGTCAATTAAGTAATTTTTCATTAGAAATTATAACTTATTTAAATATGGAACGAAATTTCGTGTACATTGTAAACAGCGTTTTGATACTACAAGTTTCAATTAATAATGTATCTATACAACGTTAAATGAATAATAATAATTTACATGAGGAATTCCTTTATAATATGGTTAAAAGTAAATGTAACGGTCCATTTATATAATTTACCATACTAATTGAATTTATTTGTTCTATTTAATGAATTTAAAAATACTTTAGTAGCAATAATATTGTGTTGACAACAATGGAAAAAACTTTTTTTTAAGAACTGAAAAACCAAAATTTCTTTTTGTTTTCAGACTAACGTTGTTTTAGATCACCATTTTATAGTGTGTTTTACATTATCCCTGAAATTAAACGTATTTAATTTTCATGTTAAATGTAGAACATTATAAACATTTGAATTTTTTATATACTTTCCTGTAACGTGTTGAATTTCAAACATTGTGCTAATTGTATCAAATACATTGTTTCATGTGATAATGCTGCACTTTTTGTTAAACTTTGACAATTTCATTTACAGCAACGTCATTGTCACCACTGGCCTTTCCAGTGAGTGTTTCCACCCATTTTGTTACGTGTTCCACTTCCCAACGTAAGTTGAAATAAAAGTATTTCTTTGTAATAATAATGAATTCAAGTGTGTTACCTATATTTACGAAATGATTTCAGACAACTAATATTTTTTATTATGGAAGGATGAATGTACGTATACTTAAAAGAATTCTGTTATTTAGATGGGGAAGTGGAAACCTTCGTACAAGGTTATCACCAAGCGTGTGCTGTTGGTCACGGACAGCCATGGGAGGGAGCTCCATCATCTCCTGGAGAGGTCCAGTGACTATTCAGTGACTGCAATTGTGTCCCCCAACGGCACCATGAATTACATCTTGGACAATGCACTCATTCACCAAGAGAAGTACGATGAAGTAGTAGTCATGGCTGGGACCAACGACATTAACGACCAAGGGTACGTGAACAATGATTTTTTTAATGCACTAGGCAAGTTAATTGAACTGTGTAAATTGAACAATGTTACTATTATTAACTTGCCTAGGAGGAGAGATGCTGTTTCGCCTGCCGTGCATCGTGCACGTGCAAGCCTGAATTTGACATTAAAGAATTTAAATAGTGCCAATTTTATTAACATTTCTGATTTCAAAAGACAATTTTTTACATCTCATGGCTTGCACATGAATATGCACGGCAAGCATGAACTTGCTGCTGTCATTTTAAATTCAATTGGTGACAAATCTGAGAAGAAAATTATCTTTACTTTGCACGAACAAGTACGGCGCATTAGACGCCCAAAAAACTAAATTCTGTTGGTAGAGTGTTGTCATTTACTCGTGGATTTAGTGATTGATTTTCATTTTCTACGGTTCTAAATTCCAATTACTTTTTCCATTTATCATTGTAATTAGTTTAATTTAACATGATGCCTCAAAATCGACGCGTAGAGTTGCCCGATTGTAGGGTCCTGCTACGTAGATTGTCGACAGAAGAAATTGGCAACTATTTGGCCGTTCGTGACGTACGAATTGCCGTTAACGAGCGGCCAAATAATGAGGCCGAAATTAATATTGTTCTGCCCCGTGGAAATAATGTAAATATCAATGACATTGTGAATCCACGAGTAAACCCGCCACGTCGCGTCCTTCCTTTGAGGAGGCGACATGCTGACGTACCCCACCGGGTTACGTATAGGACTGCCCTGTTGTATGGAGCCGAATCGGTAGAAAATGTTCCGATCAGTTCATTGGGACGTTTTCAGGTACGTTGTCGTATGTGTGACGCCAAATATTTTGCTGAAGAAGCCTGTAATCGGCAAGGACTGTACATGCAATGTTGCAATTTGGGTAAGGTTGAAATTCCTGCACTTGGCCCGTGTCCAGAAGAACTACGTGGTTTTCTGACCGGAGAAGACGCGGCGGACGTTGAGTTTCGCAGAAACATCAGAACGGTAAATTCAAATTTTGCAATGGCGTCATTCAAAGCACAATCGCCCGTTGACAGGAATGTAGGCCAAGGTCATTGGTGTTTCTGCATCTCGGGCCAAGTGTATCATTACACGGAACCGGTTCCGGTTCGGATGGCTCCTTTACACAAGCTGAATCAGCTCTATTTCATAGACACTGAGGAGGCTTGCCAAGAAAGAAACGCCCTTATTAGAGATCGCGTAAGGGAAGCCACGATCCGAACAATTGACCAAATGATGTAAAAGCATTTCATATATTGTTTTCTATTTCAGTTTGGTGCCGTTCCGGCCAGAAAAGTGATTTCTACAGTGAAGTTAGTAATTTTTCATTATAGTAAATAATTTTATTTTAGTATTTGACATGTACAGCATTATATCATGATTCTTATGTCTTCATTCTAGCAAATTTCAAGCGGGTTATATTTTTGTACTGTACAGATAATAAGTATTCAATTAGTATACATGATATAAAAAATTAAAATGAATTGCTATTGAGTGTTGTTTGATATTTAAAAAATCGGAAAAGAAAGTAATTTCTTTATTGCAAACCTTTCATTTTTGTGGAGAAACAGTTGCTATAAGGATTGTTGACTTGAAATGTATTACGTTACAAATGCGGTAAAAGCATTTCATATATTGTTTTCTATTTTAGTTTGGTGCCGTTGGTTACACCAACTATTTTGTACCGTCAATTAAGTAATTTTTCATTAGAAATTATAACTTATTTAAATATGGAACGAAATTTCGTGTACATTGTAAACAGCGTTTTGATACTACAAGTTTCAATTAATAATGTATTTATACAACGTTAAATGAATAATAATAATTTACATGAGGAATTCCTTTATAATATGGTTTAAAAGTAAATGTAACGGTCCATTTATATAATTTACCATACTAATTGAATTTATTTGTTCTATTTAATGAATTTAAAAATACTTTAGTAGCAATAATATTGTGTTGACAACAATGGAAAAAACTTTTTTTTAAGAACTGAAAAACCAAAATTTCTTTTTGTTTTCAGACTAACGTTGTTTTAGATCACCATTTTATAGTGTGTTTTACATTATCCCTGAAATTAAACGTATTTAATTTTCATGTTAAATGTAGAACATTATAAACATTTGAATTTTTATATACTTTCCTGTAACGTGTTGAATTTCAAACATTGTGCTAATTGTATCAAATACATTGTTTCATGTGATAATGCTGCACTTTTTGTTAAACTTTGACAATTTCATTTACAGCAACGTCATTGTCACCACTGGCCTTTCCAGTGAGTGTTTCCACCCATTTTGTTACGTGTTCCACTTCCCAACGTAAGTTGAAATAAAAGTATTTCTTTGTAATAATAATGAATTCAAGTGTGTTACCTATATTTACGAAATGATTTCCACAACTAATATTTTTTATTATGGAAGGATGAATGTACGTATACTTAAAAGAATTCTGTTATTTAGATGGGGAAGTGGAAACCTTCGTACAAGGTTATCACCAAGCGTGTGCTGTTGGTCACGGACAGCCATGGGAGGGAGCTCCATCATCTCCTGGAGAGGTCCAGTGACTATTCAGTGACTGCAATTGTGTCCCCCAACGGCACCATGAATTACATCTTGGACAATGCACTTATTCACCCAGAGAAGTACGATGAAGTAGTAGTCATGGCTGGGACCAACGACATTAACGACCAAGGGTACGTGAACAATGATTTTTTTAATGCACTAGGCAAGTTAATTGAACTGTGTAAATTGAACAATGTTACTATTATTAACTTGCCTAGGAGGAGAGATGCTGTTTCGCCTGCCGTGCATCGTGCACGTGCAAGCCTGAATTTGACATTAAAGAATTTAAATAGTGCCAATTTTATTAACATTTCTGATTTCAAAAGACAATTTTTTACATCTCATGGCTTGCATATGAATATGCACGGCAAGCATGAACTTGCTGCTGTCATTTTAAATTCAATTGGTGACAAATCTGAGAAGAAAATTATCTTTACTTTGCACGAACAAGTACGGCGCATTAGACGCCCAAAAAACTAAATTCTGTTGGTAGAGTGTTGTCATTTACTCGTGGATTTAGTGATTGATTTTCATTTTCTACGGTTCTAAATTCCAATTACTTTTTCCATTTATCATTGTAATTAATTTAATTTAACATGATGCCTCAAAATCGACGCGTAGAGTTGCCCGATTGTAGGGTCCTGCTACGTAGATTGTCGACAGAATAAATTGTCAACTATTTGGCCGTTCGTGACGTACGAATTGCCGTTAACGAGCGGCCAAATAATGAGGCCGAAATTAATATTGTTCTGCCCCGTGGAAATAATGTAAATATCAATGACATTGTGAATCCACGAGTAAACCCGCCACGTCGCGTCCTTCCTTTGAGGAGGCGACATGCTGACGTACCCCACCGGGTTACGTATAGGTCTGCCCTGTTGTATGGAGCCGAATCGGTAGAAAATGTTCCGATCAGTTCATTGGGACGTTTTCAGGTACGTTGTCGTATGTGTGACGCCAAATATTTTTGCTGAAGAAGCCTGTAATCGGCAAGGACTGTACATGCAATGTTGCAATTTGGGTAAGGTTGAAATTCCTGCACTTGGCCCGTGTCCAGAAGAACTACGTGGTTTTCTGACCGGAGAAGACGCGGCGGACGTTGAGTTTCGCAGAAACATCAGAACGGTAAATTCAAATTTTGCAATGGCCTCATTCAAAGCACAATCGCCCGTTGACAGGAATGTAGGCCAAGGTCATTGGTGTTTCTGCATCTCGGGCCAAGTGTATCATTACACGGAACCGATTCCGGTTCGGATGGCTCCTTTACACAAGCTGAATCAGCTCTATTTCATAGACACTGAGGAGGCTTGCCAAGAAAGAAACGCCCTTATTAGAGATCGCGTAAGGGAAGCCACGTTCCGAACAATTGAGACCAAATGATGTAAAAGCATTTCATATATTGTTTTCTATTTCAGTTTGGTGCCGTTCCGGCCAGAAAAGTGATTTTCTACAGTGAAGTTAGTAATTTTTCATTATAGTAAATAATTTTATTTTAGTATTTGACATGTACAGCATTATATCATGATTCTTATGTCTTCATTCTAGCAAATTTCAAGCGGGCTTATATTTTTGTACTGTACAGATGAAAAGTATTCAATTAGTATACATGATATAAAAAATTAAAATGATTGCTATTGAGTGTTGTTTGATATTTAAAAAATCGGAAAAGAAAGTAATTTCTTTATTGCAAACCTTTCATTTTTGTGGAGAAACAGTTGCTATATAAGGATTGTTGACTTGAAATGTATTACGTTACAAATGCGGTAAGAGCATTTCATATATTGTTTTCTATTTTAGTTTGGTGGCGTTGGTTACACCAACTATTTTGTACCGTCAATTAAGTAATTTTTCATTAGAAATTATAACTTTTTTAAATATGGAACTAAATTTCGTGTACATTGTAAACAGCGTTTTGATACTACAAGTTTCAATTAATAATGTATTTATACAACTTTATATGAATAATAATAATTTACATAAGGAATTCCTTTATAATATGGTTTAAAAGTAAATGTAACGGTCCATTTATATAATTTAACATACTAATTGAATTTATTTGTTCTATTTAATGAATTTAAAAATACTTTAGTAGCAATAATATTGTGTTGACAACAATGGAAAAAACATTTTTTTCTCTTTTAAGAACTGAAAAACCAAAAATTTCTTTTTTTTTTTTCAGACTAACGTTGTTTTGGATGACCATTTTATAGTGTGTTTTACATTATCACTGAAATTAAACATAATATTTAATTTTCATGTTTAATGTAGAACATTATAAACGTTTGAATTTTTATATACTATCCTGTAACGTGTTGAATTTCAAACATTGTGCTAATTGTATCAAATACATTGTTTCATGTGATAATGCTGCACTTTTTGTTAAACTTTGACAATTTCATTTACAGCAACGTCATTGTCACCACTGGCCTTTCCAGTGAGTGTTTCCTCCCATTTTGTTACGTGTTCCACTTCCCAACGTAAGTTGAAATAAAAGTATTTCTTTGTAATAATAATGAATTCAAGTGTTTTACCTATATTTACGAAATGATTTCAGACAACTGATATTTTTTAGTATGGAAGGATGAATGTACGTATACTTAAAAGAATTCTGTTATTTAGATGGGGAAGTGGAAACCTTCGTACAAGGTTATCACCAAGCGTGTGCTGTTGGTCACGGAAAGCCATGGGAGAGAGCTCCATCATCTCCTGGAGAGGTCCAGTGACTATTCAGTGACTGCAATTGTGTCCCCCAACGGCACTATGAATTACATCTTGGACAATGCACTCATTCACCAAGAGAAGTACGATGAAGTGGTAGTCATGGCTGGGACCAACGACATTAACGACCAAGGGTACGTGAACAATGATTTTTTTAATGCACTAGGAAAGTTAATTGAACTGTGTAAATTGAACAAAGTTACTATTATTGACTTGCCTAGGAGGAGAGATGCTGTTTCGCCTGCCATGCATCGTGCACGTGCAAGCCTGAATTTGACATTAAAGAATTTAAATTGTGCAAATTTTATTGACATTTCCAACTTCAAAAAGAGACTTTTTACATCTCATGGCTTGCACATGAATATGCACGGCAAGCATGAACTTGCTGCTGTCATTTTAAATTCAATTGGTGACAAATCTGAGAAGAAAATTATCTTTACTTTGCACGAACAAGTACGGTGCATTAGACGCCCAAAAAACTAAATTCTGTTGGTAGAGTGTTGTCATTTACTCGTGGATTTAGTGATTGATTTTCATTTTCTACTGTTTTAAATTCCAATTACTTTTTCCATTTATCATTGTAATTAATTTAATTTAACATAATGCCTCAAAATCGACGCGTAGAGTAGCCCGAATGTAGGGTCCTGCTACGTAGATTGTCGACAGAATAAATTGGCAACTATTTGGCCGTTCGTGACGTACGAATTGCCGTTAACGAGCGGCCAAATAATGAGGCCGAAATTAATATTGTTCTGCCCCGTGGAAATAATGTAAATATCAATGACATTGTGAATCCACAAGTAAACCCGCCACGTCGCGTCCTTCCTCCGATGAGGCGACATGCTGACGTACCCCACCGGGTTACGTATAGGTCTGCCCTGTTGTATGGAGCCGAATCGGTGGAAAATGTTCCGATGAGTTCATTGGGACGTTTTCAGGTACGTTGTCGTATGTGTGACGCCAAATATTTTTCTGAAGAAGCCTGTAATCGGCAAGGACTGTACATGCAATGTTGCAATTTGGGTAAGGTTGAAATTCCTGCACTTGGCCCGTGTCCAGAAGAACTACGTGGTTTTCTGACCGGAGAAGACGCGGCGGACGTTGAGTTTCGCAGAAACATCAGAACGGTGAATTCAAATTTTGCAATGGCCTCATTCAAAGCACAATCGCCCGTTGACAGGAATGTAGGCCAAGGTCATTGGTGTTTCTGCATCTCGGGCCAAGTGTATCATTACACGGAACCGATTCCGGTTCGGATGGCTCCTTTACACAAGCTGAATCAGCTCTATTTCATAGACACTGAGGAGGCTTGCCAAGAAAGAAACGCCCTTATTGAAGATCGCGTAAGGGAAGCCACGATCCGAACAATTGAGACCAAATGATGTAAAAGCATTTCGTACATTGTTTTCTTTTTCAGTTTGGTGCCGTTCCGGCCAGAAAAGTGATTTCTACAGTGAAGTTAGTAATTTTTCATAATAGTAAATAATTTTATTTTAGTATTTGACATGTACAGCATTATATCATGATTCTTATGTATTCATTCTAGCAAATTTCAAGCGGCTTATATTTTTGTACTGTACAGATAATAAGTATTCAATTAGTATACATGATATAAAAAATTAAAATGAATTGCTGTTGAGTGTTGTTTGATATTTAAAAAATCGGAAAAGAAAGTAATTACTTTATGCAAACCTTTCATTTTTGTGGAGAAACAGTTGCTACTCGTATAAGGATTGTTGACTTGAAATGTATTACGTTACAAATGCTTTAAAAGCATTTCATATATTGTTTTCTATTTTAGTTTGGTGGCGTTGGTTACACCAACTATTTTGTACCGTCAATTAAGTAATTTTTCATTAGAAATTATAACTTATTTAAATATGGAACGAAATTTCGTGTACGTTGTAAACAGCGTTTTGATACTACAAGTTTCAATTAATAATGTATTTATACAACGTTAAATGAATAATAATAATTTACATGATGAATTCCTTTATAATATGGTTTAAAGTAAATGTAACGGTCCATTTATATAATTTAACATATTAATTGAATTTATTTGTTCTATTTAATGAATTTAAAAATACTTTAGTAGCAATAATATTGCGTTGACAACAATTGAAAAAACTTCTTTTTTTTAAGAACTGAAAAACGCCGTATTTGGCCGTTCGTGACGTACGAATTGCCGTTAACGAGCGGCCAAATAATGAGGCCGAAATTAATATTGTTCTGCCCCGTGGAAATAATGTAAATATCAATGACATTGTGAATCCACAAGTAAACCCGCCACGTCGCGTCCTTCCTCCGATGAGGCGACATGCTGACGTACCCCACCGGGTTACGTATAGGTCTGCCCTGTTGTATGGAGCCGAATCGGTGGAAAATGTTCCGATCAGTTCATTGGGACGTTTTCAGGTACGTTGTCGTATGTGTGACGCCAAATATTTTTCTGAAGAAGCCTGTAATCGGCAAGGACTGTACATGCAATGTTGCAATTTGGGTAAGGTTGAAATTCCTGCACTTGGTCCGTGTCCAGAAGAACTACGTGGTTTTCTGACCGGAGAAGACGCGGCGGACGTTGAGTTTCGCAGAAACATCAGAACGGTGAATTCAAATTTTGAAATGGTGTCATTCAAAGCACAATCGCCTGTTGACAGAAATGTCGGCCAGGGTCATTGGTGTTTCTGCATCTTGGGCCAAGTGTATCATTACACGGAACCGATTCCGGTTCGGATGGCTCCTTTACACAAGCTGAATCAGCTCTATTTCATAGACACTGAGGAGGCTTGCCAAGAAAGAAACGCCCTTATTGAAGATCGCGTAAGGGAAGCCACGATCCGAACAATTGAGACCAAATGATGTAAAAGCATTTTATATATTGTTTTATATTTCAGTTTGATGCCGTTTCGGCCAGAAAAGTGATTTCTACAGTGAAGTTAGTAATTTTTTATTATTGTAAATAATTTTATTTTAATATTTGACATGTACAGCATTATATCGTGATTCTTATGACCTCATTCTAGCAAATTTCAAGCGGCTTATGTTTTTGTACTGTACAGATGAAAAGTATTCAATTAGTATACATGTAATATATAATTAAAATGAATTGGTATTGAGTATTGTTTGATATTTAAAAAATCGGAAAAGGAAGTAATTTGTTTGTTGCAAAGTTTTCACTTTTCTAGAGAAACAATTGCTATCAGGATTGTTGACTT
The DNA here is from genome assembly GCF_021130785.1 of Homalodisca vitripennis. NCBI lineage: Eukaryota > Metazoa > Arthropoda > Insecta > Hemiptera > Cicadellidae > Homalodisca > Homalodisca vitripennis. The sequence continues at coordinate 1,218,941 of NC_060207.1, forward strand.
GAAATGTATTACGTTACAAATGATGTAAAAGCATTTCATACATTGTTTTCTATTTCAGATTGTTGCCGTTCCGGCCAGGAACGTGTGTGTTTACTACAGTGAAGTTAGTAATCTTTCATTATTGTAAATAAATTTATTTCAATATTTGGCATGTACAGCATTATATCATGACTCTTATGTCTTTATTCTAGCAAATTTCAATCGTCTTTTACTTTTTTGTACTACTCAGATGAAAAGTATTCAATTAGTACACATGACATAAGTAATATAAATGAATTGCTATTGAGTGTTGTTTGATATAAAAAAAATCGGAAAAGAAAGTAATTTCTTTGTTGCAAAGATTTCATTTTTCGGAGAAACATTTCCTATCAGGATTGTTGACTTGAAATGTCCTATGTTACAAATGGTGTAAAAGCATTTCATATATTGTTTTTTATTTCAGTTTGGTGCTTTTTCGGCCAATACAATTGGTATTTCTACCGTCAAGTAAGTATTTTTTCATTATTGTAAATAAATTTATTTTAATATTTGGCATGTACAGCATTATATCATGATTCTTATGTCTTCATTCTAGCAAATTTCTATCGTTTGTTACGTTTTTGTACTGTACAGATGAAAAGTATTCAATTAGTATACATAACATAAATAATTAAAATGAATTTGTATTGAGTATTGTTTGATATTAAAAAAATCGGAAAAAAGTAATTTGTTTGTTGCAAAGATTTCATTTTTCTAGAGAAACAGTTGCTATAAGGATTGTTGACTTGAAATGTATTACGTTACAAATGCGGTAAAAGTATTTCATATATTGTTTTCTATTTCAGTTTGGTGCCGTTGGGGACACCAACTATACGTTGTCGTATGTGTGACGCCAAATATTTTGCTTAAGAGGGTTCGGTATCCAAAAAATGAAATTTTTATAAATTTTCGTGTTTTAATATTTTATTATTCTATGACTAATTCCTGACATTTTAATGAAAAAAACTATTAAAATCCGATAATGGGAACTATTTTTATGTTTATTTTGAAAAATATACTACATGCCAACTATTTAGTGTTTTCATTGCAACTGAAGTATTTGTTATCGTAACACAGTTGTATTCTTCCAAACTATGATTTAGATTTATGGGTTGGTACACCTGCCTTGTCTACTAACAAAAAAATACAGCTGTCTATAACTGTCTTCAGTTACAAGAAACCAATTTTGTGTTTGTAAACAAAACAAGTTCTGTTTGGTGGATTGTAGTTACTGTTATTTTGTTTGTAGTGAGCCACACCCCGCTTCCGCTCGCCCGTACCAAGCTAGCTTAACAAAGAACGTGCTCCCATTGGAGCGGAGCGGGGCCCGACTCACGGAGAGAGAGCAAGGAAAGGCAAAGAAAGAACGTGGATGGCCAGCCATAGTGAAAATATAAATATATATTTGAGAAGAAAAAAAACAAGGGGACAAACGCAGACAAAACTACCCAGAAAGGTTGCCTACTCAGGTGCACCTGGAGAACAAAACTATAAGTGGTCAACCCAGACTTATGGATAAAATTAAAAATCTTTATAAATTTAAGTTAAATAGAATTTAGAGCGCCAAATTTCAAACAGGAAAAGCCAAAATCACCCGGAGTCCAGTGGCACAGGGCGGGTTCCTGAAAGGATAGAATTAACCTAAACTTAACTACTTAAAACTAGCTAACAAACTGGATAACAATACTTAAATAACAGGCACACTGAGACAATATCACAGCAGGGTATCACAGAGAAATAATGTCCTCAGGTAGGAAAACCTTAGTAGCCCGCCATGGCACCGGTGTAAGGACCCGGCCCAAGAATCATGGGAGAGGCGGACATTGAAGCTGGAGCTCGTGAACCTCGTCAGTTGACACAGCCGTGTTTAGCCAGACATTTGGGGCAGAACAAAACCCAAAACAAAACCCAAAACTAAATAAAAGGGTAAAAACAAAATAAACTTCACTAGTAACGGTCTGAACAGAAGTGAAAGTCGCTACTCTCTCGATCCAGTCGCAGACGACACCAAAGCCTCGAAGAGTCAACGAGAGCAAACACCAACAACAAAATAAAACACTATAACAAAAAAGAGTCGGGAAAACCGAAAGGGGCAAGAGAATTTGACCCGGCTCAGACACCCCCCCCAAAAGGGAGACTCCCCTCTCCAACAAGGAAACGCAAGAAGCTCTCCCCAGTTAAGGAATTCCCCGGCAAGGCTTTAGATGAGAAATATGTGCCTTTCGATAAACCTTGCCGTTTTGGGGATCTCCCAACAGAGCCGTCACCGGAGTGAGAAACCTAAAGATACGGTGGGGGCCTGTCCACCGATAAGACAACTTTGCAGCCCTTTTGTCCACGGCCGAACTGGTCGGATGAGCTCTACAATATACAAGTTCCCCCTCTCGGAAAGGGTTAGCCACACGCCCCTTGTTATACTTCCTCCTCAGCAATTCCCTAGCCCTGAAAAGATTTCGCCGGGCAGCTGCCCAAGTGCTAGCAACATCAGGAGTACCAGGCGGTGGCAGAAGGTCCCCAATCCTCCAAATATTAGCCAAAGGGTTGTTGGGTGGAAACGTTCTTGTTGTTCTTGGTCCCACGTCTCGTGATTTTTAGCATGGAAAGCGATGAGGGCTGATCGCAGATTACGGTTAAAACGCTCTGCGTGGGAGGGCTGTGGGTAGTAAGGCGAAGTCGTCACATGGCGGATACCGTGCCCAAAGCACATTCTCTTGAATTCATTGGACAAAAACTGAGTTCCATTATCGGATACTATAGTGGTGGGAATTCCGAAATGTTGGAAAATATTGGTACGGAGCACCTTAGTCGTGAGCTGAGCTGTGGCGCTTCGTAACGGAAACAACCAGACGAACTTGGAGAAAGCATCTACACAGACAAGCAGGAACTTATTACCTGACTTGCAACGAGGGAAAGCCCCAACGTAGTCGATGAAAAGCTTCTCCAGAGGTCTCTCCGCCACTTCAGATGACAACAGACCCAGCTTAGCGTTCTGGGCGGGCTTGCTTAACGAGCACAGTTGACATGACCGTACTCGAGCCGCAATGTCCCGATCCATGCCCTTCCAAATGAAGAGGTCCCTAATCTTCGCGATGGTTTTATGTATACCTAAATGACCGCCCACGGGAGAAATATGGAAATAATGAAAAACCATCGGTACAAGAAGACTTGGCAGCACTAATTTGGGCTTTCCCCGCTGCCTAGCTCGACAGCAAAGGGTACCTTGGGACAGAAAGTACGGGGGGTGGGCACCTCCCCCTTGAAGCTCACAGATAATATTGGCCAGCTCGGGATCATTTAGTTGATGAGGGAGGATATCCGAAAAGGCCAGAGGACAGTCAAGCAGCACAGCCCCACATACCGGCTCCAAATCCTGAAGTTGGTCGCCGGGAGTATGGTACATCCTAGAAAGCGTATCGGCAATGATATTTTGCGTGCCACGCACATGTTGCACAATAAATTTAAGGGAAGATATTTGAACGACCCAACGACCAATTTTCCCAAGCTGACGAGGATGAGCGAGGAGCCAAGATAGTGCCTGGTTGTCGGTTTCAAGGAGAAACTCTTTATGTTCTAAAAACCTTCGAAATTTATTTATCCCGAACACAACAGCCAAACACTCCAGCTCATAAACAGATGAACTCTTTTTTTCACAGGGTGTCAATGTGCGTGAAGCATAAGCAATTGGCTGCCTGACGCCATCCACCTCCTGAGACAACACCGCCGCAATAGCCAAGGAGGACGCATCAGTTTGTAAGACGAGTTTTCGACCAACATCCGGCATAGCCAACACAGGAGGCTGCATAACAGCTTCTTTCAACAATTGAAAGGACGTCTGCTGTGTTTCACCCCATTCGAACTTAGCACCCTTCTTGCGAAGCAGATTAAGAGGAGCGGCCAAATCTGCAATATTGGGTATGAAACGCCTGTAAAAATTTATCATTCCCACGAAACGTGCAACTCCCTTTGCATCTTTGGGAGGAGGAAAATCCCTGATCGCCTGGGTCCGAGCTGGATCTATGCAGACGCCCCGGGTGGAAATAAGGTGACCCAGAAAAGAAATCTCACTTTGGGCGAAACTCACCTTTTCCGGGTTGACGGTAAGGCCAGCACCGTCCACGCAACCTAAATAAAACTTCCTCCAGATGGGTCAAATGTTCTTCAAAGCTCTCACTGTATACAAGAAGATCATCCAAATAGTTAAATACAAATTTAAACTTGACGTCATGGAAAATAGAGTCTAATAGTCGGGTAAGAGTTTGAGCTCCCACAGCTAAGCCCATTGGAACACGGGTAAACTGATATAAATTCCAGGGAACACAGAACGCAGTGAGAGGACGAGATTCAGGCTTCAAAGGTATCTGGTGGTAAGCCTGGTTAAGGTCAAATATGGAGAAAAATTTGGCCTTACCAAACCAATCAAATGCCGAATGTAGATCGGGGAGAGGTACCGAGTCAATCTCAATCTGGGAATTAAGCTTTCTATAGTCCAGGACCATTCTGGACTTACCATTTGGCTTAGGGACCAGGAAAGCGGGACTGGCATAACCTGAGCAAGAAGGTTCGATAACTCCATTCTCTAGAAGTTCATTAATGATGCTCCTCAGCGTTTCCATTTTAGGTGGAGCAAGTTTGTAGGGGTGAGAACGAACCGGGCGGGTATCAGTGAGGCGAATCTCGTACTCAAGAAGCTTCGTAACACCCAGTTTTGGTGTGAGTACTTCTGGGAAGCGGCAACAAATGCCCCTTATAGCCTCAGCCTGCTCCACGGTCAGATGCCCCAACGGATCAGGAATGGAAACCCTATCTCCCTCCGCTTCGACTGCAGCAGCCCCATGAGAATATTCATCCGAAAAAGGTATTGACACCCGCCGAGAAAAGCGAAAGAAACACCGGCCATTGCCCAAGTCCAAAATCATGCCAGTCCTCCAAATAAAATTAGCCCCCAAGATAAAAGGAAAACACAACTCCCCTGCCACCAAAAACCGCCACACCCAAGAAAAATGGTGGATTTTGATTTTAAACTGGACTTCATGAGTGATGGGCAAAGGAGAGCGAGACGCCGAACTAGGTTCAACCTGTCGGATGAGACCAGAGGCTGACAACTCCTGGAAAAAACGCAAGGATATCAGGCTGCGTGCTGAACCAGAATCCACAAGGGCCTTCCGGTTCACATCTCCGACAAGGACATCTACACGTGGGCAAACCGAGCAACCCGCTCTCACACCCAATGCAGCCAAGGAAGCAATGGTCTCCTTATTGGTGGATACCTTACAAGATTTGGCTTTATTACCCCTGTTCTTCACCCTAGCAGACATCACGCTACCAGACATATTTAGTCCGGCAACTATATTATTACTAACAATATTAGGTTTTCTTGCCGAAGTGACGGAGTTAACAAGGAGTCCAGTTCCAGGTCCCGGAAGATTAACTAGTCAGGAGGAACCAAAACTCCCACGTGCCCGAGGACAATCCCGCCTCAAGTGACCCCTCTGGTTACAACCAAAACAAGTTGGGGGTTGCCCACGCGGGAGTTGCACCCCCTGCCCTGACCCTGCTGAAACCCGAACCTTTCCAGGAGGTTCACTGGGCAGATGTCCCATCAATCTCTCCCTTAGGAAATCCGCATCCTGGACTCCTCTGGATGCAATGCAGAGACGGTCTAGATCCGCCCAAGACGTGGGTCTTGTGCAGAAAACTAAACGACAACGGTCCTCCAGGTTGATTCCCTCCAGAATAATGTCCACCAGTTGCCTTTCGCTTAAGTCAAGACGTAGTATTTGGGCCACCCCTCGTATCTCGCCGACAAATTGACTAAGCGTCTCTCCGGGTGCCTGTGGGCGATAAATACGTTCAACTCGCAAACGCTCCATGACACGACCAGGTATAAAATATTCAATAACTTGAGCATGAAACTCATCAAAAGGTGATCTTCGCTTGAGACAGTCAAGTAGGCGGTCACTTAGTGGTCTCAAGCAAAAGGGGTCTAAAATTTCCATAAGTACCAAATCGGTCATTCCAGGAAACTCCTGAATTTTGAAAGCTTCCTGAAGAAAAGCAAGGAGGTGATTTAACTCCAATCCATCGGCCTTGGGCATGCTCTGAAGTATAGGTGAGAGTGGGTGGGACAACTTGGCAAAGGCTGAACTAAATAGACCTGAGACATCATGGCCATCAACAACCGTCCCACAACCTACATGATCTATGAACACACGATGTACCGAAGACTTTGAACCTCCAATTGCAGCAGAAATGGCAGAGGATACCAATTCCGAATCTCGGCACCCTGGAGAAACACCCTGAGGACCTGCAGCTCCTCCAAGCTCAGCAATACGAGAAACCGAAATTGACAGAGTAGGAGGCTCCTGAAAGGAGGCCCCTCTCTCTCTGACGGACCTAACCTCACCTAGACTCTCCAGGGCTGACTGTAGTTTTTCAGAAGTAGTAATGGCCCATGCACCAATATCAGCGGTGAGTCCAGGAGCCTTATTAAGCAGTTGCACCCTGGCGCACCAGTGAATAATCAGGGAGCCCAAACGAGCCTTGGCCGACCCAGTTAAAGGCAGTGACCCACTATCAATGTCATCCTCTAATTCTTCCATCCTAGTCTTGCAGCTAGCTAATTCATCTTCCAAACAAAATGATTCCTGCCATGTCCTTTCTAAGTTCAAACAGGCCCTGAGCTGAGCTCTCAACCCCTTTACGTCCTCCCGAGCCTGCTGCCCCCTAGACACGACCTCAAAAACCAGCTCCGGCTTCCGGAGATACTCAGGCACCAAAGAGACGGCCATATCAACTTCAAGACAAACAAAATCTAACTTACTAAACTTAAGTAGTCTTAACTCAAAAGGCAACCAACTGACGAGGCTCAATAAGAGTACCCAGCTCCTACTTCCCTGAGGCAAAAAAAAACCAGTAAAACCCCGCACAAATACAATACTATAAAACACGGAATAACTAACACACAAAACTCAACATTACATGCTCCCAGCCCGGGAAAACCGCTTGGCAAGCCATAACCACGCTCTGCTACCATCTGAGCCACACCCCGCTTCCGCTCGCCCGTACCAAGCTAGTTTAACAAAGAACGTGCTCCCATTGGAGCGGAGCGGGGCCCGACTCACGGAGAGAGAGCAAGGAAAGGCAAAGAAAGAACGTGGATGGCCAGCCATAGTGAAAATATAAATATATATTTGAGAAGAAAAAAAACAAGGGGACAAACGCAGACAAAACTACCCAGAAAGGTTGCCTACTCAGGTGCACCTGGAGAACAAAACTATAAGTGGTCAACCCAGACTTATGGATAAAATTAAAAATCTTTATAAATTTAAGTTAGATAGAATTTAGAGCGCCAAATTTCAAACAGGAAAAGCCAAAATCACCCGGGTTCCTGAAAGGATAGAATTAACCTAAACTTAACTACTTAAAACTAGATAACAAACTGGATAACAATACTTAAATAACAGGCACACTGAGACAATATCACAGCAGGGTATCACAGAGAAATAATGTCCTCAGGTAGGAAAACCTTAGTAGCCCGCCATGGCACCGGTGTAAGGACCTGGCCCAAGAATCATGGGAGAGGCGGACATTGGAGCTGGAGCTCGTGAACCTCGTCAGTTGACACAGCCGTGTTTAGCCAGACATTTGGGGCAGAACAAAACCCAAAACAAAACCCGGGGAAGTGGAAACTTTCATACAAGTCTGTGACAAAGCTTGTGCTGTTGGTCACGGACACCCATGGGAGAGCTTCATCATCTCCTGGAGAGGTCCAGTGAGTACTCTGTGACGGCTATTGTGTCCCCCAACGGCACTTTGAACTACATTGCGGACAACGCTTTATTGTACCAAGAAACTTACGATGAAGTTATAGTCATGGCTGGGACTAACGACATCAATGACCAAGGTTATGTAAATAATGACTTTTTTGATGCACTAGGCAAGTTGATTAAACTGTCTAAATTGAACAATGTTAGTATTATCAACTTGCCTAGGAGGAGAGATGCTGTTTCGCCTGCCGTGCATCGTGCACGTGCAAGCCTGAATGCCACTTTAAAAAATATTAAGTCTGCAAATTTTTATTGACATTTCAAATTTCAAGAGAGACTTTTTCACTTCTCATGGCTTGCACATGAATATGCACGGCAAGCATGAACTTGCTGCTGTCATTTTGAATGCAATTGGTCTAAAATCTGAGAAGAAAATTATATTTACCTTCCACGAACAATTACGGCGCATTAGACGCCCAAAAAACTAAATTTTCTTGGTAGAGTGTTTACATTTACTCGTGGATTTAGTGATTGATTTTAATTTTCCACGGTTTTAAATTCCAATTACTTTTTCAATATCATTGTAATTAATTTAATTTAATATGATGCAACGCGTAGAGTTGCCCGATTGTAGGGTCCTGCTACGTAGATTGTCGACAGTAGAAATTGGCAACTACTTGGCCGTTCGTGACGTACGAATTGCCGTTAACGAGCGGCCAAATAATGAGGCCGAAATTAATATTATTCTGCCCCGTGGAAATAATGTAAATATCAATGACATTGTGAATCCACGAGTAAACCCGCCACGTCGCGTCCTTCCTCCGAGGAGGCGACATGCTGACGTACCCCACCGGGTTACGTATAGGACTGCCCTGTTGTATGGAGCCGAATCGGTGGAAAATGTTCCGATCAGTTCATTGGGACGTTTTAAGGTACGTTGTCGTATGTGTGACGCCAAATATTTTGCTGAAGAAGCCTGTAATCGGCAAGGACTGTACATGCAATGTTGCAATTTGGGTAAGGTTGAAATTCCTGCACTTGGCCCGTGTCCAGAAGAACTACGTGGTTTTCTGACCGGAGAAGACGCGGCGGACGTTGAGTTTCGCAGAAACATTAGAACGGTGAATTCAAATTTTTTAATGGCGTCATTCAAAGCACAATCGCCTGTTAACAGAAATGTCGGCCAGGGTCATTGGTGTTTCTGCATCTCGGGCCAAGTGTATCATTACACGGAACCGGTTCCGGTTCGGATGGCTCCTTTACACAAGCTGATTCAGCTCTATTTCATAGACACTGAGGAGGCTTGCCAAGAAAGAAACGCCCTTATTGAAGATCGCGTAAGGGAAGCCACGATCCGAACAATTGAGACCAAATGATGTAAAAGCATTTCAAATATTGTTTTATATTTCAGTTTGGTGCCGTTTCTGCCAGAAAAGTGATTTCTACAGTGAAGTTAGTAATTTTGTATTATTGTAAATAATTTTATTTTAATATTTGACATGTACAGCATTATATCATGGTTCTTATGACTTCATTCTAGCAAATTTCAAGCGTCTTATATTTTTGTACTGAACAGATGAAAAGTATTCAATTAGTATACATGTAATTCAATTCAATTCAATTCTTTTTATTGCATAAGGTACAAAGAAGTACATCGCAATCGTCAATATAGTCTAAATCTAAACTTAAATATAAAAGTGCTATCAACAAAATTACATTGAATAGTAGTCTAAAGAAAGAAATAAGCACACAAAAACAATTATTTAAATTAAAAGTTAAAAGCCACTGTCGTAGAGGAATTCATTTACACTATAAAATTCCTTTACTATTAAGTATCTTCTCAGGTTTCTTTTAAAAATTATCAGTTCACAAACCTCCTTCAAATTTTGAGAGAGACCATTATAAAAAATTACACCCGCGTGCATCACTCTAATCTCGTGCAAGGACAATCGATGTGAGGGAGTACGAAGCAAAGTGCCGTGCCTCGTCGGGTAGGCATGAGTGCTTCCCACTGACGGAATCTGACACAGATGCTTCCTCATATACATGACAACTCTAAAAATGTAAAGGGATGTCATTGTTAGAATGTTGAGATTCCTAAATAAACCACGGCATGAATGAAGATTTGGGACCCTGCATATGATCCGTACAGCTCTCTTTTGGACCAAAAATGCATGTTCTGCAGGAGAGGCTCCACCCCAGACCTCAATCCCATACGCCAACAACGAAGCGAAACACCCGTGGTAAGCAGTCACTAACCCATCTCTGTCCATAAAAGTACTCAGAGTTCGTAATGCAAAACACACTTGACTCAGTTTACCACACAACCCAGATACATGAGTAGACCACTGCAATCTACTATCGATGGTTACACCCAGGAAACACGTAGATTTAGATGGTTCTAATGAAGTTTCATTTATATTAATCAATAAATCAGAGTGTTGCTTATTTTTGGTTAGAAACTGAATAAATGTGGTTTTCTTAGCATTTAACATTAGGTTATTTTTCGAGAGCTAACTGTCAATATTTACGAGGGAAGAAGATGCTCGTTGGTCCACATCACAATCCGAGCCACCGAGAAGAACCGTAGCATCATCCGCGTAGAGTACCAAATTTGCGTCCCCCCTACACACATGAATATCGTTAATGTAGAGGATAAAAAGTAATGGGCCTAGAATGGAACCCTGCGGCACCCCATACTTGTTCTCAATCAAACTTGATTTCGAAAACCCAACTTGAACGAACTGCTGCCTGTGAGTCAAATACGATTGTAGCCATGAAAGAGCTACGCCTCTAACTCCATAACCTTCCAGCTTAGAACACAACATGCTATGGTCTACACGATCGAACGCCTTTGAAAGGTCGCAAAAGATTCCTAAGGCTGCCTGGCGTTTTTCTAGGTGGTCAATAATTTGGTCAACAAGAGAAATCACTGCGTCAGCTGTTGAATGATTCTGTCTAAATCCAAGCTGATTTGGGACCAGTATATTGTGGCGCTGTAAAAAGGCAGTCAAACGAGAACAAACGAGTCTCTCCAGCACCTTAGATAAAGTAGGCAAGAGAGACACCGGTCTGTAGTTGTCCGCACATTCCCGATCACCTTTCTTAAAAACTGGCACAACTTTAGCTATTTTGAAACAATTAGGGAAAACACCACCTGCAATTGATTCATTGAACAGAATACACATTTGATTTAGAAAACAACCGTAACATTGCTTCAACAACCAAGCGAACATTTCATCAACACCCGAAGACTTTTTGGTTTTCATTGATATGATTCTTTTTTCTATCTCATCCGGTGTGATTGGCGTAATAAAGAAAGATTGAGGGGTTACTCTTCCACGTGAACATGCTTCACTATCCAAACGCAAGCCATCAATTGGTTGCACACCACAGAAGACTGAATTAAAAATGCTAGCAACTTCCCCAGGTGAATCAACCACAACTCCTCCATTCAACAAAGCAATATTTTCATGCGGTTTCGTGTCTCTAGTTTCACGTTTGATAATTTCTCAAACTGTCTTTTGTTTGTTATTGCTATCGGAAATTGCTCTAGATGTTAGTAAACGTTTACGGCAGTTTACAAGATTCCTCAGAATAATACGACGCCGATTGAGCAGGCATTTCAAATCCGGATCACCAAAATCCCTAACTAAAATTGATAGATCTCTGTTTTTGGACGCCATCTCCTTAATTTTGTAATCAAACTCAAAAGTTGCATTGTATTTTTGTTTAGGCCTCGACTCTTTAAACGGGAAGGAGACTGAAAAAGCTTTATTAATTAAATTCACGAATGCTTCAAACTTTGAATTCATATCCTTTAATGTTGATAAAATGGACCAATCCGTTGTAGCCAGTATGGACTTAAAATTTTGAATCTGGTTCTTGGAGAACACTCGTTTTAAAATAGAGACCCTTTCTACCCTCAGACACTTAGTGAGATAAATAATTTGAGAATGATGATCGGACAATCCATTAAATGTCACCTCACATCGGATGTTACTTTGAACATCTGTAAAAACATTATCCAGAAGAGATGCACCGGTTGCAGTTAATCTTGTTAGTTGATTTAAAATTTCCCTCATGTTAAAGGAGAAAAATACTTGTCGTAATAATGTTACATGAGAATTGTTACTTGCTAAAAAGTTCAAGTTAAAGTCCCCACATATTATAGTTCGTTGATTTCGCCTTAATAGGCCAGTCAACAGCTGTTCCATTTTAAGCAAAAAATCGTTTTTGTTCTTATAGGGTGGACGATAGACACAAACCAAATTAATTACTGAAGTATATATAATTATAATGAATTGGTATAGAGTATTGTTTGATATTAAAAAGTCGGAAAAGGAAGTAATTTGTTTGTTGCAAAGTTATAATTTTTCTAGAGAAACAGTTGCTATAAGGATTGTTGACAGAAATGTCGGCCAGGGTCATTGGTGTTTCTGCATCTCGGGCCAAGTGTGTCATTACACGGAACCGGTTCCGGTTCGGATGGCTCCTTTACACAAGCTGAATCAGCTCTATTTCATAGACACTGAGGAGGCTTGCCAAGAAAGAAACGCCCTTATTGGAGATCGCGTAAGGGAAGCCACGATCCGAACAATTGAGACCAAATGATGTAAAAGCATTTCATATGCTGTTTTCTATTTCAGTTTGGTGCCGTTCCGGCCAGAAAAGTGATTTCTACAGTGAAGTTAGTAATTTTTCATTATTGTAAATAATTTTATTTTAATATTTGAAATGTACAGCATTATATCATGATTCTTATGTCTTAATTCAAGCAAATTTCAAGCGTCTTATATTTTTGTACTGTACAGATGAAAAGTATTCAATTAGTATACATGTAAAATATAATTAAAATGAATTGGTATTGAGTATTGTTTGATATTAAAAAAATCGGAAAAGGAAGTAATTTGTTTGTTGCAAAGTTTTCATTTGTCTAGAGAAACAGATACTATCAGGATTGTTGACTTGAAATGTATTACGTTACAAATGATGTAAAAGCATTTCATATATTGTTTTCTATTTCACATTGTTGCCTTTCCGGCCAGGAACGTGTGTGTTTACTACAGTGAAGTTAGTAATCTTTCATTATTGTAAATAAATTTATTTCAATATTTGGCATGTACAGCATTATATCATGATTCTTATGTCTTTATTCTAGAAAATTTCAATCGTCTTTTACTTTTTTGTACTACACAGATGAAAAGTATTCAATCAGTATACATGTAATATATAATTAAAATGAATCGCTATTGAGTGTTGTTTGATATAAAAAAAATCGGCAAAGAAAGTAATTTCTTTGTTGCAAAGATTTCATTTTTCGGGAGAAACATTTCCTATCAGGATTGTTGACTTGAAATATCCTACGTTACAAATGGTGTAAAAGCATTTCATATATTGTTTTTTATTTCAGTTTCTTGCGCTTCTGGCCAAAGCAATTGGTATTTCCACCTTGAAATAAGTATTTTTTCATTATTGTAAATAAATTTAATTTAATATTTGACATGTACAGCATTATATCATGATTCTTATGTCTTTATTGTAGCAAATTTCAAACGTATTTTACGTTTTTGTACTACACACATGAAAAGTATTCAATTAGTAGATAAGATAAATAATTAAAATGAATTGCTATTGAGTATTGTTTGATATTAAAAAAATTGTGAAAAAAAGTAATTTGTTTGTTGTAAACCTTTCATTTTTCTGGAGAAACAGTTGCTATAAGGATTGTTGACTTGAAATGTATTACGTTGCAAATGCGGTAAAAGCAATTCATATATTGTTTTCTATTTCAGTTTGGTGCCGTTGGGGACACCAACTATTTTATACCGTCAAGTAAGTAATTTTTCATTAGAAATTATAACTTATTTAAACTTGGAACCAAATTTCGTATACATTGTAAACAGCGTTTTGATACTACAAGTTTCAATTAATAATGTATTTATACAACGTTAAATGAATAATAATAATAATTTACGTGGGGAATTCCTTTATAATATGGTTAAATATAAATGTAACGTTCCATTTATATAATTTAACATACTAATTGAATTTATTTGTTCTATTTAATGAATTTAAAAATACTTTACTAGCAATAATATTGTGTTGACAACAATGAAAATTTTTTTTTTTAGAACTGAAAAACCAAAATTTCTTTTTGTTTTCAGCCTTACGTTGTTTTGGATCACCATTTTATAGTGTGTTTTACATTATCACTGAAATTAAACATATTTAATTTTCATGTTAAATGTAGAACACTATATACATTTGAATTTTTATATACTACTAGCTGACCCGACAGACTTCGTCCTGTCAAAAAGATTTGTAATGTGGCAGTTTTTTTGCCTACGTATTTAAAAAAATTCTCCTGAACAGAACCGTCACCCTGGTGATAGGGCGTTGTGAATAAAAAATAATTAAATAAAACATATATAAGGATTTAAAAGTAAGTAATCGCTTTATTGTGTGAATCATAATTATTATTATTATCATTGTAGTGCTTTGTGGTATACGATGTTTTTTGTTTGATTACCTGGCGCATAGATAGACAAATCTGATGGTTTTTCCAACACGGGAACAGGCAACATACAATTGACCATGTGAGAAACATGGGTTTTCTAGATTAATACTACAAACACTTAATGATTGCCCCTGGGACTTGTTTATAGTCATAGCAAAAGCAAGCCGCACTGGAAACTGTAGTCGTTTAAACTCAAATGGCACATCAGTCGGAATCATTGGGATGCGCGGTATGAGAACATCCTCTCCTTTATACTTTCCTTTGAGTATAGTTGCTTCTATCACATTGTTTAGTAATTTTTTTATCGCTAACCGTGTACCGTTACAAAGACGCGGTTGGTTGATATTTCGCAACATTATAACCACCGATCCAACCTTTAATTGAAGATTGTGAGGTGGCAATCCTGGCAAATCCAGCGAGTTTAAAAATTCCGGTGGATAGTTTGACTACATCATCTTGATTAGTAGCCGAATCAACTGATTTATATATCCTCAATTCGCCTGTAATTTGTTCTTGAATTTTGAAATTTAATTCATTTCCATCTATGTTTTTTGCAGCCAGTATAGCTCGTTCGCTCAACCAATCATGGTTTCTGTAATTTTGAGAAACATCTGGAAACACCTTCTGAATAAGTTCATCTTTTGATCGAGTTAACTGACAAAAACTTTGAGGAAAGTTAATGCAGCCAGTCAACATGTCTATAGGAAATTTGCCATTACCAATGTCAATGAGTTGTTTAGAGAATATGTTTCCAGATTGGTCATTTTGCAACTCGACACGCATATTCTTGCTTAATTGAAGTACTTTGACATGTTTCCACAAATTGGAGGACTTTAGACATGCATTGAGTTCATCAGCTGGCGTTGATCGTGGAATCACTGGCAATGTTTGACGAAAATCTCCTGCTAATAAAATCATTGCACCACCAAATCGGTTATTATTGCTCCGTAGATCTTCCATCGTGCATTCATCCCAAACAATCAATTTACATTGCTGCAAAAACCTTTGCCATTGCAGAGTTCTTCGAAACGTTGCAGGTTGGAGTTTCATTGCTTTGCATATTTAATGGCAATTTTAGTGCTGAATGGGCTGTTCGACCACCTTCAAGCAAAGTTACTGCGATTCCCGACGAAGCGAGTGCAAGTGCAATTTTATTTTGTGAGCGAATTGTTGCTAATATTAATGAAATCAAAAAAGTTTTTCCTGTACCACCAGGTGCATCTAAGAAGTAAATCCCTCCAGTTTCATCATTTGTTACTTTCATAAGAGTTTCAAATACATACTTCTGTTGTTCATTTAACAGTGGAAGATTTGTTTGAATTAATTCTTTCAAAGCGTTGAAATCATACAGTTTTTCTCGATGCAACTCTTGGTTAAAAGCGTCATGCATTGGACGATTAGGCGCGGTCAGGCCTAATTGAATTAATAGTTTGTTTGACATTATCAAGCACATGTCCTCAATTGAAATCAATGCTTCATTGTAAATTTCTTCACTGATTTGTATATTTGGATTTCCCATTCTATTCCGTATTTGATTCAAAATATCATCACACATATAATCTTTGTACTTGATCCACAAATCAATTGGGTTTGATGGGAAGCATGTAGATATGATTATAGAAAACAATGTTCGTATTTGATGAGCGTGTGATGATATTACAGCATCATTGAGAGTTTGATCCCAATGAGCGTCATTTTCAAGCAATTGCAAACGTTGACAGGCTTCTCTGTAGGATCCACACAATTCACCATCAACAGTTCGTAACTGTTGGAATGATGTTGGGCCACGTACATTGACTAATAGCAGTCGTAAATAAAAACATTCATCATTGCTTGGATGTACTGAATAAATCCGGCCAATCGCATCGGTGGAATATACATCTGTATATCCTGGAACTGGTTTTCCTTGTTTCCGTCGTATAAATCTCCTTGAGGATTGATTCCAGGTATAATATTTTGGCATTTTTTGGCATGGTTAATGTAGTAGATGGTGGCTGAGCAGCTCTTTGTACTGCGTTCTGTGCTGTAAAATACACTCTTTGTCCATTTTCTAAATGCACAGCTAAGTGAACAACAGAAGGGTGTCTCTCATGAATAGGAAAAGAAAATATTCGCCAAACTGCTTCATTACTACTGACATAGCGGCCCATTTGGTATTGGGTAACTTCATCATTGGAATTCTCTGCACCAATTCCAATCACAGCCATATCACTCCCTTTGGTTACATATTTGCAAATGTATTTAATAGATTTCACTGAATGGCAAGATTCAACGTTGATGTGTGCTTTGAATGTCTTTGATAAAATGGGTGAATATGGAACAATCCAACGATTATCTATTTCAATATCTTGTTGATTTAATTTGACAATTGTTGATTTTCCATTGTCTGCTGTCGATCTGCGACGATACAATGGATAACCGTCATTACCAGTAATTGTTTCCGATATTAATGTCCGTGGATATCGTTTTGAACATTTACCATCCATCATACACGGTGAATTTTGATTAAGAGTTCCACAGGGACCATGTATCATGTTTTTGATAACTACCTCATGCAATCCAGGATCTACTTGTACATTAGGGATTTCAGCTGATATCACTGCATCAACTTCATTTGGCCTTATCTTTTCAACCAACCAAATCAAAATGTGTGCATGTGGCAATCCTCGTTTCTGCCACTCCACAGAATACATCCAGCAGCGTGTCTCACCAAACACATTATGTTTTACGATGAAATCCATTAAAGATTTCAATTTTTGTCTAAAGACTCTGGCTGTAATATCATGACGATCAATGGGTGATTGCCCAGGGAATAACTCCTGCTTGATTTCTATCCATTGCGGATTGCATGTAAATGTGATGAACAAATCTGCTGTACCATAATGACGAACATACGACATGGCATCTTGAGCATATTCGTGCATATGCCGAGGGCTTCCGATGTATGTTGCTGGAAGAATAGTCATCCGACCGACATTCTGTGCATTTCCATCAGTATTAATCGCATCTCGAAGGTGAATATACTCTTCAGATCGGAGTTTGGTTTGATTCAACCTGATGAATGTTAATCTCTCCGTTTCAATTTTAACATACATGTCAACAACATATTTGTGATATAATCGCCGACATTTCAATATGTGATTTTCTTCATTTTCCCGAATCATTAGACGGTATGAATAATAGTTCATTGAACTGACTTTTTTGTTGGTTTCAGAACCTGTAAATATATTTTGTTTTAATAACATTCTAATATAAAATTAAAATATACATAATATAATGACTGAGATATTATCGCCATAGCTAAACTAATATTTTAGTTACCTGTAATGGGATTTATCATTTTTATTGAGAAATCGTAGCCATCTTCACCTTGCCAAAATATAATGGGATATTGCAGTGCATCATATGAGCGGTGTGTTTCCTTTATACGTTGTAATTGATCATTCCGCCCGACGACGTAAAACAATATCACGGGATTCCAAGTTTTCTCCAACTACAACGATAGCAACTTCATCAATAGTTGGTGCATTAAAACGTCTTGTATGTTGACCTGCAGGTGTTTTATCAGCTCTGATTACAATTTTGTGATTATCGGATGGCATCAGATCCAGGGCAGTTTTAAACAATATAATCAATTGATTGTGTTGATGAAATAAAGTTTGTAATTGTTCTACAATAGACCTCTTTACTAAATTGTTATGTGCACAACGCAGATCAATTTCTTGTGGTGAATTGCCCATAAAATAAATTTGCAGGAATTTGTTGTCGCTATCTGACACTGGTAACAGTGAACCTGCTCTGTGATATATTTGCCCTTGTATCTGTAAATAAAAAAAAAATATTATGGTGTGGTATAAATTAATGGATTGTCAGTGATCAAACTTAAATAATATTTGATCTTAAAAAGTATATATTTAGTTTTAACTAATATCTATCAAATATAAAATATAATAAAAGTGTCACTGAAACTGAATCATCATATAATATGATGACTAAGTGATATATAAGTGATTAAGAAATTAAAGATTAGTGACACATCTTAACTTTGGTGACAGAAAATTTTGTTCGCTAAAATAATTATGAGTAACTGCTATAATACATATCTTGAAAGTTGGCATAACATTTTCCCGAACTACATTTGTTGTCCCAAATGAAGTCATTTGAAAGCAATTGTTATATTGTTGGATATGTGTCAAAAAGTGTATAGAATCTGTTTCTATTCCTGAAACCAATGAGTACAATGGTTCTGGTGGTGGATCCAATGGTATCAATTTTACTTTTACCATTTGCGCAACACAATACATTGGCTTCGTTTTTGTATTTTAATGCCTTACAGTGTGAGCAAACCGAGTTCATAGAACCAATAACAACACATTGGTAGTTACTGTAGTCAATTGACACATCGTAACTGAAAGCAGCTCGATTCAAACTTGCGCAATTATTAGTTGAATGTCGCGCTCGCGCTTCACGCGTTTGTAATATCCGAATTCTTTCACGTTCATTTCCGTCGTCACGTTCTTGGGCAGTACGATTAGATCGGTAATTAGCTTGGTTTGTAGCATTTCTGGTTCTTCTACCTAAATTGCTTCGTCTTATAAGAGGCATATCAAATATAAATTATTTTTTCACTAATCACGAACTAAACAAACACTAACTAAGTAAGCACTCTGCACAAAACACGATATACGAATTTGTTTCGTGTATCAGTTGACAAAAGCAAACTCAATAGATTAGGTCACAGATATATTAATGTTTTATTTACTATCTGCATTACACGATCACGCACTGTTTATTTATTATTGGTAACATTTAAATGTAAGCAGATGTTTCAGAAAGTTTGTTGAACTATAGCTGTCAACAGCTGTTTAGTGCCAGTTTAATTTTAATTATGAAACGTACAAACTACAATTTTTCCTGAATTCCAAAATATTCCAGATATATTTTCTTAACTTTTTCTTCATAAAAACCTTCCTCGGATTTCAATGAACATTTTACAAAAAGAATTAACCGAATTGGTCCAGCCGTTTTTGAGATTAGCGCTTACCAACACATTTGGTGATTCATTTTTATTTATAAGATACTGTAACGTGTTGAATTTCAAACATCGTGCTAATTGTATCAAATACATTGTTTCATGTGATAATGCTGCACTTTTTGTTAAACTTTGACAATTTCATTTACAGCAACGTCATTGTCACCACTGGCCTTTCCAGTGAGTGTTCTCTCTCTTTTGGTTACGAGTTCCACTTCCCAACGTAAGTTGAAATAAAAGTATTTCTTTGTAATAATAATGAATTCAAGTGTGTTACCTATATTTACGAAATGATTTCAGACAACTAATATTTTTTATTATGGAAGGATGAATGTACGTATACTTAAAACAATTCTGTTATTTAGATGGGGAAGTGGAAACCTTCGTGCTAGGTTGTCACAAAGCGTGTGCTGTTGGTCACGGACAGCCATGGGAGGCAGCTCCATCATCTCCTGGAGAGGTCCAGTGACTATTCAGTGACTGCAATTGTGTCCCCCAACGGCATTATGAGTTACATTTTGGACAACGCGCTGCTTTACCAAGAGAAGTACGATGAAGTTGTAGTCATGGCTGGGACCAACGACATGAATGACAAAGGGTATGTGAATAGTGACTTTTTTGATGCACTAGGCAAGTTGATTAAACTGTATAAATTGAACAATGATAGTATTATCAACTTGCCAGGGAGGAGAGATGCTTTTTCGCCTGCCGTGCATCGTGCACGTGCAAGCCTGAATGCCACTTTAAAAAATATTGAGTCTGCTAATTTTTTTGACTTTTCCAATTCCAAGAGAGACTTTTTCACATCTCATGGCTTGCACATGAATATGCACGGCAAGCATGAACTTGCTGCTGTCATTTTGAATGCAATTGGTCTGAAATCTGAGAAGAAAAATATATTTACGTTCCACGCACAAGTACGGCGCATTAGACGCCCAAAAAACTAAATTCTGTTGGTAGAGTGTTGTCATTTACTTGTGGATTTAGTGATTGATTTTCATTTTCTACGAGTTTAAATTCCAATTACTTTTTCAATATCATTGTAATGAATTTAATTTAATATGATGCCTTAAAATCGACGCATAGAGTTGCCCGATTGTAGGGTCCTGTTACGTAGATTGTCGACAGAAGAAATTGGCAACTATTTAGCCGTTCGTGACGTACGAATTGCCGTTAACGAGCGGCCAAATAATGAGGCCGAAATTAATATTGCTGCCCCGTGGAAATAATGTAAATATCAATGACATTGTGAATCCACGAGTAAACCCACCACGTCGCGTCCTTCCTCCGAGGAGGCGACATGCTGACGTACCCCGCCGGGTTACGTATAGGACTGCCCTGTTGTATGGAGCCGAATCGGTGGAAACTGTTCCGATCAGTTCATTAGGACGTTCTCAGGTAAGTTGTCTTATGTGTGACGCCAAATATTTTGCTGATAAGCCTGTAATTGGTAAGGACTGTACATGCAATGTTGCAATTTGGGTAAGGTTGAAATTCCTGCACTTGGCCCGTGCCCAGAAGAACTACATGGTTTTCTGACCGGAGAAGACGCGGCGGACGTTGAGTTTCGCAGAAACATCAGAACGGTAAATTCAAATTTCGCAATGGCGTCGTTCAAATCACAATCGCACCCTGACAGGAATGTCGGCCAGGGTCATTGGTATTTCTGCTGCTGTCATTTTGAATGCAATTGGTCTGAAATCTGAGAAGAAAATTATATTTACGTTCCACGAACAAGTACGGCGCATTAGACGCCCAAAAAACTAAATTCTGTTGGTAGAGTGTTGTCATTTACTCGTGGATTTAGTGATTGATTTTCGTTTTCCACGGTTTTAAATTCCAATTACTTTTACAATATCATTGCAATTAATTTAATTTAATATGATGCCTCAAAATCGACGCGTAGAGTTGCCCGATTGTAGGGTCCTGCTACGTAGATTGTCGACAGAAGAAATTGGCAACTATTTGGCCGTTCGTGACGTACGAATTGCCGTTAACGAGCGGCCAAATAATGAGGCCGAAATTAATATTGTTCTGCCCCGTGGAAATAATTTAACCTTTCCAGCGTTATTGACGCGGATACGCGGAGGGCCACTACAAGCTCAAAACGTTATTGCCGTGGGTCCGCGTTTTTGCATTCTTTATTTTCTTACTGCTATGTTAGTTGAATATTTTGCTGCTAGATGGTTCTAGTAGTCATGCGACATACAAACAGGTTGCCCTGCCTCGAATTCTGTTACAATGGGAGTGGCAGTTGCTTCTAATTGGCCAAACACTGTCTAGCGGGAGTGGCCCCGCGCCTTTCACAAAGTCATTGACGGGGGCTCCCGTCAAGGCATCTAGCCAGTTGTTAGTGAGAAGCGTCCGGTACACGCATATGTATTTCGGTTATCGCTAATTTTCTGTTGTGTCTTGTTCTTTTTAAAGTAAATTATTCATATTAAATACAGCAGTTTCCAGTATTTATTTAGTGTTTTTTACCATTATTCGTGTGAATGGCGAATCCAGACGATTCGGAATTTGAAGATTTGGTAATTCTGAGCAATTACTTGGTCAACCCCAAACTTTTTAATATTTTACTACGGTCAAAAGGATGTTATCACAAAGCAAGAAACATAATTCAAGCCCTGCAAGGCTGTCCTACAGGTTGCCGAGCGATAAGAAGGTTCAAAGTCCACGCGATATAACAGTGGCTTGCGGGAGACGCGCGGAATGTCAGTTGTGACAGCCCGCCACCAAATAAACACTCTTTGTCTACTTTTGTATTTTTCTAATTTTATTGGATTGTAATATAGTATACGTTATCTATAAAACTGTGTTTCATTCCCATACTTACTGAATAAATTATAAAAATATTAGTGACAACTACACTGCTATTCTACGATATTCTCAAAAGTTAAAAATTATCCTAGGTAATCTAAAAAAGGCTAAACAAATTTTATTTACCGTTAAATAACTCTATTTTGACATACAGAAACGAAAATAAATTTAACTTTACACATTGGAAATTTAAAAAAAATTGTAACTTTATCAAAGATCAGGTCTAATTTTTCATGACGCTTAAAGGGTTAAATATCAATGACATTGTGAATCCACGAGTAAACCCGCCACGTCACGTCCTTCCTCCGAGGAGGCGACATGCTGACGTACCCCACCGGGTTACGTATAGGACTGCCCTGTTGTATGGAGCCGAATCGGTGGAAACTGTTCCGATTAGTTCATTAGGACGTTTTCAGGTAAGTTGTCTTATGTGTGACGCGAAATATTTTGCTGATAAGCCTGTAATCGCAATGTTGCAATTTGGGTAAGGTTGAAATTCCTGCACTTGGCCCGTGTCCAGAAGAACTACGTGGTTTTCTGACCGGAGAAGACGCGGCGGACGTTGAGTTTCGCAGAAACATCAGAACGGTAAATTCAAATTTCGCAATGGCGTCGTTTAAATCACAATCGCACCCTGACAGGAATGTCGACCAGGGTCTTTGGTGTTTCTGCATCTCGGGCCAAGTGTATCATTACACGGAACCGGTTCCGGTTCGGATGGCTCCTTTACACAAGCTGAATCAGCTCTATTTCATAGACACCGAGGAGGCTTGCCAAGAAAGAAACGCCCTTATTGGAGATCGCGTAAGGGAAGCCACGATCCGAACAATTAAGACCATGTTGAGACGTGTCAATCAACTCTGCAGAGCCTATCGGTTCATCTCGGAGGTTTTGACTGACGTACCGGATTAGGTCAGAGTTCATGATGTGCACGTCATCTTCAAGGAACGCATTGGCAACGATCTGAGACGGTACAATTTGCCTGCCTGCAGAAGTGACATTGCTGCAGTTTACACAGGTGAAGAGCCGCCCAGAGATGTAGATTTGGTTGTCTACCCGCAGGGGAGTGACCGCAGAAATCAGATCAAGAATCTGAACAGCCTTGCCTATCCAATGGTGTACTCTCTCCTATTTCCCAACGGGGAATACGGATACAGAACGGGTGTACCACACAGACAGACAAACAGAACAGTGACTTTGAGACAATTTTACTCGTGGCGATTGGCCGTCAGAAATGGCTTCTCCATCCTGCACAACGGAGGAAAGTTGTTTCAACAGTACATTGTTGACGCATGGTGTAAAGTCGAGGCAAATCAACTTTGGTTCATTCGGCAGAACCAGCGATCACTGAGAGTGGAAAATTATCGTGGTCTTCGTAGGTACCTGGAAGAAAGAGCGCGTGCGTTGGGAGCTCGGGTTGGAAAATTGGTAGTGCTCCCAGCCATGACTGTAGGATCGCCGCGTTATATGCAGGCCAGGTACCGCGAGGCCATGGCGATTGTGGCACGTTACGGGAAACCAGATCTCTTCATTACTTTCACAACAAATCCTAATTGGCCCGAAATTCAAGAGAATCTGGAACATCACCAACGCTTTGAACACCGACCGGACTTGGTCTGTCGCGTGTTCAAATCAAAATTCACAAAATTCCTCGACGACTTGAGCAAAGGACAGGTGCTAAGTGTTACACAAACGTACACCTACGTAATCGAATTTCAAAAAAGGGGGCTTCCACATGCCCACGTTTTGATCACAATGAGACCTGAAGGCAAAATTACGATCGACAATGTAGATGACATTGTCTGTGCCGAGTTCCCCAACCGTGACATGGACCCAACACTGTACGACATCATAGTTGAACACTATGTTCACAGACCCTGTGGAGCCAACAATCCCGTCGCCCCCTGTATGCGAGACGGTAAGTGCTCCAAAGGCTATCCGATGTCGTTCAATGATGAGACCATAATTGATCACGTCAGGAGACCTGTTTATCGCAGGCGACGTGACGGCCGAACAGCAGTCGTCGAGGAAAACGGTAATCGACAACCGAAGAATTGTGCCATACAACCGGTACTTTGCAAAAAAATACATGTGCCACATCAATTTCGAAGTCTGCGCCACACACTCTCGAGCATGAAGTACCTCTACAAGTATGTACACAAGGGCGCAGACTGTATCACAATTCAAGCCAGTGACACTGGCGAACAAACACTTGACTGGGACGAAATTCAAAATTATTTGGACTGTCGTTACGTCAGTTCAACGGAAGCCGCGTACCGACTTATGACATTTCCTCTCGCAGACAGATCACATTCGGTAATGACTTTGCCGGTTCATTTGGAAAAATGAACAAGCCATTCTGTTTGATGACGACCTCCCTGATGATGACGTTGCAGCTGCAGTTGATAAGCCAACCAAATTGATGGCGTGGTTCATATTGAACAACACAGACGTGGAAGCCCGGAAATTTACATATGTTGAGATTCCTGAACACTACACGTGGAACAACAGAGAGGCAGTGTGGGAAAAAAGAAGGCAAATCTCAAAGATGATTGGTCAATTGATGGAAGTGACTCCTACTGACGTGGAATTGTATCATCTCAGAATGTTGTTGCACCACGTGAGAGATGCATTGTCTTTTCAAAGTATAAGAGATGTCCACGGAACAAGTGTTTCCAACATACTTTGAGGCTTGCAAAGAAATGGGGCTGACAGAAGACGCAAATGAGTACAGAAGGTCACTGAGAGAAATTTCGGAATGGTGTACTGCAGGCAGACTAAGAAAAATGTTTGCACTGATATGTTGTATTGCCACAGAGGAGCAAATCACTGAAATACCCGAACTGTGGGAAACGTTCAGAGACGCCATGATTGATGATTACTTGAGGAGGCGTTTGAACAGAGTACAGGCGATAAATGCATGCCTGAGATCTATTGCTGAACACCTGAGTAGAAACGACAAGACCTTGACTGAATTTGGTTTGCCACTGCCAGACGAGAATGTTGCCGATGAGCCAGAAGAACCGGGAGAATTGATGGAACAAGATGTACACGTAATTGATGTCAACACATTGAATGTACAACAAAGATTGGTGTATGACCAAGTAATGGAGACAGTTGAGAAGGTCGAGAGAGGCGACCACGTGCAAACGACAATGTTCTACGTTGATGGACCAGGAGGTAGTGGAAAAACTTACCTATATAATGCTCTATTGACCAACATTATTGGCATGAACAAGGATGCAATTGCAGTTGCTTGGACAGGAATGGCTTCCACCCTGCTGGAAAACTGCACCACCGTACACAAGGCGTTTAAATTGCCCTTGAATTTGACAGACAGTACGGTGGCAGGGTGGCCAGTGCATCACTCAAAGTCTCGACGAATAATGAACTCTTCGCTGATTGTTTGGGACGAGGCACCAATGTCACCGAAACTGGCTTTATACGCAATTGACAAATTCTTGAGAGACCTGATGCGGGAGCCAAACAAACCAATGGGTGGAAAGATTGTACTGTTGGGCGGTGACTTTCGACAGGTTCTACCCTTCATTCGACGTGGTCACCGCACCCAAGTGGTACAATCCAGTATCAAGTACAGCTACCTCTGGAATTATATGAAAAAATTCGAATTAAGAATCAACATGCGACTCGAACAGGATCAAGTGCAATTTGGACAATGGCTCAGTACTCTGGGAAACGGTACACTGCGAATTCTTGAGCCCCGCCCCATGATAAATGGCGTCGACGATCTAATTGAAGTACCGTCAGAGTGTGTGGTGGAAACAAAACACGAGCTAATTGACGCTGTGTTTGGTGAACAGCTAGACCAAGATACGTCCATGACAGCAATACTCTGTCCAACAAATGTGTCCGCTAACGAGATAAACGCTCATATATTGAGAAAAATTACAGTAGAACAGAGAGAATATCTGAGCTGTGACAGCTACACACTTGATCCCAATGACAATTTCGACCCACCAATTGAACTTTTGAATTCAATTGAAGCTCCTGGTCTACCACCGCACAGACTGACATTGAAAAAGGGAGCCGTGGTAATGCTTTTAAGGAATGTTGATTTACAAGCAGGCATGTGCAATGGAACTAGACTGAAAGTTGTACAACTCCATGACCACACAATAGACGTCGAGATTTTGAGTGGAAAGCACAGGGGTGAGCAATCACTCCTACCGCGTGTAAGATTCATCTGCGAGACGGAAATTCTACCGCGGTCCCTCACTCGGTTGCAATTCCCAGTCAAACTCGGTTATGCCATGACAATTAATAAAAGCCAAGGGCAAACTTTCAACAAAATTGGTATTTGTCTCGACACACCATGCTTCGCACACGGTCAATTGTACGTGGCGTTTTCGAGGGTTAGGAAATGGGCCGATGTATTAGTCTATGTGCGTGACGGTCCAAAACAGGGGACGTTTGGTTTCAAAGATGGGCGTACTTTTACACGCAACGTCGTGTATGCGTCCATTGTAGATCGAAACGACAACCATAGTGAAGACATGCAACATAGTGGGGAAGAAGAACATCAAAATCTAATCCCACTTCATGCACAAAACTCACCACCAACTACCGGTCCAGTCTGTCCTGTCTATGAACCCCACGACAATGTGCCTGAAGACGTTGAGATGGCGGGTGATGACAATGAACAATTGGCTCAGGAGTTCATCCAAATCATTGAAGACGAGAACACGTTCATCACTGTTGTACACAACGACAGTGAGAATGTTTCTCGTCACGATCAACCAGGCACTTCCGGCATTAGCAGGACATTTTTACGTCCTGTCGCTGATGACTCGGACAGTGACTGATTAATCAGCAAAATTATTCAAAATTAGTTTGCCAGTCATATAGGAAATTGTAATTTTTCTAAATCATGTAGCACCATTACATTTTTTAATGTCCCCCCCCCAATGTACACACACACACATTTTACATTATACACAGAAAGAGTCAAGATTCTTTATTATATTCGTATACAATGTTATACAATGCATTTTTTTCATTATTGAATGTATATACAAATTTTATACACATATTATTATCATTTTTTATATTTTTTATGCAATGTTATATATTGCACTTTTATTGACTGAATGTGTATACACCTTATGCACATATACTAGTATTTCCATTTTTTATATTTTTTATGCAATGTTATATATTGCATTTTTATTTTGTATTATTTGACATGTATACAAGTTATACATATATATATATATTTATTATTAATATTTTTTATTGTATACAGTGTTATACAATTATTAGTAACAATGTATTTTCTGTTACTGAATGTCTATACAACTTATACACATATAATATTACTTTTACCATTTTTTATATTTTTCTATGCAATGTTATATGTTGCATTTTTATTTTTTATTACTTGACGTGTACACAAGTTTATACACGTATATTTATTATTATCATTTTTTATTGTATACAGTGTTTTACAATTATTTGCCAAAATGTATTGCATGGCATATATTTCTGTGTGTATACAAAGTTATATTTTATACTGCAATCTATTATTATACAATGATATTATTATACAACTGATAATACAATTTTCAGTTGTTATATTTTTTTTATACAACGAATTATATTTATACAAAGCAATATACATTATATATATTTATTTTATATATACATGTATATTCTCAACGCGTTATTTAACAGAATCTTGATTCTTTCACACAAACTCTCCGTACAATTTCCTAAATGCCTGAAGAACACTCTATCGACATACATCAAAATTCAAAATTACCATCGAAACATAGTAAATACTGACACGTGTTGTCCTGTCACAAACAATCCAAATTAAGTAATATGAAATTTGGGTTTTTTCTTTTCGCTTCCCACTTCACTTTACTATTGGACGTCAACCACACTGTTTTCAAATCAAAATTCCAAATTGAACATTTCGGTCAATCTACGTAAATTGTTTGGGACAGTACACACGTAGCAAGTTTAGTTGAGTTCGGATGACATCAACGAGATTTAATTTAACTTTTTACTTGATTTTATTTACGTGGTAAACACAATGCATGTCAAAATTTTTTGAATGCATAAAAAGCGGAATATATTCGATGTATTCACAATTAGGCCTCTATTCCGTTTATCTCATCCAAACTCAACTAAATATTATCTCTCTTTTTTATGTATATATATATATTAGTTTTTAAGCAAAGTGTAAATAGTGATTGTCCCGGCCATGACTACGTTAAACCCAATCGAGTGTCTTTTTCCCTGACTCTACCAGTCCTATCCCATCGATCCAGTGTCATCCACAGCAATGGAAACTAGCTGCAGTGGTATGGTGGTGTTTGGTGTGTGGTGGTGGTGTTTTTTTTCGTTTAGTTTTAAGTTGGTGCATGGACGCTCTTTGTAGTGGCATGTTGCCGTTTGTATATATTTCGTCTTTTTAGTTTTAAGTGGGTGCATGGACGCTCTCTGTAGTGGCATGTTGCTATTTCTATATGTTACACTCAAACACCGAATTCGGACAATGTCCGAAATTTTTACTCACTCCGCGATGTGGACAACGTGAATTACCCACGTCGCGGATTGAGCATTTTTTTCGGACATTGGCCGAAGCGAAATACCCAGAACGCGTTGTGGGTAAGCGAAAGTACTCAAGAGACGAAATAAACACGTTCATCGGAGATTGAGCAAAACCATAATACCCATAACCCGACGTGGGTAATCTAATTTGCCCACGTCGGGTTGTGGGTATTTGTAATTTGCGCAAACGCCGAAATCCGTTTCCCACAGTCCAGACGTGCAGGTCGAGACATGCGCCCCCCCCCCACTATCGTCACTGTTAGCAACAAATAGGCCTACTGTCTATTTTCATTGACATTAGTGCACTGTCGTTATACACAAGCAGTTTTTCTTTGTTCTGTGCGTAAGTGGCGTGTGTTGACTTATTTTAAAGTGCTGTTGTGTTTTGTGATTTTGTTTGAAATGAAGGAATCATTTCACAGTAAATTGGAAGATCTGATGTCCAAGAAGAATGGTCTCACAAGTCGAAATTTTATTATCGAGGAGCCACGCTATGAAGAAATTATCAGCGAAGTAAAAGGAGGCAAAACAGAAGAGGAAAAATGGTCAGTCCTTGATGTCTAAAGATTATCGCCGAATCAATCGGTTTGATGTCATAAACATTGGCGATAAAGAAATGTTGATTGAAAAAACAACTGAAGAAATGACAGATATAAAATATTTCTGTCGCATTGATCAAATGTATGACACAATTCATTCAGCTCACTTACGAGTTGGTCATAAAAAAGAAAAAGCTATGGAAGCCGAGCTAAAAAAAGAAATTTTGTAACATTACCAGGGAGGTAATTAAAATATATTTGGATCTTTGCGAACCTTGCGCACTTAAGAAAAAGTCAAAAAGTAAAGGGCTGGTTGTTAAACCCATCATTATGACAGCATTAAATTCACGCTGCCAGGTAAGATATCATAGCATTTCTCTAAATAAGACAGTTTCTCCTTTGCTGACAAATACCTAAGCGTATTACGCACTGGCAGTTGTTATAATGAGGTATATGGTATAGTTGACATAACATTTATGTTGAGTCGATTTATGTATTTTTATTGTATTTTAGGTGGATCTAATTGATATGCAATCAGAGCCTGACGGCGAATACAAGTTTATCCTTAATTATCAAGATCATCTCACCAAGTTTGTTGTTCTACGTCCCTTGAAAACTAAAACTGCTGATGAAGTATCCGACATCCTTTTGGATATATTTTGCTTATTTGGGGCTCCATACATACTTCACAGTGATAATGGACGGGAATTTTGTAACCGGGTAAGTGGTAAAAACAAATTACTGTAGTGAAAAGATTCCACCCTAGAATTTAGTATTTTTGTAATGGTAATGGTACGGTTTTCAGGTTATCGAGAACCTAGCCAGTAAATGGAGTGCCATAAAACTAGTACATGGAAAACCAAGACACTCGCAGAGTCAAGGGTCTGTCGAACGGGCCAATCAAGACGTTCGAGATAGTCTTGTGGCTTGGATGACTGATAACAACACCTCAGGATGGGCAAATGGTCTCAGGATCATTCAGAATACTAAGAACAACAGTTACCACAGTGGGATCAAGAGAACCCCTTATGAGGCAATGTTTGGTTCACCACAGAAAAATGGATTATTAGATTCCCCTTTGACAGCCGACGTCGTAAAAAAAATAACTACTGAGGAAGAACTAGAAGGAGAGTTCTCTAAGCTTGAAAAAAGTTTTAATGAAGAAGACAACGAAGAAATAAATGCTGTGGATGAAGATGCTTCGGAGATTTTGACAAGGACTGTAGAAAACAATGAACACGTAGAAAAAGAAACTATGTCCAGCGATAACTTAACACTCTGTAATATAGATTGTGACAAAGCAATAGATTGTGACAAAGCAATAGATTGTGACAAAGCAATAGATTGTGACAAAGCAAACAGCTGTTTTGAATGTGGTCAGCACATACATTATGAAATTTAAATAACGAAGACCTAGGCTTACCTTTGTGCACTCTTTGCTCAAGAAAATCTGCCATAGACACAATACGAGAAAACTGTGTAACTGCATTGAAAAGTCAGGCAGCCAAAATGTTAAAGCGTACTGAAAGAAAATTAACTCCAGTCTCAGTCGGCGATAACGTTTTGGTAAACATTCCTGATGTCGACCGGGGCCGACTAGCTCCAAGAAATGTAATGGCTGTTGTAATAAATAAGAACGATGATTCCTATACCCTTGGTACAAAGCATGGAGTTCTTGACAAACAGTTTTCCAGAAACCAGTTCCAGGTAGCTCCTAATAAATTTATTAATAACATCGATGTACCTGATGAACAGCTCAATGTCCGTAAAGAAGCAATGAAGTCATCCGGGTCCAAACAAGGTTTCATCAGATGTGGATGCAAGAAGAAGTGTTCGAGCAGATCTTGCAAATGTGTAAAATCAAATTTAAAATGCAATTCTAAATGTCACGGTAGCACTTCTTGTGCTAACAAGTAAAGTGAATACTTTCTGAAAAGAACTTTAATAAACATTGAAAGTGGTACATGTGTGAAAAATAACTTTTTTTTCTATTTTCAATAATAAGATACTTGTATTTTACTGTTTAGTTTTTGTTTTGATTGAAATAAATGGAATTTCAAGGAAAATTTGATTTTATTTTACTTGTTATAATGGAATTAGTGTAGGGTATGGTATGGTTGTGTTTGGAGGCTTTTCGGCGTTTGCGCAAATTACAAATACCCACAACCCGACGTGGGCAAATTAGATTACCCACGTCGGGTTATGGGTATTATGGTTTTGCTCAATCTCCGATGAACGTGTTTATTGCGTCTCTTGAGTACTTTCGCTTACCCACAACGCGTTCTGGGTATTTCGCTTCGGCCAATGTCCGAAAAAAATGCTCAATACGCGACGTGGGTAATTCACGTTGTCCACATCGCGGAGTGAGTAAAAATTTCTGACATTGTCCGAATTCGGTGTTTGAGTGTAACATATATATATTTTAGTTTCGTTTCGTTTAGTTTTAAATTGGTGCCTGGACGCTCTCTGTAGTGCCATCTTGCCATTTGTACATATATATTAGTTTCGTTTCGTTTAGTTTTAAATTGGTGCATGGACGCTCTCTGTAGTGGCATGATGCTATTTGTACATATATTTTAGTTTCTTTTCGTTTAGTTTTAAGTTGGTGCATGGACGCTCTCTGTAGTGCCATGTTGCTATTGGTATATATATTTTAGTTTCGTTTCGTTTAGTTTTAAATTGGTGCATGGACGCTCTCTGTAGTGGCATGTTGCTATTTGTACATATATTTTAGTTTCGTTTCGTTTAGTTTAAGGTTGGTGCATGGACGCTCTCTGTAGTGGCATGTTGCTATTTGTATATATATTTTAGTTTCGTTTCGTTTAGTTATAAGTTGGTTCATGGACGCTCTCTGTAGTGGCATGTTGCTATTTGTATATATATTTTAGTTTCGTTTCGTTTAGTTTTAAGTTGGTGCATGGACGCTCTCTGTAGTAACATGTTGCTATTTGTATATATATTTTAGTTTCGTTTCGTTTAGTTTTAAGTTGGTGCATGGACGCTCTCTGTAGTGCCATGTTGCCATTTGTATATATATATTTTAGTTTCGTTTCGTTTAGTTTTAAGTTGGTGCATGGACGCTCTCTGTAGTGGCATGTTGCTATTTGTACATGTATTTTAGTTTCGTTTCGTTTAGTTTAAGGTTGGTGCATGGACGCTCTCTGTAGTGGCATGTTGCTATTTGTACATATATTTTAGTTTCTTTTCGTTTAGTTTTAAGTTGGTGCATGGACGCTCTCTGTAGTGCCATGTTGCTATTGGTATATATATGTTAGTTTCGTTTCGTTTAGTTTTAAGTTAGTGCATGGACGCTCTCTGTAGTGGCATGTTGCTATTTGTATATATATTTTAGTTTCGTTTCGTTTAGTTTTAAGTTGGTGCATGGACGCTCTCTGTAGTGGCATGTTGCTATTTGTACATATATTTTAGTTTCGTTTCGTTTAGTTATAAGGTTGGTGCATGGACGCTCTCTGTAGTGGCATGTTGCTATTTGTATATATATTTTAGTTTCGTTTCGTTTAGTTTTAAGTTGGTGCATGGACGCTCTCTGTAGTGGCATGTTGCTATTTGTATATATATTTTAGTTTCGTTTCGTTTAGTTTTAAGTTGGTGCATGGACGCTCTCTGTAGTGGCATGTTGCCATTTGTATATATATATTTTAGTTTCGTTTCGTTTAGTTTTAAGTTGGTGCATGGACGCTATCTCCTGGAGAGTTCGAGTGAATACGCTGTGTCGGCAATTGTGTCCCCCAACGGCACTTTAAACTACATTGTGGACAATGCTTTGCTGTACCAGGAACAATTCGATGAAGTTGTAGTAATGGCCGGAACCAACGACATCAGTGATGAAGGTTATGTATATAATGACTTTTTTGATGCACTAGGCAAGTTGATTAAGCTGTCTAAATTGAACAATTATAGTATTATCAACTTGCCTAGGAGGAGAGATGCTGTTTCGCTTGCAGTGCATCGTGCACGTGCAAGCCTCAATGCTACTTTAAAAAACATTAACTGTGCAAATTTCATTGACAATTCTAATTTTAAGAGAGACTTATTTACATCTCATGGCTTGCACATGAATATGCACGGCAAGCATGAACTTGCTGCTGTCATTTTGAATATAATTGGTGTGTGATCTGAGAAGAAAATTAACTTTACTTTGCACGTACACATAGTAACAAGTACAGCGCATTAGACGCCCAAAAAACTAAATTCTGTTGGTAGAGTGTTGTCATTTACTCGTGGATTTAGTGATTGATTTTCATTTTCTACGGTTCTAAATTCCAATTACTTTTTGCATTATAATTGTAATTAATTTAAATTAACATGATGCCTCAAAATCGACGCGTAGAGTTGCCCGATTGTAGGGTCCTGCTACGTAGATAGTCGACAGAAGAAATTGGCAACTATTTGGCCGTTCGTGACGTACGAATTGCCGTTAACGAGCGGCCAAATAATGAGGCCGAAATTAATATTGTTCTGCCCCGTGGAAATAATGTAAACATCAATGACATTGTGAATCCACGAGTAAACCCGCCACGTCGCGTCCTTCCTCCGATGAGGCGACATGCTGACGTACCCCACCGGGTTACGTATAGGTCTGCCCTGTTGTATGGAGCCGAATCGGTGGAAAATGTTCCGATGAGTTCATTGGGACGTTTTCAGGTACGTTGTCGTATATGTGACGCCAAATATTTTTCTGAAGAAGCCTGTAATCGGCAAGGACTGTTCATGCAATGTTGCAATTTGGGTAAGGTTGAAATTCCTGCACTTGGCCCGTGTCCAGAAGAACTACGTGGTTTTCTGACCGGAGAAGACGCGGCGGACGTTGAGTTTCGCAGAAACATCAGAACGGTAAATTCAAATTTTGCAATGGCGTCATTCAAAGCACAATCGCCCGTTGACAGGAATGTAGGCCAAGGTCATTGGTGTTTCTGCATCTCGGGCCAAGTGTATCATTACACGGAACCGGTTCCGGTTCGGATGGCTCCTTTACACAAGCTGAATCAGCTCTATTTCATAGACACTGAGGAGGCTTGCAAAGAAAGAAACGCCCTTATTAGAGATCGCGTAAGGGAAGCCACGATCCGAACAATTGACCAAATGATGTAAAAGCATTTCATATATTGTTTTCTATTTCAGTTTGGTGCCGTTCCGGCCAGAAAAGTGATTTCTACAGTGAAGTTAGTAATTTTTCATTATAGTAAATAATTTTATTTTAGTATTTGACATGTACAGCATTATATCATGATTCTTATGTCTTCATTTTAGCAAATTTCAAGCGGCTTATATTTTTGTACTGTACAGATGAAAAGTATTCAATTAGTATACATTATATAAAAAATTAAAATGAATTGCTATTGAGTGTTGTTTGATATTTAAAAAATCGGAAAAGAAAGTAATTTCTTTATTGCAAACCTTTCATTTTTGTGGAGAAACAGTTGCTATAAGGATTGTTGACTTCAAATGTATTACGTTACAGATGTGGTAAGAGCATTTCATATATTGTTTTCTATTTTAGTTTGGTGCCGTTTGTTACACCAACTATTTTGTACCGTCAATTAAGTAATTTTTCACTAGAAATTATAGCTTATTTAAATATGGAACAAAATTTCGTGTACATTGTAAACAGCGTTTTTATACTACAAGTTTCAATTAATAATGTATTTATACAACGTTAAATGAATAATAATAATTTACATGAGGAA
Source organism: Homalodisca vitripennis (assembly GCF_021130785.1). Lineage (NCBI taxonomy): Eukaryota > Metazoa > Arthropoda > Insecta > Hemiptera > Cicadellidae > Homalodisca > Homalodisca vitripennis. Next base: position 1,253,920 of record NC_060207.1, read on the forward strand.
TTCCTTTACAATATGGTTAAAAGTAAATGTAACGGTCCATTTATATAATTTAACATACTAATTGAATTTATTTGTTTTATTTAATGAATTTAAAAATACATTAGTAGCAATAATATTGTGTTGACAACAATGGAAAAAACATTTTTTTTTAAGAACTGAAAAACCAAAACTTCTTTTTTTTCAGACTAACGTTGTTTTGGATCACCATTTTATAGTGTGTTTTACATTATCACTGAAATTAAACATATTTAATTTTCATGTTAAATGTAGAACATTATAAACATTTGAATTTTTATATACTATCCTGTAACGTGTTGAATTTCAAACATTGTGCTAATTGTATCAAATACATTGTTTCATGTGATAATGCTGCACTTTTTGTTAAACTTTGACAATTTCATTTACAGCAACGTCATTGTCACCACTGGCCTTTCCAGTGAGTGTTTCCTCCCATTTTGTTACGTGTTCCACTTCCCAACGTAAGTTGAAATAAAAGTATTTCTTTGTAATAATAATGAATTCAAGTGTGTTACCTATATTTACGAAATGATTTCAGACAACTAATATTTTTTGTTATGGAAGGATGAATGTACGTATACTTAAAAGAATTCTGTTATTTAGATGGGGAAGTGGAAACCTTCGTACAAGGTTATCACCAAGCGTGTGCTGTTGGTGACGGACAGCCATGGGAGGGAGCTCCATCATCTCCTGGAGAGGTCCAGTGACTATTCAGTGACGGCAATTGTGTCCCCCAACGGCACCATGAACTACATCTTGGACAATGCACTCATTCACCAAGAGAAGTACGATGAAGTGGTAGTCATGGCTGGGACCAACGACATTAACGACCAAGGGTACGTGAACAATGATTTTTTTAATGCACTAGGCAAGTTAATTGAACTGTGTAAATTGAACAATGTTACTATTATTAACTTGCCTAGGAGGAGAGACTGCTGTTTCGCCTGCCGTGCATCGTGCACGTGCAAGCCTGAATTTGACATTAAAAAATTTAAATTGTGCCAATTTTATTGACATTTCTGATTTCAAAAGACAATTTTTTACATCTCATGGCTTGCACATGAATATGCACGGCAAGCATGAACTTGCTGCTGTCATTTTAAATTCAATTGGTGACAAATCTGAGAAGAAAATTATCTTTACTTTGCACGAACAAGTACGGCGAATTAGACGCCCAAAAAACTAAATTCTGTTGGTAGAGTGTTGTCATTTACTCGTGGATTTAGTGATTGATTTTCATTTTCTACGGTTTTAAATTCCAATTACTTTTTCTATTTATCATTGTAATTAATTTAATTTAACATGATGCCTCAAAATCGACGCGTAGAGTTGCCCGATTGTAGGGTCCTGCTACGTAGATTGTCGACAGAAGAAATTGGCAACTATTTGGCCGTTCGTGACGTACGAATTGCCGTTAACGAGCGGCCAAATAATGAGGCCGAAATTAATATTGTTCTGGCTCGTGGAAATAATGTAAATATCAATGACATTGTGAATCCACGAGTAAACCCGCCACGTCGCGTCCTTCCTCCGATGAGGCGACATGCTGACGTACCCCACCGGGTTACGTATAGGTCTGCCCTGTTGTATGGAGCCGAATCGGTGGAAAATGTTCCGATCAGTTCATTGGGACGTTTTCAGGTACGTTGTCGTATGTGTGACGCCAAATATTTTGCTGAAGAAGCCTGTAATCGGCAAGGACTGTACATGCAATGTTGCAATTTGGGTAAGGTTGAAATTTCTGCACTTGGCCCGTGTCCAGAAGAACTACGTGGTTTTCTGACCGGAGAAGACGCGGCGGACGTTGAGTTTCGCAGAAACATCAGAACGGTGAATTCAAATTTTGCAATGGCGTCATTCAAAGCACAATCGCCCGTTGACAGGAATGTAGGCCAAGGTCATTGGTGTTTCTGCATCTCGGGCCAAGTGTATCATTACACGGAACCGGTTCCGGTTCGGATGGCTCCTTTACACAAGCTGAATCAGCACTATTTCATAGACACTGAGGAGGCTTGCCACGAAAGAAACGCCCTTATTAGAGGTCGCGTAAGGGAAGCCACGATCCGAACAATTGACCAAATGATGTAAAAGCATTTCATATATTGTTTTCTATTTCAGTTTGGTGCCGTTCCGGCCAGAAAAGTGATTTCTACAGTGAAGTTAGTAATTTTTCATTATAGTAAATAATTTTATTTTAGTATTTGACATGTACAGCATTATATCATGATTCTTATGTCTTCATTCTAGCAAATTTCAAGCGGCTTATATTTTGCTTTCATACTGTACAGATGAAAAGTATTCAATTAGTATACATGATATAAAAAATTAAAATGAATTGCTATTGAGTGTTGTTTGATATTTAAAAAATCGGAAAAGAAAGTAATTTCTTTATTGCAAACCTTTCATTATAGTGGAGAAACAGTTGCTATAAGGATTGTTGACTTCAAATGTATTACGTTACAGATGTGGTAAGAGCATTTCATATATTGTTTTCTATTTTAGTTTGGAGCCGTTTGTTACACCAACTATTTTGTACCGTCAATTAAGTAATTTTTCATTAGAAATTATAACTTATTTAAATATGGAACGAAATTTCGTGTACATTGTAAACAGCGTTTTGATACTACAAGTTTCAATTAATAATGTATTTATACAACGTTAAATGAATAATAATAATTTACATGAGGAATTCCTTTATAATATGGTTAAAAGTAAATGTAACTGTCCATTTATATAATTTAACATACTAATTGAATTTATTTGTTCTATTTAATGAATTTAAAAATACTTTAGTAGCAATAATATAGTGTTGACAACAATGGAAAAAACTTTTTTTTTTAAGAACTGAAAAACCAAAACTTCTTTTTCTTTTCAGACTAACGTTGTTTTAGATCACCATTTTATAGTTTGTTTTTACATTATCACTGAAATTAAACATATTTAATTTTCATGTTAAATGTAGAACATTATAAACATTTGAATTTTTATATACTATCCTGTAACGTGTTGAATTTCAAACATTGTGCTAATTGTATCAAATACATTGTTTCATGTGATAATGCTGCACTTTTTGTTAAACTTTGACAATTTCATTTACAGCAACGTCATTGTCACCACTGGCCTTTCCAGTGAGTGTTTCCTCACATTTTGTTACGTGTTCCACTTTCCAACGTAAGTTGAAATAAAAGTATTTCTTTGTAATAATAATGAATTCAAGTGTGTTACCTGTATTTACGAAATGATTTCAGACAACTAATATTTTTTTTATTATCAAAGGATGAATGTACGTATACTTAAAAGAATTCTGTTATTTAGATGGGGAAGTGGAAAGCCTTCGTACAAGGTTATCACCAAGCGTGTGCTGTTGGTGACGGACAGCCATGGGAGGGAGCTCCACCATCTCCTGGAGAGGTCCAGTGACTATGCAGTGACGGCAATTGTGTCCCCCAACGGCACTATGAATTACATCTTGCTGACAATGCACTCATTCACCAAGAGAAATACGATGAAGTGATAGTCATGGCTGGGACCAATGACATTAACGACCAAGGGTACGTGAACAATGATTTTTTTAATGCACTAGGCAAGTTAATTGAACTGTGTAAATTGAACAATGTTACTATTATTAACTTGCCTAGGAGGAGAGACTGCTGTTTCGCCTGCCGTGCATCGTGCACGTGCAAGCCTGAATTTGACATTAAAAAATTTAAATTGTGCCAATTTTATTGACATTTCTGATTTCAAAAGACAATTTTTTACATCTCATGGCTTGCACATGAATATGCACGGCAAGCATGAACTTGCTGCTGTCATTTTAAATTTAATTGGTGACAAATCTGAGAAAAAAATTATCTTTACTTTTCACGAACAAGTACGGCGCATTAGACGCCCAAAAAACTAAATTCTGTTGGTAGAGTGTTGTCATTTACTCGTGGATTTAGTGATTGATTTTCATTTTTCACGGTTTTAAATTCCAATTACTTTTTCCATTTATCATTGTAATTAATTTAATTTAACATGATGCCTCAAAATCGACGCGTAGAGTTGCCCGATTGTAGGGTCCTGCTACGTAGATTGTCGACAGAAGAAATTGGCAACTATTTGGCCGTTCGTGACGTACGAATTGCCGTTAACGAGCGGCCAAATAATGAGGCCGAAATTAATATTGTTCTGCCCCGTGGAAATAATGTAAATATCAATGACATTGTGAATCCACGAGTAAACCCGCCACGTCGCGTCCTTCCTCCGATGAGGCGACATGCTGACGTACCCCACCGGGTTACGTATAGGTCTGCCCTGTTGTATGGAGCCGAATCGGTGGAAAATGTTCCGATCAGTTCATTGGGACGTTTTCAGGTACGTTGTCGTATATGTGACGCCAAATATTTTTCTGAAGAAGCCTGTAATCGGCAAGGACTGTACATGCAATGTTGCAATTTGGGTAAGGTTGAAATTCCTGCACTTGGCCCGTGTCCAGAAGAACTACGTGGTTTTCTGACCGGAGAAGACGCGGCGGACGTTGAGTTTCGCAGAAACATCAGAACGGTGAATTCAAATTTTGCAATGGCGTCATTCAAAGCACAATCGCCCGTTGACAGGAATGTAGGCCAAGGTCATTGGTGTTTCTGCATCTCGGGCCAAGTGTATCATTACACGGAACCGGTTCCGGTTCGGATGGCTCCTTTACACAAGCTGAATCAGCACTATTTCATAGACACTGAGGAGGCTTGCCACGAAAGAAACGCCCTTATTAGAGGTCGCGTAAGGGAAGCCACGATCCGAACAATTGACCAAATGATGTAAAAGCATTTCATATATTGTTTTCTATTTCAGTTTGGTGCCGTTCCGGCCAGAAAAGTGATTTCTACAGTGAAGTTAGTAATTTTTCATTATAGTAAATAATTTTATTTTAGTATTTGACATGTACAGCATTATATCATGATTCTTATGTCTTCATTCTAGCAAATTTCAAGCGGCTTATATTTTGCTTTGTACTGTACAGATGAAAAGTATTCAATTAGTATACATGATATAAAAAATTAAAATGAATTGCTATTGAGTGTTGTTTGATATTTAAAAAATCGGAAAAGAAAGTAATTTCTTTATTGCAAACCTTTCATTATTGTGGAGAAACAGTTGCTATAAGGATTGTTGACTTCAAATGTATTACGTTACAGATGTGGTAAGAGCATTTCATATATTGTTTTCTATTTTAGTTTGGAGCCGTTTGTTACACCAACTATTTTGTACCGTCAATTAAGTAATTTTTCATTAGAAATTATAACTTATTTAAATATGGAACGAAATTTCGTGTACATTGTAAACAGCGTTTTGATACTACAAGTTTCAATTAATAATGTATTTATACAACGTTAAATGAATAATAATAATTTACATGAGGAATTCCTTTATAATATGGTTAAAAGTAAATGTAACTGTCCATTTATATAATTTAACATACTATTGAATTTATTTGTTCTATTTAATGAATTTAAAAATACTTTAGTAGCAATAATATTGTGTTGACAACAATGGGAAAACATTTTTTTTTTTAAGAACTGAAAAACCAAAACTTCTTTTTCTTTTCAGACTAACGTTGTTTTAGATCACCATTTTATAGTGTGTTTTACATTATCACTGAAATTAAACATATTTAATTTTCATGTTAAATGTAGAACATTATAAACATTTGAATTTTTATATACTATCCTGTAACGTGTTGAATTTCAAACATTGTGCTAATTGTATCAAATACATTGTTTCATGTGATAATGCTGCACTTTTTGTTAAACTTTGACAATTTCATTTACAGCAACGTCATTGTCACCACTGGCCTTTCCAGTGAGTGTTTCCTCACATTTTGTTACGTGTTCCACTTTCCAACGTAAGTTGAAATAAAAGTATTTCTTTGTAATAATAATGAATTCAAGTGTGTTACCTATATTTACGAAATGATTTCAGACAACTAATATTTTTTATTATGGAAGGATGAATGTACGTATACTTAAAAGAATTCTGTTATTTAGATGGGGAAGTGGAAGCCTTCGTACAAGGTTATCACCAAGCGTGTGCTGTTGGTGACGGACAGCCATGGGAGGGAGCTCCACCATCTCCTGGAGAGGTCCAGTGATTATGCAGTGACGGCAATTGTGTCCCCCAACGGCACTATGAACTATATTGCTTGAGAACAATGCACTCATTCACCAAGAGAAATACGATGAAGTGATAGTCATGGCTGGGACCAATGACATTAACGACCAAGGGTACGTGAACAATGATTTTTTTAATGCACTAGGCAAGTTGATTGAACTGTGTAAATTGAACAATGTTAGTATTATTAACTTGCCTAGGAGGAGAGACTGTGTTTCGCCTGCCGTGCATCGTGCACGTGCAAGCCTGAATTTGACTTTAAAAAATTTAAAGTGTGCCAATTTTATTGACATTTCACATTTCAAAAGAGACTTTTTTACATCTCATGGCTTGCACATGAATATGCACGGCAAGCATGAACTTGCTGCTGTCATTTTGAATTCAATTGGTGACAAATCTGAGAAAAAAATTATCTTTACTTTTCACGAACAAGTAAGGCGCATTAGACGCCCAAAAAACTAAATTCTGTTGGTAGAGTGTTGTCATTTACTCGTGGATTTAGTGATTGATTTTCATTTTCTACGGTTTTAAATTCCAATTACTTTTTCTATTTATAATTGTAATTAATTTAATTTAACATGATGCCTCAAAATCGACGCGTACAGTTGCCCGATTGTAGGGTCCTGCTACGTAGATTGTCGACAGAAGAAATTGGCAACTATTTGGCCGTTCGTGACGTACGAATTGCCGTTAACGAGCGGCCAAATAATGAGGCCGAAATTAATATTGTTCTGCCCCGTGGAAATAATGTAAACATCAATGACATTGTGAATCCACGAGTAAACCCGCCACGTCGCGTCCTTCCTCCGATGAGGCGACATGCTGACGTACCCCACCGGGTTACGTATAGGTCTGCCCTGTTGTATGGAGCCGAATCGGTGGAAAATGTTCCGATCAGTTCATTGGGACGTTTTCAGGTACGTTGTCGTATATGTGACGCCAAATATTTTTCTGAAGAAGCCTGTAATCGGCAAGGACTGTACATGCAATGTTGCAATTTGGGTAAGGTTGAAATTCCTGCACTTGGCCCGTGTCCAGAAGAACTACGTGGTTTTCTGACCGGAGAAGACGCGGCGGACGTTGAGTTTCGCAGAAACATCAGAACGGTGAATTCAAATTTTGCAATGGCGTCATTCAAAGCACAATCGCCCGTTGACAGGAATGTAGGCCAAGGTCATTGGTGTTTCTGCATCTCGGGCCAAGTGTATCATTACACGGAACCGGTTCCGGTTCGGATGGCTCCTTTACACAAGCTGAATCAGCACTATTTCATAGACACTGAGGAGGCTTGCCACGAAAGAAACGCCCTTATTAGAGGTCGCGTAAGGGAAGCCACAATCCGAACAATAGACCAAATGATGTAAAAGCATTTCATATATTGTTTTCTATTTCAGTTTGGTGCCGTTCCGGCCAGAAAAGTGATTTCTACAGTGAAGTTAGTAATTTTTCATTATAGTAAATAATTTTATTTTAGTATTTGACATGTACAGCATTATATCATGATTCTTATGTCTTCATTCTAGCAAATTTCAAGCGGCTTATATTTTTTCGTACTGTACAGATGAAAAGTATTCAATTAGTATACATGATATAAAAAATTAAAATGAATTGCTATTGAGTGTTTGATATTTAAAAAATCGGAAAAGAAAGTAATTTCTTTATTGCAAACCTTTCATTTTTGTGGAGAAACAGTTGCTATAAGGATTGTTGACTTGAAATGTATTACGTTACAAATGCGGTAAAAGCATTTCATATATTGTTTTGTATTTCTATTTTAGTTTGGAGCCGTTGGTTACACCAACTATTTTGTACCGTCAATTAAGTAATTTTTTTCATTAGAAATTATAACATATTTAAATATGGAACGAAATTTCGTGTACATTGTAAACAGCGTTTTGATACTACAAGTTTCAATTAATAATGTATTTATACAACGTTAAATGAATAATAATAATTTACATGAGGAATTCCTTTATAATATGGTTTAAAAGTAAATGTAACGGTCCATTTATATAATTTAACATACTAATTGAATTTATTTGTTCTATTTAATGAATTTAAAAATACTTTAGTAGCAATAATATAGTGTTGACAACAATGGAAAAAACATTTTTTTTTTTAAGAACTGAAAAACCAAAATTTCTTTTTGTTTTCAGACTAACGTTGTTTTGGATCACCATTTTATAGTGTGCGTTTTACATTATCACTGAAATTAAACATATTTAATTTTCATGTTAAATGTAGAACATTATAAACATTTGAATTTGTATATATACTATCCTGTAACGTGTTGAATTTCAAACATTGTGCTAATTGTATCAAATACATTGTTTCATGTGATAATGCTGCACTTTTTGTTTAAACTTTGACAATTTCATTTACAGCAACGTCATTGTCACCACTGGCCTTTCCAGTGAGTGTTTCCTCACATTTTGTTACGTGTTCCACTTCCAACGTAAGTTGAAATAAAAGTATTTCTTTGTAATAATAATGAATTCAAGTGTGTTACCTATATTTACGAAATGATTTCAGACAACTAATATTTTTTTGTATTATCAAAGGATGAATGTACGTATACTTAAAAGAATTCTGTTATTTAGATGGGGAAGTGGAAAACTTCGTACAAGGTTATCACCAAGCGTGTGCTGTTTGGTCACGGACAGCCATGGGAGGGAGCTCCACCATCTCCTGGAGAGGTCCAGTGATTATGCAGTGACGGCAATTGTGTCCCCCAACGGCACTATGAACTATATTGCTGACAATGCACTCATTCACCAAGACATTACGATGAAGTGATAGTCATGGCTGGGACCAACGACATTAACGACCAAGGTTGTACGTGAACAATGATTTTTTTGATGCACTAGGCAAGTTGATTGAACTGTGTAAATTGAACAATGTTAGTATTATCAACTTGCCTAGGAGGAGAGACTGTGTTTCGCCTGCCGTGCATCGTGCACGTGCAAGCCTGAATGCAACTTTAAAAAATTCAAGTGTGCCAATTTTATTGACATTTCACATTTCAAAAGAGACTTTTTTACATCTCATGGCTTGCACATGAACATGCACGGCAAGCATGAACTTGCTGCCGTCATTTTAAATTCAATTGGTGAGAAATCTGAAAAAAAAATTTTGTACACTTTTCACGAACAAGTAAGGCGCATTAGACGCCCAAAAAACTAAATTCTGTTGGTAGAGTGTTGTCATTTACTCGTGGATTTAGTGATTGATTGTCATTTTCTACGGTTTTAAATTCCAATTACTTTTTCTATTTATAATTGTAATTAATTTAATTTAACATGATGCCTCAAAATCGACGCGTACAGTTGCCCGATTGTAGGGTCCTGCTACGTAGATTGTCGACAGAAGAAATTGGCAACTATTTGGCCGTTCGTGACGTACGAATTGCCGTTAACGAGCGGCCAAATAATGAGGCCGAAATTAATATTGTTCTGCCCCGTGGAAATAATGTAAACATCAATGACATTGTGAATCCACGAGTAAACCCGCCACGTCGCGTCCTTCCTCCGATGAGGCGACATGCTGACGTACCCCACCGGGTTACGTATAGGTCTGCCCTGTTGTATGGAGCCGAATCGGTGGAAAATGTTCCGATGAGTTCATTGGGACGTTTTCAGGTACGTTGTCGTATATGTGACGCCAAATATTTTTCTGAAGAAGCCTGTAATCGGCAAGGACTGTACATGCAATGTTGCAATTTGGGTAAGGTTGAAATTCCTGCACTTGGCCCGTGTCCAGAAGAACTACGTGGTTTTCTGACCGGAGAAGACGCGGCGGACGTTGAGTTTCGCAGAAACATCAGAACGGTGAATTCAAATTTTGCAATGGCGTCATTCAAAGCACAATCGCCCGTTGACAGGAATGTAGGCCAAGGTCATTGGTGTTTCTGCATCTCGGGCCAAGTGTATCATTACACGGAACCGGTTCCGGTTCGGATGGCTCCTTTACACAAGCTGAATCAGCACTATTTCATAGACACTGAGGAGGCTTGCCACGAAAGAAACGCCCTTATTAGAGGTCGCGTAAGGGAAGCCACGATCCGAACAATAGACCAAATGATGTAAAAGCATTTCATATATTGTTTTCTATTTCAGTTTGGTGCCGTTCCGGCCAGAAAAGTGATTTCTACAGTGAAGTTAGTAATTTTTCATTATAGTAAATAATTTTATTTTAGTATTTGACATGTACAGCATTATATCATGATTCTTATGTCTTCATTCTAGCAAATTTCAAGCGGCTTATATTTTTGTACTGTACAGATGAAAAGTATTCAATTAGTATACATGATATAAAAAATTAAAATGAATTGCTATTGAGTGTTTGATATTTAAAAAATCGGAAAAGAAAGTAATCTCTTTATTGCAAACCTTTCATTTTTGTGGAGAAACAGTTGCTATAAGAATTGTTAACTTGAAATGTATTACGTTACAAATGCGGTAAAAGCATTTCATACATTGTTTTCTATTTTAGTTTGGTGCCGTTGGTTACACCAACTATTTTGTACCGTCAATTAAGTAATTTTTCATTAGAAATTAAAACTTATTTAAATATGGGACGAAATTTCGTGTACATTGTAAACAGCGTTTTGATACTACAAGTTTCAATTAATAATGTATTTATACAACGTTAAATGAATAATAATAATTTACATGAGGAATTCGTTTATAATATGGTTTAAAAGTATATGTAACGGTTCATTTATATAATGTAACATACTAATTGAATTTATTTGTTCTATTTAATGAATTTAAAAATACTTTAGTAGCAATAATATTGTGTTGACAACAATGGAAAAAAACATTTTTTTTTAACAACTGAAAAAACCAAAATTTCTTTTTTTTTCAGACTAACGTTGTTTTGGATCACCATTTTATAGTGTGTTTTACATTATCACCGAAATTAAACATATTTAATTTTCATGTTAAATGTAGAACATTATAAACATTTGAATTTTTATATACTATCCTGTAACGTGTTGAATTTCAAACATTGTGCTAATTGTATCAAATACATTGTTTCATGTGATAATGCTGCACTTTTTGTTAAACTTTGACGATTTCATTTACAGCAACGTCATTGTCACCACTGGCCTTTCCAGTGAGTGTTCTCTCCCTTTTCGTTACGTGTTCCACTTCCCAACGTAAGTTGAAATAAAAGTATTTCTTTGTAATAAATGAATTCAAGTGTGTTACCTGTATTTACGAAATGATTTCAGACAACTAATATTTTTTTGTATTATCAAAGGATGAATGTACGTATACTCAAAAGAATTCTCTTTTTTAGATGGGGAAGTGGAAACCTTCCTACAAGGTTGTGGCAAAGCGGGTCCTGTTGGTGACGGACAGCCATGGGAGGGAGCTCCACCATCTCCTGGAGAGGTCCAGTGATTATGCAGTGACGGCAATTGTGTCCCCCAACGGCACTATGAACTATATTGCTGAGAACGCCCTTCTGTACCAACAACATTACGATGAAGTGATAGTCATGGCTGGGACTAATGACATCGATGACAAAGGTTGTATCAATAATGACTTTTTTGATGCACTAGGCAAGTTGATCAAATTATCTAAACTGAACAATGTTAGTATCATCAACTTGCCTAGGAGGAGAGACTGTGTTTCGCCTGCCGTGCATCGTGCACGTGCAAGCCTGAATGCAACTTTAAAAAACATCAAGTGTGCCAATTTTATTGACATTTCCAATTTCAAAAGAGACTTTTTTACATGTCATGGCTTGCACATGAACATGCACGGCAAGCATGAACTTGCTGCCGTCATTTTGAATTCAATTGGTGAGAAATCTGAAAAAAAAATTTTGTACACTTTTCACGAACAAGTAAGGCGCATTAGACGCCCAAAAAACTAAATTCTGTTGGTAGAGTGTTGTCATTTACTCGTGGATTTAGTGATTGATTGTCATTTTTCACGGTTTTAAATTCCAATTACTTTTTCTATTTATAATTGTAATTAATTTAAATTAACATGATGCCTCAAAATCGACGCGTACAGTTGCCCGATTGTAGGGTCCTGCTACGTAGATTGTCGACAGAAGAAATTGGCAACTATTTGGCCGTTCGTGACGTACGAATTGCCGTTAACGAGCGGCCAAATAATGAGGCCGAAATTAATATTGTTCTGCCCCGTGGAAATAATGTAAACATCAATGACATTGTGAATCCACGAGTAAACCCGCCACGTCGCGTCCTTCCTCCGATGAGGCGACATGCTGACGTACCCCACCGGGTTACGTATAGGTCTGCCCTGTTGTATGGAGCCGAATCGGTGGAAAATGTTCCGATGAGTTCATTGGGACGTTTTCAGGTACGTTGTCGTATATGTGACGCCAAATATTTTTCTGAAGAAGCCTGTAATCGGCAAGGACTGTACATGCAATGTTGCAATTTGGGTAAGGTTGAAATTCCTGCACTTGGCCCGTGTCCAGAAGAACTACGTGGTTTTCTGACCGGAGAAGACGCGGCGGACGTTGAGTTTCGCAGAAACATCAGAACGGTGAATTCAAATTTTGCAATGGCGTCATTCAAAGCACAATCGCCCGTTGACAGGAATGTAGGCCAAGGTCATTGGTGTTTCTGCATCTCGGGCCAAGTGTATCATTACACGGAACCGGTTCCGGTTCGGATGGCTCCTTTACACAAGCTGAATCAGCACTATTTCATAGACACTGAGGAGGCTTGCCACGAAAGAAACGCCCTTATTAGAGGTCGCGTAAGGGAAGCCACAATCCGAACAATAGACCAAATGATGTAAAAGCATTTCATATATTGTTTTCTATTTCAGTTTGGTGCCGTTCCGGCCAGAAAAGTGATTTCTACGGTGAAGTTAGTAATTTTTCATTATAGTAAATAATTTTATTTTAGTATTTGACATGTACAGCATTATATCATGATTCTTATGTCTTCATTCTAGCAAATTTCAAGCGGCTTATATTTTTGTACTGTACAGATGAAAAGTATTCAATTAGTATACATGATATAAAAAATTAAAATGAATTGCTATTGAGTGTTTGATATTTAAAAAAATCGGAAAAGAAAGTAATCTCTTTATTGCAAACCTTTCATTTTTGTGGAGAAACAGTTGCTATAAGAATTGTTGACTTGAAATGTATTACGTTACAAATGCGGTAAAAGCATTTCATACATTGTTTTCTATTTTAGTTTGGTGCCGTTGGTTACACCAACTATTTTGTACCGTCAATTAAGTAATTTTTCATTAGAAATTATAACTTATTTAAATATGGAACGAAATTTCGTGTACATTGTAAACAGCGTTTTGATACTACAAGTTTCAATTAATAAAGTATTTATACAACGTTAAATGAATAATAATAATTTACATGAGGAATTCGTTTATAATATGGTTTAAAGTAAATGTAACGGTCCATTTATATAATGTAACATACTATTTGAATTTATTTGTTCTATTTAATGAATTTAAAAATACTTTAGTAGCAATAATATTGTGTTGACAACAATGGAAAAAACATTTTTTTTTTTAACAACTGAAAAAACCAAAATTTCTTTTTGTTTTCAGACTAACGTTGTTATGGATCAGCATTTTATAGTGTATTTTACATTATCACTGAAATTAAACATATTTAATTTTCATGTTAAATGTAGAACATTATAAACATTTGAATTTTTATATACTATCCTGTAACGTGTTGAATTTCAAACATTGTGCTAATTGTATCAAATACATTGTTTCATGTGATAATGCTGCACTTTTTGTAAAACTTTGACGATTTCATTTACAGCAACGTCATTGTCACCACTGGCCTTTCCAGTGAGTGTTCTCTCCCTTTTCGTTACGTGTTCCACTTCCCAACGTAAGTTGAAATAAAAGTATTTCTTTGTAATAAAGAATTCAAGTGTGTTACCTGTATTTACGAAATGATTTCATACAACTAATATTTTTTTGTATTATCAAAGGATGAATGTACGTATACTCAAAAGAATTCTCTTTTTTAGATGGGGAAGTGGAAACCTTCCTACAAGGTTGTGGCAAAGCGGGTCCTGTTGGTGACGGACAGCCATGGGAGGGAGCTCCACCATCTCCTGGAGAGGTCCAGTGATTATGCAGTGACGGCAATTGTGTCCCCCAACGGCACTATGAACTATATTGCTGAGAACGCCCTTCTGTACCAACAACATTACGATGAAGTGATAGTGATGGCTGGGACTAATGACATCGATGACCAAGGTTGTATCAATAATGACTTTTTTGATGCACTAGGCAAGTTGATCAAACTGTCTAAACTGAACAATGTTAGTATCATCAACTTGCCTAGGAGGAGAGACTGTGTTTCGCCTGCCGTGCATCGTGCACGTGCAAGCCTGAATGCAACTTTAAAAAACATCAAGTGTGCCAATTTTATTGACATTTCCAATTTCAAAAGAGACTTTTTTACATGTCATGGCTTGCACATGAACATGCACGGCAAGCATGAACTTGCTGCCGTCATTTTGAATTCAATTGGTGAGAAATCTGAAAAAAAAATTTTGTACACTTTTCACGAACAAGTAAGGCGCATTAGACTCCCAAAAAACTAAATTCTGTTGGTAGAGTGTTGTCATTTACTCGTGGATTTAGTGATTGATTGTCATTTTTCACGGTTTTAAATTCCAATTACTTTTTCTATTTATAATTGTAATTAATTTAAATTAACATGATGCCTCAAAATCGACGCGTACAGTTGCCCGATTGTAGGGTCCTGCTACGTAGATTGTCGACAGAAGAAATTGGCAACTATTTGGCCGTTCGTGACGTACGAATTGCCGTTAACGAGCGGCCAAATAATGAGGCCGAAATTAATATTGTTCTGCCCCGTGGAAATAATGTAAACATCAATGACATTGTGAATCCACGAGTAAACCCGCCACGTCGCGTCCTTCCTCCGATGAGGCGACATGCTGACGTACCCCACCGGGTTACGTATAGGTCTGCCCTGTTGTATGGAGCCGAATCGGTGGAAAATGTTCCGATGAGTTCATTGGGACGTTTTCAGGTACGTTGTCGTATATGTGACGCCAAATATTTTTCTGAAGAAGCCTGTAATCGGCAAGGACTGTACATGCAATGTTGCAATTTGGGTAAGGTTGAAATTCCTGCACTTGGCCCGTGTCCAGAAGAACTACGTGGTTTTCTGACCGGAGAAGACGCGGCGGACGTTGAGTTTCGCAGAAACATCAGAACGGTGAATTCAAATTTTGCAATGGCGTCATTCAAAGCACAATCGCCCGTTGACAGGAATGTAGGCCAAGGTCATTGGTGTTTCTGCATCTCGGGCCAAGTGTATCATTACACGGAACCGGTTCCGGTTCGGATGGCTCCTTTACACAAGCTGAATCAGCACTATTTCATAGACACTGAGGAGGCTTGCCACGAAAGAAACGCCCTTATTAGAGGTCGCGTAAGGGAAGCCACAATCCGAACAATAGACCAAATGATGTAAAAGCATTTCATATATTGTTTTCTATTTCAGTTTGGTGCCGTTCCGGCCAGAAAAGTGATTTCTACGGTGAAGTTAGTAATTTTTCATTATAGTAAATAATTTTATTTTAGTATTTGACATGTACAGCATTATATCATGATTCTTATGTGTTCATTCTAGCAAATTTCAAGCGGCTTATATTTTTGTACTGTACAGATGAAAAGTATTCAATTAGTATACATGATATAAAAAATTAAAATGAATTGCTATTGAGTGTTTGATATTTAAAAAATCGGAAAAGAAAGTAATCTCTTTATTGCAAACCTTTCATTTTTGTGGAGAAACAGTTGCTATAAGAATTGTTGACTTGAAATGTATTACGTTACAAATGCGGTAAAAGCATTTCATACATTGTTTTCTATTTTAGTTTGGTGCCGTTGGTTACACCAACTATTTTGTACCGTCAATTAAGTAATTTTTCATTAGAAATTATAACTTATTTAAATATGGAACGAAATTTCGTGTACATTGTAAACAGCGTTTTGATACTACAAGTTTCAATTAATAAAGTATTTATACAAACGTTAAATGAATAATAATAATTTACATGAGGAATTCGTTTATAATATGGTTTAAAGTAAATGTAACGGTCCATTTATATAATGTAACATACTATTTGAATTTATTTGTTCTATTTAATGAATTTAAAAATACTTTAGTAGCAATAATATTGTGTTGACAACAATGGAAAAAACATTTTTTTAACAACTGAAAAAAACCAAAATTTCTTTTTGTTTTCAGACTAACGTTGTTATGGATCAGCATTTTATAGTGTATTTTACATTATCACTGAAATTAAACATATTTAATTTTCATGTTAAATGTAGAACATTATAAACATTTGAATTTTTATATACTATCCTGTAACGTGTTGAATTTCAAACATTGTGCTAATTGTATCAAATACATTGTTTCATGTGATAATGCTGCACTTTTTGTAAAACTTTGACGATTTCATTTACAGCAACGTCATTGTCACCACTGGCCTTTCCAGTGAGTGTTCTCTCCCT
This sequence comes from Homalodisca vitripennis, assembly GCF_021130785.1. NCBI lineage: Eukaryota > Metazoa > Arthropoda > Insecta > Hemiptera > Cicadellidae > Homalodisca > Homalodisca vitripennis. Next base: position 1,270,629 of record NC_060207.1, read on the forward strand.
TTTCGTTACGTGTTCCACTTCCCAACGTAAGTTGAAATAAAAGTATTTCTTTGTAATAAATGAATTCAAGTGTGTTACCTGTATTTACGAAATGATTTCATACAACTAATATTTTTTTGTATTATCAAAGGATGAATGTACGTATACTCAAAAGAATTCTCTTTTTTAGATGGGGAAGTGGAAACCTTCCTACAAGGTTGTGGCAAAGCGGGTCCTGTTGGTGACGGACAGCCATGGGAGGGAGCTCCACCATCTCCTGGAGAGGTCCAGTGATTATGCAGTGACGGCAATTGTGTCCCCCAACGGCACTATGAACTATATTGCTGAGAACGCCCTTCTGTACCAACAACATTACGATGAAGTGATAGTCATGGCTGGGACTAATGACATCGATGATAAAGGTTGTATCAATAATGACTTTTTTGATGCACTAGGCAAGTTGATCAAATTATCTAAACTGAACAATGTTAGTATTCATCAACTTGCCTAGGAGGAGAGACTGTGTTTCGCCTGCCGTGCATCGTGCACGTGCAAGCCTGAATGCAACTTTAAAAAACATCAAGTGTGCCAATTTTATTGACATTTCACATTTCAAAAGAGACTTTTTTACATGTCATGGCTTGCACATGAACATGCACGGCAAGCATGAACTTGCTGCCGTCATTTTGAATTTCATTGGTGAGAAATCTGAAAAAAAAATGTTGTACACTTTTCACGAACAAGTAAGGCGCATTAGACTCCCAAAAAACTAAATTCTGTTGGTAGAGTGTTGTCATTTACTCGTGGATTTAGTGATTGATTGTCATTTTTCACGGTTTTAAATTCCAATTACTTTTTCTATTTATAATTGTAATTAATTTAAATTAACATGATGCCTCAAAATCGACGCGTACAGTTGCCCGATTGTAGGGTCCTGCTACGTAGATTGTCGACAGAAGAAATTGGCAACTATTTGGCCGTTCGTGACGTACGAATTGCCGTTAACGAGCGGCCAAATAATGAGGCCGAAATTAATATTGTTCTGCCCCGTGGAAATAATGTAAACATCAATGACATTGTGAATCCACGAGTAAACCCGCCACGTCGCGTCCTTCCTCCGATGAGGCGACATGCTGACGTACCCCACCGGGTTACGTATAGGTCTGCCCTGTTGTATGGAGCCGAATCGGTGGAAAATGTTCCGATGAGTTCATTGGGACGTTTTCAGGTACGTTGTCGTATATGTGACGCCAAATATTTTTCTGAAGAAGCCTGTAATCGGCAAGGACTGTACATGCAATGTTGCAATTTGGGTAAGGTTGAAATTCCTGCACTTGGCCCGTGTCCAGAAGAACTACGTGGTTTTCTGACCGGAGAAGACGCGGCGGACGTTGAGTTTCGCAGAAACATCAGAACGGTGAATTCAAATTTTGCAATGGCGTCATTCAAAGCACAATCGCCCGTTGACAGGAATGTAGGCCAAGGTCATTGGTGTTTCTGCATCTCGGGCCAAGTGTATCATTACACGGAACCGGTTCCGGTTCGGATGGCTCCTTTACACAAGCTGAATCAGCACTATTTCATAGACACTGAGGAGGCTTGCCACGAAAGAAACGCCCTTATTAGAGGTCGCGTAAGGGAAGCCACAATCCGAACAATAGACCAAATGATGTAAAAGCATTTCATATATTGTTTTCTATTTCAGTTTGGTGCCGTTCCGGCCAGAAAAGTGATTTCTACGGTGAAGTTAGTAATTTTTCATTATAGTAAATAATTTTATTTTAGTATTTGACATGTACAGCATTATATCATGATTCTTATGTGTTCATTCTAGCAAATTTCAAGCGGCTTATATTTTTGTACTGTACAGATGAAAAGTATTCAATTAGTATACATGATATAAAAAATTAAAATGAATTGCTATTGAGTGTTTGATATTTAAAAAATCGGAAAGCTGTTGGTGACGGACAGCCATGGGAGGGAGCTCCACCATCTCCTGGAGAGGTCCAGTGATTATGCAGTGACGGCAATTGTGTCCCCCAACGGCACTATGAACTATATTGCTGAGAACGCCCTTCTGTACCAACAACATTACGATGAAGTGATAGTCATGGCTGGGACTAATGACGTCGATGATAAAGGTTGTATCAATAATGACTTTTTTGATGCACTAGGCAAGTTGATCAAATTATCTAAACTGAACAATGTTAGTATCATCAACTTGCCTAGGAGGAGAGACTGTGTTTCGCCTGCCGTGCATCGTGCACGTGCAAGCCTGAATGCAACTTTAAAAAACATCAAGTGTGCCAATTTTATTGACATTTCACATTTCAAAAGAGACTTTTTTACATGTCATGGCTTGCACATGAACATGCACGGCAAGCATGAACTTGCTGCCGTCATTTTGAATTTCATTGGTGAGAAATCTGAAAAAAAAATGTTGTACACTTTTCACGAACAAGTAAGGCGCATTAGACTCCCAAAAAACTAAATTCTGTTGGTAGAGTGTTGTCATTTACTCGTGGATTTAGTGATTGATTGTCATTTTTCACGGTTTTAAATTCCAATTACTTTTTCTATTTATAATTGTAATTAATTTAAATTAACATGATGCCTCAAAATCGACGCGTACAGTTGCCCGATTGTAGGGTCCTGCTACGTAGATTGTCGACAGAAGAAATTGGCAACTATTTGGCCGTTCGTGACGTACGAATTGCCGTTAACGAGCGGCCAAATAATGAGGCCGAAATTAATATTGTTCTGCCCCGTGGAAATAATGTAAACATCAATGACATTGTGAATCCACGAGTAAACCCGCCACGTCGCGTCCTTCCTCCGATGAGGCGACATGCTGACGTACCCCACCGGGTTACGTATAGGTCTGCCCTGTTGTATGGAGCCGAATCGGTGGAAAATGTTCCGATGAGTTCATTGGGACGTTTTCAGGTACGTTGTCGTATATGTGACGCCAAATATTTTTCTGAAGAAGCCTGTAATCGGCAAGGACTGTACATGCAATGTTGCAATTTGGGTAAGGTTGAAATTCCTGCACTTGGCCCGTGTCCAGAAGAACTACGTGGTTTTCTGACCGGAGAAGACGCGGCGGACGTTGAGTTTCGCAGAAACATCAGAACGGTGAATTCAAATTTTGCAATGGCGTCATTCAAAGCACAATCGCCCGTTGACAGGAATGTAGGCCAAGGTCATTGGTGTTTCTGCATCTCGGGCCAAGTGTATCATTACACGGAACCGGTTCCGGTTCGGATGGCTCCTTTACACAAGCTGAATCAGCACTATTTCATAGACACTGAGGAGGCTTGCCACGAAAGAAACGCCCTTATTAGAGGTCGCGTAAGGGAAGCCACAATCCGAACAATAGACCAAATGATGTAAAAGCATTTCATATATTGTTTTCTATTTCAGTTTGGTGCCGTTCCGGCCAGAAAAGTGATTTCTACGGTGAAGTTAGTAATTTTTCATTATAGTAAATAATTTTATTTTAGTATTTGACATGTACAGCATTATATCATGATTCTTATGTGTTCATTCTAGCAAATTTCAAGCGGCTTATATTTTTGTACTGTACAGATGAAAAGTATTCAATTAGTATACATGATATAAAAAATTAAAATGAATTGCTATTGAGTGTTTGATATTTAAAAAATCGGAAAGCTGTTGGTGACGGACAGCCATGGGAGGGAGCTCCACCATCTCCTGGAGAGGTCCAGTGATTATGCAGTGACGGCAATAGTGTCCCCCAACGGCACTATGAACTATATTGCTGACAACGCACTTCTTTACCAACAACATTATGACGAAGTGATAGTGATGGCTGGGACCAATGACATTAACGACCAAGGTTGTATCAACAATGACTTTTTTTAATGCACTAGGCAAGTTGATTGAACTGTGTAAATTGAACAATGTTAGTATTATCAACTTGCCTAGGAGGAGAGATTGTGTTTCGCCTGCCGTGCATCGTGCACGTGCAAGCCTGAATACAACTTTAAAAAACCATCAAGTGTGCCAATTTTCATTGACATTTCACATTTTAAAAGAGACTTTTTTACATGTCATGGCTTGCACATGAACATGCACGGCAAGCATGAACTTGCTGCCGTCATTTTGAATTTCATTGGTGAGAAATCTGAAAAAAAATGTTGTACACTTTTCACGAACAAGTAAGGCGCATTAGACTCCCAAAAAACTAAATTCTGTTGGTAGAGTGTTGTCATTTACTCGTGGATTTAGTGATTGATTGTCATTTTTCACGGTTTTAAATTCCAATTACTTTTTCTATTTATAATTGTAATTAATTTAAATTAACATGATGCCTCAAAATCGACGCGTACAGTTGCCCGATTGTAGGGTCCTGCTACGTAGATTGTCGACAGAAGAAATTGGCAACTATTTGGCCGTTCGTGACGTACGAATTGCCGTTAACGAGCGGCCAAATAATGAGGCCGAAATTAATATTGTTCTGCCCCGTGGAAATAATGTAAACATCAATGACATTGTGAATCCACGAGTAAACCCGCCACGTCGCGTCCTTCCTCCGATGAGGCGACATGCTGACGTACCCCACCGGGTTACGTATAGGTCTGCCCTGTTGTATGGAGCCGAATCGGTGGAAAATGTTCCGATGAGTTCATTGGGACGTTTTCAGGTACGTTGTCGTATATGTGACGCCAAATATTTTTCTGAAGAAGCCTGTAATCGGCAAGGACTGTACATGCAATGTTGCAATTTGGGTAAGGTTGAAATTCCTGCACTTGGCCCGTGTCCAGAAGAACTACGTGGTTTTCTGACCGGAGAAGACGCGGCGGACGTTGAGTTTCGCAGAAACATCAGAACGGTGAATTCAAATTTTGCAATGGCGTCATTCAAAGCACAATCGCCCGTTGACAGGAATGTAGGCCAAGGTCATTGGTGTTTCTGCATCTCGGGCCAAGTGTATCATTACACGGAACCGGTTCCGGTTCGGATGGCTCCTTTACACAAGCTGAATCAGCACTATTTCATAGACACTGAGGAGGCTTGCCACGAAAGAAACGCCCTTATTAGAGGTCGCGTAAGGGAAGCCACAATCCGAACAATAGACCAAATGATGTAAAAGCATTTCATATATTGTTTTCTATTTCAGTTTGGTGCCGTTCCGGCCAGAAAAGTGATTTCTACGGTGAAGTTAGTAATTTTTCATTATAGTAAATAATTTTATTTTAGTATTTGACATGTACAGCATTATATCATGATTCTTATGTGTTCATTCTAGCAAATTTCAAGCGGCTTATATTTTTGTACTGTACAGATGAAAAGTATTCAATTAGTATACATGATATAAAAAATTAAAATGAATTGCTATTGAGTGTTTGATATTTAAAAAATCGGAAAGCTGTTGGTGACGGACAGCCATGGGAGGGAGCTCCACCATCTCCTGGAGAGGTCCAGTGATTATGCAGTGACGGCAATTGTGTCCCCCAACGGCACTATGAACTATATTGCTGAGAACGCCCTTCTGTACCAACAACATTATGACGATGAAGTGATAGTCATGGCTGGGACTAATGACATCGATGATAAAGGTTGTATCAATAATGACTTTTTTGATGCACTAGGCAAGTTGATTGAATTATCTAAACTGAACAATGTTAGTATCATCAACTTGCCTAGGAGGAGAGACTGTGTTTCGCCTGCCGTGCATCGTGCACGTGCAAGCCTGAATGCAACTTTAAAAAACATCAAGTGTGCCAATTTTATTGACATTTCACATTTCAAAAGAGACTTTTTTACATGTCATGGCTTGCACATGAACATGCACGGCAAGCATGAACTTGCTGCCGTCATTTTGAATTTCATTGGTGAGAAATCTGAAAAAAAATGTTGTACACTTTTCACGAACAAGTAAGGCGCATTAGACTCCCAAAAAACTAAATTCTGTTGGTAGAGTGTTGTCATTTACTCGTGGATTTAGTGATTGATTGTCATTTTTCACGGTTTTAAATTCCAATTACTTTTTCTATTTATAATTGTAATTAATTTAAATTAACATGATGCCTCAAAATCGACGCGTACAGTTGCCCGATTGTAGGGTCCTGCTACGTAGATTGTCGACAGAAGAAATTGGCAACTATTTGGCCGTTCGTGACGTACGAATTGCCGTTAACGAGCGGCCAAATAATGAGGCCGAAATTAATATTGTTCTGCCCCGTGGAAATAATGTAAACATCAATGACATTGTGAATCCACGAGTAAACCCGCCACGTCGCGTCCTTCCTCCGATGAGGCGACATGCTGACGTACCCCACCGGGTTACGTATAGGTCTGCCCTGTTGTATGGAGCCGAATCGGTGGAAAATGTTCCGATGAGTTCATTGGGACGTTTTCAGGTACGTTGTCGTATATGTGACGCCAAATATTTTTCTGAAGAAGCCTGTAATCGGCAAGGACTGTACATGCAATGTTGCAATTTGGGTAAGGTTGAAATTCCTGCACTTGGCCCGTGTCCAGAAGAACTACGTGGTTTTCTGACCGGAGAAGACGCGGCGGACGTTGAGTTTCGCAGAAACATCAGAACGGTGAATTCAAATTTTGCAATGGCGTCATTCAAAGCACAATCGCCCGTTGACAGGAATGTAGGCCAAGGTCATTGGTGTTTCTGCATCTCGGGCCAAGTGTATCATTACACGGAACCGGTTCCGGTTCGGATGGCTCCTTTACACAAGCTGAATCAGCACTATTTCATAGACACTGAGGAGGCTTGCCACGAAAGAAACGCCCTTATTAGAGGTCGCGTAAGGGAAGCCACAATCCGAACAATAGACCAAATGATGTAAAAGCATTTCATATATTGTTTTCTATTTCAGTTTGGTGCCGTTCCGGCCAGAAAAGTGATTTCTACGGTGAAGTTAGTAATTTTTCATTATAGTAAATAATTTTATTTTAGTATTTGACATGTACAGCATTATATCATGATTCTTATGTGTTCATTCTAGCAAATTTCAAGCGGCTTATATTTTTGTACTGTACAGATGAAAAGTATTCAATTAGTATACATGATATAAAAAATTAAAATGAATTGCTATTGAGTGTTTGATATTTAAAAAATCGGAAAGCTGTTGGTGACGGACAGCCATGGGAGGGAGCTCCACCATCTCCTGGAGAGGTCCAGTGATTATGCAGTGACGGCAATTGTGTCCCCCAACGGCACTATGAACTATATTGCTGACAACGCCCTTCTGTACCAACAACATTACGATGAAGTGATAGTCATGGCTGGGACTAATGACATTAACGACCAAGGTTGTATCAATAATGACTTTTTTGATGCACTAGGCAAGTTGATTGAATTATCTAAACTGAACAATGTTAGTATCATCAACTTGCCTAGGAGGAGAGACTGTGTTTCGCCTGCCGTGCATCGTGCACGTGCAAGCCTGAATGCAACTTTAAAAAACATCAAGTGTGCCAATTTTATTGACATTTCACATTTTAAAAGAGACTTTTTTACATGTCATGGCTTGCACATGAACATGCACGGCAAGCATGAACTTGCTGCCGTCATTTTGAATTTGCATTGGTGAGAAATCTGAAAAAAAAATGTTGTACACTTTTCACGAACAAGTAAGGCGCATTAGACTCCCAAAAAACTAAATTCTGTTGGTAGAGTGTTGTCATTTACTCGTGGATTTAGTGATTGATTGTCATTTTTCACGGTTTTAAATTCCAATTACTTTTTCTATTTATAATTGTAATTAATTTAAATTAACATGATGCCTCAAAATCGACGCGTACAGTTGCCCGATTGTAGGGTCCTGCTACGTAGATTGTCGACAGAAGAAATTGGCAACTATTTGGCCGTTCGTGACGTACGAATTGCCGTTAACGAGCGGCCAAATAATGAGGCCGAAATTAATATTGTTCTGCCCCGTGGAAATAATGTAAACATCAATGACATTGTGAATCCACGAGTAAACCCGCCACGTCGCGTCCTTCCTCCGATGAGGCGACATGCTGACGTACCCCACCGGGTTACGTATAGGTCTGCCCTGTTGTATGGAGCCGAATCGGTGGAAAATGTTCCGATGAGTTCATTGGGACGTTTTCAGGTACGTTGTCGTATATGTGACGCCAAATATTTTTCTGAAGAAGCCTGTAATCGGCAAGGACTGTACATGCAATGTTGCAATTTGGGTAAGGTTGAAATTCCTGCACTTGGCCCGTGTCCAGAAGAACTACGTGGTTTTCTGACCGGAGAAGACGCGGCGGACGTTGAGTTTCGCAGAAACATCAGAACGGTGAATTCAAATTTTGCAATGGCGTCATTCAAAGCACAATCGCCCGTTGACAGGAATGTAGGCCAAGGTCATTGGTGTTTCTGCATCTCGGGCCAAGTGTATCATTACACGGAACCGGTTCCGGTTCGGATGGCTCCTTTACACAAGCTGAATCAGCACTATTTCATAGACACTGAGGAGGCTTGCCACGAAAGAAACGCCCTTATTAGAGGTCGCGTAAGGGAAGCCACAATCCGAACAATAGACCAAATGATGTAAAAGCATTTCATATATTGTTTTCTATTTCAGTTTGGTGCCGTTCCGGCCAGAAAAGTGATTTCTACGGTGAAGTTAGTAATTTTTCATTATAGTAAATAATTTTATTTTAGTATTTGACATGTACAGCATTATATCATGATTCTTATGTGTTCATTCTAGCAAATTTCAAGCGGCTTATATTTTTGTACTGTACAGATGAAAAGTATTCAATTAGTATACATGATATAAAAAATTAAAATGAATTGCTATTGAGTGTTTGATATTTAAAAAATCGGAAAGCTGTTGGTGACGGACAGCCATGGGAGGGAGCTCCACCATCTCCTGGAGAGGTCCAGTGATTATGCAGTGACGGCAATTGTGTCCCCCAACGGCACTATGAACTATATTGCTGAGAACGCCCTTCTGTACCAACAACATTACGATGAAGTGATAGTCATGGCTGGGACTAATGACGTCGATGATAAAGGTTGTATCAATAATGACTTTTTTGATGCACTAGGCAAGTTGATCAAATTATCTAAACTGAACAATGTTAGTATCATCAACTTGCCTAGGAGGAGAGACTGTGTTTCGCCTGCCGTGCATCGTGCACGTGCAAGCCTGAATGCAACTTTAAAAAACATCAAGTGTGCCAATTTTATTGACATTTCACATTTCAAAAGAGACTTTTTTACATGTCATGGCTTGCACATGAACATGCACGGCAAGCATGAACTTGCTGCCGTCATTTTGAATTTCATTGGTGAGAAATCTGAAAAAAAATTTTGTACACTTTTCACGAACAAGTAAGGCGCATTAGACTCCCAAAAAACTAAATTCTGTTGGTAGAGTGTTGTCATTTACTCGTGGATTTAGTGATTGATTGTCATTTTTCACGGTTTTAAATTCCAATTACTTTTTCTATTTATAATTGTAATTAATTTAAATTAACATGATGCCTCAAAATCGACGCGTACAGTTGCCCGATTGTAGGGTCCTGCTACGTAGATTGTCGACAGAAGAAATTGGCAACTATTTGGCCGTTCGTGACGTACGAATTGCCGTTAACGAGCGGCCAAATAATGAGGCCGAAATTAATATTGTTCTGCCCCGTGGAAATAATGTAAACATCAATGACATTGTGAATCCACGAGTAAACCCGCCACGTCGCGTCCTTCCTCCGATGAGGCGACATGCTGACGTACCCCACCGGGTTACGTATAGGTCTGCCCTGTTGTATGGAGCCGAATCGGTGGAAAATGTTCCGATGAGTTCATTGGGACGTTTTCAGGTACGTTGTCGTATATGTGACGCCAAATATTTTTCTGAAGAAGCCTGTAATCGGCAAGGACTGTACATGCAATGTTGCAATTTGGGTAAGGTTGAAATTCCTGCACTTGGCCCGTGTCCAGAAGAACTACGTGGTTTTCTGACCGGAGAAGACGCGGCGGACGTTGAGTTTCGCAGAAACATCAGAACGGTGAATTCAAATTTTGCAATGGCGTCATTCAAAGCACAATCGCCCGTTGACAGGAATGTAGGCCAAGGTCATTGGTGTTTCTGCATCTCGGGCCAAGTGTATCATTACACGGAACCGGTTCCGGTTCGGATGGCTCCTTTACACAAGCTGAATCAGCACTATTTCATAGACACTGAGGAGGCTTGCCACGAAAGAAACGCCCTTATTAGAGGTCGCGTAAGGGAAGCCACAATCCGAACAATAGATAAAAATGATGTAAAAGCATTTCATATATTGTTTTCTATTTCAGTTTGGTGCCGTTCCGGCCAGAAAAGTGATTTCTACGGTGAAGTTAGTAATTTTTCATTATAGTAAATAATTTTATTTTAGTATTTGACATGTACAGCATTATATCATGATTCTTATGTGTTCATTCTAGCAAATTTCAAGCGGCTTATATTTTTGTACTGTACAGATGAAAAGTATTCAATTAGTATACATGATATAAAAAATTAAAATGAATTGCTATTGAGTGTTTGATATTTAAAAAATCGGAAAAGAAAGTAATTTCTTTGTTGCAAAGATTTCATTTTTTCGGGAGAAATATTTCCTATCAGGTTTGTTGACTTGAAATGTCCTATGTTACAAATGGTGTAAAAGCATTTCATATATTGTTTTTTATTTCAGTTTGGTGCTTTTTCGGCCAATACAATTGGTATTTCTACCGTAAAGTAAGTATTTTTTTCATTATTGTAAATAAATTTATTTTAATATTTGACATGTACAGCATTATAACATGATTCTTATGTCTTTATTCTAGCAAATTGCAATCGTCTTTTACGTTTTTGTACTATACAGATGAAAAGTATTCAATTAGTATAAATAACATAAATAATTAAAAATGAATTTGTATTGAGTATTGTTTGATATAAAAAAAATCGGAAAAAAAGTAATTTGTTTGTTGCAAAGATTTCATTTTTCTAGAGAAACAGTTGCTATCAGGATTGTTGACTTGAAATGTATTACGTTACAAATGCGGTAAAAGTATTTCATATATTGTTTTCTATTTCAGTTTTGGTGCCGTTGGGACACCAACTATTTTCTACCGTCAAGTAAGTAATTTTTATTACAAATTATAAGTTATTTATTTTTGGAAAAAAATATCGTGTACATTGTAAACAGCGTTTTGATATACTACACGTTTCAATTAATCTTGTATTTATACAACGTCAAATGAATAATAATAATTTACATGGGGAATTCCTTTATAATATGTGTGAAAATAATAATTGTAACGGTCCATTTATATAATTTAACATACTAATTGCATTTATTTGTTCTATTTAATGAATTTAAAAATACTTTATAAGCAATAATATTGTGTTGACTATAATGGAATTTTTTTTTAACAACTGAAAAAACCAAAATTTCTTGTTTTTCAGACTAACGTTGTTATGGATCAGCATTTTATAGTGTGTGTTTACATTATCACTGAAATTAAACATATTTAATTTTCATGTTAAATGTAGAACATTATAAACATTTGAATTTTTATATACTATCCTGTAACGTGTTGAATTTTAAACATTGTGCTAATTGTATCAAATACATTGTTTCATGTGATAATGCTGCACTTTTTGTTAAACTTTTACGATTTCATTTTACAGCAACGTCATTGTCACCACTGGCCTTTCCAGTGAGTGTTTCCTCCCATTTTGTTACGTGTTCCACTTCCCAACGTAAGTTGAAATAAAAGTATTTCTTTGTAATAATAATGAATTCAAGTGTGGTACCTATATTTACGAAATGATTTCAGACAACTTTTTTTTTATGGAAGGATGAATGTATGTATACTTAAAAGAATTCTGTTATTTAGATGGGGAATTGGAAACCTTCCTACAAGGTCATCACTAATCGTGTGCTGTTGGTGACGGACAGCCATGGGAGGGAGCTCCACCATCTCCTGGAGAGGTCCAGTGATTATGCAGTGACGGCAATTGTGTCCCCCAACGGCACTATGAACTATATTGCTGACAACGCCCTTCTGTACCAACAAACTTACGATGAAGTGATAGTCATGGCTGGGACTAATGACATCGATGACAAAGGTTGTATCAATAATGATTTTTTTAATGCACTAGGCAAGTTGATTAAATTATCTAAACTGAACAATGTTAGTATCATCAACTTGCCTAGGAGGAGAGATACTGTTTCGCCTGCCGTGCATCGTGCACGTGCAAGCCTGAATGCAACTTTAAAAAACATCAAGTGTGCCAATTTTATTGACATTTCACATTTCAAAAGAGACTTTTTTACATGTCATGGCTTGCACATGAACATGCACGGCAAGCATGAACTTGCTGCCGTCATTTTGAATTGCATTGGTGAGAAATCTGAGAAAAAAAATGTTGTACACTTTTCACGAACAAGTAAGGCGCATTAGACTCCCAAAAAACTAAATTCTGTTGGTAGAGTGTTGTCATTTACTCGTGGATTTAGTGATTGATTGTCATTTTTCACGGTTTTAAATTCCAATTACTTTTTCTATTTATAATTGTAATTAATTTAAATTAACATGATGCCTCAAAATCGACGCGTACAGTTGCCCGATTGTAGGGTCCTGCTACGTAGATTGTCGACAGAAGAAATTGGCAACTATTTGGCCGTTCGTGACGTACGAATTGCCGTTAACGAGCGGCCAAATAATGAGGCCGAAATTAATATTGTTCTGCCCCGTGGAAATAATGTAAACATCAATGACATTGTGAATCCACGAGTAAACCCGCCACGTCGCGTCCTTCCTCCGATGAGGCGACATGCTGACGTACCCCACCGGGTTACGTATAGGTCTGCCCTGTTGTATGGAGCCGAATCGGTGGAAAATGTTCCGATGAGTTCATTGGGACGTTTTCAGGTACGTTGTCGTATATGTGACGCCAAATATTTTTCTGAAGAAGCCTGTAATCGGCAAGGACTGTACATGCAATGTTGCAATTTGGGTAAGGTTGAAATTCCTGCACTTGGCCCGTGTCCAGAAGAACTACGTGGTTTTCTGACCGGAGAAGACGCGGCGGACGTTGAGTTTCGCAGAAACATCAGAACGGTGAATTCAAATTTTGCAATGGCGTCATTCAAAGCACAATCGCCCGTTGACAGGAATGTAGGCCAAGGTCATTGGTGTTTCTGCATCTCGGGCCAAGTGTATCATTACACGGAACCGGTTCCGGTTCGGATGGCTCCTTTACACAAGCTGAATCAGCACTATTTCATAGACACTGAGGAGGCTTGCCACGAAAGAAACGCCCTTATTAGAGGTCGCGTAAGGGAAGCCACAATCCGAACAATAGACCAAATGATGTAAAAGCATTTCATATATTGTTTTCTATTTCAGTTTGGTGCCGTTCCGGCCAGAAAAAAGATTTCTACGGTGAAGTTAGTAATTTTTCATTATAGTAAATAATTTTATTTTAGTATTTGACATGTACAGCATTATATCATGATTCTTATGTCTTCATTCTAGCAAATTTCAAGCGGCTTATATTTTTGTACTGTACAGATGAAAAGTATTCAATTAGTATACATGATATAAAAAATTAAAATGAATTGGTATTGAGTAGCCTATTGTTTGATATTTAAAAAATCGGAAAAGGAAGTAATTTGTTTGTTTCAAAGTTTTCATTTTTCTAGAGAAACAGTTGCTATCAGGATTGTTAACTTGAAATGTATTACGTTGCAAATGCGGTAAAAGCATTTCATGTATTGTTTTCTATTTCAGTTTGGTGCCGTTGGGGACACCAATAATTTTGTACCGTCAAGTAAGTAATTTTTCATTAGAAACTATAACTTATTTAAATTTGGAACCAAATTTCGTGTACATTGTAAACAGCGTTTTGATACTACAAGTTTCAATTAATAATGTATTTATACAACGTCAAATGAATAATAATAATTTACATGGGGAATTTCTTCATAATATGGTTAAAAGAAAATGTAACGGTCCATTTATATAATTTAACATACTAATTGAATTTATTTGTTCTATTTAATGAATTTAAAAATTTCAGAACGGTAAATTCAAATTTTATATGATAACATATTTAATTTTCATGTTAAATGTACAACATTATAACCATTTGACTATTTATATACTTTCCTACACCGTGTTGAATTTCAAACATTGTGCTAATTGTATCAAATACATTGTTTCATGTGATAATGCTGCACACTACTATGCCCCTGGGGGCCCACAGGAGTATTTCGGATAACTCCTCCTGTGGAAAGAATACCCAGGTAGTGACTAAAGCCCTAGCCTTGGACGTGATTAAAGCCGAATAAAAGCCTTTTTTTTTTTTAATTGTTTATTGTGACTATTAAAGCGAATTATTAGAAATGTAGAGCGGACTTTGGTATTTTTGTGCTTTCCTCCACCTCTCCGAGGTCGGGGGCGGGCAACGGACAGAGGTGTGAGTCAGGAGAACTAGCCTCCTGCTATAAATCCTGTGGACGGACGGCTAAGAGAGGAACAGGTGGTAGTGCGGGACAGAGGAAATCTTTGTAGATATAGTTAGATTAATCACCAATTAGGTTAGATGTAACCCATCATACAGGTAATAAGAAAAGGTTTAACATTGTTTTGTGTGCTTTTGTTTTCATGGTTTCAGGTGCTGCCCGATCATACTGGTAAGCTAGGTGAGTACAATTTAAGCTAATTAATTTAATTAGGTGCTAACTGTTTGCTGTGTGAACTAACGCTTTACAGAGTGTGAGTTATTTATAGGGTGACAACCGTTTTATAGAGTGCTGAAACGGGTGTTAACCGAGCCAATTGAGGTAAGTAACGCCTTTTATTTGTAGTAGCGTAGTTGGGCGCGAACTGCGGTTGCTTTCCGCAGGAGTTCAGCTCGGACTAGAGGGGGCGTGCAGCAACTGCGTTGCTAGAGCTCACCCCAGAGATCTAGAGTAGTATAAGCTCGAATGGAACAAAAGAAGAACAAAAATGTCGGATTACGAAAGAGAGAAAGAAAGGAGAGAGCAGGACAGAGAGGAGAGAAGAGAGAAGGAGAAGAGAGAAGGAGAAGAGAGAAAGGGAGAGAATGGAGAGAGAGCTTGAAGAGAAGGAGAAACTGATGAAGGCAGAAAGGGAGAGACAGCGAAGAGAGAAGGAGGAAAATGAAAAGAAGGCTGAAAAGGAGAGACTAGAGAAGGAGAAAATTAGGAGAGAGCAAGAGAAGCTTGAAAAAGAAAAGAGGGAGAAGGAGAGAGTAGAATATGAGAAGAAACTGTTTTGAGCAGCATTATAGAAGGAGTAGCTTGGAAAGATCCCCACCAGTAGGGACAAGGAGAGATGTAAGACAAGAAAGGAGCACTGAAGGAGAGTCTGAGACCACCACTGAAGATGAAACGAAGAAGAGAAAGGAAAGAGAAGAAGAAAGCCCTAAGAAGGTGAAGAAGAAGAATAGAACTGTAAAGGAACGCGAAGAAGAAGAAGAAGCAGAACCGATGGAGGAAGAGACACCAGAGGGAGAGCCCACACCGCAGAATAAAATGGAAGATGTGCTTAAGAAGATGGAAAGCTGGACCGAGAGACAGGTCAAAAGCAAAACGATTAGCAAAGCGCAATTAAGTGAACTGAATAAGCTGGTGGGGATGATGAGAAAATAATTGAAGGAGCTTGAGATTGAGAAAGCGAAGCTAGAAGGAAGGCTAGAAGAGCGGAAGGAGATTGTTAGTATGTTTATAGAAGCCCTGAAAGAGTCAGGAGAGAGTAAGGTCAGAGAAGGAGTACAGGAAGAAGGGGACGGCTAAGTCCTTTGCCGAGATTGTGAGAACAGAACGAAAGATGAAGGAGAAGAGGCCCCCTGTAATTACAGGTACAAGGGGAGAGCCGGCAAGATCCACGAATGTGGTACTTGTAAGAAAAGAAGGAAGGGAGAGTGAAGAAGTGAGGAAGAAGCTGAAGGAGCCCTAGGAAAGAAAAATATAAACGTGAGAAGGATGACGAAGGTTAAGAATGGAATCATGTTTTGAAGTGACATCTAAAGAAGAAGTGAAGAGAGTAGTAGAAGATGAAGATATGAGGAGAGAAGGTATAGAATTGAAGGCACCGGACAAAAAGGAGACCTATGATTATGAAACTATGACAGTTCCTCGAGGAAACGGTAATCGACAACCGAAGAATTGTGCAATTACAACCGGTACTTTGCCAAAAAATACATGTGCCACATCATTTCGAAGTCTGCGCCACACTCTCGAGCATGAAGTATCTGTACAAGTATGTACACAAGGGCGCAGACTGTATCACAATTCAAGCCAGTGACACTGGCGTTCAAACACTTGACTGGGAAGAAATTCAAAATTATTTGGACAGTCGTTACGTCAGTTCAACGGAAGTCGCGTACCGACTTATGACATTTTCCTCTCGCAGACAGATCACATTCGGTAATGACTTTGCCGGTTCATTTGGAAAATGAACAAGCCATTCTGTTTGATGACGGCCTCCCTGAAGAGGACGTTGCAGCTGCAGTTGATAAGCCAACCAACTTGATAGCTTGGTTCATATTAAACAATACAGACGTGGAAGCCCGCCAATTGACATATGTTGAAATTCCTGAACACTACACGTGGAACAACAAAGAGGCAGTGTGGGAAAAAAGGCAAATCTCAAAGATGATTGGTCAATTGATGGAAGTGACTCCTACTGACGTGGAATTGTATCATCTCAGAATGTTATTCCACCACGTGAGAGGTGCATTGTCTTTTGAAAGTTTAAGAGATGTCCACGGAACAGTGTTTCCAACATACTTTGAAGCTTGCAAAGAAATGGGGCTGACAGAAGACACAAATGAGTACAGAAGGTCACTGAGAGAAATGTCGGATTGGTGTACTGCAGGCAGACTGAGAAAAATGTTTGCACTGATATGTTGTATTGCCACAGAGGAGCAAATCACTGAAATACCCGAACTGTGGGAAACGTTCAGAGACGCCATGATTGATGATTATTAGAGGAGGCGTATGAACATAGTACAGGCGATAAATGGATGCCTGAGGTCTATTGCTGACCACCTGCATAGAAACGACAAGACCTTGACTGAATTTTGGTTTGCCACTGCCAGACGAGAATGTTGCTCATGAGCCAGAAGAACCGGGAGAATTAATGGAACAAGATGTTTACGTCATTGATGTCAATAACATTGAATGTACAACAAAGAATTGTATATGACCAAGTAGTGGAAACAATTGAGAAGGTCGAAAGAGGCGACCATGTGGAAACGACAATGTTCTACATTGATGGACCAGGAGGTAGTGGAAAAACTTATCTATACAATACGTTATTGACCAACATTATTGGCATGAACAAGGATGCAATTGCAGTTGCTTAGACAGGAATGGCTTTCCACTCTGCTGGAAAAACGGCACCACCGTACACAAGGCGTTTAAATTGCCCTTGAATTTGACAGATAGTACGGTGGCAGGGTGGCCAGTGCATCATTCAAAGTCTCGACGAATATAATGAACTTTTCGTTCATTGTTTGGGACGAGGCACCAATGTCACCCAAACTGGCTTTATACGCAATTGACAAATCTTGAGAGACCTGATGCGGGAGCCAAACAAACCAATGGGGTGGAAAGATTGTACTGTTGGGCGGTGACTTTCGACAGGTTCTACCCGTCATTTGACGTGGTCACCGCACCCAAGTGGTACAGTCCAGTGTTAAGTGCAGCTACCTCTGGAATTGTATGAAAAAATTCAAATTAAAAATCAACATGCGGCTAGAAGAGGATCAAGTGCAATTTGGACAAAGGCTCAGTACTCTGGGAAACGGTACACATGCGAATTCTTGAGCCCCGCCCCATGATAAATGGCGTCGATGATCTAATTGAAGTACCGTCAGAGTGTGTGGTGGAAACAAAAGGTGAGCTAATGGACAAAGTGTTTGGTGAAACAGCTAAACCAAGATACGTACATGACAGCAATACAAAAAAATGTGTCCGCTAACGAGATAAACGCTCATATATTGAAAAAAATTGCACTATAAGAGAGGGAATATCTCAGCTGTGACAGCTACACACTTGATCCTAATGACAATTTTGACCCACCAATTGAACTTTTGAATTCAGTTGAAGCTCCCGGTCTACCACCTCACAGACTGACATTGAACGAGGGAGCCGTGGTATTGCTTTTAAGGAATGTTGATTTATAAGCAGGTATGTGCAATGGAACCAGACTGAAAGTTGTACAACTCCATGACCACACAATAGACGTCGGGATTTTGAGTGGAAAGCACATGGGTGAACAATGACTCCTACCACGTGTAAGATTCATCTGCGAGACGGAAATTCTACCGCGGCCCCTCACTCGGTTGCAATTCCCAGTCAAACTCGGTTACGCAATGACAATTAATAAAAGTCAAGGGCAAACTTTCAACAAAATTGGTATTTGTATCGACACACCATGCTTCGCGCATGGTCAATTGTACGTGGCGTGTTCGAGGGTTAGGAAATGGACCGATGTATTAGTCTATGTGCGTGACGGTCCAAAACAGGGGACGTTTTGGTTTCAATGATGGGCGTACTTTTACACGCTACGTCGTGTATGCGTCCATTGTAGATCGAAACGACAACCATGGTCAACACATACAACATAGTGGGGAAGAAGAACATCAAAATCTAATCCCACGTCATGCACAAAACTCACCACCAACTACCGGTCCAGTCTGTCCTGTCTATGAACCCCACGACAATGTGCCTGAAGACGTTGAGATGGCGGGTGATGACAATGAACAATTGGCTCAGGAGTTCATCCAAATCATTGAAGACGACAATACGTTCATCACTGTTGTACACAACGACAGTGAGAATGTTTCTCGTCACGATCATCCAGGCACTTCCGGCATTAGCAGGACATTTTTACGTCCTATCGCTGATGACTCGGACAGTGACTGATTGATCAGCAAAATTATTCAAAATTAGTTTGCCAGTCATATAGGAAATTGTAATTTTTCTAAAATCATGTGGCACCATTCCATTGTTTAATGTCTTCCCCACAGTGTACACACACACACACACACACACACACACACACACACACACACACACACACACACACACACACATATATATATATATATATATATATATATATTACATTATACACAGAAAGAGTCAAGATTCTTTATTATATTTGTATACAATGTTATACAATGTATTTTTATTTTTTATTATTGAATGTGTATACAACTTATACACAGATATTTATTATTAGCATCTTTTATATTTGTATGCAGTGTTTATAAACTGCATTTTTTATTTACTATTACTTGACGTGTATACAACTTATACACATATATTATTACCATTTTTATATTTGTATGCAATTTTATACACTGCATATTTTTCTATTACTGAATGTGTATACAACTTATACACATATATTACTATTACTATTTTTTATATTTTTGTATTACTTGACGTGTATACAAGTTATACACATATATTTATTATTATCATTTTTTTATTTTATACAGTGTTATACAATTATTTGTCAAGATGTATTGCATGGCATATAATTCTGTGTGTATACAAATTTATATTTTATACTGCAATTTTCTATTACACAATGATATACACACACTTTTTTATTATTTTCAGTGGTTATATTCCTATATACATGAATTATAGGTGGACAA
Organism: Homalodisca vitripennis; assembly: GCF_021130785.1. Classification (NCBI taxonomy): domain Eukaryota; kingdom Metazoa; phylum Arthropoda; class Insecta; order Hemiptera; family Cicadellidae; genus Homalodisca; species Homalodisca vitripennis. The sequence goes on from NC_060207.1 coordinate 1,290,284, forward strand.
TAAGTTAAGCTGGAGAGACCAGATCTTCCGTTCGGCGGACAAGGCTGCTAAGGTGGTCTCTTATCTTAGTAAGCTGATGGCCAATGTTGGGGGTCCTCGGTCCAGCAAAAGACGGTTATTGATGTCTGCAGTCCAGTCCGTACTCTTTTATGGGGCAGAGGTGTGTGGGCAGACGCTCTTACCAAGGAATGTTATAGGTTGCGACTCGCCCGGGTTCAGCGTCAAGCTGCGCTCCGGGTGTGTTCCGCCTATCGGACAGTATCCGAGCCTGCCGTCCTGGCGGTTGCCGGAGTCATCCCTGTCAAGCTCTTGGCAGGGGAGAGGAAGGCGATTTATCAGAGACAAGGCGAGATCGGCAAGGACGCAGCAAAATCCGAAGAGCGTGCCCGAACCTTCCAGCAGTGGCAACACAGCTGGGTGCACGAAACCCGAGGACGATGGACTGCGCGACTCATCGAGCAGGTTCAACCATGGGTCGAAAGGCGGCATGGCGAGGTGGATTACTACCTCACGCAGTTCCTGACAGGTCACGGCTATTTCAAGTTGTACCTGAACCGGATGGGCAAGACCGATTTCACCGTATTGCATCTACTGCCCGGGCGTTCCCAACGACGCGGAACACACCTTCTTCCGCTGTCCGCGTTGGGAAAGGCCCCGTCTGGAGGCCACAAGAAAACTCGGGTTTTTTTTCGGTGGATACGGTCTGCGAAAAGATAATGGAGGATGAGGGGAACTGGGATTGTTTGTCACAGTTCGTCCGGGGCATCCTCCTGGAAAAGAAACCCGATCTGGACCGCGAAGTGGCCCAGATCCCTTGACCGAGCGGCTGGATAAGGAGCGAGCCCCACGGGCTTAGCCCAATTTAGGCCTAGCCTGAAGTAATGTGATAAACAATCCCAGGTTAGAATCCTAAAGAGTAGACGAGGTCTTTCAGTGGGTAAACCCGGTTTTAGGGGAGTCCCACACTACAGGCTGGCCACCTGTGTGCGTAATTGCATTTTTCCTGCTTCTCCCTCAAAAAAAAAAAATATATACATGAATTATATTTATACAAAGCAATATACATGATGTATATATATTTATTTTTATATATACATGTATATGCTCAATGTGTTATTTAACAGAATCTTGATTCTTTCACACAAACTCTCCGTACAATTTCCTAAATGCCTGAAGAACATTTCTATCGACATACATCAAAATTCAAAATTTTTAAATTTCCATTAATACATAGGCTAGTAAATACTGACACGTGTTGTCCTGTCACAAACAATCCAAATTAAGTAATATGAAATTTGGGTTTTTTTTTCATTTCGCTTCCTATTTCACTTTACTATTGGATGTCAACCACACTGTTTTAAAATCAAAATTCCAAAATGAAGATTTCGGTCAATCTACATATATTGTTTGGGACACAGTACACACGTAGCAAGTTTAGTTGAGTTTGGATGACATCAACGAGATTAAATTTAACTTTTTACTTGATTTTATTTACATAGCAAACACAATGCATGTCAAAATTTTTTATGATATCAGATAATATGATCTCTTTTTTATGTACATATTAGTTTGTAAGTAATGTAAATAGTGATTGTGCCGGCCATGACTACGTTAATACCCTATTGTGTCTCTTCCCTAATTGTGACCATCCCATCTACACTTTGGCCAACCCCTTTCTAGTAAGTGGATGACATCTACATCCCACCCTTCGCCCGGTGTCATCGCACCAATTGTGCAGTGAATTTTAATCGCAATTCACTTAGGACACATGGACGCTCTCTGCGGTGCCATGTTGCTAATTGTATATATTTTATGTTTCGTTATTTTTTTTTTAAGTTAGGTTAGGATTTAGTAGCATGTCACTACCATCAGTCAACTCATTCAAAAGAAAAACACATAAATGACCACAAATTGGGGTATCTTTATAGTCTTGAATTTGAGAAACATTATAATAAACGTTTGATTTTTTCAAAATTTTGATCAATTCTGTCGGTGGGTTGTCCTCAATTCTTCGATACGAACCAAAATAATATGCATTCTTATCATTTTTATAATAGCAAATGTAATGCGTTCCAATTCCCACAATCGAGTTTAAATTCACAATTCCACATTCCAATTTTTATTTTTTTCAAGTAACGTATATCTCATAAAGATTCCTCTAAAGTGTTTTTTACAGATTTCTACCAATTACCTGAAGTTAATGGTTTGATTTGATTTTTTATGTTTGATTTTCACGTAATTCAATGTTTTTTCATTTAATCCAGATCCTGTAACATCTTCCAACTCTAACCAATTTAAAATGTTTCGAACAATAGGAATCACGTCTTTTTTAACTATAGGAGCAGCTTTTCTAACATATAGAACAACACTTTTAACAACCGGAATATTTTCTCCAAAATCTAATAAATCTTTCAAAGGTCCACCATTTTTAAGCTTTTTTAACTGATTATACGAAAATTATATTCTGACGCCTTTATCGTTTTTCTTGTTTTTGAGTTTTTATATTGACTATTATTTTGTTAAAAATGTTTTATCTTCGCCATTTTTTAGTTGATCTATTTTAAATTAAATACTAACAGGTATTCTCTTTTTAAAAGGCAGATTTCATTTTTTCTTTCTGATTTGTGCTAAAATGTCCGTTCAAAGATTGTTTTCTCCATTTACATACCTAAAATTTCAAGTTCTCTTCGATGCCAGTTTTAATCTTTACTATAATTCCAAACGTAAAATTTGGAAATATCCTTAATTTCTTTACAAAAGCAACATTTTTTCTCTTCTATAGTCAATTTTACTATTTTATCGTATAATTCTCTCATATTTACTACGACAATCCCTTACAATGATAGTATAATCCATATTTTCTAGTCTTATATTGAGAAAACTTCGATAAATCTTTAAATTCTTGACACATAGAACATTTCTTTTGAGCCTCCATTTATATAGAAAACATTATAGCTTTGACTTTCTCAGTTCATATTCATAGAAATGTCCGGTTATTTCTTCATTATTTACATATTTTATGCTATTAGTTACAGGATATGTGTTATTAACTTGATAAATTACAAATATTTCTCTTGACCAATTGTTTCTTATATTTGTTCGAAAATGTTTGTTTTTTACTAACAATTATTACATGATCATTAATTTTGAATTTAATTTTCGTGTTAATTTCTGGTGGAACATACTTGAAAACGGTCTCTTATAACTTTTTCTGCATACGTATCTACATCTCTAGGCTTCATTTTGATTATTCTGTGAACAGAATTATTATAATTTGTGACCATTGTTTGAAGAATATCAATCCATTTAAAGTTTTTATTAATCAAAAATAACTTTCGTTCTCTCGTTTTGAGTTCTGTTATATCTCTCTACAATACTTGATTTCTCCTCGTTTTCAGTATGATAAATCTTAATGTTGTATTTCCTCAAAACATCATTAAATTCTTTATTTTCGAACTCTAAACCCTTATCTGTATGAAGAAGATTTGGAGGTTTATGATTGATCATTATGGCATCTTTTACTATATCTTCAAAATCTTTTGAAACATTCTTGCCGTTTTTTTCTTTTAATCGCTCTTGACCGAGCATATTTTTAGAAAGTATCAAGAACATTTAACATATACTTAAATCCATCATTTTGATCAGAATAATTAGTCATTATAACTAAATATGCTACCCATAAATCATAAATCCCTAAACGTTTTAATCGTTCTCTTTTTAAACTTTTTTCGTATTGGTGCATGAATTTACTTTGCTTCAATTTCTATTTCTTCTTTGTTCATCAATTCTCTCTTTATACTTACTTGTTTTTCATTTGGATTCTTTATAAACTTACTTTTGTATCTTACATTTTGAACATTTTGCTGCAATTCTATATAATCCATTTTGAGTTTAAACGATTTTAGAATCTAATTTTTCGTTTTTTTTCTTACATTTGTGACAGTGAATCAAATCATCTTCCATTTATCCATAAAAGTTTCCAAGTTTATTTCATTCATCTAATATATCAGATTTCGCTTCATTTTTATAGCCATGCTGTTTCGATCTTATTTTCTAGGACAATTCTATTATCACCTTTCGAGCCTAGTGCTAGTTTGTTGATTGTTATCGTATAAGGTTCATGTTTGTAACTTTCTATTACAGTCATCTCTCTAAATTCTTATATCTTCAAACAAACATCTCTTTAAATTATCGATATTTATTGTTTTATTTACAACGCTTCTCTTAAATCCTTCGCATCTTACTGGATTTTTGTCTAGATATTTCTACGAGTACATTTTCGAACTCAATCCACAAAATTCTTTCATTTCGCCATTTACCTTGTCTTTGAATTTTCCTATGACTTTCTTGTTTTTGCTAGTGAAACATTCATGATCTTTTGGATAATCACTCTTATCAAACTCATCAATATTTTCTTTAATAATCTTATAAGGATCTCGTTTCATTTCTAGGAAATAGCTGTCTGTATTCATATGACACAGATTCGAATCTGGATCATAGTTCTTTAATTTATCGTAATAAAAATCGTACATTAGCAATTTTGATAGGTCAAGAACTTAAAATCCTATGTAGATCGACTTGTTACATTTTACTGTCTGTTTGTACATATGACTCGCTATACAGTTGTCGTCAAAGATATTAAAGCATTTGAAATCGGTTTTCTTAGCTTGTTTCATTGAAAATTCTTCATTTCCAAGTTTAATATAGCATCTATTTCGTACATTTTCCAAAAAAGTCCTTCTCAAAGTCACTTCTAGCTTTGGTTCTCATGTTTGTGTTAAAATCAATGTTTTCTTTCATAAAAGGCTTCTGGTCAAATGCAATAAATCTATTCACATGTTTTAAACACCATCCCTTGTTCCAGATAGAATTTAAACTTTCTTGAATGAGCAACGTATTCAGTTTTATCCAGTAAAGTTGAAAAATATTTCTTGTTAAAATGTTCAGGAGCAAGAGGCAAATCCTTGTGATTTTCATGTAAATTCGTTGGATATCCTACATCAACTTCGAGAATATAGCCACAATCTTCTTCTCCAGTGAGTTCTAAAATTGTTTCTTTCCATTGTTCTATGGTTTAAGTTTTCGGATCCATCCACTTGATATCGCTATACGGTAAATTTTGCGATAGAACCCAGCCATAAAGGTTATTTGCATCGACGTACAACAGATAGTTTTCCGGCTTTGTTTTATCAAAATCTTTCAATTATTTGTTATTTGCTTTGGCATATCGATTAATACATTGAGAAATACCTCCACGAATGCCCTTTTCAATCATCAAATACATATTATAATCGTGTATCAGCTGAAGCCCGATTTTCGTTAATTTTAGCATAGCGTCCCATGCGAGACTTGGAGCAGTCGGATAATGTGCTGGATCAAGTTTATAGGAACTTAGGCAAATCTTTATGAAATTTTCGAATATATAAGCAAGCAATAAAACATCTTGGATTTTGCACAAATCAGAGTAACTTCCTAGTTTATTTTGTTTTAATTTGTTCCAGACCATTAAATAATGTTGATAATCGTTTTCAGATATGCTCTCATCTGGCAAAAGGTAATAGAAATCTTCTATTTTCAGCACTTCTGTGTAATCAAGTTTTCCAATACTATCGATAAATTCATAAGGAAATATGCCTTTTCCAGAAAATATTTTTAAAATCTCATCTTCGTCATTTGGCTCTCTTTTTTGAATTACATTCAGTCCATCTCGTATAAAATTATTTGTATGCTTGAAAATCATCTTTCTTCAAATTTATAGCTCATTTTTCAATAGATGACACGCCATGAATCACAACGTATCTACAAACGAAAACTTAATGAACTTTCTTGGCTTATCATTGTCAAACTCATATACATATCCAGAATTTACTGAATAATTTATGTATCGCTCGTCAGTGTTTGCGATCAAATCAACATTTCCATTTCCATTTCAGGTGACACTCATGGGCCATTCCTCTGCATACTTCCTCAGTTCCTGAAAACGTTGATAGTAGAATTGTGACAAGGTAGCTTTATACTTCTTATGTAGAATCTTCTTGATGGTTAAACACTTAAAAATACTGGAGAACCACACAGGAAAATGGGAGACGCCCACCTTTTTGATGGGAGTGTTTGCCTTGACGATTTCACCAAGTTGACTACAAAAACTGTCGAAAAAGGATTCCGCATTAGCATCATTACATGCAGGATAGGCCAAAATTCGGAGATTAGTGGTAACTGCCTCAGCAAGTAATACATCAGCAGTAGTGACCACAATCGAAGATAATGAGGAGTATATAAGGTCAAGGTAGACGCCGCGATAGTCCTGTATATGGTTCTCTTGATAAAGCTTGTGAGTCACTGCCAGATCAAAACGTGAGGGATCATGTTCCTCTACGGAGCTATGACTGTTTAGAAGGACAGTATCGTCAGCAATCATTACTGCTCGACTGGATTCACTGACGTATTGAGGGAGATCGTGGGTAAACAAGGCAAATAGAACCCGCCCCAAAACCGAGCCTTGCGGCACGCCCCTCTTTATGTTCTGGGGTTGAGAGCGTACGCCTCTGGAAACACCTTCAGCTATTTCTGTCAGCTCAGTCAACTGCTCCCGGCCTCTTAAATAGCTGCTGAATCAGTCAAACACTGTGCCCGAAAGACCCAATCCTTTTGAGTTCTGCCAGGACCTGGTCGTATCAAGGACATCAAATGCCTTGCTGAGATCTAGAAAGGTGTTGACTACTGTCCTGCCACTATCGAGATGATCAGCTATGAAGTAAACAACGTCATTTAGAGCTGTCATTGTTTTACTTCCAGGAAGAAATCCGTGCTGTCCCTTAAAGCTGAAGTTTATCTCTTCCAGGTAGGCCATCAGTCTAGCTAACACGACTCATTCAAGTACCTTGGAGGAGGTAGGTACAAGGGAAATCGGTCTGAAGTTGCAAATGTCGTGTTTGCTGCCTTTCTTGTGAAGTGGGTAGACTTTGGAGATCTTCATTTTTGCTGGGAATATTCCTTGGGCAAGAGACTTGTTAATGATGGATGTCAGTGTTCCTCTCAGCTCGCCTTCACAAAACTTCATTACCCTGGAAGAATCTCGTCTATGCCTGCTGAAGTTTATGGCTTCATGGATTTTTATTATTGAGCTGACTTCGTTTTCAGTTACTTATGGGAAGAGCGTGAGATTGGCCTTTTGGTTTTCCTGAGTTGGTGGAGTCCAATGTTGAAGTCCATTCGTAGATTTCAAAGTATCCTCCCCAATGTTGATGAAGTGAGAATTAAGGCTCTTGACGATGTAGGTGATGTCTGAGACAGGTTCATTGGTTGTATCCAGTATCCATTCCGTCTTAACCTGTTTATTTTTTTGAGCTCTCTCGGAATTGATCACTCTCCATACAGCTTTGCTTTTGTTTCAAGACTCTGCTGTCACATTTTCGTTGGCTTGCTGTCTCAGTTGTCTTAGTTTGAGGTCGTAGTCCTTCTTTTTACGTGCAGCATCAGCTTTGTCCTCTTGTCTTCCACTTAGAATGTATCTATCTTGCGCCTTGACAAACTTCTTTTTCAGGTTGTGGGCTTCAGCGTTCAATATTGCTGATTTGCGATTTGCAGATCTTGATCGAGTCCTTTTGTATGGACATGCAGAAAAAGCGATGTAGTTACTGTTGTAAGGAACTTTGAGTAAGCAGCATCTGTATTTTCTTCCTGGATGATCTCGTCCCATGATTGGTTCTGGAGTGTTTTTTTAGTGAGTTCATATTTTCCTGACTGAAATGTCGGCGAGTGCTTTGAGGTAGGGTTTTTGATTTCTGACAGGATATTTAGGGTGGTTAGTTGACCTGTGTGATCGGACAGATGCGTGTTTAGTACCTCCACTGGAAGCTGGTCATCGTCCAAGTTGGTGCACACCATATCAATTGAAGAGCGATATGTGGTGGTGATCCTTGTAGCGAGCAGAGAGAATCTGTGTATTCCGGGAGTGCCAAGAGTTCGTTTAGAGGCAGGCAGTGATTTGAGTTGCAGCCACTATCGACGTTGAGGTCTCCAATGACGCAGACAGCCTCATCTCTTGAGGGCAGCAGCTCGAGGGCTTGAGAACCGTTTGTTAAGGCTTCCTCCAAAGTAGCACCTGGTGGTCTGTATAGGCTACACCAAAAATGTATAAAAATTTTGCTTTGCCAATAGAGATCTTGGTAGCTGCAACTTCGCATATTAACTCCTGGCTGTGTGTGCGTGTTAATTACTTCCAGTTGGCTCCCAAAAGAATCACGAGCAAAGATTGCAATTCCGCCTTTGCGATGGAACTCTCTGCTATAGGATGTGACGAGTCTGTAGTTTATGAGGTTGACATTAGATATGGAGTTGTCATTCCGTACATGTTCAGTTAAGACAACAATGTCGAGCTTTATACTATCCACGTTATGGTTTAGACGCTCTATTTGGTTTCCCATTCGGTCAACGTTTTGGTGGAATACAGTGACTTTTGTACGAGAGTTTAGGATTATTCATCCTCTTTTGGGGGGTTTCCATTTGTCCCTCGGGGTTTAAAATAGACGTCTGCTGGTGGAGGTTCCGTTGTTTACTAAACCATCTTCTGGTGCTGAGGAAAGTTTAACTTCTGCACTTTCTTCAACTCTCGATTCCTTTGAGACGACATTTTCCACTAGATGGTTACTAATTGCCATCGTAGTTTTGAAGTATTCTATGTTATATCCATGAATGTGGAAGATATATTATTCAAGTTGGAAATCTTCAGTAAAATTGACAGGCTCAGTCTGAAACTACTCGATCCGCCCCAAACCGAGCAAGCAACAATACCATATATCTTTATATACTGACAAGAATTTCATATAATGCAGATGTGCAGCGGTGACGAAGATTTAGGAGGCCGTGGCAGAAAAACTACGCAGGTCTATCCGTGTATGGAGTTGAGCTGACAGACAGTTGACACAAGTGAGAGACGATGTTAATTTACAGCAACACAGGTGAAAAGATACTGCTGATTTACTAAGTTAGTCGTTTAAATTGATTGTTCGTGTTACAGACACATTAATTACTTACTGTTACGTAAGACAAGCAATAACAGTCAGGATGTGAGTAATCCCAGAAATGTACAGTATATTGCAGGAGCACTAAGTTCAATTTAAATTAAGTTAATTTACATTAGTTGTACACAATATTTTAAATGTTGTTACATTTCAAATTGCAATACGATAACTATTCTTGCATTTTACACTAGCCTAACATACGAACAGCTCAGTAGACTAAAAATTTTTACATATTTAAAGTCATGAAACAAAATACACAACCAACCATTCATTACATTTTTTTCTTTTTGAATTGCCCCACATACACCAAAAATAATTTCCCTAACAGATTTATTGGGGGTTAAAAATAACTATTGAATTCTTTGGCCACAAAATAGGGGAGAGGGGGGTCAAACACTGTGCCCGAAAGACCCAATCCTTTTGAGTTCTGCCAGGACCTGGTCGTATCAAGGACATCAAATGCCTTGCTGAGATCTAGAAAGGTGTTGACTACTGTCCTGCCACTATCGAGATGATCAGCTATGAAGTAAACAAACGTCATTTAGAGCTGCCATTGTTTTACTTCCAGGAAGAAATCCGTGCTGTCCCTTAAAGCTGAAGTTTATCTCTTCCAGGTAGGCCATCAGTCTAGCTAACACGACTCATTCAAGTACCTTGGAGGAGGTAGGTACAAGGGAAATCGGTCTGAAGTTGCAAATGTCGTGTTTGCTGCCTTTCTTGTGAAGTGGGTAGACTTTGGAGATCTTCATTTTTGCTGGGAATATTCCTTGGGCAAGAGACTTGTTAATGATGGATGTCAGTGTTCCTCTCAGCTCGCCTTCACAAAACTTCATTACCCTGGAAGAATCTCGTCTATGCCTGCTGAAGTTTATGGCTTCATGGATTTTATTATTGAGCTGACTTCGTTTTCAGTTACTTATGGGAAGAGCGTGAGATTGGCCTTTTGGTTTTCCTGAGTTGGTGGAGTCCAATGTTGAAGTCCATTCGTAGATTTCAAAGTATCCTCCCCAATGTTGATGAAGTGAGAATTAAGGCTCTTGACGATGTAGGTGATGTCTGAGACAGGTTCATTGGTTGTATCCAGTATCCATTCCGTCTTAACCTGTTTATTTTTTTGAGCTCTCTCGGAATTGATCACTCTCCATACAGCTTTGCTTTTGTTTCAAGACTCTGCTGTCACATTTTCGTTGGCTTGCTGTCTCAGTTGTCTTAGTTTGAGGTCGTAGTCCTTCTTTTTACGTGCAGCATCAGCTTTGTCCTCTTGTCTACCACTTAGAATGTATCTATCTTGCGCCTTGACAAACTTCTTTTTCAGGTTGTGGGCTTCAGCGTTCAATATTGCTGATTTGCGATTTGCAGATCTTGATCGAGTCCTTTTGTATGGACATGCAGAAAAAGCGATGTAGTTACTGTTGTAAGGAACTTTGAGTAAGCAGCTTCTGTATTTTCTTCCTGGATGATCTCGTCCCATGATTGGTTCTGGAGTGTTTTTTTTAGTGAGTTCATATTTTCCTGACTGAAATGTCGGCGAGTGCTTTGAGGTAGGGTTTTGATTTCTGACAGGATATTTAGGGTGGTTAGTTGACCTGTGTGATCGGACAGATGCGTGTTTAGTACCTCCTCTGGAAGCTGGTCATCGTCCAAGTTGGTGCACACCATATCAATTGAAGAGCGATATGTGGTGGTGATCCTTGTAGCGAGCAGAGAGAATCTGTGTATTCCGGAGTGCCAAGAGTTCGTTTAGAGGCAGGCAGTGATTTGAGTTGCAGCCACTATCGACGTTGAGGTCTCCAATGACGCAGACAGCCTCATCTCTTGAGGGCAGCAGCTCGAGGGCTTGAGAACCGTTTGTTAAGGCTTCCTCCAAAGTAGCACCTGGTGGTCTGTATAGGCTACACCAAAAATGTATAAAAATTTTGCTTTGCCAATAGAGATCTTGGTAGCTGCAACTTCGCATATTAACTCCTGGCTGTGTGTGCGTGTTAATTACTTCCAGTTGGCTCCCAAAAGAATCACGAGCAAAGATTGCAATTCCGCCTTTGCGATGGAACTCTCTGCTATAGGATGTGACGACGAATCTGTAGTTTATGAGGTTGACATTAGATATGGAGTTGTCATTCCGTACATGTTCAGTTAAGACAACAATGTCGAGCTTTATACTATCCACGTTATGGTTTAGACGCTCGATTTTGTTTCCCATTCGGTCAACGTTTTGGTGGAATACAGTGACTTTTGTACGAGAGTTTAGGATTATTCATGCTCTTTTGGGGGGTTTCCATTTGTCCCTCGGGGTTTAAAATAGACGTCTGCTGGTGGAGGTTCCGTTGTTTACTAAACCATCTTCTGGTGCTGAGGAAAGTTTAACTTCTGCACTTTCTTCAACTCTCGATTCCTTTGAGACGACATTTTCCACTAGATGGTTACTAATTGCCATCGTATTTTTGAAGTATTCTATGTTATATCCATGAATGTGGAAGATATATTATTCAAGTTGGAAATCTTCAGTAAAATTGACAGGCTCAGTCTGAAACTACTCGATCCGCCCCAAACCGAGCAAGCAACAATACCATATATCTTTATATACTGACAAGAATTTCATATAATGCAGATGTGCAGCGGTGACGAAGATTTAGGAGGCCGTGGCAGAAAAACTACGCAGGTCTATCCGTGTATGGAGTTGAGCTGACAGACAGTTGACACAAGTGAGAGACGATGTTAATTTACAGCAACACAGGTGAAAAGATACTGCTGATTTACTAAGTTAGTCGTTTAAATTGATTGTTCGTGTTACAGACACATTAATTACTTACTGTTACGTAAGACAAGCAATAACAGTCAGGATGTGAGTAATCCCAGAAATGTACAGTATATTGCAGGAGCACTAAGTTCAATTTAAATTAAGTTAATTTACATTAGTTGTACACAATATTTTAAATGTTGTTACATTTCAAATTGCAATACGATAACTATTCTTGCATTTTACACTAGCCTAACATACGAACAGCTCAGTAGACTAAAAATTTTTACATATTTAAAGTCATGAAACAAAATACACAACCAACCATTCATTACATTTTTTTCTTTTTGAATTGCCCCAACATACACCAAAAATAATTTCCCTAACAGATTTATTGGGGGTTAAAAATAACTATTGAATTCTTTGGCCACAAAATAGGAGAGAGGGGGGTCAAACACTGTGCCCGAAAGACCCAATCCTTTTGAGTTCTGCCAGGACCTGGTCGTATCAAGGACATCAAATGCCTTGCTGAGATCTAGAAAGGTGTTGACTACTGTCCTGCCACTATCGAGATGATCAGCTATGAAGTAAACAACGTCATTTAGAGCTGCCATTGTTTTACTTCCAGGAAGAAATCCGTGCTGTCCCTTAAAGCTGAAGTTTATCTCTTCCAGGTAGGCCATCAGTCTAGCTAACACGACTCATTCAAGTACCTTGGAGGAGGTAGGTACAAGGGAAATCGGTCTGAAGTTGCAAATGTCGTGTTTGCTGCCTTTCTTGTGAAGTGGGTAGACTTTGGAGATCTTCATTTTTGCTGGGAATATTCCTTGGGCAAGAGACTTGTTAATGATGGATGTCAGTGTTCCTCTCAGCTCGCCTTCACAAAACTTCATTACCCTGGAAGAATCTCGTCTATGCCTGCTGAAGTTTATGGCTTCATGGATTTTATTATTGAGCTGACTTCGTTTTCAGTTACTTATGGGAAGAGCGTGAGATTGGCCTTTTGGTTTTCCTGAGTTGGTGGAGTCCAATGTTGAAGTCCATTCGTAGATTTCAAAGTATCCTCCCCAATGTTGATGAAGTGAGAATTAAGGCTCTTGACGATGTAGGTGATGTCTGAGACAGGTTCATTGGTTGTATCCAGTATCCATTCCGTCTTAAGGGGAGCACTAATGTTGTATTATTTCCATGGTAACTGTGAATATTTTTGTGCACAGTTTTTTCAGTAACTACTGGAGATTATTTGAGCCAAATTTTTACCATATATTCTTTACATATGAAAGTACACTTTAACACAAGGATTTAAAAATAAAGCCACTAATAAAAATTTAATTAAATTTTAAAATTTTACTTATATTTTTCTTAAAATATAACGTGTTGTTTTTATTTTATAAATTTGGAACAAAAAGTGATAATGCTATTTTCCTGTGTGTTAAAGTGTGCTTTAGTATGTTAGGAATAAGTGGTAAAAATTTGGTTCAATTATATGCAGTAGTTCCTGAGAAAACACTGTGCACCAAGTTGTAAAAAACATAGTTTTCGGAAAACTGAGATAAAAGAGAAGAAAACACAAAATATTTATTTACAGTACCTTTGGCATCCTTAAAACAGGCCAGCTCCATAGCTTGGATCATCAGGATCTTCTTCAGTGTCCTCCAACCTTCTCTTGATCTGTCTTTTCTTCTGCCTTGCTTGTTTTTTTCATTTCAGACGAGTTCCGTTTAGAAGCTTGTATTCGGAGTTCATCCATTTTTGTTCATGCTGTTGATGGTGTGTTTCCCTATGTCCATGCCTAGCTTACTTATGACTTTGCACTTAGTGATGTTTCCATCGTTGAAAGATGACACAGCATCATAAAACTCCAAAAATGTAGAGTTTTCAGTCCGACAAACCCGGTTTTCGGCAACCTCGACCAAATCACAGCGTTCACGCTTTCATTCGGGTTCTGGGTCTTCCCCGTGCAGACATTTCTTCAACAACTCTTTATCTGTTAGGCTTTTAAACACAGGTTTGATAAAACTCCATAATGCAGGTTGGTACACTATTCTTATGGGAATAAGTTTTATTTCCTATAATAGACTTTTGGTAGCGCACCAACTTAGTTTCACTCTTACGGCATAGTCCATGGTGTGGGTCATCATCAGTAGACAGCTTGTGATAGTACATGGCCCAAATGTCTTTTACCATATTCTGTACATTGTCAGTGTTTTCTCCTTATGGCTAGGCCATAATAGGTCTGAAATCTGTCAATGACAGCATTAGATAGCCTATTTTTTGCCACCCAAACCTTTACCGTCACTAAGTTTTAAATGTTTGTTTTCATTTTTCAATGTTCTTAATCTAGTACCCATCCTTTTCTGTACATGTCCCCAGACATTCTAATTTGCTGATTTAGGGATTCATTTCTTTCACGGCAGCAAACCCCTTAGAATCCCCATCTCCAAGGTACTCAGTTATAACGTACGTTATACGCACTTTTGGACCGATTAAAAATTTCTACTGCCCCCTGCACCTCCATCCCTCCACTGGAGCCTTTATAGTTTGCAGTGCATTGATGGCTATGCTGTTCTTTGTTGTGGGCATTTACAATATTTGGACAGTATTGAACAGTCAATTACCTTGCACAGTGTCAAAGCTGGTGGCAGTAACAACTCCATTGAGAGATGTGTGGCCTTTCTTTTGCCATGTCCCGTCGAGAGCCACTGCCAAGTCTCGAATCCCATTATTTACAAACTACAGCTTCCTCCACTGCATCTTTCATGCTCTGAAAACAAATATCTTCTGCTACTGAGCCCAAAAACATCGTTTATAAGACTCAAAATGTGTGTGGGCGGAGGGGGCACAAATTCATTATTCCAAGTAGAGTTTGCGCAGATTTATGACCTTTGCCAATGGAGCGAAGGCCATACACCAATCGAACATTACTCTCATACAGCTTGGAATTGTTCAGCTTTTTGGATGATTTGAAATCATGCTTGTTTGAACAATTTTTACAAAATATTTCAAGGTTTGAGGCCAAACCAATGCTACTAACTAATCGTACTTCGATCCCCGATTCGCCACAAAGCGAACAATCCACAGACTGAGCTAAAGCGTCACACAATAAAGATAAATCTAAAAACTATATTTTACACTATTTACATTAGAATCACTGTACATGCTATATTACATCATCCAGATCACCAATCTTCTTTTCAGAAGTACTTTGTTTTGGTTCGAGTTCATCAACAACCTGTAACTGAGATGTGCTAGGCCTAGGACTATCCAATGTGTTAGGCCTACTTTGAATTAGGTTGTCACTTGGTTGAGGAGGTAAAGGTAAGTTAGCTTTAGGAATACCTACATTTTCTTCTTTTTTTGAACACAGTATTAGGTCTTCTTGGTCTCCTTGCCATAATTGAACCATAAAAACACAAAACAACCACTGAAAAAAGAAACCACAATAACAATGGTTTTGACTGAAATGTAAACAAACAATACAGCAATTAAAGCCCACTACACAGTTCTCACTATTACAGATGACATAGTACAGGTTAGCCAACAGCAGAAACTGAAATCATTAGAGTTTGTAAATGAGTTGCAGTACTATAGTAACGCACAATAACAATGTTGCTTGTCGTTTTGCGCGTCACATCATATCTTTAAAAATTATTTATGTGCATTTCCAAACGTCTTTTCATCATGTGTTATATATCAAAATGTCCGCAATAAGTCCGTATTTCATAAAAAAAATTAAAAAAATAAAAGTCAAAATTTTTTAGTTTTTTACCCTCGTGCTCCCCTTAACCTGTTTATTTTTTTGAGCTCTCTCGGAATTGATCACTCTCCATACAGCTTTGCTTTTGTTTCAAGACTCTGCTGTCACATTTTCGTTGGCTTGCTGTCTCAGTTGTCTTAGTTTGAGGTCGTAGTCCTTCTTTTTACGTGCAGCATCAGCTTTGTCCTCTTGTCTACCACTTAGAATGTATCTATCTTGCGCCTTGACAAACTTCTTTTTCAGGTTGTGGGCTTCAGCGTTCAATATTGCTGATTTGCGATTTGCAGATCTTGATCGAGTCCTTTTGTATGGACATGCAGAAAAAGCGATGTAGTTACTGTTGTAAGGAACTTTGAGTAAGCAGCTTCTGTATTTTCTTCCTGGATGATCTCGTCCCATGATTGGTTCTGGAGTGTTTTTTTAGTGAGTTCATATTTTCCTGACTGAAATGTCGGCGAGTGCTTTGAGGTAGGGTTTTGATTTCTGACAGGATATTTAGGGTGGTTAGTTGACCTGTGTGATCGGACAGATGCGTGTTTAGTACCTCCTCTGGAAGCTGGTCATCGTCCAAGTTGGTGCACACCATATCAATTGAAGAGCGATATGTGGTGGTGATCCTTGTAGCGAGCAGAGAGAATCTGTGTATTCCGGAGTGCCAAGAGTTCGTTTAGAGGCAGGCAGTGATTTGAGTTGCAGCCACTATCGACGTTGAGGTCTCCAATGACGCAGACAGCCTCATCTCTTGAGGGCAGCAGCTCGAGGGCTTGAGAACCGTTTGTTAAGGCTTCCTCCAAAGTAGCACCTGGTGGTCTGTATAGGCTACACCAAAAATGTATAAAAATTTTGCTTTGCCAATAGAGATCTTGGTAGCTGCAACTTCGCATATTAACTCCTGGCTGTGTGTGCGTGTTAATTACTTCCAGTTGGCTCCCAAAAGAATCACGAGCAAAGATTGCAATTCCGCCTTTGCGATGGAACTCTCTGCTATAGGATGTGACGACGAATCTGTAGTTTATGAGGTTGACATTAGATATGGAGTTGTCATTCCGTACATGTTCAGTTAAGACAACAATGTCGAGCTTTATACTATCCACGTTATGGTTTAGACGCTCGATTTTGTTTCCCATTCGGTCAACGTTTTGGTGGAATACAGTGACTTTTGTACGAGAGTTTAGGATTATTCATCCTCTTTTGGGGGGTTTCCATTTGTCCCTCGGGGTTTAAAATAGACGTCTGCTGGTGGAGGTTCCGTTGTTTACTAAACCATCTTCTGGTGCTGAGGAAAGTTTAACTTCTGCACTTTCTTCAACTCTCGATTCCTTTGAGACGACATTTTCCACTAGATGGTTACTAATTGCCATCGTATTTTTGAAGTATTCTATGTTATATCCATGAATGTGGAAGATATATTATTCAAGTTGGAAATCTTCAGTAAAATTGACAGGCTCAGTCTGAAACTACTCGATCCGCCCCAAACCGAGCAAGCAACAATACCATATATCTTTATATACTGACAAGAATTTCATATAATGCAGATGTGCAGCGGTGACGAAGATTTAGGAGGCCGTGGCAGAAAAACTACGCAGGTCTATCCGTGTATGGAGTTGAGCTGACAGACAGTTGACACAAGTGAGAGACGATGTTAATTTACAGCAACACAGGTGAAAAGATACTGCTGATTTACTAAGTTAGTCGTTTAAATTGATTGTTCGTGTTACAGACACATTAATTACTTACTGTTACGTAAGACAAGCAATAACAGTCAGGATGTGAGTAATCCCAGAAATGTACAGTATATTGCAGGAGCACTAAGTTCAATTTAAATTAAGTTAATTTACATTAGTTGTACACAATATTTTAAATGTTGTTACATTTCAAATTGCAATACGATAACTATTCTTGCATTTTACACTAGCCTAACATACGAACAGCTCAGTAGACTAAAAATTTTTACATATTTAAAGTCATGAAACAAAATACACAACCAACCATTCATTACATTTTTTTCTTTTTGAATTGCCCCACATACACCAAAAATAATTTCCCTAACAGATTTATTGGGGGTTAAAAATAACTATTGAATTCTTTGGCCACAAAATAGGGGAGAGGGGGGTCAAACACTGTGCCCGAAAGACCCAATCCTTTTGAGTTCTGCCAGGACCTGGTCGTATCAAGGACATCAAATGCCTTGCTGAGATCTAGAAAGGTGTTGACTACTGTCCTGCCACTATCGAGATGATCAGCTATGAAGTAAACAACGTCATTTAGAGCTGTCATTGTTTTACTTCCAGGAAGAAATCCGTGCTGTCCCTTAAAGCTGAAGTTTATCTCTTCCAGGTAGGCCATCAGTCTAGCTAACACGACTCATTCAAGTACCTTGGAGGAGGTAGGTACAAGGGAAATCGGTCTGAAGTTGCAAATGTCGTGTTTGCTGCCTTTCTTGTGAAGTGGGTAGACTTTGGAGATCTTCATTTTTGCTGGGAATATTCCTTGGGCAAGAGACTTGTTAATGATGGATGTCAGTGTTCCTCTCAGCTCGCCTTCACAAAACTTCATTACCCTGGAAGAATCTCGTCTATGCCTGCTGAAGTTTATGGCTTCATGGATTTTATTATTGAGCTGACTTCGTTTTCAGTTACTTATGGGAAGAGCGTGAGATTGGCCTTTTGGTTTTCCTGAGTTGGTGGAGTCCAATGTTGAAGTCCATTCGTAGATTTCAAAGTATCCTCCCCAATGTTGATGAAGTGAGAATTAAGGCTCTTGACGATGTAGGTGATGTCTGAGACAGGTTCATTGGTTGTATCCAGTATCCATTCCGTCTTAACCTGTTTATTTTTTTGAGCTCTCTCGGAATTGATCACTCTCCATACAGCTTTGCTTTTGTTTCAAGACTCTGCTGTCACATTTTCGTTGGCTTGCTGTCTCAGTTGTCTTAGTTTGAGGTCGTAGTCCTTCTTTTTACGTGCAGCATCAGCTTTGTCCTCTTGTCTTCCACTTAGAATGTATCTATCTTGCGCCTTGACAAACTTCTTTTTCAGGTTGTGGGCTTCAGCGTTCAATATTGCTGATTTGCGATTTGCAGATCTTGATCGAGTCCTTTTGTATGGACATGCAGAAAAAGCGATGTAGTTACTGTTGTAAGGAACTTTGAGTAAGCAGCATCTGTATTTTCTTCCTGGATGATCTCGTCCCATGATTGGTTCTGGAGTGTTTTTTTAGTGAGTTCATATTTTCCTGACTGAAATGTCGGCGAGTGCTTTGAGGTAGGGTTTTGATTTCTGACAGGATATTTAGGGTGGTTAGTTGACCTGTGTGATCGGACAGATGCGTGTTTAGTACCTCCACTGGAAGCTGGTCATCGTCCAAGTTGGTGCACACCATATCAATTGAAGAGCGATATGTGGTGGTGATCCTTGTAGCGAGCAGAGAGAATCTGTGTATTCCGGAGTGCCAAGAGTTCGTTTAGAGGCAGGCAGTGATTTGAGTTGCAGCCACTATCGACGTTGAGGTCTCCAATGACGCAGACAGCCTCATCTCTTGAGGGCAGCAGCTCGAGGGCTTGAGAACCGTTTGTTAAGGCTTCCTCCAAAGTAGCACCTGGTGGTCTGTATAGGCTACACCAAAAATGTATAAAAATTTTGCTTTGCCAATAGAGATCTTGGTAGCTGCAACTTCGCATATTAACTCCTGGCTGTGTGTGCGTGTTAATTACTTCCAGTTGGCTCCCAAAAGAATCACGAGCAAAGATTGCAATTCCGCCTTTGCGATGGAACTCTCTGCTATAGGATGTGACGAGTCTGTAGTTTATGAGGTTGACATTAGATATGGAGTTGTCATTCCGTACATGTTCAGTTAAGACAACAATGTCGAGCTTTATACTATCCACGTTATGGTTTAGACGCTCGATTTTGTTTCCCATTCGGTCAACGTTTTGGTGGAATACAGTGACTTTTGTACGAGAGTTTAGGATTATTCATCCTCTTTTGGGGGGTTTCCATTTGTCCCTCGGGGTTTAAAATAGACGTCTGCTGGTGGAGGTTCCGTTGTTTACTAAACCATCTTCTGGTGCTGAGGAAAGTTTAACTTCTGCACTTTCTTCAACTCTCGATTCCTTTGAGACGACATTTTCCACTAGATGGTTACTAATTGCCATCGTAGTTTTGAAGTATTCTATGTTATATCCATGAATGTGGAAGATATATTATTCAAGTTGGAAATCTTCAGTAAAATTGACAGGCTCAGTCTGAAACTACTCGATCCGCCCCAAACCGAGCAAGCAACAATACCATATATCTTTATATACTGACAAGAATTTCATATAATGCAGATGTGCAGCGGTGACGAAGATTTAGGAGGCCGTGGCAGAAAAAACTACGCAGGTCTATCCGTGTATGGAGTTGAGCTGACAGACAGTTGACACAAGTGAGAGACGATGTTAATTTACAGCAACACAGGTGAAAAGATACTGCTGATTTACTAAGTTAGTCGTTTAAATTGATTGTTCGTGTTACAGACACATTAATTACTTACTGTTACGTAAGACAAGCAATAACAGTCAGGATGTGAGTAATCCCAGAAATGTACAGTATATTGCAGGAGCACTAAGTTCAATTTAAATTAAGTTAATTTACATTAGTTGTACACAATATTTTAAATGTTGTTACATTTCAAATTGCAATACGATAACTATTCTTGCATTTTACACTAGCCTAACATACGAACAGCTCAGTAGACTAAAAATTTTTACATATTTAAAGTCATGAAACAAAATACACAACCAACCATTCATTACATTTTTTTCTTTTTGAATTGCCCCACATACACCAAAAATAATTTCCCTAACAGATTTATTGGGGGTTAAAAATAACTATTGAATTCTTTGGCCACAAAATAGGGGAGAGGGGGGTCAAACACTGTGCCCGAAAGACCCAATCCTTTTGAGTTCTGCCAGGACCTGGTCGTATCAAGGACATCAAATGCCTTGCTGAGATCTAGAAAGGTGTTGACTACTGTCCTGCCACTATCGAGATGATCAGCTATGAAGTAAACAACGTCATTTAGAGCTGTCATTGTTTTACTTCCAGGAAGAAATCCGTGCTGTCCCTTAAAGCTGAAGTTTATCTCTTCCAGGTAGGCCATCAGTCTAGCTAACACGACTCATTCAAGTACCTTGGAGGAGGTAGGTACAAGGGAAATCGGTCTGAAGTTGCAAATGTCGTGTTTGCTGCCTTTCTTGTGAAGTGGGTAGACTTTGGAGATCTTCATTTTTGCTGGGAATATTCCTTGGGCAAGAGACTTGTTAATGATGGATGTCAGTGTTCCTCTCAGCTCGCCTTCACAAAACTTCATTACCCTGGAAGAATCTCGTCTATGCCTGCTGAAGTTTATGGCTTCATGGATTTTATTATTGAGCTGACTTCGTTTTCAGTTACTTATGGGAAGAGCGTGAGATTGGCCTTTTGGTTTTCCTGAGTTGGTGGAGTCCAATGTTGAAGTCCATTCGTAGATTTCAAAGTATCCTCCCCAATGTTGATGAAGTGAGAATTAAGGCTCTTGACGATGTAGGTGATGTCTGAGACAGGTTCATTGGTTGTATCCAGTATCCATTCCGTCTTAACCTGTTTATTTTTTTGAGCTCTCTCGGAATTGATCACTCTCCATACAGCTTTGCTTTTGTTTCAAGACTCTGCTGTCACATTTTCGTTGGCTTGCTGTCTCAGTTGTCTTAGTTTGAGGTCGTAGTCCTTCTTTTTACGTGCAGCATCAGCTTTGTCCTCTTGTCTTCCACTTAGAATGTATCTATCTTGCGCCTTGACAAACTTCTTTTTCAGGTTGTGGGCTTCAGCGTTCAATATTGCTGATTTGCGATTTGCAGATCTTGATCGAGTCCTTTTGTATGGACATGCAGAAAAAGCGATGTAGTTACTGTTGTAAGGAACTTTGAGTAAGCAGCTTCTGTATTTTCTTCCTGGATGATCTCGTCCCATGATTGGTTCTGGAGTGTTTTTTTAGTGAGTTCATATTTTCCTGACTGAAATGTCGGCGAGTGCTTTGAGGTAGGGTTTTGATTTCTGACAGGATATTTAGGGTGGTTAGTTGACCTGTGTGATCGGACAGATGCGTGTTTAGTACCTCCACTGGAAGCTGGTCATCGTCCAAGTTGGTGCACACCATATCAATTGAAGAGCGATATGTGGTGGTGATCCTTGTAGCGAGCAGAGAGAATCTGTGTATTCCGGAGTGCCAAGAGTTCGTTTAGAGGCAGGCAGTGATTTGAGTTGCAGCCACTATCGACGTTGAGGTCTCCAATGACGCAGACAGCCTCATCTCTTGAGGGCAGCAGCTCGAGGGCTTGAGAACCGTTTGTTAAGGCTTCCTCCAAAGTAGCACCTGGTGGTCTGTATAGGCTACACCAAAAATGTATAAAAATTTTGCTTTGCCAATAGAGATCTTGGTAGCTGCAACTTCGCATATTAACTCCTGGCTGTGTGTGCGTGTTAATTACTTCCAGTTGGCTCCCAAAAGAATCACGAGCAAAGATTGCAATTCCGCCTTTGCGATGGAACTCTCTGCTATAGGATGTGACGAGTCTGTAGTTTATGAGGTTGACATTAGATATGGAGTTGTCATTCCGTACATGTTCAGTTAAGACAACAATGTCGAGCTTTATACTATCCACGTTATGGTTTAGACGCTCGATTTTGTTTCCCATTCGGTCAACGTTTTGGTGGAATACAGTGACTTTTGTACGAGAGTTTAGGATTATTCATCCTCTTTTGGGGGGTTTCCATTTGTCCCTCGGGGTTTAAAATAGACGTCTGCTGGTGGAGGTTCCGTTGTTTACTAAACCATCTTCTGGTGCTGAGGAAAGTTTAACTTCTGCACTTTCTTCAACTCTCGATTCCTTTGAGACGACATTTTCCACTAGATGGTTACTAATTGCCATCGTATTTTTGAAGTATTCTATGTTATATCCATGAATGTGGAAGATATATTATTCAAGTTGGAAATCTTCAGTAAAATTGACAGGCTCAGTCTGAAACTACTCGATCCGCCCCAAACCGAGCAAGCAACAATACCATATATCTTTATATACTGACAAGAATTTCATATAATGCAGATGTGCAGCGGTGACGAAGATTTAGGAGGCCGTGGCAGAAAAACTACGCAGGTCTATCCGTGTATGGAGTTGAGCTGACAGACAGTTGACACAAGTGAGAGACGATGTTAATTTACAGCAACACAGGTGAAAAGATACTGCTGATTTACTAAGTTAGTCGTTTAAATTGATTGTTCGTGTTACAGACACATTAATTACTTACTGTTACGTAAGACAAGCAATAACAGTCAGGATGTGAGTAATCCCAGAAATGTACAGTATATTGCAGGAGCACTAAGTTCAATTTAAATTAAGTTAATTTACATTAGTTGTACACAATATTTTAAATGTTGTTACATTTCAAATTGCAATACGATAACTATTCTTGCATTTTACACTAGCCTAACATACGAACAGCTCAGTAGACTAAAAATTTTTACATATTTAAAGTCATGAAACAAAATACACAACCAACCATTCATTACATTTTTTTCTTTTTGAATTGCCCCACATACACCAAAAATAATTTCCCTAACAGATTTATTGGGGGTTAAAAATAACTATTGAATTCTTTGGCCACAAAATAGGGGAGAGGGGGGTCAAACACTGTGCCCGAAAGACCCAATCCTTTTGAGTTCTGCCAGGACCTGGTCGTATCAAGGACATCAAATGCCTTGCTGAGATCTAGAAAGGTGTTGACTACTGTCCTGCCACTATCGAGATGATCAGCTATGAAGTAAACAACGTCATTTAGAGCTGTCATTGTTTTTACTTCCAGGAAGAAATCCGTGCTGTCCCTTAAAGCTGAAGTTTATCTCTTCCAGGTAGGCCATCAGTCTAGCTAACACGACTCATTCAAGTACCTTGGAGGAGGTAGGTACAAGGGAAATCGGTCTGAAGTTGCAAATGTCGTGTTTGCTGCCTTTCTTGTGAAGTGGGTAGACTTTGGAGATCTTCATTTTTGCTGGGAATATTCCTTGGGCAAGAGACTTGTTAATGATGGATGTCAGTGTTATTCTCAGCTCGCCTTCACAAAACTTCATTACCCTGGAAGAATCTCGTCTATGCCTGCTGAAGTTTATGGCTTCATGGATTTTATTATTGAGCTGACTTCGTTTTCAGTTACTTATGGGAAGAGCGTGAGATTGGCCTTTTGGTTTTCCTGAGTTGGTGGAGTCCAATGTTGAAGTCCATTCGTAGATTTCAAAGTATCCTCCCCAATGTTGATGAAGTGAGAATTAAGGCTCTTGACGATGTAGGTGATGTCTGAGACAGGTTCATTGGTTGTATCCAGTATCCATTCCGTCTTAACCTGTTTATTTTTTTGAGCTCTCTCGGAATTGATCACTCTCCATACAGCTTTGCTTTTGTTTCAAGACTCTGCTGTCACATTTTCGTTGGCTTGCTGTCTCAGTTGTCTTAGTTTGAGGTCGTAGTCCTTCTTTTTACGTGCAGCATCAGCTTTGTCCTCTTGTCTTCCACTTAGAATGTATCTATCTTGCGCCTTGACAAACTTCTTTTTCAGGTTGTGGGCTTCAGCGTTCAATATTGCTGATTTGCGATTTGCAGATCTTGATCGAGTCCTTTTGTATGGACATGCAGAAAAAGCGATGTAGTTACTGTTGTAAGGAACTTTGAGTAAGCAGCTTCTGTATTTTCTTCCTGGATGATCTCGTCCCATGATTGGTTCTGGAGTGTTTTTTTAGTGAGTTCATATTTTCCTGACTGAAATGTCGGCGAGTGCTTTGAGGTAGGGTTTTGATTTCTGACAGGATATTTAGGGTGGTTAGTTGACCTGTGTGATCGGACAGATGCGTGTTTAGTACCTCCACTGGAAGCTGGTCATCGTCCAAGTTGGTGCACACCATATCAATTGAAGAGCGATATGTGGTGGTGATCCTTGTAGCGAGCAGAGAGAATCTGTGTATTCCGGAGTGCCAAGAGTTCGTTTAGAGGCAGGCAGTGATTTGAGTTGCAGCCACTATCGACGTTGAGGTCTCCAATGACGCAGACAGCCTCATCTCTTGAGGGCAGCAGCTCGAGGGCTTGAGAACCGTTTGTTAAGGCTTCCTCCAAAGTAGCACCTGGTGGTCTGTATAGGCTACACCAAAAATGTATAAAAATTTTGCTTTGCCAATAGAGATCTTGGTAGCTGCAACTTCGCATATTAACTCCTGGCTGTGTGTGCGTGTTAATTACTTCCAGTTGGCTCCCAAAAGAATCACGAGCAAAGATTGCAATTCCGCCTTTGCGATGGAACTCTCTGCTATAGGATGTGACGAGTCTGTAGTTTATGAGGTTGACATTAGATATGGAGTTGTCATTCCGTACATGTTCAGTTAAGACAACAATGTCGAGCTTTATACTATCCACGTTATGGTTTAGACGCTCGATTTTGTTTCCCATTCGGTCAACGTTTTGGTGGAATACAGTGACTTTTGTACGAGAGTTTAGGATTATTCATCCTCTTTTGGGGGGTTTCCATTTGTCCCTCGGGGTTTAAAATAGACGTCTGCTGGTGGAGGTTCCGTTGTTTACTAAACCATCTTCTGGTGCTGAGGAAAGTTTAACTTCTGCACTTTCTTCAACTCTCGATTCCTTTGAGACGACATTTTCCACTAGATGGTTACTAATTGCCATCGTATTTTTGAAGTATTCTATGTTATATCCATGAATGTGGAAGATATATTATTCAAGTTGGAAATCTTCAGTAAAATTGACAGGCTCAGTCTGAAACTACTCGATCCGCCCCAAACCGAGCAAGCAACAATACCATATATCTTTATATACTGACAAGAATTTCATATAATGCAGATGTGCAGCGGTGACGAAGATTTAGGAGGCCGTGGCAGAAAAAACTACGCAGGTCTATCCGTGTATGGAGTTGAGCTGACAGACAGTTGACACAAGTGAGAGACGATGTTAATTTACAGCAACACAGGTGAAAAGATACTGCTGATTTACTAAGTTAGTCGTTTAAATTGATTGTTCGTGTTACAGACACATTAATTACTTACTGTTACGTAAGACAAGCAATAACAGTCAGGATGTGAGTAATCCCAGAAATGTACAGTATATTGCAGGAGCACTAAGTTCAATTTAAATTAAGTTAATTTACATTAGTTGTACACAATATTTTAAATGTTGTTACATTTCAAATTGCAATACGATAACTATTCTTGCATTTTACACTAGCCTAACATACGAACAGCTCAGTAGACTAAAAATTTTTACATATTTAAAGTCATGAAACAAAATACACAACCAACCATTCATTACATTTTTTTCTTTTTGAATTGCCCCACATACACCAAAAATAATTTCCCTAACAGATTTATTGGGGGTTAAAAATAACTATTGAATTCTTTGGCCACAAAATAGGGGAGAGGGGGGTCAAACACTGTGCCCGAAAGACCCAATCCTTTTGAGTTCTGCCAGGACCTGGTCGTATCAAGGACATCAAATGCCTTGCTGAGATCTAGAAAGGTGTTGACTACTGTCCTGCCACTATCGAGATGATCAGCTATGAAGTAAACAACGTCATTTAGAGCTGTCATTGTTTTACTTCCAGGAAGAAATCCGTGCTGTCCCTTAAAGCTGAAGTTTATCTCTTCCAGGTAGGCCATCAGTCTAGCTAACACGACTCATTCAAGTACCTTGGAGGAGGTAGGTACAAGGGAAATCGGTCTGAAGTTGCAAATGTCGTGTTTGCTGCCTTTCTTGTGAAGTGGGTAGACTTTGGAGATCTTCATTTTTGCTGGGAATATTCCTTGGGCAAGAGACTTGTTAATGATGGATGTCAGTGTTATTCTCAGCTCGCCTTCACAAAACTTCATTACCCTGGAAGAATCTCGTCTATGCCTGCTGAAGTTTATGGCTTCATGGATTTTATTATTGAGCTGACTTCGTTTTCAGTTACTTATGGGAAGAGCGTGAGATTGGCCTTTTGGTTTTCCTGAGTTGGTGGAGTCCAATGTTGAAGTCCATTCGTAGATTTCAAAGTATCCTCCCCAATGTTGATGAAGTGAGAATTAAGGCTCTTGACGATGTAGGTGATGTCTGAGACAGGTTCATTGGTTGTATCCAGTATCCATTCCGTCTTAACCTGTTTATTTTTTTGAGCTCTCTCGGAATTGATCACTCTCCATACAGCTTTGCTTTTGTTTCAAGACTCTGCTGTCACATTTTCGTTGGCTTGCTGTCTCAGTTGTCTTAGTTTGAGGTCGTAGTCCTTCTTTTTACGTGCAGCATCAGCTTTGTCCTCTTGTCTTCCACTTAGAATGTATCTATCTTGCGCCTTGACAAACTTCTTTTTCAGGTTGTGGGCTTCAGCGTTCAATATTGCTGATTTGCGATTTGCAGATCTTGATCGAGTCCTTTTGTATGGACATGCAGAAAAAGCGATGTAGTTACTGTTGTTAGGAACTTTGAGTAAGCAGCTTCTGTATTTTCTTCCTGGATGATCTCGTCCCATGATTGGTTCTGGAGTGTTTTTTTAGTGAGTTCATATTTTCCTGACTGAAATGTCGGCGAGTGCTTTGAGGTAGGGTTTTGATTTCTGACAGGATATTTAGGGTGGTTAGTTGACCTGTGTGATCGGACAGATGCGTGTTTAGTACCTCCACTGGAAGCTGGTCATCGTCCAAGTTGGTGCACACCATATCAATTGAAGAGCGATATGTGGTGGTGATCCTTGTAGCGAGCAGAGAGAATCTGTGTATTCCGGAGTGCCAAGAGTTCGTTTAGAGGCAGGCAGTGATTTGAGTTGCAGCCACTATCGACGTTGAGGTCTCCAATGACGCAGACAGCCTCATCTCTTGAGGGCAGCAGCTCGAGGGCTTGAGAACCGTTTGTTAAGGCTTCCTCCAAAGTAGCACCTGGTGGTCTGTATAGGCTACACCAAAAATGTATAAAAATTTTGCTTTGCCAATAGAGATCTTGGTAGCTGCAACTTCGCATATTAACTCCTGGCTGTGTGTGCGTGTTAATTACTTCCAGTTGGCTCCCAAAAGAATCACGAGCAAAGATTGCAATTCCGCCTTTGCGATGGAACTCTCTGCTATAGGATGTGACGAGTCTGTAGTTTATGAGGTTGACATTAGATATGGAGTTGTCATTCCGTACATGTTCAGTTAAGACAACAATGTCGAGCTTTATACTATCCACGTTATGGTTTAGACGCTCGATTTTGTTTCCCATTCGGTCAACGTTTTGGTGGAATACAGTGACTTTTGTACGAGAGTTTAGGATTATTCATCCTCTTTTGGGGGGTTTCCATTTGTCCCTCGGGGTTTAAAATAGACGTCTGCTGGTGGAGGTTCCGTTGTTTACTAAACCATCTTCTGGTGCTGAGGAAAGTTTAACTTCTGCACTTTCTTCAACTCTCGATTCCTTTGAGACGACATTTTCCACTAGATGGTTACTAATTGCCATCGTATTTTTGAAGTATTCTATGTTATATCCATGAATGTGGAAGATATATTATTCAAGTTGGAAATCTTCAGTAAAATTGACAGGCTCAGTCTGAAACTACTCGATCCGCCCCAAACCGAGCAAGCAACAATACCATATATCTTTATATACTGACAAGAATTTCATATAATGCAGATGTGCAGCGGTGACGAAGATTTAGGAGGCCGTGGCAAAAAAACTACGCAGGTCTATCCGTGTATGGAGTTGAGCTGACAGACAGTTGACACAAGTGAGAGACGATGTTAATTTACAGCAACACAGGTGAAAAGATACTGCTGATTTACTAAGTTAGTCGTTTAAATTGATTGTTCGTGTTACAGACACATTAATTACTTACTGTTACGTAAGACAAGCAATAACAGTCAGGATGTGAGTAATCCCAGAAATGTACAGTATATTGCAGGAGCACTAAGTTCAATTTAAATTAAGTTAATTTACATTAGTTGTACACAATATTTTAAATGTTGTTACATTTCAAATTGCAATACGATAACTATTCTTGCATTTTACACTAGCCTAACATACGAACAGCTCAGTAGACTAAAAATTTTTACATATTTAAAGTCATGAAACAAAATACACAACCAACCATTCATTACATTTTTTTCTTTTTGAATTGCCCCACATACACCAAAAATAATTTCCCTAACAGATTTATTGGGGGTTAAAAATAACTATTGAATTCTTTGGCCACAAAATAGGGGAGAGGGGGGTCAAACACTGTGCCCGAAAGACCCAATCCTTTTGAGTTCTGCCAGGACCTGGTCGTATCAAGGACATCAAATGCCTTGCTGAGATCTAGAAAGGTGTTGACTACTGTCCTGCCACTATCGAGATGATCAGCTATGAAGTAAACAACGTCATTTAGAGCTGTCATTGTTTTACTTCCAGGAAGAAATCCGTGCTGTCCCTTAAAGCTGAAGTTTATCTCTTCCAGGTAGGCCATCAGTCTAGCTAACACGACTCATTCAAGTACCTTGGAGGAGGTAGGTACAAGGGAAATCGGTCTGAAGTTGCAAATGTCGTGTTTGCTGCCTTTCTTGTGAAGTGGGTAGACTTTGGAGATCTTCATTTTTGCTGGGAATATTCCTTGGGCAAGAGACTTGTTAATGATGGATGTCAGTGTTATTCTCAGCTCGCCTTCACAAAACTTCATTACCCTGGAAGAATCTCGTCTATGCCTGCTGAAGTTTATGGCTTCATGGATTTTATTATTGAGCTGACTTCGTTTTCAGTTACTTATGGGAAGAGCGTGAGATTGGCCTTTTGGTTTTTCCTGAGTTGGTGGAGTCCAATGTTGAAGTCCATTCGTAGATTTCAAAGTATCCTCCCCAATGTTGATGAAGTGAGAATTAAGGCTCTTGACGATGTAGGTGATGTCTGAGACAGGTTCATTGGTTGTATCCAGTATCCATTCCGTCTTAACCTGTTTATTTTTTTGAGCTCTCTCGGAATTGATCACTCTCCATACAGCTTTGCTTTTGTTTCAAGACTCTGCTGTCACATTTTCGTTGGCTTGCTGTCTCAGTTGTCTTAGTTTGAGGTCGTAGTCCTTCTTTTTACGTGCAGCATCAGCTTTGTCCTCTTGTCTTCCACTTAGAATGTATCTATCTTGCGCCTTGACAAACTTCTTTTTCAGGTTGTGGGCTTCAGCGTTCAATATTGCTGATTTGCGATTTGCAGATCTTGATCGAGTCCTTTTGTATGGACATGCAGAAAAAGCGATGTAGTTACTGTTGTTAGGAACTTTGAGTAAGCAGCTTCTGTATTTTCTTCCTGGATGATCTCGTCCCATGATTGGTTCTGGAGTGTTTTTTTAGTGAGTTCATATTTTCCTGACTGAAATGTCGGCGAGTGCTTTGAGGTAGGGTTTTGATTTCTGACAGGATATTTAGGGTGGTTAGTTGACCTGTGTGATCGGACAGATGCGTGTTTAGTACCTCCACTGGAAGCTGGTCATCGTCCAAGTTGGTGCACACCATATCAATTGAAGAGCGATATGTGGTGGTGATCCTTGTAGCGAGCAGAGAGAATCTGTGTATTCCGGAGTGCCAAGAGTTCGTTTAGAGGCAGGCAGTGATTTGAGTTGCAGCCACTATCGACGTTGAGGTCTCCAATGACGCAGACAGCCTCATCTCTTGAGGGCAGCAGCTCGAGGGCTTGAGAACCGTTTGTTAAGGCTTCCTCCAAAGTAGCACCTGGTGGTCTGTATAGGCTACACCAAAAATGTATAAAAATTTTGCTTTGCCAATAGAGATCTTGGTAGCTGCAACTTCGCATATTAACTCCTGGCTGTGTGTGCGTGTTAATTACTTCCAGTTGGCTCCCAAAAGAATCACGAGCAAAGATTGCAATTCCGCCTTTGCGATGGAACTCTCTGCTATAGGATGTGACGAGTCTGTAGTTTATGAGGTTGACATTAGATATGGAGTTGTCATTCCGTACATGTTCAGTTAAGACAACAATGTCGAGCTTTATACTATCCACGTTATGGTTTAGACGCTCGATTTTGTTTCCCATTCGGTCAACGTTTTGGTGGAATACAGTGACTTTTGTACGAGAGTTTAGGATTATTCATCCTCTTTTGGGGGGTTTCCATTTGTCCCTCGGGGTTTAAAATAGACGTCTGCTGGTGGAGGTTCCGTTGTTTACTAAACCATCTTCTGGTGCTGAGGAAAGTTTAACTTCTGCACTTTCTTCAACTCTCGATTCCTTTGAGACGACATTTTCCACTAGATGGTTACTAATTGCCATCGTATTTTTGAAGTATTCTATGTTATATCCATGAATGTGGAAGATATATTATTCAAGTTGGAAATCTTCAGTAAAATTGACAGGCTCAGTCTGAAACTACTCGATCCGCCCCAAACCGAGCAAGCAACAATACCATATATCTTTATATACTGACAAGAATTTCATATAATGCAGATGTGCAGCGGTGACGAAGATTTAGGAGGCCGTGGCAGAAAAACTACGCAGGTCTATCCGTGTATGGAGTTGAGCTGACAGACAGTTGACACAAGTGAGAGACGATGTTAATTTACAGCAACACAGGTGAAAAGATACTGCTGATTTACTAAGTTAGTCGTTTAAATTGATTGTTCGTGTTACAGACACATTAATTACTTACTGTTACGTAAGACAAGCAATAACAGTCAGGATGTGAGTAATCCCAGAAATGTACAGTATATTGCAGGAGCACTAAGTTCAATTTAAATTAAGTTAATTTACATTAGTTGTACACAATATTTTAAATGTTGTTACATTTCAAATTGCAATACGATAACTATTCTTGCATTTTACACTAGCCTAACATACGAACAGCTCAGTAGACTAAAAATTTTTACATATTTAAAGTCATGAAACAAAATACACAACCAACCATTCATTACATTTTTTTCTTTTTGAATTGCCCCACATACACCAAAAATAATTTCCCTAACAGATTTATTGGGGGTTAAAAATAACTATTGAATTCTTTGGCCACAAAATAGGGGAGAGGGGGGTCAAACACTGTGCCCGAAAGACCCAATCCTTTTGAGTTCTGCCAGGACCTGGTCGTATCAAGGACATCAAATGCCTTGCTGAGATCTAGAAAGGTGTTGACTACTGTCCTGCCACTATCGAGATGATCAGCTATGAAGTAAACAACGTCATTTAGAGCTGTCATTGTTTTTACTTCCAGGAAGAAATCCGTGCTGTCCCTTAAAGCTGAAGTTTATCTCTTCCAGGTAGGCCATCAGTCTAGCTAACACGACTCATTCAAGTACCTTGGAGGAGGTAGGTACAAGGGAAATCGGTCTGAAGTTGCAAATGTCGTGTTTGCTGCCTTTCTTGTGAAGTGGGTAGACTTTGGAGATCTTCATTTTTGCTGGGAATATTCCTTGGGCAAGAGACTTGTTAATGATGGATGTCAGTGTTATTCTCAGCTCGCCTTCACAAAACTTCATTACCCTGGAAGAATCTCGTCTATGCCTGCTGAAGTTTATGGCTTCATGGATTTTATTATTGAGCTGACTTCGTTTTCAGTTACTTATGGGAAGAGCGTGAGATTGGCCTTTTGGTTTTCCTGAGTTGGTGGAGTCCAATGTTGAAGTCCATTCGTAGATTTCAAAGTATCCTCCCCAATGTTGATGAAGTGAGAATTAAGGCTCTTGACGATGTAGGTGATGTCTGAGACAGGTTCATTGGTTGTATCCAGTATCCATTCCGTCTTAACCTGTTTATTTTTTTGAGCTCTCTCGGAATTGATCACTCTCCATACAGCTTTGCTTTTGTTTCAAGACTCTGCTGTCACATTTTCGTTGGCTTGCTGTCTCAGTTGTCTTAGTTTGAGGTCGTAGTCCTTCTTTTTACGTGCAGCATCAGCTTTGTCCTCTTGTCTTCCACTTAGAATGTATCTATCTTGCGCCTTGACAAACTTCTTTTTCAGGTTGTGGGCTTCAGCGTTCAATATTGCTGATTTGCGATTTGCAGATCTTGATCGAGTCCTTTTGTATGGACATGCAGAAAAAGCGATGTAGTTACTGTTGTTAGGAACTTTGAGTAAGCAGCTTCTGTATTTTCTTCCTGGATGATCTCGTCCCATGATTGGTTCTGGAGTGTTTTTTTAGTGAGTTCATATTTTCCTGACTGAAATGTCGGCGAGTGCTTTGAGGTAGGGTTTTGATTTCTGACAGGATATTTAGGGTGGTTAGTTGACCTGTGTGATCGGACAGATGCGTGTTTAGTACCTCCACTGGAAGCTGGTCATCGTCCAAGTTGGTGCACACCATATCAATTGAAGAGCGATATGTGGTGGTGATCCTTGTAGCGAGCAGAGAGAATCTGTGTATTCCGGAGTGCCAAGAGTTCGTTTAGAGGCAGGCAGTGATTTGAGTTGCAGCCACTATCGACGTTGAGGTCTCCAATGACGCAGACAGCCTCATCTCTTGAGGGCAGCAGCTCGAGGGCTTGAGAACCGTTTGTTAAGGCTTCCTCCAAAGTAGCACCTGGTGGTCTGTATAGGCTACACCAAAAATGTATAAAAATTTTGCTTTGCCAATAGAGATCTTGGTAGCTGCAACTTCGCATATTAACTCCTGGCTGTGTGTGCGTGTTAATTACTTCCAGTTGGCTCCCAAAAGAATCACGAGCAAAGATTGCAATTCCGCCTTTGCGATGGAACTCTCTGCTATAGGATGTGACGAGTCTGTAGTTTATGAGGTTGACATTAGATATGGAGTTGTCATTCCGTACATGTTCAGTTAAGGCAACAATGTCGAGCTTTATACTATCCACGTTATGGTTTAGACGCTCGATTTTGTTTCCCATTCGGTCAACGTTTTGGTGGAATACAGTGACTTTTGTACGAGAGTTTAGGATTATTCATCCTCTTTTGGGGGGTTTCCATTTGTCCCTCGGGGTTTAAAATAGACGTCTGCTCGTGGAGGTTCCGTTGTTTACTAAACCATCTTCTGGTGCTGAGGAAAGTTTAACTTCTGCACTTTCTTCAACTCTCGATTCCTTTGAGACGACATTTTCCACTAGATGGTTACTAATTGCCATCGTATTTTTGAAGTATTCTATGTTATATCCATGAATGTGGAAGATATATTATTCAAGTTGGAAATCTTCAGTAAAATTGACAGGCTCAGTCTGAAACTACTCGATCCGCCCCAAACCGAGCAAGCAACAATACCATATATCTTTATATACTGACAAGAATTTCATATAATGCAGATGTGCAGCGGTGACGAAGATTTAGGAGGCCGTGGCAGAAAAACTACGCAGGTCTATCCGTGTATGGAGTTGAGCTGACAGACAGTTGACACAAGTGAGAGACGATGTTAATTTACAGCAACACAGGTGAAAAGATACTGCTGATTTACTAAGTTAGTCGTTTAAATTGATTGTTCGTGTTACAGACACATTAATTACTTACTGTTACGTAAGACAAGCAATAACAGTCAGGATGTGAGTAATCCCAGAAATGTACAGTATATTGCAGGAGCACTAAGTTCAATTTAAATTAAGTTAATTTACATTAGTTGTACACAATATTTTAAATGTTGTTACATTTCAAATTGCAATACGATAACTATTCTTGCATTTTACACTAGCCTAACATACGAACAGCTCAGTAGACTAAAAATTTTTACATATTTAAAGTCATGAAACAAAATACACAACCAACCATTCATTACATTTTTTTCTTTTTGAATTGCCCCACATACACCAAAAATAATTTCCCTAACAGATTTATTGGGGGTTAAAAATAACTATTGAATTCTTTGGCCACAAAATAGGGGAGAGGGGGGTCAAACACTGTGCCCGAAAGACCCAATCCTTTTGAGTTCTGCCAGGACCTGGTCGTATCAAGGACATCAAATGCCTTGCTGAGATCTAGAAAGGTGTTGACTACTGTCCTGCCACTATCGAGATGATCAGCTATGAAGTAAACAACGTCATTTAGAGCTGTCATTGTTTTACTTCCAGGAAGAAATCCGTGCTGTCCCTTAAAGCTGAAGTTTATCTCTTCCAGGTAGGCCATCAGTCTAGCTAACACGACTCATTCAAGTACCTTGGAGGAGGTAGGTACAAGGGAAATCGGTCTGAAGTTGCAAATGTCGTGTTTGCTGCCTTTCTTGTGAAGTGGGTAGACTTTGGAGATCTTCATTTTTGCTGGGAATATTCCTTGGGCAAGAGACTTGTTAATGATGGATGTCAGTGTTATTCTCAGCTCGCCTTCACAAAACTTCATTACCCTGGAAGAATCTCGTCTATGCCTGCTGAAGTTTATGGCTTCATGGATTTTATTATTGAGCTGACTTCGTTTTCAGTTACTTATGGGAAGAGCGTGAGATTGGCCTTTTGGTTTTCCTGAGTTGGTGGAGTCCAATGTTGAAGTCCATTCGTAGATTTCAAAGTATCCTCCCCAATGTTGATGAAGTGAGAATTAAGGCTCTTGACGATGTAGGTGATGTCTGAGACAGGTTCATTGGTTGTATCCAGTATCCATTCCGTCTTAACCTGTTTATTTTTTTTTGAGCTCTCTCGGAATTGATCACTCTCCATACAGCTTTGCTTTTGTTTCAAGACTCTGCTGTCACATTTTCGTTGGCTTGCTGTCTCAGTTGTCTTAGTTTGAGGTCGTAGTCCTTCTTTTTACGTGCAGCATCAGCTTTGTCCTCTTGTCTTCCACTTAGAATGTATCTATCTTGCGCCTTAACAAACTTCTTTTTCAGGTTGTGGGCTTCAGCGTTCAATATTGCTGATTTGCGATTTGCAGATCTTGATCGAGTCCTTTTGTATGGACATGCAGAAAAAGCGATGTAGTTACTGTTGTAAGGAACTTTGAGTAAGCAGCTTCTGTATTTTCTTCCTGGATGATCTCGTCCCATGATTGGTTCTGGAGTGTTTTTTTAGTGAGTTCATATTTTCCTGACTGAAATGTCGGCGAGTGCTTTGAGGTAGGGTTTTGATTTCTGACAGGATATTTAGGGTGGTTAGTTGACCTGTGTGATCGGACAGATGCGTGTTTAGTACCTCCACTGGAAGCTGGTCATCGTCCAAGTTGGTGCACACCATATCAATTGAAGAGCGATATGTGGTGGTGATCCTTGTAGCGAGCAGAGAGAATCTGTGTATTCCGGAGTGCCAAGAGTTCGTTTAGAGGCAGGCAGTGATTTGAGTTGCAGCCACTATCGACGTTGAGGTCTCCAATGACGCAGACAGCCTCATCTCTTGAGGGCAGCAGCTCGAGGGCTTGAGAACCGTTTGTTAAGGCTTCCTCCAAAGTAGCACCTGGTGGTCTGTATAGGCTACACCAAAAATGTATAAAAATTTTGCTTTGCCAATAGAGATCTTGGTAGCTGCAACTTCGCATATTAACTCCTGGCTGTGTGTGCGTGTTAATTACTTCCAGTTGGCTCCCAAAAGAATCACGAGCAAAGATTGCAATTCCGCCTTTGCGATGGAACTCTCTGCTATAGGATGTGACGAGTCTGTAGTTTTATGAGGTTGACATTAGATATGGAGTTGTCATTCCGTACATGTTCAGTTAAGACAACAATGTCGAGCTTTATACTATCCACGTTATGGTTTAGACGCTCGATTTTGTTTCCCATTCGGTCAACGTTTTGGTGGAATACAGTGACTTTTGTACGAGAGTTTAGGATTATTCATCCTCTTTTGGGGGGTTTCCATTTGTCCCTCGGGGTTTAAAATAGACGTCTGCTGGTGGAGGTTCCGTTGTTTACTAAACCATCTTCTGGTGCTGAGGAAAGTTTAACTTCTGCACTTTCTTCAACTCTCGATTCCTTTGAGACGACATTTTCCACTAGATGGTTACTAATTGCCATCGTAGTTTTGAAGTATTCTATGTTATATCCATGAATGTGGAAGATATATTATTCAAGTTGGAAATCTTCAGTAAAATTGACAGGCTCAGTCTGAAACTACTCGATCCGCCCCAAACCGAGCAAGCAACAATACCATATATCTTTATATACTGACAAGAATTTCATATAATGCAGATGTGCAGCGGTGACGAAGATTTAGGAGGCCGTGGCAAAAAAAACTACGCAGGTCTATCCGTGTATGGAGTTGAGCTGACAGACAGTTGACACAAGTGAGAGACGATGTTAATTTACAGCAACACAGGTGAAAAGATACTGCTGATTTACTAAGTTAGTCGTTTAAATTGATTGTTCGTGTTACAGACACATTAATTACTTACTGTTACGTAAGACAAGCAATAACAGTCAGGATGTAAGTAATCCCAGAAATGTACAGTATATTGCAGGAGCACTAAGTTCAATTTAAATTAAGTTAATTTACATTAGTTGTACACAATATTTTAAATGTTGTTACATTTCAAATTGCAATACGATAACTATTCTTGCATTTTACACTAGCCTAACATACGAACAGCTCAGTAGACTAAAAATTTTTACATATTTAAAGTCATGAAACAAAATACACAACCAACCATTCATTACATTTTTTTTCTTTTTGAATTGCCCCACATACACCAAAAATAATTTCCCTAACAGATTTATTGGGGGTTAAAAATAACTATTGAATTCTTTGGCCACAAAATAGTGGAGAGGGGGGTCAAACACTGTGCCCGAAAGACCCAATCCTTTTGAGTTCTGCCAGGACCTGGTCGTATCAAGGACATCAAATGCCTTGCTGAGATCTAGAAAGGTGTTGACTACTGTCCTGCCACTATCGAGATGATCAGCTATGAAGTAAACAACGTCATTTAGAGCTGTCATTGTTTTACTTCCAGGAAGAAATCCGTGCTGTCCCTTAAAGCTGAAGTTTATCTCTTCCAGGTAGGCCATCAGTCTAGCTAACACGACTCATTCAAGTACCTTGGAGGAGGTAGGTACAAGGGAAATCGGTCTGAAGTTGCAAATGTCGTGTTTGCTGCCTTTCTTGTGAAGTGGGTAGACTTTGGAGATCTTCATTTTTGCTGGGAATATTCCTTGGGCAAGAGACTTGTTAATGATGGATGTCAGTGTTATTCTCAGCTCGCCTTCACAAAACTTCATTACCCTGGAAGAATCTCGTCTATGCCTGCTGAAGTTTATGGCTTCATGGATTTTATTATTGAGCTGACTTCGTTTTCAGTTACTTATGGGAAGAGCGTGAGATTGGCCTTTTGGTTTTCCTGAGTTGGTGGAGTCCAATGTTGAAGTCCATTCGTAGATTTCAAAGTATCCTCCCCAATGTTGATGAAGTGAGAATTAAGGCTCTTGACGATGTAGGTGATGTCTGAGACAGGTTCATTGGTTGTATCCAGTATCCATTCCGTCTTAACCTGTTTATTTTTTTGAGCTCTCTCGGAATTGATCACTCTCCATACAGCTTTGCTTTTGTTTCAAGACTCTGCTGTCACATTTTCGTTGGCTTGCTGTCTCAGTTGTCTTAGTTTGAGGTCGTAGTCCTTCTTTTTACGTGCAGCATCAGCTTTGTCCTCTTGTCTTCCACTTAGAATGTATCTATCTTGCGCCTTGACAAACTTCTTTTTCAGGTTGTGGGCTTCAGCGTTCAATATTGCTGATTTGCGATTTGCAGATCTTGATCGAGTCCTTTTGTATGGACATGCAGAAAAAGCGATGTAGTTACTGTTGTAAGGAACTTTGAGTAAGCAGCTTCTGTATTTTCTTCCTGGATGATCTCGTCCCATGATTGGTTCTGGAGTGTTTTTTTAGTGAGTTCATATTTTCCTGACTGAAATGTCGGCGAGTGCTTTGAGGTAGGGTTTTGATTTCTGACAGGATATTTAGGGTGGTTAGTTGACCTGTGTGATCGGACAGATGCGTGTTTAGTACCTCCACTGGAAGCTGGTCATCGTCCAAGTTGGTGCACACCATATCAATTGAAGAGCGATATGTGGTGGTGATCCTTGTAGCGAGCAGAGAGAATCTGTGTATTCCGGAGTGCCAAGAGTTCGTTTAGAGGCAGGCAGTGATTTGAGTTGCAGCCACTATCGACGTTGAGGTCTCCAATGACGCAGACAGCCTCATCTCTTGAGGGCAGCAGCTCGAGGGCTTGAGAACCGTTTGTTAAGGCTTCCTCCAAAGTAGCACCTGGTGGTCTGTATAGGCTACACCAAAAATGTATAAAAATTTTGCTTTGCCAATAGAGATCTTGGTAGCTGCAACTTCGCATATTAACTCCTGGCTGTGTGTGCGTGTTAATTACTTCCAGTTGGCTCCCAAAAGAATCACGAGCAAAGATTGCAATTCCGCCTTTGCGATGGAACTCTCTGCTATAGGATGTGACGAGTCTGTAGTTTATGAGGTTGACATTAGATATGGAGTTGTCATTCCGTACATGTTCAGTTAAGACAACAATGTCGAGCTTTATACTATCCACGTTATGGTTTAGACGCTCGATTTTGTTTCCCATTCGGTCAACGTTTTGGTGGAATACAGTGACTTTTGTACGAGAGTTTAGGATTATTCATCCTCTTTTGGGGGGTTTCCATTTGTCCCTCGGGGTTTAAAATAGACGTCTGCTGGTGGAGGTTCCGTTGTTTTCCTTTGAGGTTGTTTACTAAACCATCTTCTGGTGCTGAGGAAAGTTTAACTTCTGCACTTTCTTCAACTCTCGATTCCTTTGAGACGACATTTTCCACTAGATGGTTACTAATTGCCATCGTAGTTTTGAAGTATTCTATGTTATATCCATGAATGTGGAAGATATATTATTCAGGTTGGAAATCTTCAGTAAAATTGACAGGCTCAGTCTGAAACTACTCGATCCGCCCCAAACCGAGCAAGCAACAATACCATATATCTTTATATACTGACAAGAATTTCATATAATGCAGATGTGCAGCGGTGACGAAGATTTAGGAGGCCGTGGCAAAAAAACTACGCAGGTCTATCCGTGTATGGAGTTGAGCTGACAGACAGTTGACACAAGTGAGAGACGATGTTAATTTACAGCAACACAGGTGAAAAGATACTGCTGATTTACTAAGTTAGTCGTTTAAATTGATTGTTCGTGTTACAGACACATTAATTACTTACTGTTACGTAAGACAAGCAATAACAGTCAGGATGTGAGTAATCCCAGAAATGTACAGTATATTGCAGGAGCACTAAGTTCAATTTAAATTAAGTTAATTTACATTAGTTGTACACAATATTTTAAATGTTGTTACATTTCAAATTGCAATACGATAACTATTCTTGCATTTTACACTAGCCTAACATACGAACAGCTCAGTAGACTAAAATTTTTACATATTTAAAGTCATGAAACAAAATACACAACCAACCATTCATTACATTTTTTTCTTTTTGAATTGCCCCACATACACCAAAAATAATTTCCCTAACAGATATATTGGGGGTTAAAAATAACTATTGAATTCTTTGGCCACAAAATAGGGGAGAGGGGGTTACATTTGAAACAGAGATTCTATCTTCACTTGTTATACCACAACAATCGGTGGTCCAGGTAGTCTGGTTCAAACAAGAGTTTTATAAATAAAATTAATTAAACATATTTTTTGTTAAATTTTTATATAATTTATTACAAATTTAACAAATGAAGTTTCCTTCTATAATGCCTTTATCCCTGTGTTTAATGTTTTGTACATATTATTGTAAGTTGTGAAATAATGACCAATTAATTCATATGAATATAATTTTAATTTCTTGGAAGCGTGTGCAATCTGCCGTTTGAAAATTACTTTGTATAAAAGTAATTTTCACACGTTGCCCAGTGGATACGGGGTCTAGACTATCATCCAGACCACTCAAGGACGTCTGCAACTCCGCTAATCTCTGACATAGACATCGTTTGATGTTTAAGTCAGAGTTCATCCACCACCTAACCTAAACTAAAACTAACTTAAATGTAAATATGTACAATTAGAATATTCCACTAAGAGAGTGTCCATGCACCAAACTAAAACTAACTTAAAATTAAAATATAAATCATGGCACTATGAAGAGCGTAGGCTACATGCAAAACTATATATATATATATATACACAAATCACCCCTTATTACACTAAACACTATTCAGGAAAGACAAATCCAGAGTAGACACACACATGGATGTAATGTTTAGTCATGGCCGGAGTATCACACGATTTACTTCTTACTGAAGTTCTTAACAATGAAGTTAGCACAATTGATGCCAAATTCATGGTCTCTCTGGTGGTTTTTGAGCGAGTAATTGGAATTTAGAACCGTAGAAAATGAAAATCAATCGCTAAATCCACGAGTAAATGACGACACTCTACCTACAGAATTTAGTTTTTTGGGCGTCTAATGCGCCGTACTTCTTCATGAAAAGTAAATAACATTTTTTTCTCTGATTTAACTCCAATTGTGTTCAAAATGACAGAAGCAAGTTCATGCTTGCCATACATGTTCATATGCAAGCCATGATTGGTAAAAAATTGTCTCTTGAAATACGAAATGTCAATAAAATTAGCACAACTTATATTCTTTAACATGAAAAATTCAGGCTTGCACGTGCAATTGGAAATATCAATAAAATTTGTACCATTTATGCTTTTCAATGTCACATTCAGGCTTGCACGTGCACGATGCACGGGAGTCGAAACAGAATCTCTCCTCCTAGGCAAATTAATAATTGTAACACTGTTCAATTTGCAAAGTTTAATTAATTTGCCTAGGGCATTAAAAAAGTCACTATTTATAAAACCATTGTCACTTATATTATTCGTTCCGGCCATGACTATAACTTCGTCGTAGGTTTCGTCATATGTTAGAGCTTGCTCCAAAATGTAGTTTATTGTGCCGTTGGGACACGCAATCGCTGTCACTGAGCACTCACTGGACCTCTCCAGGAGATGGTGCAGTTCCCTTCCATGGCTGTCTGCTACTAGTAGAACTCTCTTTGTGAGGAATTTATACTGAGGTTTCCACTTCCCCATCTAAATGAGAGAATTGTATTAAGTATACGTTACATTCATCCTTTTATAATAAAAAATAATTGTGATCTGAAATCATTTCGTAAATATAGGTAACACACTTGAATACATTTATTACAAAGAAATACTTTTATCACAACTTACCTTGGGCAGTGGAACAGCAAACAAAAGGGAAGGAAACAGTTACTGGAAAGGCCAGTGATGACAATGATGTTGCTGTAAATGAAATTGTCATAGTTTAACAAAGAGTGTAGCATTATCACATGAAACTGTGTATTTGCTACAATTAATACAATGTTTCAAATTCAACATGGTGTAGGTTGTCAAATTATAAATTTTTTATAATGTTCTAAATTTAAAATGAAAGGTACAAATGTTTAATTTCAATGGAAATGTGAAACACACTATAAAGTGTTGATTTATCACAACGTGAATCTGTAATCATCAAAAATTTTGGTTTGTGAATACTTCAAAAATGAAAAAAAAAATGCAAGTGACTTAAGAAATCATTTGCTTTTGTTACATTACAAAGAAATAGAAAGCAATATTTAAATTTAGTTTAATTAATAGCAATGTGATAAAAGATTTTTTTCATATTACTCTCGAAACAATACTATTGCAAATAAACTTTTCTAAAATTTGTTAAATAAGAAATTAAAGACATTTAGTACGTTAAATTATGTGCGGACCATTATATTTCTTTTTAATTTTATTCTAAATCAATACACCATGGAAATTAGTATTATTCATTTACCCTGGTATAAATACATTATTAATTGAAGTGGGTTGTATCAAAATTATTTCAAACCCTTTTAAAAATGTAAAACATTTCCTTGTAAGTAAATAAATTACAATACATTAACGGTTGTAAAAAATACATGTTATAAAATGAAGGGAAAAATACTTACTTGACGCAAAAAATAATTGGTATCTCAACGGCACCAAACTGAAATAGAAACAATATATGAAATGCTTTTAGCATTTGTAACATAAGCCATTTTTAACATAACAATCCTGAAAGCATCTGTTTCTTCCAAAAAATCATTGCTTTGCAATCAAAAACTTAATTTCTTTTTTTACTTTTATATCGGACAATAGTCAATAGCAACTCATTTCAATCATTTATTACATGTATATTGATTGAATACTTTTCATCTGTACACTACAGAAATTTAATATGGTATAATGGAAACGTAATAATCATAATATAATGCTGTACATGTCAAATATTTAAAAAAAATTATTTACAATAATTACAATATATATATATATATATATATATATATATATATATATATT
The DNA here is from genome assembly GCF_021130785.1 of Homalodisca vitripennis. Lineage (NCBI taxonomy): Eukaryota > Metazoa > Arthropoda > Insecta > Hemiptera > Cicadellidae > Homalodisca > Homalodisca vitripennis. The sequence goes on from NC_060207.1 coordinate 1,333,082, forward strand.
AGGTAAAACCTAGTAAGTAAAACCTTTGAACAGCTGCCATTTTGTACTGGATCAATCTTTTTGAGTACAGTTTGCAGCATTAAACTCTGCTAGATAAACCCTTTAAAATGATGTGCATATTGACCTATGCTCCTATTTAAGATTTTCTTCTGACTCCTTGCAGGACGTCCCCATGATATTACAGAAAACTGATAGTTACTTCAAAAAGTAGATTTTTAGGTGTAGTGTTGATGTACCAAATCTTGTTGATTTATCTGTGATCGTTGAGAAAATATTATACCTGTGCAGGACTTTATGTACACCCTGTATATCAACAGCTATAAACACTTTCAAATAACACATGTAAGGTAATATTTCAGTTTTACGTAAATGACATTTGATTATTAAAAATTGCAATCAATTTTAGAAAACGACATAACATTGCTTTGAGAGATGATAAGAAATGTTTTACGTGGCTTCAACATGATGGACTTAAAAATCCATTATGTGAAATTTGTGGAAAGGAAACAACTGTAACTGTGAGAGAAGCAAATATGGTCATCATAAGTTTTCTTAATTTTAGTTATAATAATTTGTTTCATCACTGTAAATATTAAATTTGTATTTTAATTTAAATCATATGATTGTTATTGTGGACTACAGATAATTTTATATCGATTGATAGTCTAGGATTTGAGATGCGAATATTAGTTATCGATGATTACATTCTTCGATATAAAAAACTGGGTCCGCTTATCATACCCTACCCTAGTCATTGAATGAAAAATGTATTACTCATATATTACAAACATTGAAATAGGTAATTTATTACTTTATCAAAGATATGTTTATTAAATAAAATTCTAAACATATGTACATACAAAAAGAAAATGAAGTTAACCAAACACGAGTGTATTATGTAATTGTATTTACAGATATGAATCTCGTTAAAAATTCCCAACACCTTTTTGTACGTCACTGCCCTGTTCCTTCGTCATGACGGCCTGAGAAGCTAGTTGGCTTTTACGTACAACCCATTTCAATAACTTTGGCCTGAATGCCTCAGACAGTAATTGCTATTAATGTATGCCCTTTCATCGATAACATTGGTCAGTTGTCCTTGACAGCAAGTTTCTACTCTGTACACCTTATTTCACCAATAACAATGGTCTTACGGTCACAGAAGGTAGTTGCTATTGGATGTATGCAAAGTTATATAATCAATAACATGTATGTTGGGACAGTTGCAGCACAATACATGAGACACCCCCAAAAAAAGAAGATAACTACTGCAAATCAAAAAAACAAAAAAAGTAAAAAGGACGAATAATCATCAGTGCATTTGGAAAGAAAATGAGAATGTAAATGGAATTCATGTTACAAAAAATTTAAAAGTAATCAATTTAAACCAACGATGAAGAGATATCCATTTATGTGTATTTGTGTGTATGTGGTATTTAACCCTCTCCCGGTCGAATTACCGCGACGCGCTTTTGGCGCTATTGGGCTGAATTAAATCGCCCGCTCTGCCGCAAGGGCACACTTATTCGCGTTTTTACTACGTTAAGAACTTTATTTTAATAAAACTATTATTTATTGTACATCGTTACAAAGATGAATAAATCCTCCATAATAACGTTGTATTTATTTAAAAAAATATCAACCTTATGAGGTAAATTAAAATCAAACAAAAAGTCAAACTTTCGTGAAAAATCTTGTTTTAATTGTTGTATAAATTATTGTATATAAAGGGTTATAAATACAAAAATTAAGATAACACTAAGACTTTGTCTAGTGTTATCTTTGTCTAGACCAGACAGGTGGGACCCGAGTGGCGGTACCAGAGGCGCGAGGCAAAGGCGGGGACACGGGTCGCGGTGCCGTCGGCGCGAGGCAGCGCCGGATCACGTAGCGAGTCATCAGTGTCCCTATCTTCTTGGTTATAATGGCGAATTTCCTCATCACTAAATACATCGCTATTCATGGAACTTTCATCGTCACTGAAACCATCACCTTCATCATCCACTTCATTGTCAAAAACGCGATCAATTTCGCTATCACGCAAACATATTGAACCTGCCATCTATGAAGTACAGAACCAAGTGTATAGACTGCGAAAACAACTAACGAAATGATTTCAGTAAATAAGTAATTATAATTATAATTATAAGTCCCAAATAGCTCATCAAATTAGGTAAAATAGCAGCACAAGTCAGAAAGAATAGTACTACTAAACAACAAGATCACCGTCAATGAAGTAATGAATGAATGAATCGTTTCAAATTATTAATCCTAGATAGCGTCCCTAGTCAAAAAAACTATAAATAAAAAAGGCAACCATGATACTGCCAATAGATATTTCCAGTATTAGTTATCCAAACAATCGTAAGACAGCAGCACAAAGCAGAGGGCGTTGATAAAGCAGTTGGAGGCGATTGGAGGCGTTTGGACTTTAGCGCCAGGCGCCCTGCCGAGGCGTTTCGAGGCGTTTGCCCGGGAGAGGGTTAATGAGCTATTATTAATATGTCATGTGCAAAATCTTTTTAAATATTTGAAAACAGTGACAGTGATCTGATATGCAAGTACTGTTAATTCACCAAATATAGCCTATAATTTTAAATTGTTATATATATATATATATATATATATATATATATATATAATGCATAACCAAACATGAGGTAACAATTTTCATATATCATTATGATTCCAAAATAAAATTAAGACACTATAATTGACAAATATTAGAACATGGCTTCAGAAACAGACACTGTACAATTGTACATTACACTATTTATTGTCTCTGGCATGGTAGTTTATAACTTTCAATTTCATTTGTATATAATAGGTACATGTATCCAAAAAAAAACAAAAAATCAAAACTTAATAGTAATAAATTATGCATTTAAAGTTAAAATAAAGAGTTATTTAACAAAAACTCACAGTATTTAGCACACTTTATTAACTAATTATGTCAAACTATAAATATTGTTTATTAAAAAACCATTAGCTTTAAAAATGCAATACATACCCCCACATCTCATTGTGACAATTAAAAAAAACTGAGAAAAATTAGAAATAAATTTATTCTAAATGCACAACAGAATAATTTATAAATAAAATCGGATATTTCGAAAAATCATCCAATAACTTGAATCATGTCAAATAAATCTACTTTCATGCATTACATGAATTAAACAAATACAAAACATCTTTATTTTTATTCGTTTCATTACCAAGTACAATATCCATATTCGTTGTGGAAGTATGCATAGGCTATTGACACTATATGTGCACAGTTATTTTTTCAAAGACTCTCTTATCCTATTTTAAATGCCCATTTCCTAAAAAATCCCAATAACAACTGTTGTTTAGAATTATGTTTTGTATCCAATACAATGTTTTTGTCGTACAATATGAAACATTTTATACATTTCAATTTGTTTTCAAATTGCAACAGGAAGTTTTCTGTACAATATATTATTCCACAATGTTATATTGTAATAAATGTATATTATACACAAAACCAACCTACAACAATTTATTTTGGAAATAGTGTGTACTGTATAAAAAAAATATTGTAACCCTAAACCTTCCAACATTAAACTGATATTTCTAAAACATCAACTAATAAATCAATAATATGTCATAAATTAATTACTGTAACTGATTTATAAAAGTTGATCAGCAAAACATTACTACTTTAGTTCTTTTTCTATTACTAAGTACAATTCTATAAATATTCCTTTGCAAAGTATGCATTCGCAATCAACACTATATGTACACGGTTCCTTTCTGAAAGACTCTCCTATCTTTATTAAAATGTGCATTTCCTAAAAGAATTATAAAAATAATTGTTTAGAATTTTGTTTTGTATCTAGTATAATGTTTTTGTCCTACAATATGCAACATTTTACACATGTCATTGGTGCAACGTACATAAATAAAAACTTTCAACATTGTAACAAATTCAAATAAAAGCAATTAATTAGTGTCCATTTATGGTGTATAATTAATCACTTAAAGCTTTTAGAATAATTATTTATAAATACATACATAACATTTCAATGTGTTCATGATTTGCAATATTTAAAGTTATCCCAATATTGTTATGCAACAATATATATTAATGAATGTACTACATTATACAGAAAAACAGTCTGGATCAATTTGTTTTGTAAATAGTGCGTACTGTATAAAAATAACATTGTAATCTTGAGCCTAACACCATTAAACTGATATTTGTAAAATATAACGAAATAAATGATTAAAATATCAAAAATTAATATTACTGTAATTGCTTTTAAAAAAGTTAATTACAAAATTGATCAAGTACAATTGTATCCATACTCCTTTACGAAGTATGTGTAGGCTATTGACATGTGCACAGTTATTTTCTAAAAGACTGCAGTTAAAATGCAGTTAGTTAACCTCTTAAGTTAAAATCCATTTTTCCCAAAATAACTCAAGAATATGTTTTGTTTACAATCATGTTTTATATCCAGTACAATGGTTTTCCCCTACAATATGCAACAATGTACAAATCTCATTGGTAAAGTGTGGAAATTTTTAAAAATCAATTTTTCAAACAATTATGAGATTAATCTACATTCATGGTCTAGAACCAATTACAACACACATAAAATAAGTTATTTACACTTAAACACATAACATTACAATTTGTTTCTGATTTACAACATATGACTAAAATTTGTTAAACAACAACGTACAAATTCAAAAAAAATGTCATAAATTTAATAATTTACTTGTTTCTATAAAAGTAAATCAGTAAAACATTATTATTTTAGTTCCTTCTTCATTATCAAACATAATTGTATCCATATTCCTTCGCGAAGTATGCGTAGGGTATCGACATTATTTGTACGCAATTATTTTCAAAACCCCCTTTTATCTCAGTTAAAATCCACAAAATATCCCACACAATTGTTTAGAATTAATTATGTTTTATATACAGTACAATGTTTTTTTTCCTACAATATAAAACATTTTACTAACCTCTACAATGCAACACATGACAATAATAAAATCTAAATTTTTCAAATATTATTGAAAACATAATTAATTTCTCTACATTCATGATATACAATCAAATACCACACTCATAAATAACAGTTATTTACACTTACCCACATAATATTTCAATTCGTTTACGAATAACAACATTCAACTAAAATTTGTAAAACATAATCTAAAAAATAAAATAAAAAAGGTCATAAACTTAATATATTTAATAATAAACTAGTTTTCATAAAAGTAAATCAGTAAAACATTATTATATTTGTTCCATTTTCATTACCAAATACAATTGTATCCATATTGCTTTGTGAAGTACGCGTAGGCTATCAACAATATATGTGCACAATAATTTTCCAAAACACCCTCTTATCTAAGTAAAATCCATTTTTCACAAAATATCCCAAGAATATTTTTTGTTTGGAATTATGTTTTATATCTAGTACAATGATTTTTTTCCTACAGTAAGCAACATTTTACACACCTCATTGGTATAACCTAGAAAAATAAAAATTTTTAATATTGGATAAAATTAAAATTAAACCAATTACTTTCTGTTCATTCATGGTGTATAATTAATTATGTTTACATTTTAGAATAGTTATTACACTTACCTACATAACATTTCAATTTGTTCACGATTTGCAATATTTGAGATTATACGAAGAATATATTATTCCGCAACCCTGTATTTCAATAAATATTGGATTTTTCAAAAAACACATTACAACATTTTGTGCTTAAAATAGTGTGTATTAACTAAAAAAAAATGCCTTCCAATAATTTTTTCAAATTTTAAATGAATATTAATGAATTTTACTCCATAACCTACTTAAACCAACGAAAGGTTATAAATTAAATAATATAATCTTTATACATATATATTTCTTGTGTACGTGTGTATGGGGCTGAACTTCTCCTAAACGGGTGGACCGATTTTAATGAAACTTTTTGTGTGTATTCAGGTGGATCCAAGAATGGTTTAGATTCACAATTCGGTCCAATTTAAATTGTTCATATAATTAACTTTGTATTTATAAACAAACTGTTGTTGTTCTTTGAATATTTTACATTGGATCCACCAGACTGCGCTACGACACGTAATACAAAGTGAACTGTTACTTAACAGCTGTTAACACTTTCAGCTTAAGTTCAACAAAGAGACAGAAAAATTTGTTTACATTTAAATTGTAGAAAATATTACGTTTTTGTAAAATGCTTGATTAGTAGTTAAGTGTAATGCAGATTGCAAAGATGAAGTTTTACCAATTGTTCATGTAAATATTATAATATTACAACACAGCCATATGTTTAATTAATTATAGTCTTGAAAGCATAGAGTAAGCATAAACATATAAAAAATAACACCTCTTCTTATTTCATTATATTCTGTACTCACTTTGGAGGATAGAGGTTATCCAGATATAAGATTGGAAGTTTTAGTAAAATATGCTTTTAACTGAAATTCGTAGTAAATATTCAGTGTGCAGCAATTGATCAGTTAATTTTTTATTTACAAATAAATTGTTGTTGATCTTGGAATGTTTCACATTGGATCCAGCAGAATGCGCTACGATCGCAATTTCAAATGTTTTTCTATTTTAATTCCAGGTTTTCCTGACAGTTTCCGCTACTATCAAATTTTTGTGTTGTTTTGTAACGTCGTGTAATTATTGTGTGAGTGCTAATTGTAATAATACATTAACAAATATTGAAGACGTTAGAATTGCATAAAAAACTATAATTATTTATTGAAGTTATTGAACTCATTTTACAAATTTATTGACGTGAGTATATTGGTCGCATAACCTCAAATAACCTAAGTAGCATACAAATCAAAAGGTTGTTTTTCTATATGTGAATAACTATTGTTGACAGAGTTTAGATAATCGTTTTAAACTTATTGGATTTAAAATAATTTGTTGTAATTTACATTTTTAATCTGCAGTCAAAATTGGTCACATAAGTTCAAATTAAGTAATATACAAATCGTACATGTGAATAACTATTGTTAATAGTATAGGAATTGGTTTTAAATTAAATTCTGTTGGCCAGTTCCGATACTATACTGTAATTTTAAATAACTACAATAAAATTCGGTAGTTTAGATAGGCTATAATAATAAATATTGATAATTTGATTGTGATGGTAGCCACTACTTCAGCCCTGTAGAGAACACTTATTTTAGATAAATTAAATTCTGTTGGCCAGTTCCGATACTATAGTGTAATTTTAAATAACTATAGTGTAATTTTAAATAACTATAATGAAATTCAGTATACTAATCAGAATAATCAATAATTCAATTCTGATGGTGGCCGCTTATTATACTTCAACCTTTAAATAACTATAATCTAATACGGATCATCATTTTATTAGTTTAGATAGCCTATTCAGAAATAAAAATAATTCGATTGTGATGGAGGCCACTTATTATACTTCAGCCCTATAGGGAATAGTTACTTCTTTAGTATTTTAGATAGTCTACATTGTTATACATTTTTATCTAGAAGCTTCTTAATTAAAATTACATATTCAATAAGTAACGGAATTTTACTTTTACAGAAAAATGCCATGTCCTCGTGGAAGAGGAAGAAATATTGGTCGACATACTCGACGCGCACAATTGGCCCATGATCGTCGATTGAATAGAATAGATCAAGAACACTCTACGGAAAAAGTTACTTGAATGGATCAAGTTGCACGTACACGTGCAAATGAAAATTCACAACAACGGAATCAACGACTCCGTGCTAATACATTAAGACAACGTGAGGTACATCAACAAGCGACCAATGCACACAGAGAGCATAACCAACGGCGAATGCAAGATAGTTGAGCATTGACACGAGCATCACTTAATCGTCTCGCATTTAAATATAACCCTGAAATAGACTATTCATCACATGTACTAATTATGATCGGTAATATGGACAAAGAGTGTCAACATTGTCATGCTTTGAAAATAAGTTTAAGTTTTCATTTAAAAAATTCTCAAAAATTTAAATCACTAAAACATTATTATTTTACTTCCTTTGCCACTACCAATCACAATTGTAACCATATTCCTTTGCGAAGTATGCGTAGGCTATTGACACTGGATGTACGCTGTTATTTTCCAAAACAACCTCCTAACTAATTTAAAATACATTTTTTCCACAATATCCCAAGGAATTTTTTTATTCCTAATTATGGTTTACACCCAGTACAATGTTTTTCTCCAACAATATAAAACATTTTTACACTTACCTCCACAATGGCATAACATAAAAATACCGAAAATCTCCTTTTTTCAAGAAATTTTCACAAAATAAATCTACGTTCATGTTATACAACAAATTACTACACACATAAATTACAGTTATTTACATTTACTCATATAACATTTTAATTTTTGTACGAATAACGACATTAGACTAAAATTAGTAAAATATAACCTAAATTTTCAAAAATATGTCATAAATTTAATAATATATTTATTTTATAAAACTAAATCACTAAAACATTATTATTTTACTACCTTTGCCATTACCAATCACAATTGTATCTATATTCCTTTGCGAAGCATGTGTAGGCTAATGACACTAGATGTACGCTGTTATTGTCCAAAACACTGGCCTACGTTAGATAAAATGCGTTTTTCCAAAAATATCCTAAGAATAATTTTTGTTTAGAATTATGTTTTACATCTTGTACAATGTTCTAATCCTATATAAAACAACATTTTACACACCTCATTAGTGTAACCTAGAAAAGTAATATTTTTAATATTGGATGAAATTAATAAAAACCAATAACTTTCTGTATATTCATGATATAGAATCAATTATGTATACATTTTAGAATAGTTGTATACACTTACCTTGGTAACATTTCAATTTGTTAACGATTTACAATATTTCAGGTTATCCGAAGAATGTTTTTCCGCAACACTGTATCTCAATAAATGTTGATTTTTTTAAAAACACATGAGAACACTTTTTGCTTAAAATAGTGTGTAGAAACTAATAAAAAAATACCTTCCAATAATTTTTGACATCTTCAATTAATTTTACTCCGTAACATACTGAAAACCGACAAAAGGTTATAAATTAAAAAATACAATTAATTTTATAAAACCAAACCGGTCAACCATGTTTATTTCATGTCCTTTTTCATTTCCAAGCAATATTAATTCCATTTTCCTTCGGCAAACACACGTAGGCTATACACGCTTAACGTCTAGGCTTATTTAGACACTTTGCTACCTAAAAGTCCTTGTATCTCAGTTAATATTCATTTTCTTGAAAAATGTCAAGAGCTATTTTTGATTCAAATCAATGTTTTGCAACACGAGCCATCATAATTTTTCTACGCCCGGTGAAATAAAAAAAAAAAAATTTTATAAAAAGAAAAAAAAATATAATTTCTAGGAAATTAGTTTTTTATGTATAATTCATTGTAATAATAATAGTCAAATATAAATATAACTATTTAAACGTTTTAAAACTTATATTAACGCGTATTTCAATATATAATGAAAATTTCACCATCCAAAAGATAGGTCCAAGATGGCGTCAGAATAGGTTCCATAATATATTGCTGAAAATTAAAGAAAATAACACATACAAACATGAAAATTTATTACAAATATGAAATGAAACATGTCCTAGATAGTAATTATACATACGAAATATATAGTCCACTTGCTTGACAATATTTAAATGAAAAATAATTATCTTCTTCAGCAACCACAAACCACACTCCTTTTCAATTTATAAAGGAATGAATAATTGTATTGTTGCAACGAAAGAGAAGCTTGTGCCACTGCCACGGCTATTACACGTACCTATCGTAGTCGCCCAGAGTGATCTTGCCGTGTTCGCACTATGTACAATTTCTTTTTTTGATATATAATTCGTCGATATTTTTAATATATTCCTTAATATTTATTTGTAATGGCAAAATTATCACTTTATATTGATATTTTTTATCATTTTTTTTGTTCTAAATACTAAACATAATTAATTGACATACTATTCAATTATGACAATGATTTATATATCTATACATATAACTATGTAATGAACCAATGCAAAGGATATAGAATTACTTTTATTAAAAACTACTGTAAAACTTGTCCAATTGCTATACATAACTATTAAATATATGCAATAAACTTCAAAAATTATATAAATAATTATCATAAATACATTTACTTTCATGAAATAAAGCAAAAAGTTTTTAAAAACTTGTTACTTTTCTAAGCATATTATACATTCTTATCACTTTATACAACTGTACATGTTACATTTGTCTATATAATTGTGCATTATACGTAATACCATTATGAATCACCATACATAATACGAAAAAAGATTGTATTTTCCTTTCTAACACCAAAACAATAAAAAACTTGCTAATTGTACAACATGCTCAATCATTCTTAGTAAGTTCATGTACATTATGTGACCCATTTCTACAAATAATTCTTCTATACACATAATACAATGTCATGTATTAATTGCCAGTCATTACTCTATAAAAAACAATTACTTTCATTTCAAATAACATAACATGTATAAAGTTGACAATTTCAATAGAATACGGTTCATTCTTACCAAATTACAGTATTAAAAATCTTCAATTTCTATACAAAACTCTACAATACATGTTATAACTTTCCAAATTCATACACAACACTTTTATAAATACATTTACTTTTTTTTAATAAAGCAAAATGTTTCAAAAATTTGCTACTTTTCTAATAATACCACTTATTCTTACCAATTTATGACACTGTACATGTTACATTTCTGATTTCTTAATATAATTGGCCAATATGTTTCTGCACAAACTTATCACTGGCGGCATTGTTTGTCCAGAGATCTTAAGAGGAGTTTTCTTTCGCTGTCCAACGGGTACGAGATCTTCAGAACTATTCGGCAGACGTCACGTTGGTTCGAACTATGAAGCCAATAGTACCCTCATACGTATCCAACGTCTAGGAAACATAGTATCTCCTCACGTGGACTTCTTCGCTGATAGTGTCACTGTGGTCAAGAAGAAAACTGTAAATGCCTTGGTATTATAGAAATTGCAAGCGTCATTTATGGTTATTGATTTTTGTTGAATTATATATATATTATTATATTAGCGACATTTGTTATAGATATTATTATTGTTATTATTATTTATTATCTGTGTGTGTGTGTGTGTGTGTGTGTGTGTGTGTGTGTGTGTGTGTGTGTGTGTGTGTGTATGTAGATGCACTGCTTTGATTCTTTGGAAATGTATTTATTATTCGTTTTCTATAACTTTTCAGATTTTTATACAGGTGATTCAAAACTAAACGGCAATCTCTCGGGAGCTTATTCTATAGCTAAAAAACAAGTAAAAAAGTTCATAAAACCATATGCCCGGAAACGCTTCGTTAGCGAGTTACGCCTAGCGAAAGATGTCGCCCGTCGCCCGGATTTCAGAACCCTTGGTGAAGTCAGGCCGTATAAAAAATGGTAAAGGTAGTTACAAAGATACAAATACGATTGTTTTTTATGTTTTTATATCTGAAAAAATTTATTACAATTCGTCCCAGAGCTGTAAATGCAATACTTTCAGAGATATCTTACGTAAAACACAAGAATTGGTGCAAAGAAATAACACATTTTTATGTTTAACGTAAGATTACTTCCATAAATGTTAAATAAAGGTCATTTTTTCTTAAACAGATTTGTAGAACATTTAATTCTGAAAAGATTCATGTGAATTACTTAGGAAAAAAATTAATAATAGGTATTGAAATTTAGCTTTTATTTAAAAATAAAACAGACGCACAAAAATGCATATTCTTATCTGCATAAAATATTAACTAATGTTTAGGTTGTGAGTAACAGCTGATCATTTAATTCTAGACTGAACATTAACATAAAATGTATTTACCTTTATAAAACTGTAATAATCACCTATAATAGTTGCTCAAAGTGTCCTCCGTTGTTAGCAATGCACGTTTTCGCACGACGAATCCACTCTTTCTAGCGCGTTTCATAACGTTTGGAGCATTCTTGATAGTTTCTTTCTGCCGCCTCTGTAAATGCGATTACGTAACTCCTCTATGGTGTTAATCCGTTTTGAATAAACAATTGACTTCATCCAACCCCATAAGAAAAAGTCTGCTGGCGTGAGGTCAGGAGAACGTGGTGGCCATTTTAACTGGTCCATTTCGACCAATCCATTGTCTACCGTATGTATCATTTAAATAGTTTGTTCACATCATTAGAAAAATGTGGAGGTGCTCCGTCGTTGCATAAACCATGCATTTATTCTGTTTTGAACAGGAATATCTTCCAAGAGGGTAGGCAGGTTTGTTCTTAAAAAATTTAAGTACGCTACTCCATTAAGTCGATTAGGGAGGAAAAATGGACCAATCACAAATTATCACCCCAGAACACCAAGCCATACATTGACTGAAAATGTATGTTGAAAATGCCTCGTCGCGTTTCATGTGGGTTTGTCGTACGCCCAAGTATGGGTATTACGAAAATTTAAAATTCTATTTCTAGTAAAACAGGATTCATCAGTAACGAGAATACGCCGAAGAAATACTGATGTAAACAATTTCTTCTTCTTAACCAGCGGCAGTAACATCTTCCTTTTATTAAGATCTTGCGGTAATAAGTCTTGAACACGTGTTATATGGAATGGGTACAACTGTGCTTCATGAAGTGTCCGCCATACGCTTGACTGGCAAATATTTAACTGACGTGATAATCGTCCTGGTGCTTGTGGTTGGTGATAATTCTACAGCATTTATTATTGCTTGTTCATTATTATAGTTCCTTGCGCTACGTTGACGACCAGTATCTATTCGCTTCGGTTTTAAAGCTACCAGTTTCTCTAAGTCGTCTCTCCACAGCTTCAAATGTTTTGCGATCAGGTGTTCTTCGATGTGGAAAAGTATCACGATATTCCTGAACTGCAGCTAAACCATTCTTGTTAACTTTGCCGTAAATCAGTATCATGTCCGTATACTCTTCAAACGAATACATACCGTTATACATTATCTGCCATTGTTTTACTAAGATAATTACATACACGTTTATAAAAATATTCAATAAAATTATTTTAAAAATAAATATTTCATAAAATATTTTATACACTTGTATAAAATATTTCAAATAATCACAGGATCTCAAAAAATAAAATTTTCACACGCCACAATACAAAAACCTCCATAAAGGTTATTCAAATATTACTTCATGAACTTAATTGTTGATCAGCTGATATTGCCAACCTTTGCAAAGAAAAATATGACGATAAAAAGTGTTGAATAAATGATCAGCTGTTACTCACAACCTAAACATTAGTTAATATTTTATGCAGATAAGAATATGCATTTTTGTGCGTATGTTTTATTTTTTAAATAAAGCTAAATTTCAATACCTATTATTAATTTTTTTCCTAAGTAATTCACATGAATCTTTTCAGAATTAAATGTTCTACAAATTGTGTTTAAGAAAAAAAAGTGACCTTTATTTAACATTTATGGAAGTAATCTTACGTTAAACACAAAAATGTGTTATTTTCTTTGCACCAATTCTTGTTTTTTTACGTAATATATCTCTGAAAGTATTGAATTTACAGATCTGGGACGAATTTTAATAATTTTGTCAGATATAAAAACATAAAAAACAATCGTATTTGTATCTTTGTAACTACCTTTACCATTTTATACGGCCTGACTTCACCAAGGGTTCTGAAATCCGGGCGAAATCTTTCGCTAGGCGTAACTCGCTAACGAAGCGTTTTTCCGGGCATATGGTTATATGAAACTTTTTTACTTGTTTTTAGCTATAGAATAAGCTCTCGAGAGATTGCCGTTTAGTTTTGAATCACCCTGTATAAATTGTTATCCTTTCATAGATATTAATTCTGTTATCTTTTTTTCTTCTAAATATTTTATTTTTTATTTGTTGTTGACTGGTAACTTACGGATGTTTGTTTTGATATCAATTAATTATGTGCTTGTTTGTAAGTAATACGTAGCTCCTAGTCATTCATCAGTTTATGCATGTTAGCCACCAATTTTTCATTGTATATTTTTTTATGTATTGGGTTTCTCTCGTTGAAATAAATAAATATACGTAATAATCTTTAATTTCTTTAAAAAACTTTACAATATACGTTATAAACTTTCAAATCTACACACATACTTGTTATAAATTCTTTTACTTTTATTAAAATTCACAAAATATTTAAAAAAATGTGTTACTTTTGTAAGAATACCACTCGTTCTTACCAATTTACAAATACTGTACGTGTTACATTTCGCTATATAATTCTACAATATACTTAATACCAATATGAATCACCATAAATAATGTTTATAACATTTCTTGAACTTCTACAAATACTACACACTCTTACTAATTTATGCTACTGTACATCTTGCATTTCTATACATAACTACACAATATGTGCAATATGTTTATTTGTTTCCACCAATAATGATTTGTAATGTGTAGTATAGTAAACTATTCTATTGCAAGTTCGCACTATATTCTTAACCTTGAAATAACAAACTAAATCAATTTTTACTAATGATGTACGCCCTATATCATAAAGAATCTCAGTCTACCGGACTCGGTAGCTTGTTAATAGCATTCACGTATGCCCTATTGCACCATTGACCTCGTCCAAAAGACCACCTTAGCTTGTTAGTAGTAGTCACGTACGCCCTATTGCACCATAGACCTCGGCCTACCGGCCTCGATAGCTTCTTAATAGTACTCACGTATGCCCTATTGCATCAGTTACATCGACCTGCCGGCCTCGGTAGCTTGTTAATAGCATTCACATATGCCCTATTGCACCATTGACTTCGGCCAAATTACCTCCGTAGCTTGTTAATAGTCACGTACGCCCTATTGCATAACTGCCCTCGAGCTGCCGGCCTCGGTAGCTTGTTAATAGCATTCACGTAAGCCCTATTGCACCATTGACCTCGTCCAAAAGACCACCGTAGATTGTTAGTAGTAGTCACGTACGCCCTCTTGCACAATAGACCTCGGTCTGCTGGCCCCGATAGCTTGTTAATAGTACTCACGTACGCCCTATTGCATCAGTGACCTCGACCTGCCAGCCTCGGTAGCTTGTTAATAGTACTCACGGTCGTACGCCCTATTGCACCATAGACCTCGGCCTGCCGGCCTCGGTAGCTTGTTAATAGTAGTCACGTACGCCCAATTGCACCAGTGACCTCGGCCTGGCGGCCTCGGAAGCTTGTTAGTAGTCACGTACGCCCCATTGCAACCACGGCCTCGGCCTACCGGCCTCGGTAGCTAGTTGGCACTAGTCACGTACGCCCTATTGCGTCAATGACCTCGGCCCAGCGGCCTCGGAAGCTTGTTTGTGAACACTAACGCCATATTGCACCATTGATCAAGGTCTCTCATTCCCTGAAATTGTCAAAAGTGGCAACTTTTATGATCGGAATCCCAATTATAAATTTTTTACTATTTTTTGGCACCAAAAAAACCGCAGTCACCTATTACGCATTTCAGTCCAGTTTGGACACCCAAGTTCGAACGCATCCTCTGAACCTAGTATAATAAGGAAAAGCAAAAAATTGCATTTTTGTCCATCACCTGGGCTGATTAAGGGATTCCGAGAATAAAAAACTCAAAAATTTCATAAACGCCAAAATCGAATTTTTTGGACCTTCAATCCGCGATATTCTTAAAAGTGGCCTTTTTTCCAAGTGGAATCTCATTTTCTTATTTTTTGACGATTTTTAAGCCCAATAAGTACGGCTAAATTGTTACACGTTTTCCTCCATATTGGACACCCAAATTCGTACGCCCACCCCCACCCCTTGGTTAAGCGGAAATAAAAAAAAATGGGATTTTTGTACATCAACTTGTCCATTAAAGAGGTTCCAGTGAAAAAAACCCCGAAAAAATACACCAATAACGAAAATCGCCTTTTTCTGGACCTTAGGTCCGGGTACTTTTTTAAACCGGCAATTTTTCCACGGCAATCTTATTTCATAATTTTTTGACGATTTTTAAGCCCAAAAAGGACGGCTCAAGTGGTAAAAGTTAGCCTCCAGTTTGGACACCCGATTTCGCACCCGCCCCCGCACCCCTTGATTGGGCGGAAATTAAAAAAATGGCAATTTTGTACATCAACTAGTCCATTAAAGAGGTTCCAGTGAAAAAAACCCGTAAAAATATGTTAATGACGAACATCGTCTTTTTCTGGACTTTAGGTCCGGGTAGTTTTTAACCCGCAATTTCTCCACGGCAATCCTATTTTTTGCGCCAGAGCCGTGACATAAGCCCAAAAAACCCGGGCCACCTAACTTCACCTGGGCCACAGTTTCGACACCCTTTTTGAAACGCCCCCCTCCCCTCCCCCTTATCACTTTGAACAATGGTTCATGCCACTTTTTGTCGCTTACTCCCGACGTAGAACAATGTCCAGAAAGAAAACTTTCCGCAACACTTACAACGGCCGAGATCCGCAAACTCGTGGCCGCCATTTTGAATTGGGACCACCTACGGAATTTCTGCAAACGGCGTTCACCTTGCAATCCCAAGAGCTATCACTTAAACCCTTCACTTTTGAAAAAACTCCAGCCGTTTTATGTTATACTCACACTCTATCGGTTGGTCGAAGTGTGATTAAATGTACATGTAATGAAGTTAGATATTGTAATAACTTTTTAATGTACATTTTTATCAAAACAGCCCTGATTGTTACAGATTAATCAAAGTTTAAAATTTTCGAATTCAAAGACGTGTGTACAGGACAACGTCTGTCGGGTCTGCTAGTTAATTTTATAAAACCCAACCGGCCAACCATGTTTATTTGTTGTGCTTTTTCATTGCCATGCAATATTAATTCCGTTTTCCTTTGGCAAATGCACGTAGGCTATAAACGCTATAGCTGCGCATGTTGTTTCCAAAGAATCCTTGTATCTCAGTTAATATTCGTTTTCTTGAAAATTGTCAAGGGCGATTTTTGATTCAAATCAGGGTTTTTCAACATGAACAATCATTATTTTGTACGCTAGGTTATATTAGGAAAAAAATATTCCTCACAATATGAAAAAATGGTAGGGTACGATAAGAAAACCCGGTTTTTTATATCGACATAAGTATATATATACCGGGCAAACAATATTACTTAATCATAACCATCGAAATAAACAATTTATACTGATTAATTATTTTCTATTAACTTAAATAATCTATATCAACAGCTATAAACACTAAAATAATACATGTAGGATAATATTTCAATTTTACATAAGTAGTTCTGATTATTAAAAATGGTAGTCAATTTTAGAAAACTACACGACGTTGCTTTTTCGTTGCTTCAACATGTTAGACTCGTACTGAAAAATCCATTATGTGAAATTTGTGGGAAAGAAACAAACTGAAGGGTTGAGTGGAAGAAGGGGGTAAGTAACATTTTTGTCGAAATTTGAGTTAGATGTATGGATGAAGGGAGTAAGTGATTCTGTATTTGGTACACTTGGTCCCATTGTCCCAACTGCAGTAACAGCTGAGATATTATTTGAATTTAGGGGGGTAAGTGCAGAAACTGAACTCAAAGTTTGTGGGATGAAGGAGGTAAGTGCTTCACTTGCCCCCTTTTTCCACTTAAAATTGCACTTACCCCCTTCATCCACTTACTCTTTGCGCACTTGCCCCTTTTTTCCATTACTCTATGCACACTTACCCCTTTTATCCAGTACTCTATATGTACTTGCCTCCTTTATCCACTAAGAACAGATGATTATTGTTGGTTTGTCCATCATCTGTGGTTGAGGTTAGATGTGAATGTAAACACCAATTTTTTGTAAAGCAGTGAAGTATTTTAGCTGAAATGTCACGCAGGGCGGATATCATACTTGCATTAGCTACTAATGCTCTAAAATCTAGTGCATCCAAAGATTCTGAAACCCAGGATGAGTATGTCACAGTAATAATGATGATAGTTTTTATAAGCTAGATACTAATTCAAAAAATAATTTGTTGTTCAAATCTATCGTACCTGTGCCTGTAGATAGGTCCAAAGCAAAACGTTTCTAAAAAGAAAAGTCAGTCTTACCAATTTTATGTCCGTTAAGAACAATGAAGATAAAAGAGTTTGCAAGAAAGCCTTATGTTCCCTTTTTCAAAATAGGAAAAAAGAAAATTGAATTACTACAAGAAAAAATGAAAAATGGAATCAGTGCAGCTCCCCCAGACAAAAGAGGTTTTCATATGTCCCGACCTCACAAAGTACCTATTGATGTTGTAAGATACATTCAAGAGCACATAAAATCATTTCCTTCAGAGTCCTCGCACTATTCTCGAAATGTTAACGTCTACAAAAAGTATCTTTCTCCATTGCATAATATTCCTAACATGCATAAGTTATATATAGATTTATGTGAACTTGAAAACAAACCCGAATGTTTCAGAGTAAAAGTCAGTTTCTACTGAAGAATATTCGACAGAGAATTTTAATTTGTCGTTTGGTCATCCACGAAGTTGACACCTGTTCTACATGTGATGGCAGGAGAAAATACAGAAGAACATCAAGAAAAACTATAAAGAGGCATTTGCACTTCAGAAAAAGGACAGGGAAAAAGCAAAAGTGACCGAAAAAGTGTGTTACATGACTGTTGACTTGCAGCAAACCATGCCACTACCAAAATTAACAACGTCAAAAGCATTTTACTTGAGACAGCTTTGGTTTTATAACCTAGGAGTACATATTATTACTAAAGAGACAGAAAAAACTGACTTTTGCACTTGGACAGAAGATGTTGCGAATCGGGGCAGTAATGAAGTGGCAAGCTCCTTGCTCACTTATTCGCTCACCTTAATTCGAACTAGATACAACCTTAATATATTGTGACCACTTAATTATATGGTCGGATTCTTGCACAGGGCAAAATAAAAACTTCTTACTGATTCCTACTTTATCAGTACATGGTGGCCAAAAAAATGTTCAAAATAATCGATCATAAAATTTCCGGAAGTTGGCCATAGCTATCTGGATTCAGACCGTGATTTTTTGGTCGCATCGAAAAAGAACTCAGTAAAACCGAAAATGTATATGTGCCAAATCAGTACCGAGAAATCATATCTAAATCAGCCAAGAAAAACTTTGTTGTAGACATGTCATCTCATTTTAGAGATTTTGAAGGATTTGCTGACAAACTCGGCCTAAAACAAAGTAAAAAGGACCTTCTTGAAGAGAATGTCAGATTCCGTGACGGAATAAAGTGGATAAGGGTTGACGAATTCGGTTGTTACTTATACAAAGAGGACCTATGATGAAAACACACCATTCAAAAAGGTTGTCCCTGATAAAGCAGGAAAGAAAAGGCACAAAAAGTTAATAATAAGAAGGGGAATGATCATCGAACATTGTCTGAAAATGTTTTTAAGAATGTTTACATTGAAAGTAAGGAAAAACGGTATGGGACTGTAACCAAAGAGAAACTCAACAATTTGAAAACACAACTTAAATATGTTAAAGGAGAATATAAGTGGTTTTATCAGAGAGTAATCGGAAGAACAAGAAAACAGTACCGGGAGAAAGAATCAGAAGAAAATGAGGAAGGCCAGATAAACAAAGAGAGACCAGTGAAAGAAACAGAGTAAAGAAAAGTGACAAAGAGTTTTTACATTGAACCAATGAGAAATACTGATTAATTAATAAAATAGACTAATATCTCTTAACCTATTTCAAGCCTTTAAAATAATAATAAGATTGTAATTTTTTATAAGTAGACTTTAGTTATTGTTTTTAAAATAGCTTACAGGAGAAGGCATAAATACTTAGATGTTGTATTTAACAACAGTATTTTTTTTACTGTGTAAATTTTATCGCTGAGGAAAGACGACTTAAAATACACTGTTCTCTTTTTAACTTCTTTCAAGCATTAAACAATAATAGTATTGTGGCTTTTTGAATGAGACTAGGTTTTAGTTATTTTAGTTACCGTTTTATACCAAAAGAAAGACTTAGATATTACCTTTTTTAATAAGAGTAGCCTATTAGTTACAGTTTAAAGTTTATCATTGAGATAAGGGCGTTCTCCATTTAAGTTCATTTAAGCTTTTAAATAGTAATGATATTGAGCCTTTTTGTGTTTTAAAACTAGATTTTTAGTTACAGTTTTTATTTCCAATACGAAAAAGACTGATAAGTTACCTTTTCATAAGAGTATTTACACTGTTAAGAGTTTGTTGTTGTGCAACAATCTTATCTAAAGGTATTCCATAAGGTAACATTTCAAATAAAGTTCTGTTTTTACATAATATTATATCTTTGTATTATTTTACAGTACTTAACCCCTTCTTCCATTCCCAAGTAACCCCCTTTTTAAGTGGAAAAAGGGGGTAAGTGATAGAAAAGTTGAAAATTTAGTAGGAAGGAGTATTTGAATTTTTACCAGGAGTTGCCACAAAAAATGTATGTATCTTTCCCTCCCAATTCCGTTTTCAGAGCTGAATTAAATAAAAAAATACAAAAGTTATAACTTAAAAACTTTAGGTCCATTTTTCTCAAAAGTGGCAAAATGTGACTTACCCCTTTCTTCCACTCAACCCTTCAACTTTAACTGTGAGAGGACTAGCCTAAATATGGTCATTTTCAGTTTTCCTAATTTTGGTTATAATAATTTATTTGATTACTGTAAATATTAAATTCATATTTAATTTAAAACATATGATTGTTATTGAGGACTATAGGTACTTTTATATCGATTGATAGTCTAGGATTTGAGATGGGAATATTAGGTATCAATGACTAGCCTAATTCCATTAAAGTACCCTACCCTGAAAAAACAAAATGTTTAGGAAATGTTTTTTTTATGTATAATTCATTGTAATAATAATAGCCTATCACAAATGAAAGTATTAAAATGTTTTAAAACTTATAATAAGATGTATTTCAATATATAATGAAAATTTCATCATCCATAAGTTATTCCAAAATGGCGCCAGAATAGGTTCTATAATATATTGCTGAAAATTTAAGAAAATAACACATACAAACATAACATTTATTACAAATCTGAAATGAAACATGTCCTAGATAATGATTATATGTACATAAGTAGTATATATTTCACTTACTTTACAATATTTAAAATGAAAATAATTTCGTTGAAAATTCAACAGCGACTTCGCTACTTTCGAATTTATCAAGAAAGAAATGATTGTGTCTATGCAACGAAAGAGAAGCTTGTGCCACTGCCACTGCTATTACACGTACTTATCGTAGTCGCCGAGACTGATCTTACAATATTTAGGACGATGTACATACAATTTCAATTTCGAAATATAATTCGTCAATATTTGTAATACATTTATTAAGTTATCATTCATAATGGCCAAAATTGTAAATGTAGGCTATATTAATGTTAATGTTTAGCATTACACATTATGTTCTGGATACTAAACAAGAATAATCGGGATACTATTCACTTATGTCAAATTGTTACATTTCTACTCGTATACGTATAGTCTAACTATGTAAAGAATCATTAATACAAATGGATATACATTTAGTTTTATTATAAACTGCTGTAAAACATGTTCTATTAATTGCTTTACATAATTATTTAATATACGCAATAAACTTTTTAAAATTTACACACATAATTGTTATAAATACATTTCCATTTATTAAATAAAGCATAATATTTAAAAAAATGTCTTCCTTTCTAAGAATACCACTCATTCTTACCAATTTACTGGTACTGTATGTGTTACAATTCAGTATATAATTTTGCAATATACGTAATACATTTATGAATTGCCATACATAATGGGAAAAAAGAATTTACTTTCCTTTCTAACAACATAACACTTAAAACCTTGGTAATTATAAATTATCCTTAATCATGTTTACTAACTTAGTGTACTGTATGTGTCCTATTTCTACAAATAATGCTTCAATACACATTGTACATCTATTAATTCCCATACACGATTCAACAAAAAGCATTTACTTTCATTTTCATCAACACGAAATTTATAAACTTGCCAATTTTAAAAGAATAGGCTACTACCGTATTCATTCTTACCGAATTACGGTATAATAAATGTCCAATTTCTAGACATAATTCAAGGTTATATGCAATAAATTACTAAATTTACACACATAATTGTGATAAATACATTTAATTTTATTAAATAAAGCATAACATTTCAAAAATTTGTTATTTTTCTAAGAATACTACTCATTCTTGCCAATTTGTGGTAGTGTACGTGTTACATTTCTCATTATAATTGTATAATATAAGTAATACTGTCATGAATTTACCATACGTAATGGGGAAAAGCTTTTACTGTACTTTCCTTTCAAACAACATAACAGTTAAAAACTTACTAATTATAAAAGGTTCTCAATCGTGTTTACTAATTTAGTGTACTGTATGTGTCCCATTTCTACAAATAATTCTTCAATACACATTATACATTTATCTATCCACACAAATTAATGTTAAAAGTACATTTACTTCCATTTTAAACCACATGAAATGTATAAAGGTGCCAATTTTAAAGGGATGCCACTTATTCTTACCGATTTACGGTATTGTAATTTTGATTTCAATTATAATTCATCAATACACATAAGACTTTTATTCATTTTTGTGCATTAATATCAAACTTTCAGCCATATATTCATCCATAGCTGATATAAATAATGATTAATATATGATATCTATCATTGTATATTATGGCCAGGTTACTAAACATGTATTATATTGTTACAATTAACTTATATTATCTCGAATTATTATTTTTTTTAACAAAAAAGTACTTAATTTAATAGTTATTTAAAGGAATAATCATTTACTCTAATTTTGATCAACATAACATTCATAAAAGTGCTAATATTAAAAGAATGCTTCTCATTATTACCAATTTAGGATACTGTAGTTCTTGAGTTTCTTTACCTAGTATGCGTAATGTGTTTATTTACTTTTACCAATAACGATCTAAATATGTCAGTATGATTCACTTTTCTAATACAAGTACGCCCTACTTCATATATGACCCCAACCCTACGGCCTTGGTAGCTTGTTAGTTCTTACCTACGCTATGTTTTTTTTTGACCTTGAAACCTATGACCTAGATATGTTGTTACAAATCACGTACGCACTATGTCATATATAACCTCTTCCTGACGGCCTCGGTACCTTCTTGGTAGCCACGTACGCCCTATTGCATCAATTACCTTGGTCCGACGGCCTCGGTAGCTTTTTAGTAGTAGTCACATACGTTCTATTGCATCAGTGACCTCGGTCTACCAGCCTCGGAAGCTTGTTAGTAATCACGTACGCCCTACTATATCATTGACCTCGGCCTGACGGCCTCAGAAGCTCGTTAGTCATAACGTACGAACTATTTTATCAATGACCTAGGCCCAACGGCCTCGGTAGCTAGTTAGTAGTTGTCACGGACGACATATTGCACCGTTGAAGTCGACCTGACGGCCTCTGAAGGTCGTTAGTAGTTACGTAAGTCCTATTTTAGCAATGGGTTTTGCAAAACGGTCTCAGTAGCTTGTTAGCTGTAGTCACTAAGGGATTCCATGCATATGAAACCTCAAAAATCTTATATACATAAAAACTATTACTTTTTCGGTCCCGAGTGCCTGATATTCTCAAAATGGCCAATTTTTCCGACTAAAATCCTAATTTATAATTTTTTGACGATTTTTAAGCCCAAAAACAACTGCTCAAGTGGTATAGCTTTGCCTCCAGTTTCCAGTAGGGCATACGTGACTACTACTAAATACCATGTCCAATAAAAAATTCCTACGCCACACCCACACGGGAGGGGTCTGAGTTTAAAATTTGCTGTGCGCTGTTTGTCGTTGGTTTGGGGCACCGATGATGGACGATTGGAAATGGATGATTCGCAGCGATTTCAAACGGATGGTGTTTTTACAAAGTGAAGAGCGCTTGGGTGTGAAAGTAGAACGCCGTTTCCAGAAATGCCATAAGTGGTCTCAATCCAAAATATCGGACACGAGTTTGCAGATCTCAGACCTGGTACGTGTTGCGGTGACTTTTCTGTTTGGGCACTGTTCTACGTCGGGATTTGGTTACAGAGAATGCCATGAGCTATTGTTCAACGTCAGTGTGAGGGGGGAGCGTTTCAAAAAGGGTTTCTAAAATGTAGAACAAATTAAGTTAGGTGACCCGGTTTTTTTGAGCTTATGTCATAGCTCTGACCCAAAAAAATACGATTTTTGTGATGAAAATGCCGGTATGAAAATTGTCTGGACTTAAGGTCCACATAAAGACGATTTTCGTTATTAGTGTATTCTTTTGGGGTTTGTTTAATGGAAACTCTATACTGGACGAGTTTATGTACAAGTATCCCATTTTTTGCATTTCCGCACATCCAAGGGGTCGGTGTGGGGGTGAGAATGTTGGTGTCCAAACTGGAGGCAAACCTATATCGCTTGAGCAGGTGTTTTTGGTCTTAAAAATCGTAAACATTAAGATATTGAGATTGCACAGGGAAAATTAGGCATTTTTGAGATGAAATAGTTCGTACGTTATAACTAACAAGCTTCCAAGGCCGGAAGGCCGAGGTCACAGATGCAATAGGGTGTAAATGACTAATAACAAGCTTCCGAGGCCGGCATATTAGGTAATTGTAATAGGGCATACGTGACCACAAATAAGAAGCTACCGAGGCTGATGGGCTATGGTCATAGATGAAATACAGCGTAGGTGATCACGAAAAAACAACACCCGTGAAACCGGTATAGAAACAAAAGCATAAATAAAGAAAATCGTCTTTTTGTTTACCTTAAGTCCGGACAGGTTTTCAAACCGGCATTTCTTCTCGGCAATCGTATTTTTTTAATCAGAGAAATGACATAACCTGAACATACCAGGGTCACCTAACTTCATTCGGGCTACAGTTTTGACACCCTTCTTCAAAAGCTCTCCTCCTTCCCCCCATGACTTTGAACAATGGCTTATGGCATTTTTGTTGCTAACTCCCGACGTAGAACAGTGCCCAAAAAGAAAAGTCTTGGCAAAACGTACCACATCCGAGATCTGCAAACTTTTTGCCGCTATTTTAGATCGAGACCACCTACGGAATTTTCGGAAACGGCGTTCCACTTGTACTCCCAAGAGCTATCAAATTAGCCTTTACCTTTAGAAAAACCCCCACCTGCTTAGAATCGCTGCCAATCATCAATTTCCAATCGTCCATCATCGGTACCCCAAACCAACGACAAAACAGCGCACAGCAAATTTTAAACGCCGACCTCTCCGGTTGACCATGTCCAATGGAAAAACCCTATGCCACACCCACTACCTCTCCTACACGAGAGGCTCGTGTCGCCATCTTGAATAGCTCGCGAAGTGAGGGAGCTAGCGACACGTACCCGGCGGCAGACCTAGGATGTCCCCTATGGCGCACCGATCCCCTCCCATTTTGGCTTCGGTGCTCATACCGTCTGAGCTCCAGTCTGAAAGGGCCATTTTTGACCCCCCCCTCTCCTACTATTGTGCATCTGATCAAAGGTCCAAGGGGCGATCCTTCATATGGGCACTGTCCCCTCTCTCTATTTTCTTCTTCTTCCTCATCTTTTTGAGTTGACGTCAACTGTATTAACAGCGATACATCACTTGTTTCGTCATTGATGTAAAAACCTTCTTCTGTTGGAGATTCAACAATTGAACACGATTGGCCTTGACAAGTTGTGCACGCTAGTGAATAAAATAAGGCTACTTCTTTGCAGCCACATTTTAAGTTACACCCTTTTTTGCAGTTGCAAAAAAACAGAATTAAGGAGGTTTTCTGGTGCAGGTGGAAGAAGCGTGTGGTTGGTTCCAATGCATTATTGGCATGCTTCCAACCCCATTGTTCTGGTTCCAGTTGATTATCAAGCCAAACCTGAACCTAGTAGTATAGCCTACACGATAAAAATGTTGAGCACAAGCCGCGGTTGGAGAAATGCAAGCTAATTGCACACGTTTTTTTATTACGTGTTTGTTTTGCAAAAGGTATGTAACGTAATTTTTCTATGGAAGTAATTTTTTGGAGCTCCATATATAGACAGAAGAAAGCGAGTTTCTGGTGAAGAGTTGATA
This sequence comes from Homalodisca vitripennis, assembly GCF_021130785.1. Classification (NCBI taxonomy): domain Eukaryota; kingdom Metazoa; phylum Arthropoda; class Insecta; order Hemiptera; family Cicadellidae; genus Homalodisca; species Homalodisca vitripennis. The sequence continues at coordinate 1,359,213 of NC_060207.1, forward strand.
TCTTCGAAAATTTGTGCAAAACTAATAAAATTTTCTTTTTCAAACAATTAAAAAATTTTTATTTTACCCCATCGAAACATTGCTGAAGTAGTAGAACAGCCAGTCATAGCATGTAAAAACTGTATATGATTGAACCGATTGATTATATTCCCAAATAATTGCTGCCGCAGTTGATAAGACCTTCTCGCACTTCTTTGCCTTTAGGTTTTATTCACTCCAAGCTTGATTGATAAAATCATGATAATTAACAAGAAAACATACAATATTAATTCTCCTAGTATGGGAGTAATAATGACTCTATTACCATAATTTAATTTCAATCGTAATTTAATTGTTCTCTTATCAACACCTACGTTTTTACAAATATTTTCCAATTCTTCTAGTGTAAACTGTCAGTCATCACTACTTCCAATATATGAAAATATTTCCCCCATGGCGAGATAGAATGCTTCATCTTATGGACGACCGACTTGACCTCCAGTGGTCGGCTTTAAAATGATACACAGAAATCATTATGGTATTTAGCTTCAACAGCAACTAAATCGTGTAGAAACCCGATGCGAGCAACAATAGTTTTTGCGGTGTCATCAGAACGAGACTGATCTGCTGAACTGATTCTAATTGAAAGAGTTCTAACGTTACAAATTTTACAACGAGATTTCTGTGCTTGTTTCTTTTTGTAGTCCTCACTCAACTCGTAACCGCAAAATAAATAAAGATTTTTAAAAGAAAAAATATGACTCACTTACATGTGCTCTACTATGAGGAGGACTTTTTGAGTGGTACTAGCTGATCCCTGTTCATGTTGCCGTTTTGCTACTGCAATTGTACTCTTTCGATTGTATTGTTTGCAGCACTGCACATGATTTGTAGCTGAATTCACATTCTTCAAGTAATCAATAAACTGATTCCCCCTTTGAATACTCGCGTTATGTAATCATGCCGCGATCAACAATAACATATTCACTTAAAGATAAAAGTTTAGCGCAAATAAAACACAATAATATTGCGACATAATTTCAACAAAAAGTGAATACAGCACAAAATTTAGCAGAGAATATTTGAAATAAATAAGTGTTTTCACTAAGAAGGAATTTTCAAGATTAACAGAGATTTAGGTGCGACCTCAGAAAAGCAGGTAGACGGAACGGCCACTCGAACAATTGAATGACATGCAGATGTTGTTTAAAGGGCATATGGTTCCGTAAAATTAGGGACTCCGTTTTTTTTAATATCATATTTTCAGAATTATTGGTCAATATGAATGTATTAATCGCGCAGACTAAAATGTAAATCTCAAAAAAATGTTATCGGATTTGACCTATTCTTGAACAGGCTTTAAGGAAAATACCGTTGAAATTCAGGGTATACCTTTTGTGGAAAAGAAAATTTGATGGAAATGGTTCAAACGGTGTCTACGGCTATCAGTTTCCCCTTTGATCAAAATATGGTTGGCGAATTTTCGAATGTCGTTATCGAATAAGAACAAGGTTTGGAGCATCTGAAAACCCATGGAGCACAGTAGTTCGCTTTGTGCGAAATATTGATATACAATTGATTATACAAAAAAAGAAGGGATAAGAGAAACTTGGACACCAGGGACATTGGCTTTCTATAGGCGAATTCTTCTGTGATTTATATCAACCACAGTCTGACGCAACAATTAAGGAGATCCGGAAATTGAGGTGAAGCGAGAAGACGACCTTGAACAGTTGAAATGATGGTGTTTATCTTGCAGTTCAGTTTTGTGCTTTGTTTATCTGAGGTATGATAAGTTTATAAATTGTTTCTTAGTTTTAATTTCATGTTGTAAGTATGGTGTTTTGTTGATAATATTATGTGCTAAAATATTGATGTCTTTCTTCCATATAATAATATATGGCGAGTGATTCTGAATTATTACTGCATAATAGCCTAAGGATAAGATTAACAGTTTAAAATGTAAATTTAGTAATAAGAATAGCGGTTTTTTGAAAGTAGCTCATATCAACGATGAAAACTTAAGAGCGCACAAAGAGTCCTTTTTTAGTTTATTTGAGGATAATATTTTTGATATAGTTGTGGTTACGGAAACATTCCTGAAACCCATGTTGGCTTCTAGTTCTTTTTAATATTGATGGTTTTAACTTCATAAGACATGACAGAGAGGGTAAGGAGGGTGGAGGAATTGGAATATATATTAAGAAATGTTTTAATTACAAAGTATCAGTTTCGTCACAATCCTTGTACTGTAAGAAACCTGAATTTATTATTTTAGAAGTAGCTTTGGGATATAAGTTATTGTTGTGTGCCTTTTACAGACCACCGAAAACAGGTTATATATCGGACTGTTTTGACATAATTGGGGATTTATTGCCTACTTATTCAGATGTATTACTTATAGGAGATTTTAATATAAACTTAAGTTCACAGAGAGTTTTTCCAGATAAAACGCAATTAATTAATTTAGTTGAGAATTTTAATTTTACTATTCTACCATTACAACCAACATACCATTTACCCACATCTGATACCTTATTGGACTTATTGATTTGTAATGACGTGAACAAAGTAAATGTGTATGGACAAATATCTATAGCTGGTATATCTTATCATGATTTAATATACATAGAGCTATGTCTTAGAGTTAAAAATAGTACTAATAGGGTCATGAAAGTTATTAGAGATTTCAAAAATGCAGATGTAAATAGATTAAGGCAAGAATGTCAAACTTTATCGTGGGATGATGTTTACTCAGTAGACAATATAAATATAAAGGTAGATATATTTGTTAATAAATTAAATAATTTATTTAATAAATATGTACCAGAAAGAAATATCTCAACAAAAAGGACTCCCTGCCCTTGGATAAATACACAAATAAAATCAATGATGAAAGACCGGGATAAGTTGTACAGTCAATATATAAGGACGAAAGATCCTATAACTTGGGAAAATTACAGAGTCTTAAGAAATGAAGTAAAACGTATATTAAGAGACTCGAGAAACCGTCATTTTGACTCTTTATTGAAACCAGATAAGCATTGCAAAGATATTTGGAATGTAAGTAATAGTCAAGGAGTTGGTAAAAATGCTAATGTTATGTCAGATGTAGTTGTACAACTGAATGAGTTGAATAGTTTATTTATGTGGTGTTAGCCATAGTATAAATGAAGAGTTGATTGATTATTATAAAAGTCAAAGAGGTGTCTTTAGTGGTATTGATGATATGTTTATTCTTTCTGTAGTACGTAGAGAAGAAATTCCTAAAATGATGTTAGATATATCGTCTAATGCTGTTGGTAATGATGAAATACATATTAGATTTTAAAAATTGGTTTGTGAAGAAATCAGTGATGTGTTGTGTCATATTTTTAACTATTCTTTATATAATTCTGTTTATCCATGTCAGTGGAAAAGAGCTCTTATTATACCATTAGCAAAGATGAAAACACCTTCAGAATGTAAAGACTATAAGCCTATAAACATATTAAGTGTATTAGGTAAGATATTAGATAAAATAGTTTATAACCAAATTTGTAATTATGTTACTAGAAATAGTATTTTAGATAAATATCAGTCTGGTTATCGATCCTTTTACAGTACACAAACCGCACTAGTTAAAATAACAGACGATATCAGATATGCTATTGATAACAGAGAGATAACATTATTAATGCTTCTTGATTTTAGTCGTGCCTTTGAATCTGTGAATCATAATTTATTATTGTCTGTTCTGGAATCTTACAATTTCAGTTCCGCTGTGGTTGATTGGTTTCGAGATTACTTGACCAATAGACTTCAGCGGATCAAAACAAATAATGGAAATTTTTCAGAATGGAAGAATAACTCTGTAGGTGTTCCACAGGGATCCACACTTTCTGCTTTGCTTTTTTCTTTATACATTAATAAGATTGGTAGTTCTGTTATATTTTGTAAATATATGATGTATGCAGATGATATTCAGTTATATTTAAACAGTAGGCCTAATATTCAATGTGTAAATGATGCTGTTAACTGTATGAATGCGGATTTGGGTACATTACATACATGGTGTAAAGATCATGGATTACAGCTTAATATAACAAAGTGTAAGCCGGTATTGTTTGGATCCTCAAGGTTGCTACCTCACATTGATGTTAACAGTTTGACACCTTTGATGATAAACAATGTACATTTAAATTTAGACAGCTCAATTGTCAATTTAGGTTTAAGAATGTCTAATGATTTGTCATGGCGTATACAAGTAAATTATATTGTTCGGAGGGTATTCCAGTGTTTGTATACATTTAAAAACTGAGCTTTAATCCTCCAATTTATATTAAGAAGCTTCTAGTATCAACACTAGTATTACCTAGCGCAAACTGCGTGCATAAGATATATCTATAATTTAAGGTGGGATCAACATGTAACACCATATTATAAAGGCCTTGGTTTATTGAAAATTAAGGAGCGGATGGAATTGAATATAATGAAATTGGCAGTTGAAGTACTTAAAAATGAACAACCAGTGTATTTGTTTGAAAGATACAAAAGAATGGACTGATGTACATGTTAGAAATACTCGTTTTTTCAGGAATAACTTTACAAATTCCGATTCGTAGAACTGTTATCTACAGTAAGTCCTTCTTAGTGACAACTATTAGATTATTGAATGTACTAGAAAGAGAACTGCGGGAAGGTGATAGGGAAAGCAATGCAGCTTTGTTAAGAAAATACAAAATGAAACTTTTAGAAAGATATGAATTATAAGTTCATAGTACCGTACATCAATACTGTGTAAATTATTCTTTCTTGTGTAAGATTAATTTTTCCTATACGTATAGGAATTTAGAACTGAGACCATACGTAATTATGTTTGTATTGAATAAAACATATAAAGCAAATAGTAAAATATAGTCTAGAACTTAACTGTAAGTAGGGTATATTTAAGTGATAAAATTAGATATATATATATATATATATACATATATATATATACATATATATATATATATATACATATATATATATATATGTATGTATGTATATATATATATTATATATATATATATATTATATATATATAGTATATATGATTTAAATAAGAATATAGTTGTAGAAAAAGAGTTTTATAACACATAATAAAATAGAATAAGATAATAGATATAAAAAAATGTTATTTGTAAAATCAGGCTACTGCTCAAACATTGTATTACATATGAATATGTGTTGCCTGTCATGGTGGTGAAGTGGACCATTGGTCTAAACCATGGCAGGATAAATAAAGAAAGTATCAAAGTATCTCTCTCTCTCTCTCTCTCTCTCTCTCTCTCATCATTTCGATAGGACAGTTCCTCGTGAAAAATTTGACATATTTATTTTAGTTGTTTGTTCATAAGTCCAGCGAAGAGATTTTAGCTATGATCAGACAAAACAATTGGAAAAAATCACAACAAACACGTTGACCCAGCTGTGTACATTCCCAACATTTGTCTGCCTATCATACAATCATTGCTAGTTTGAGTCCTAGAGCTTATTTACACAACAAGGACATATTAAATGTGCAATAGCTTGTTTTCAGTAAAGGATAGAAAATTGTGCTTAAAAATCACTACTAATTTTATTTGGATTGCGTTTATTCCTATGATGTTATACAAAATAACAATATAAAATTTATAAAATCATTTTCGCATATTATTTAGACAGTAAAGTTATGTTTTGTTCTAAATAAGAAATTACAACCTTACAGAATTTTCGGAACATTTAATATTCTTTCTATCCATTATCTCAAGACTAAAAAACTAGAATATGTAATGCGGTCGCTACATTAGTGCCGCTCAGAATTTTCTCTCATCTTCACCTACTAAGGTTAGTAAGAAGGTTAGTAGAAGAATGCAGACGTATTTTGACCTGTATTAGGTAGTTCAGTTTTAATGATTAGTGTTGTGTATAGTTTTTTTATTAAGTGCATGTTTTTAGAGTTAGTGAAGGTGACAACCAGCATGGTGGTTGTGATTCCTGACTTAGGCGTGCCACAGCGCTTTGTTTATGATTAGTTTATTTCAACCTAGTTTGTAATTATGTATCAGGTTAGTTATTTACCTTAAGAAGAGATCAGATTGTTTCTGCATGAAGCTTCATTTCTATACAAAGAATGTCCTATTTAATGACACTGCATTTCAATCAATAGGATTTGCTTAGCTTTTGGAAAATATAGGTCTTATAGGGAATCATTGTGGTGACAAGAAAATCTTAGAATAGATTTTAAAATAAACTGAGTAAAATGAAATTTAACATTTTATGAAGGTTATTTTTGACGATGGAAGGATTGTGAGGGAAACATGATTTTCCGGACATTTGCCATCGTTCAGTGAAACAAGAAATCAGTAACACTACGTTTCGAGCTGTCCACGTCGTCAGCATCTAGTCCTGTCAACACAACAACAATACCAGCTGACAAGACGACCCAGCTGCTTGACCCGGCGCTTGTTGAGCGTTGTGTCAACAACTTTCTATCGGGCGAGGATATTATCGGCAAACTTGTCTCGCGGATGTCCGAAGAAATAAGGACCGTTGTTGAAGTGGCGGTACGTGCAGCCCTTACGACCGTCAATGAAGAAGTGAAAAAACTGCGAGATGAGGTGACCAACTTGACAGCTGTAGTGACTGAGCTGGACAGTAGGTTGGCGGAAAGGACGGACGATCTGGAACAATACCAGCGGCGCGACAACCTACGGATTTTCGGAATCGAGGAGACTGATGGTGAGGACACGGACAAGTTGGTGGAGGAGTTGTGTCGGGACAAGTTGGGAGTTGAGCTGCCACCGGAGTCCATCAGCAGAAGCCACCGCGTTGGTCAGCAACCCCATGCAGCGGCTGACGGAGTGAAACGGCACCGCCCTATCATAGTGCGGTTCACCAGCTATCGTCAGCGTCAACGAGCATTCTCGGCCAAGAAGAACCTTAAAGGGTCCGGTATCTCCATCCGAGAAGACCTGACTGCGCGCAGGATGGAGGTCTACAGGGCAGCAGTCACACAACATGGACCGAGGAGTACTTGGACCCTGGACGGGAGAGTTCTGTGGGTCGACGGACAAGACAACAAAGGCGCGGCGACAAGATTGGCGGACCTGACCTCGGCGCAGCGTCTCACCAACGTTAACTAGTTGTAAGTTTTATTTCTTTTTCCGCTTTTATTTATAATTTGGCAATAAAGTGTTAGTTATATTTACAAATGCTAAATTACTATTTCTTTTTTCCAGTTAATTATTTTTCACAAAGCATAGATAATACATAAATATTTATATATCTTTATTTTTTAATTTTAAATGCCTTAAATTCAGGTTCTTTGATTGTAAATATAAATTTTTCACTAATAATGCTTGCGCTACAATTTAAATCTAAAGTTTCTAATTTTATCTTACTTTAAACTAATTCCACACTCAAGTATTTTATTCAAGCTACATTATAGTAACATACATATTTTGTCAATTCATAACACCTTATAATATAAATATATATATATATATATATATATATATATATATATATATATATTAATGTTCATTTACTTAAATATGCAGTTTTATATTGCAATTACTAATTTAGCAATGATTTAATTTATTTTGTTGTAAGCTCAGACATATATATATATATATATATATATATATATATATATATATTTAGTTTCATATAAAACACGGCATAGTGCTGTATAACAATTATTATTATTACTTTTTTAGCAAATAATTGTACATTTCATGTTTCTTTTGAAAACAAGTGTTTCCATATTTCCTTTTTACTACATATTGTAAAAAGTTCCATATATAATCAATATATCAATCAGTAGTTTTAGGTGCATATGTACGTATGTGTGTTTATGTATATGTGTATTTATGTGTAGGTATGTATATGTGAGTAGGTATGTGTATATTCTTCTTCAAATATTTTACAGTTCTGATTATTATTTAGTTTTTTTTTAGTATAAGTAGAAATAAATTTTTATGTTTACATATTGCATATTTGTTTCAAAATTTAATATGTTATTCAAGTAAGTATCTTGCCGATACCTTGTCAGTGTCATGATTAGCCGTAAGTTTAAGTGTGCATGTTGTGTAAATTTACAATGTTTTACGAATGTATGTGAGAATGTATGTTGTATGCTAGGGTTACCCACAATTCCGTGTCTGTCCGGTGTCGCCTGCCGCTCGCTGCCCACGCTGTCGGGCGGGGGTCCCCGGCTGATGGTCCCGCCCCGGGCGATAGCGCTCTCCCTCTCTCATAAATTATCTGCCGAATACTTTCTCCCTACGATAATTTTCTAAAGGCAGCTCACGTTAATGCTCAATCGCTTTTTTGTCATATGGACGATTTCAGAACTATATTTTGCTCTTCACAGTTTGATTTAATTCTAGTTTCTGAGACTTGGCTCAAACCTTCTTTGAGTGACAGGGCTGTTGAGTTGACGGGATACTCCTTGTTCAGGAATGACCGTCTACATAAGGGTGGCGGAGGTGTCACCGTTTATGTCAAGTCTCACCTTCCTGCTTCTATCCTATCTTAGTTGCCGTCTGTTACAAAGCTCCTAACCTTGGCTATCTTGCTGATTTCGAACATGAACTTCTTAACCTCTTGGCTTGCTGCAGTCATGTTATTGTGATGGGGGACCTTAACACTGATTTACTTGGACCAGTTACCTACGATCAAACCTTTTTATCAGACATGTTTTTTTCTTGTAACATGACTATACTACCACTTCATGCCACTCACCATACTGCCGCTGCCGACACCTGGCTGGACATAATTGCTGTCGGTGACCCGACCCTCATTGCGCACCATGGACAACTGCCTGCCCCTGGACTTTCAAAACATGATTTGATATTTTCCATCTACAAACTTCTCCCCAAACCCAATCCAAAGTTTATTAAATACAGAAACTACAAAAACATTGATCTCGACCTTCTGATTTTCGATACCTCCAATATTTCTTGGCATGAAATACTATTTTCTGATAACGTGAATGATATGGTTTTTCAATTTATGTTAGTTTCGTTTTTATGTCTGATATTAGTGCACGTAGAACTCGTAGGGGTGCATCTTTATTATCAATTCCAATTCATAGGACAGCCTTATATAATAAATCTTTCACTGTTTCCGCATGTCGATTGTGGAACGCTCTCCCAGACAACATCAGAAGTATTGACAAGCGCGATCGCTTTGGGGCGGAGCTTAGGGCCTTTCTGCTGCGGACTCGGCGGGAGTGGCGGTTGGTGGTTCTTGTGGTCACACTTGGGGTAACTGTATGTAAGTTGCATGGATGGGGAAGGAATGCTGATTAGTATAGGATAGTTTTATTAGTTGCCTGTTGCATTAAAGAGATTTATGTTAGAGTTTAATCGAAATGGTTTATTTTAATTATAATTGGTATATATACATTATTATTTTAAATCCAATATCTAATTAATTATTAAAGTGATTTAGTTTAAGTGTCAGTTACAATGTTGTAATAGGTATGATTATATTTTACTTTGTTTGTTTTGTTTGGAGGTTAAGTGGTAGAGAGGACTTTTAAGTCCTAACTTCGCCTCTGTAAATAAAGACATTTTTCATTTTCATTTCATTATTCTCACAGAGAAATGTCTGTTCGTCTACTCATTACCCACGTAGTAACTAACTTTTCTTACTAAACACTGCTTGTACATTTTATAACTGAAATAGTACTTCAAGTTATTGTTGAGATAGATTGAATCAAAAGTAATGGAAACGCAGTCCTCACTATTTTATTGAAGAATTATATTGCATGTCTTGACGACTATAAACTTCAAGACAAACCTGTTCCGAAATAACATAAATAAAATTCCGCTCGTTTTATTCATCAATACACTTTAAACCGAATTTGGCACAAGGTTTACTGAAGGAGGTTTCTACCAATAAAACACTTGCACTTCCTATGTACACACACTATAATGTATCATATTAAATAAAGTTAGGTAGAGATAAATTAAGATCAATGATTGAGATTGATTCCGAATCAATTATTTAACTGAACCCGAGAGAAAAGGGAGAACGTATCGCACCGGTAGTAACTCAGCAAATGGAGTGGCAAATTACCGATAAGTGAGTCGGCGTAAGTTAGTTAAAGTGCGTGCAACGCCCTCGAGATTTGTGAGGCAGGATCTGCCTTACCGCTACCTCTTTATTTTACAATGCTTAGTCATTGATCAAACAAATGCATTAATTCTGTTTATTTGGAATACTATAAAACCAATATATCAGAAATAAAGTATAAAATAATTGAAAAGATAGAAATCATGTGTGATTTAAACCAAGTATCGAATGTTTATAGTTCTAATTGTCACGCTATATTTACTCTAATAAAACAAAGTACATTTTTACTGCATTTGACAGTGAGGCATAGAAGTGAAATATGTAGAGTTATTAATAAAATAAATAAATGAACGAAACTGACCCGAAAAAGACTTGCACAATACAACGTTTTTCTCTACGTAACGGTTTAAATGGTATATTTAATGTTGTATTACATATTAATTACACATTAAACTCTAGACGTAACATGAGTCCAAATGTAGAGGAACTAATACTGGCTATGGTACACTTACAGATGTATGTCAACTCGTAACAAGTGAGTATTTGCTTTGGGAATACACGTGACAGAAAGTACTAGAAATAATAGATTAAACCGAGAAAGGGATTAAAGAAAAACAGAGAAGAAGAGGGTTTGAAGGAATAGTACAAACACCTGGTGGAAAATGAAGATAGATTATTCTTCTCGATATAAGTTGCGGTGAAAATGTACTTTACACATATAATCGGAACAAATATTGAACTAATTTGCATAAAACAGAATATCTAAATGAACACAATACATATGAGACATTAAGTTTGTTATGTGATTCATATCTCAAACGATAAAACATATTTCATTACACCTCAATACCATGTAGTGTAGGCTAAAAATGATATACATAATTTTAGAATAAACGAATAAAATGCGTGGCTGGTGTGATAAAATAATTCTGTTATATAGGAATATATATTAGCTTACATAAGTGAAAATTGTGATCTACAGATTGCTAAAAGTACGAATAATAAAAATATTATAATTTTAAGATATGGTGAATTAAAAGTTTCGAATTCAATTAAAATTTCATTAAATCGGCATCCTGTAATTCGGGACGCTTGGTAATCCGACATGCCTTTTGGAAAAGTAACATTTTCCCGCACAACGAAAAACAGCAATTATTTAATGCGCAACGATGTTTTTCCGTTGGTAGTGAAGACACCGTTCAGGCGGGCGTGGAGAAGTCGTTAGGCGTCACATGCGGCTGACTTCGCGTGATATCGATTAGACTCCAGTCACGTGACAAAACAAGGCCGTCAGCAATCAGAATGTGGAACCAGTTCCGCTTCCATACAAATTCAATAGAGTCTGGTAATTGTAGGTCAATATCACAGTTAATGTTCTAAGCTCAGGTTTGTAACGAAAGGACTACTCCATACGACTGATGTCTCGCCACTACCACCTGAGGCAGTAGATTAGCAAACTGTGACTAGAGACTGCAGCAGACTAAGCATTGTAAATATATAGTTAATGTTCTCAGCTCAGGTTTGTAACGAAAGGACTACTCCATACGACTGATGATGTCTCGCCACTACCACCTGAGGCAGTAGACTAGCAAACTGTGACTAGAGACTGCAGCAGACTAAGCATTGTAAATATATAGTTAATGTTCTCAGCTCAGGTTTGGGACGAAAGGACTACTCCACACGACTGATGTCTCGCCACTACCACCTGAGACAGTAGACTAGCAAACTGTGACTAGAGACTGCAGCAGACTAAGCATTGTAAATATATAGTTAATGTTCTAAGCTCAGGTTTGTGACGAAAGGAACTACTCCACACGACTGATGTCTCGCCACTACCAACTGAGACAGTAGACTAGCAAACTGTGACTAGAGACTGCAGCAGACTAAGCATTGTAAATATATAGTTAATGTTCTCAGCTCAGGTTTGTAACGAAAGGACTACTCCACACGACTGATGTCTCGCCACTACCACCTGAGACAGTAGACTAGCAAACTGTGACTAGAGACTGCAGCAGACTAAGCATTGTAAATATATAGTTAATGTTCTAAGCTCAGGTTTGGGACGAAAGGACTACTCCACACGACTGATGTCTCGCCACTACCACCTGAGACAGTAGACTAGCAAACTGTGACTAGAGACTGCAGCAGACTAAGCATTGTAAATATATAGTTAATGTTCTCAGCTCAGGTTTGTAACGAAAGGACTACTCCACACGACTGATGTCTCGCCACTACCACCTGAGACAGTAGACTAGCAAACTGTGACTAGAGACTGCAGCAGACTAAGCATTGTAAATATATAGTTAATGTTCTCAGCTCAGGTTTGTGACGAAAGGACTAGTCCACACGACTGATGTCTCGCCACTACCACCTGAGACAGTAGACTAGCAAACTGTGACTAGAGACTGCAGCAGACTAAGCATTGTAAATATATAGTTAATGTTCTCAGCTCAGGTTTGTGACGAAAGGACTACTCCACACGACTGATGTCTCGCCACTACCACCTGAGACAGTAGACTAGCAAACTGTGACTAGAGACTGCAGCAGACTAAGCATTGTAAATATATAGTTAATGTTCTCAGCTCAGGTTTGTAACGAAAGGACTACTCCACACGACTGATGTCTCGCCACTACCACCTGAGACAGTAGACTAGCAAACTGTGACTAGAGACTGCAGCAGACTAAGCATTGTAAATATATAGTTAATGTTCTCAGCTCAGGTTTGTAACGAAAGGACTACTCCACACGACTGATGTCTCGCCACTACCACCTGAGACAGTAGACTAGCAAACTGTGACTAGAGACTGCAGCAGACTAAGCATTGTAAATATATAGTTAATGTTCTAAGCTCAGGTTTGGGACGAAAGGACTACTCAACACGACTGATGTCTCGCCACTACCACCTGAGACAGTAGACTAGCAAACAGTGACTAGAGACTGCAGTAGACTAAGCATTGTAAATATATAGTTAATGTTCTCAGCTCAGGTTTGGGACGAAAGAACTACTCCACACGACTGATGTCTCGCCACTACCACCTGAGACAGTAGACTAGCAAACTGTGACTAGAGACTGCAGCAGACTAACCATTGTAAATATATAGTTAATGTTCTCAGCTCAGGTTTGTAACGAAAGGACTACTCCACACGACTGATGTCTCGCCACTACCACCTGAGACAGTAGACTAGCAAACTGTGACTAGAGACTGCAGCAGACTAAGCATTGTAAATATATAGTTAATGTTCTCAGCTCAGGTTTGTGACGAAAGGACTACTCCACACGACTGATGTCTCGCCACTACCACCTGAGACAGTAGACTAGCAAACAGTGACTAGAGACTGCAGCAGACTAAGCATTGTAAATATATAGTTAATGTTCTCAGCTCAGGTTTGGGACGAAAGGACTACTCCACACGACTGATGTCTCGCCACTACCACCTGAGACAGTAGACTAGCAAACTGTGACTAGAGACTGCAGCAGACTAAGCATTGTAAATATATAGTTAATGTTCTCAGCTCAGGTTTGTAACGAAAGGACTACTCCACACGACTGATGTCTCGCCACTACCACCTGAGACAGTAGACTAGCAAACTGTGACTAGAGACTGCAGCAGACTAAGCATTGTAAATATATAGTTAATGTTCTAAGCTCAGGTTTGTGACGAAAGGACTACTCCACACGACTGATGTCTCACCACTACCACCTGAGACAGTAGACTAGCAAACTGTGACTAGAGACTGCAGCAGACTAAGCATTGTAAATATATAGTTAATGTTCTCAGCTCAGGTTTGGGACGAAAGGACTACTCCACACGACTGATGTCTCGCCACTACCACCTGAGACAGTAGACTAGCAAACTGTGACTAGAGACTGCAGCAGACTAAGCATTGTGAATATATAGTCAATGTTCTCAGCTCAGGTTTGGGACGAAAGGACTACTCCACACGACTGATGTCTTGCAGCGTGATCGTTTCGAGAACTTTCCTGCTTGTTTTGAGCACTATCTCTGTCTTGTGCTTGGCCATCTTGAGGCCTTGCTCATTCATCCAGACGGCGTACTTACCAAATACTACCTAGAGTAGATTTCTGATGTCCTACAGATATTTTCCTACAATTACGAGTGCGACATCGTCTGCAAAAGCGATGTACGTTACCATCCTTGGTATCCTCAATCTGAGTAGGCCGTTATACATGATGATCCACAGAAGCGGTCCCAATACCGAGATTTGTGGGATACTTCCAGTGACCCTGTATCTCTTGATTCCATCATCTGTCTCATACTGCATAATACTGTCTGTAAAGTAGCTTGCCACTAACTTTTGCAGGTACTTTCGAATGCCGAACTGGTCGAGTGTTTCCATGATTCGGTCTCCTGAAATGGCGTCCTTCGCTGTGTTGACTACCAGGTTAATGGCATCTACAGTTGACCTTCCTTTGCGGAATCCAGACTGTCTGTTCTATAGTTGCCCCTCAGCCATCACCTCTAGTCTCGTATACATCCGTTCGAGGACCTTGCCTGTCGAGTCAAGCATGCAGAGAAGACGGTATTCCAATGGTGCATAGAGTGGCTTTTTCCCTTTTAAGAGAATAACCAGCCTCTGCAGCTTGCATTTGTCTGGGAAGTAGCCTTCTTCTAAGCATATGTTGTACATGTGGAGAAACATGTTCGGTGCCAGCTGTATCGCACTTTTTAGGGCAACATTTGGGATGCCGTCAGGTCCGGGAGACTTCTTGTTTCCCAGTCTTGCACTCGCGATTTTTAGAATGATATCAGCAGTATCGGCTGCTATGCGCTGAGGTCACCGATCTCAAGCTTCGGGTGTTGTGGGAAAATATTTGTGACAATCTTATCCAGCAAGTCCTGGCAAGTGGGTGAGGACTGTGGCTGAGTTTTCACCTTTTTCAACACCACCTTATATGCCCTGCCCCATGGGTAGCAGTCCACCTTTTCAAGCAGTTCATTCCAGCAATGTGCCTTGCTGCTTTTGATCGCCTTCGTTAGCGTTAGTCGTGCTGCTCTATGAGACTCCTTCATGTCTCTATAATTCGGCTTTTCCTGGCTCGCGTGGCTTTTCTTCTTGCCTGAATGGTTTCTTGGCGAAATTTGGCAGTGTCGTTATTCCACCAGTACATCGGCGGGTGTTCGTTTTTTGGCCGTTTCCGCGTCATCGTGGCGTCGCAGGCAAGGGCAACTCCGCGCATTACTTCTTCTGTCTCCCCATGTGCGCTGTTGGCGACAATGGGTTTACTGTTGAATGCTTCTTGGAATAGTTCTGCGTCAAATTTATTGGCATTCCATCCTCGGAGGTTCGTCGTTTTGTGCGGATATCTGTTTTTGCTGGTTCTCTTGTTACCGTTCAGCTGATGAGCCGATGGTCGCTCTCGTTGTAAAGGTCGTGGACTGTCCAGTCGTTCCCTCTTCTGACGATGTTAGAGCTGGCTATGGTCAGATCAATGATGGAGCTTCCATTGTTCGTCTCGAAAGTCGGCGTGGTCCCTCTGTTGAGGAAAACCATGTCCAAGCAGGACATCGTCCGTAGCAGCCCAGTTCCTCTGGTATTGGTTTTCTTAATGGCCCAGTCCACTGCCCAGGCATTTAAGTCCCCGGCTATCACGCATGGGGAGTGCTCTTTAACATCCTCGACCAGTCTATCAAGTAAATCCGTGAACTCGTTGATATCTAGACTGGGAGGAGCATATACGGTTTAAAAGTGTACATTTCCAAGCTTGGCCCTCACTAACCATCTTTTCGTGCTGTCGGCTTGGCCTTCAAAGGTCCGATTTCTGCATGACCAGATGGCAGCCTTACCTGGGGCGTCTGCCACCGATGCCTGCGTCTTGATTCTGGTGTAGGGATTAGTGACAATGGCTAGATCTACCATCGTCTCTACGACCGTTTGGGTAAGCAGATCAAGCATCAGCTCACAATGATTCAAATTGTGCTGTAATACTTTCAAGAACTATCAACAATTTGTAATTTTTGGTTGTCCTCTTGATCTTGTCAATGTTGTTCTCCATCCCGGCATCGTGTAGGCCAGCTTAGACTTTTCTTAGAATCTCAGCGTAAGTTGTGTTTCCCTGGGCACTAACGAGGAGTGCTTTTGGTAACGCCCTTTTCTTGCGCTGTTCGGAGGCCATCTTTCTTCTTTCTCATTTGTTTGCATTCCCTCTTTTTCGTTTTCCCCGTAGTCTGGCTCCAATCCATTTCTTGTACAGGTTCCTGTTGAATGGGCTCCTTCTCTTGGTGTTGCGCGTTACTGGTGCTTTGTGTTGCACTCTGCAAGGCCTAAGCTTTGGGTTGTGTCCTTAGAGTCACCTTCTTGGTAGCTCTCTCGTGGGGTGTGCGCTCTTTCCTTTTTACTGGCACGCTTTGGAGGGGGCTCTGCCAGCATGTCTTTCCTGGCGTCTGAAACAGGTCTTTCCGGACACAATTTAGCTGTTGAGCTCTCTCCTTTGGCGGCGAAGATTCTTTCTTCGTATTCATTTCCTTTAACTCGATTTTGATGCTGGAAAATGCATTTCGTACCTTGTACGCAAGTGCCCGAGTACCACCATTTACGGTCCTTTTGTTCCTGTCATCCAATACTTGGATTAGATGTTCTATGGCCTCCTCCATACGTCCTATCTTTGTCAACATCCCCTTCAAAGGAGTACTTGCAGTATCCTTCGTAGCCAAGTGCACCACTACGTTTTTTTTCTTCATTCATGTTTTCGTGATCTTGGCTCCCCCCAAAATCTATGGAGCCGGCGACGGCCAACGGGGCTTTCACCCGATCGGAACCATCGGTGGGATTCCCAGGATGTCCGGTTCCTACTTGGGGTAGTGATGTTTTAGACGCACTACTCATAATTGGTTTATTATTCTAGATTCTTTCCCCTATCCTGTTTCCTAAGCAGGAGCCCTTTAACAAGGTGCTAACATCCGGGCCAGATGCTCCTTGGTTTTTTCACGAGGTTGATACTCCTCTCGGGTGACAGGGTCCCGGGCTTGGGACCGGCGTAGCGGAGTTGTATGTGTGTACGTTAATTAAGTTTTTATAAATGGCAAAGCCGAATATAATTTCAACAAATATTGGCTCCACCTGGACTCGAACCCGGATCTCTCACTTGCCGGGTGAATGTGATTCCACTATACCACAGAGCCCTTGCGTTTTACGATTCAATTACTTTGTATTTTTTTCGTATCTGAAATTTTACATAATAATGTACATATGAATATATAACATATTTTTTCTTGATAAAAATACCTATATAATTGGAACCAAAAGCTGATTAAAGGGAAAAATTCAATTTAAAAAAATGTATTGCTCTTACCTTAACCATAATGACAAGCAGAGCAATAGAAAATGCAAAAATTTGTAAATAGAATTTAATTCAATTATACTTAATTTTCAGTTTTAATTTCCACAACAAGTGATGAAGTTAAACAATTTTTGGATTCGGTGATTAGATTTCCGTTACTTTCTGTAATATCATTGTATAGGTTTATCTTTTTTCTACTTATTCCTCTGACCAGGTGAAAAAATTGTAATTCAGAATGTATAACGAATGTTGGTTTTGTAAACATGACAAATTCAAACACCAAATTCCACTCTGATGTTTGGGATGAAAGCCGGATCCAAGGCCAAAGTTTTTGTTCTATTTAATTCCATTACCTACATCATCTATGTGCACTAAAACTCGTTGCTATCTTTAAATTATAGCACTTATGATTGTAGCTAAAACTTATCATATTGTCTCTTGACACAGTGAGGTAATTGTGGCAGGGGAGCTTCAAATTTAATTTTATCTATGAATATAGCAAAACAATCATCATATCGTGGAATTACAAATACGTAATCTAGTGGTATTGGCTATAGGTTAATATTGGTGTGTTTTAAATAAACTCTGTTTATTGATTAAGTAACATAATGTTTATTTTAAATTGATACCATGAACATCTGGGAATAAGCAACTAAGCATAACCAAGCAGGAATTGGCTATTTATCGTAAGCAAGTCCTTATTAGGCCTAATAAATCATATTTATTTCAAACGAACAGATTGGTGTTATAGAAGACTAATAATAGCACAACTGCATCAGAAACTTGTCAACCTAAGTTGAATTTTCATTAAAAATTCATGATGATAGCTAATAACTGCACTATTTTACTACATCTTCAGTGGTTGTGATTTAAAAACAAATAGTGTAGACTGTATCGTAACATTTAAAAAATTAATAGTATTCTCCATTATATTGCATTTTTGAAATTCAATCAACTTAGAATTAGCTTCGGTCAACAGTATCTAGCTACATACAAGTGAAGTGGAAGGAAATCAATGGTCATTAACGTGAAAACAGCTGGAGTCAGTATTGGTTTGTTATATTAAACCTCTCATAAAAGTTTGACTGATATTACGTAGTAAGGAACACATGACTGATGAGTCATATGGTATATGGACTCTATAGAGTCTAGTATAACTAATTAAAACGGTAAAGGTATTTTAGCAATTCCCTAAATCGAACGTTTACTATTATTTTATAGTTTACGTCTTTAAAAAATAAATTTAAAATTGAGTAATGGAAAGACGTGATGGGGAATTCCCAAGAGGAGTTTTCTGAGTGGTTTATTCCTTTCAGTTCAACCTAAACTTGGTAGAGCAATAACTACCAAAATGCCATTTATGTCTTGGCACCCTATAGATTTGTAGCTAAGGTACTTCACTAACTCCAAATGTCGAGATACTGGTTTAGAAGGGTGGGTTAATTGGTATATCCTAAATGAAAAAATAATGACAAAAATGATATTACCATGATTTTATATGTTTATTCGCAAAACTCTCAATAATAGACCGGTTGAGCAATTTGCGGCCAGATTACCAAAAGTCTACGAAATTTATGTTTAATGTTAGCTTAGTACTAGTTAAAAATTAATTCTACTCATTTTCATTGTCCATTACATGAAGCCTTACTGAAACTATTATATGTTATTCCAAGTCAGCAGTTATGGTTTAATAATTCAGTATTTCCATCTGTAAAATTAGCTATTCGAACAAAATTACTAACTATAAAGTTGGAAACGAAATCAAGCACATTAGTTTAAAAAATAAATTATTTTAAACTGTAACATGTCATTTTTACAGAGGGTTTAAATAAGGCATTTTTTTTTTTTAGAGGAAAATATTTTTTTGTTTAATGACATGTTATGATTTTTATTTCTTCCCCCTATAATTATTCTCCAGTAGCCCAACATCAACGCGGGAGACGTCAGCTGGCAGGGTCCGGCTTGACCGGGTAAGACGGAGTTTCAGGATAAATCCACTGGAGTTCGCTTCAAGGGCTGAAGCGCCTTACAGCGGACGGCTCAGGTACTACAGTACGTAAGTACGCTGTGCCTGGCTGGCTCGCTCTCTCGGTCGGAGTATCTCAGTCGGAGTCGTCGTCGAGTCGGAGTCGCCGCCCCCACATACGACACGATAAGGTGCAAGTAAGTAGGTACTTATTTACCTGCCAAAACACGTTTTTACCTGCACTTGCCCAGTCACTAACGATACGATAAGTACATGACATTACGTACTTAAGCTGCTAATAGAATATTATTTTAGATATAAAGTATAGCAAGAAAATAAATCAGTACGAATAGAATTAGATTCTATTGCTAGTAACGAGGAGTTTGAATTTAATTTAAATTTAGTTTTATTTAGTTTATCGTTTCTTTTCGAGGCCGCTGGGTTGCTTCACAAACGTTGGCACTGGCGTTCCTTAGTTTCTAGCTATAGTCGAGCTAGGCGCGATTTCGAGTGAACTAGTGTTCGCATTTAGTTTTTATTTAGCTTATCGTTTCTTTTCGAGGCCGTTGGGTCGCTTGACGTACGTTGGCACCAGCGTTCCTTATTTTCGAGCTCGAGTTGAGCTAGGCGTGATTTTGAGCGAACTAGTGTTCGCATTTAGTTTATATTTAGTTTTATCGTTTCTTTTCGAGGCCGATGGGTCGCCTGAAGTACGTTGGCACCAGCGTTCCTTACTTTCGAGCTCGAGTCGAGCTAGGCGTGATTTCGAGCAAACTAATGTTCGTATTTAGTTTTTATTTAGTTTATCGTTTCTTTTTCGAGGCCGTTGGGTCGCTTGACGTACGTTGGCACCAGCGTTCCTTATTTTCGAGCTCGAGTTGAGCTAGGCGTGATTTTGAGCGAACTAGTGTTCGCATTTTGTTTTTATTTAGTTTATCGTTTCTTTTCGAGGCCGATGGGTCGCCTGACGTACGTTGGCACCAGCTTTCCTCATTTCGAGCTTCAGTTGAACTAGCAACTGTCTTATTAGGGAAAGTTTAGGTAGGAGAACAGTCATCCTAAAGCAAATGCTGACGCCTTCCCTTTATTCCCTTTCGTTTCCGAGTCGGCGATGACGAAAGCATGTTGATCCGTTGATCATCGGTGCTGTATTTGCTCCGGCTTTTGGTTTTACATTAATTCGGGTCTGAGCTGAACTTGGAAACTACCTCTCCCTCTCAAACCCTGGATTTTACCCCTCTCGACTGTTCTATCCGGTGTCTTAGGGTTATATTTTTATAAACTATCCCTGACCCGATTAAACGTTATAAAATATACATATAACACAAGTTACTTATACGGATTATGTGACTTTAATAATGGTAATTTTCGTTACGCATCTAATTACTATATGAGCGCTGGAAATTCAATTAGGCGATTCGTATTGTGGTAGATACAACGCCAGAGCTCTTATAACACAGAAGGTAGTAATGGATATGAATATGTAACCGCAATGTACATATTTTCCCCGGTGACAACGTAAGCTGAATGGGAGTGGGTGGGTGTAACTAAATTGAACTGTACACTAAATTTAATAAATGTGGGAATGAAATTACACACGTTGTAGCAAATATACGTTACCTGTACAGTCATGGGACTGAACATATTTATTATTGAAGTTAATTATTAATTGGCTTAGTATATTTGTTTATATGTACAGAACAGTTCTAATAGACCTTATAACCATTTTCAATATAGAACAACTTAGTATAAACGTGCCAAGTAGCACAGAGCTCTTTGTGTCTTTCTTCAGGATATCACTCGTATTATTAAACTACACCAGTATCGCTTGTACAAGTAGTTTTATTAATAATATAGCGAGGTAAAAATCTTAAGACTAATTTAAATTAATATAAATTATTATAAAATTAAAATACATTTATACATATAAGTTAGTCTTATGTATAAATGTATTTTACTTTATCTGATATTCCAAAAGAATAAAAAGTGATTTAGCAGGAACATACTTTCTCATTACTTAAACAAACGTTTATTTGTCTTCTAGCTATAATATCCAATCACAGAAACTGTCAGATCCAGCTGTTTTACCCCGTATAATGACACGCAATCTAACCGCGTAGTTCCTGACCTATTTTGGTTTTAACCGTGTTGCAGCATACAACTCTGGTGTAATATAGACATGACTAATAAGTAGCTATAATATCCAATCACACAAACTGTATAACGACACGCAATCTAACCGCGTAGTTCCTGACCTATTTTGGTTTTAACCGTGTTGCAGCATACAACTCTGGTGTAATATAGACATGACTAATAAGTAGCTATAATATCCAATCACACAAACTGTATAACGACACGCAATCTAACCGCGTAGTTCCTGACCTATTTTGGTTTTAACCGTGTTGCAGCATACAACTCTGGTGTAATATAGACATGACTAATAAGTAACTATAATATCCAATCACACAAACTGTATAACGACACGCAATCTAACCGCGTAGTTCCTGACCTATTTTGGTTTTAACCGTGTTGCAGCATACAACTCTGGTGTAATATAGACATGACTAATAAGTAGCTATAATATCCAATCACACAAACTGTATAACGACACGCAATCTAACCGCGTAGTTCCACCTATTTTGGTTTTAACCGTGTTGCAGCATACAACTCTGGTGTAATATAGACATGACTAATAAGTAGCTATAATATCCAATCACACAAACTGTATAACGACACGCAATCTAACCGCGTAGTTCCCGACCTATTTTAGTTTTAACCGTGTTGCAGCATACAACTCTGGTGTAATATAGACATGACTAATAAGTAGCTATAATATCCAATCACACAAACTGTATAACGACACGCAATCTAACCGCGTAGTTCCTGACCTATTTTGGTTTTTAACCGTGTTGCAGCATACAACTCTGGTGTAATATAGACATGACTAATAAGTAGCTATAAATATCCAATCACACAAACTGTATAACGACACGCAATCTAACCGCGTAGTTCCCGACCTATTTTAGTTTTAACCGTGTTGCAGCATACAACTCTGGTGTAATATAGACATGACCAATAAGTAGCTATAAAATCCAATCACACAAACTGTATAACGACACGCAATCTAACCGCGTAGTTCCTGACCTATTTTGGTTTTAACCGTGTTGCAGCATACAACTCTGGTGTAATATAGACATGACCAATAAGTAGCTATAATATCCAATCACACAAACTGTATAACGACACGCAATCTAACCGCGTAGTTCCTGACCTATTTTGGTTTTAACCGTGTTGCAGCATACAACTCTGGTGTAATATAGACATGACTAATAAGTAGCTATAATATCCAATCACACAAACTGTATAACGACACGCAATCTAACCGCGTAGTTCCTGACCTATTTTGGTTTTAACCGTGTTGCAGCATACAACTCTGGTGTAATATAGACATGACTAATAAGTAGCTATAATATCCAATCACACAAAACTGTATAACGGACACGCAATCTAAACCGCGTAGTTCCTGACCTATTTTGGTTTTAACCGTGTTGCAGCATAGCAACAAACTCTGGTGTAATATAGACATGACAATCACCAAATAAGTAAGTATAAAATCACATCACAACAAACTGTATACGACACAAACTGACACGAAAATCTAACCGCGTAGTTCCTGACCTATTTTTGGTTTTAACCGTGTTGCAGCATACAACTCTGGTGTAATATAGACATGACTAATAAGTAGCTATAATAATCCAATCACAGAAACAAACAAACTGAATGACACGCAATCTAACCGCGTAGTTCCTGACCTATTTTGGTTTTTAACCGTGTTGCAGCATTACAACTCTGGTGTAATATAGACATGACCAATAAGTAGCTATAAATCCAATCACACAAATGTATAACGACACGCAATCTAACCGCGTAGTTCCTGACCTATTTTGGTTTTAACCGTGTTGACAGCATACAACTCTGGTGTAATATAGACATGACCAATAAGTTGCTATAAAATCCAATCACACAAACTGTATAACGACACGCAATCTAACCGCGTAGTTCCTGACCTATTTTGGTTTTAACCGTGTTGCAGCATACAACTCTGGTGTATATAGACATGACCAATAAGTAGCTATAATATCCAATCACACAAAACTGTATAACGACACGCAATCTAACCGCGTAGTTCCTGACCTATTTTGGTTTTAACCGTGTTGCAGCATTACAACTCTGGTGTATATAGACATTGACCCAATAAGTAGCTATAAAATCCAATCACACAAACTGTATATAACGGGACATCGCAATCTAAACCGCGTAGTTCCTTGACCTATTTTGGTTTTTAACCGTGTTGCAGCCATACAACTCTGGTGTAATATAGACATGACTAATAAAGTAGCTATAATATCCAATCACATCAAAACTGTATAACGACACGCAATCTAACCGCCGTAGTTCCTGACCTATTTTGGTTTTAACCGTGTTGCAGCATACAACTCTGGTGTAATATAGACATGACTAATAAGTAGCTATAATATCCAATCACACAAACTGTCACGCATATCAAAACCGCGTGACGTTTTATATCCAATATAGACACTAACCGCGTAATCACACAAACTGTATGACACGCAATCTAAACCGGCGTAGTTCCTGACCTTTTTGGTTTTAACCGTGTTGCAGCATACAACTCTGGTGTAATATAGACATGACTAATAAGTAGCTATAATATCCAATCACACAAACTGTATAACGACACGCAATCTAACCGCGTAGTTCCTGACCTATTTTGGTTTTAACCGTGTTGCAGCATACAACTCTGGTGTAATATAGACATGACTAATAAGTAGCTATAATATCCAATCACACAAACTGTATAACGACACGCAATCTAACCGCGTAGTTCCTGACCTATTTTGGTTTTTAACCGTGTTGCAGCATACAACTCTGGTGTAATATAGACATGACCAATAAGTAGCTATAATATCCAATCACACAAACTGTATAACGACACGCAATCTAACCGCGTAGTTCCTGACCTATTTTGGTTTTAACCGTGTTGCAGCATACAACTCTGGTGTAATATAGACATGACTAATAAGTAGCTATAAAATCCAATCACACAAACTGTATAACGACACGCAATCTAACCGCGTAGTTCCTGACCTATTTTGGTTTTAACCGTGTTGCAGCATACAACTCTGGTGTAATATAGACATGACTAATAAGTAGCTATAATATCCAATCACACAAACTGTATAACGACACGCAATCTAACCGCGTAGTTCCTGACCTATTTTGGTTTTAACCGTGTTGCAGCATACAACTCTGGTGTAATATAGACATGACCAATAAGTAGCTATAAAATCCAATCACACAAACTGTATAACGACACGCAATCTAACCGCGTAGTTCCTGACCTATTTTGGTTTTAACCGTGTTGCAGCATACAACTCTGGTGTAATATAGACATGACCAATAAGTAGCTATAAAATCCAATCACACAAACTGTATAACGACACGCAATCTAACCGCGTAGTTCCTGACCTATTTTGGTTTTAACCGTGTTGCAGCATACAACTCTGGTGTAATATAGACATGACCAATAAGTAGCTATAATATCCAATCACACAAACTGTATAACGACACGCAATCTAACCGCGTAGTTCCTGACCTATTTTGGTTTTAACCGTTGTTGTTGCAGCATACAACTCTGGTGTAATATAGACATGACCAATAAGTAGCTATAAAATCCAATCACACAAACTGTATAACGACACGCAATCTAACCGCGTAGTTCCTGACCTATTTTGGTTTTAACCGTGTTGCAGCATACAACTCTGGTGTAATATAGACATGACTAATAAGTAGCTATAATATCCAATCACACAAACTGTATAACGACACGCAATCTAACCGCGTAGTTCCTGACCTATTTTTGGTTTTAACCGTGTTGCAGCATACAACTCTGGTGTAATATAGACATGACCAATAAGTAGCTATAAAATCCAATCACACAAACTGTATAACGACACGCAATCTAACCGCGTAGTTCCTGACCTATTTTGGTTTTAACCGTGTTGCAGCATACAACTCTGGTGTAATATAGACATGACTAATAAGTAGCTATAATATCCAATCACACAAACTGTATAACGACACGCAATCTAACCGCGTAGTTCCTGACCTATTTTGGTTTTAACCGTGTTGCAGCATACAACTCTGGTGTAATATAGACATGACTAATAAGTAGCTATAATATCCAATCACACAAACTGTATAAACGACACGCAATCTAACCGCGTAGTTCCTGACCTATTTTGGTTTTAACCGTGTTGCAGCATACAACTCTGGTGTAATATAGACATGACCAATAAGTAGCTATAATATCCAATCACACAAACTGTATAACGACACGCAATCTAACCGCGTAGTTCCTGACCTATTTTGTTTTTAACCGTGTTGCAGCATACAACTCTGGTGTAATATAGACATGACTAATAAGTAGCTATAATATCCAATCACAGAAACTGTCAGATCCAGCTGTTTTACCCCGTATAATGACACGCAATCTAACCGCGTAGTTCCTGACCTATTTTGGTTTTAACCGTGTTGCAGCATACAACTCTGGTGTAATATAGACATGACCAATAAGTAGCTATAAAATCCAATCACACAAACTGTATAACGACACGCAATCTAACCGCGTAGTTCCTGACCTATTTTGGTTTTAACCGTGTTGCAGCATACAACTCTGGTGTAATATAGACATGACTAATAAGTAGCTATAATATCCAATCACACAAACTGTATAACGACACGCAATCTAACCGCGTAGTTCCTGACCTATTTTGGTTTTAACCGTGTTGCAGCATACAACTCTGGTGTAATATAGACATGACCAATAAGTAGCTATAAAATCCAATCACACAAACTGTATAACGACACGCAATCTAACCGCGTAGTTCCTGACCTATTTTGGTTTTAACCGTGTTGCAGCATACAACTCTGGTGTAATATAGACATGACCAATAAGTAGCTATAAATATCCAATCACACAAACTGTATAACGACACGCAATCTAACCGCGTAGTTCCTGACCTATTTTGGTTTTAACCGTGTTGCAGCATACAACTCTGGTGTAATATAGACATGACCAATAAGTAGCTATAATATCCAATCACACAAACTGTATAACGACACGCAATCTAACCGCGTAGTTCCTGACCTATTTTGGTTTTAACCGTGTTGCAGCATACAACTCTGGTGTAATATAGACATGACTAATAAGTAGCTATAATATCCAATCACACAAACTGTATAACGACACGCAATCTAACCGCGTAGTTCCTGACCTATTTTGGTTTTAACCGTGTTGCAGCATACAACTCTGGTGTAATATAGACATGACCAATTGTAGTGGGGATGCGAATGGCTTTAATTTAGTCTCACAGCAGCATTGACGGTTAAACTCAAATACAACGAAGAGCATGTTATTATTAAAATGATTCCTCGCTTTAAAAGAATTAAAAAAACTATGTATCAGATTATATTGTTTCACAGGAACATTACTGAAATATTTATATTTCCACGTTTAATGAGCTTGTTACAAAAAGTATTTCAAATTATGAATCCTTAACATATGACACACCCATGTTGTATGTTTTTATGAATTTCGTAGGTGTGTTAGCCTGAAAAGATTTTTCATAGCGATGAAATGTAGACTAGGTTTTATGGACGTTAATTGAGGCAATACTGTGAAAGCCATTTTGTCTTGTGTTGCTTACGTTTGAGAACAGAGGTTGAGTATAAATGCTCAATTCTAGCATGACTAAAGACATATCCCTGTATGTACCTTGTTGTGGAGTCTTTAAGAGTAGTGGGCTGTATCAAAAAAGTGTAAACAATAATTTATAACGAAATATGTTGGCGTGAGTAGCACTGACCTTCGTTGAGACTGGAAGTGGCGGATGATGCACCCTTTCTCTGTAGAGCCGGTTGATGTGGCGACGAACTAAAGCACTCGCGTTGTAACTAATTGCTGACAAAGTTCAATATAAAAAAATAAATTATTACTTATACTTTGGTTAAGTCTGTGGAGCGTTTAATTATTGTAAAGCGTGCGTGCTATGCACATGAGTGGAGTATTAAATAAACATGATTTTAAACATATAAATCCAATATTTAATTTAATAGCAACGTTTTGATTACATTTATTTGGAGATACCTTCCAACAATAATTTTGGAATAGAATAAATACTGTGTTTATGAGTTTGTATATAAATTTACAAGTACTAAACAAAAGTAATTTGCGATTAAAAGTACTAATAAAGTGATATTTCTACTTTTGAACCCTATATTTGTTGTGGTAGAATGTATATGTTGAGAGAGTTTCCATCCTATGTTCCTTGAGGAAATATATATGTTTCTTGTTTAATAATCAATCCATTGTGTTGGCTGGAGGGCTGGAGGGGAGGACGAGGACAGCATAAGAGCAAAATTATCTAAAATATTCTTTTATTTTAGTTTCTTAGAGAACGCAGGGTACTATATATATTTTTGTATATACAATAAACTATATTTTTTAATTTTACAAAATAACACGAATTTGCAGACGCCGTACACTGAATGACATCTTATGAAGGGTAAACCATAACATGTTTTAATAATAGAGTACAATTTGCCACTTTTTTCCAATTTAATATAGTTGTATATTAAATAGTTAATAATAATTATAAATCATAAATTGAAATATATTTATTAACCGATTAATAAAGGTAAACTAAACTATTTTTTACCAAATTAATAAAATGAAGATATACATCTTTCATTACATTCTATACTGCAATGGAATAGTCAATTAGTAATAGAGTTTGTACTGGTAAAGGCCCTAATCAAACTTTTTAATTACTTTACATATTTTTATTATCAGTTACTGTATCCAATTTACTACATCTGGATATTTTTGGATACAAGCTTTCAATATCAATTAGTCACAGTACATGAACATCGTCAGCTCTAGTTGTAATTAGAAGTAAACTCTGTAACCTAGAAAATGTTATTTAAGTTTTCCTCTGTACCATGATATCACAGGGTGTTCCGTTAGTTATATCAGTCCATAAATAATATATTCGTCAGTCTTCACTGTACGCCCCGTGGCTATCTTTAATCCTTTATTAATTTAACTGGTATCTGGAAATATATTCATAAATTCATGCTCTAAGAGCAAAATAGTTATTTTGAGTTCAAAATTTAAAACAAATCTTAAAAGTTTTTGAACCTTATAAATATTTATTCAATAGAAAAATTATCAATAAATTCCAAAATGCTTGACGATTATAAAATATTTACCTTTATTTATAATGTATAATTATTTTTGACATTTGTACAAAGTGAAATGCTGAGATCAATACGTTTGTTCTTTAAATTAAATTATTAATATTAATTGGTTTAATTCCTAATATGGATTGCAATATTCTTTGCGGATCTTAAAAATTATACTCAGATATAAACTCAGAATTCTGAGAAATTTTGATGTCTAGGAAATGAGATAGATCGGTGGAAGTTTTGTTGTAAATGACAAATATATTTAAAAAAATTGAACAACCAGATAATATTTTATAACCACATCCGGAGATTCAAGATTAATTGAACTTAATATATATATATATAGAAAAAAGTGTTTTCCTGATAAATTACAAACTAATCACGAAAGTACATGAATGAATTTCTTGATAATATTGGTAAAAACGAAAAATAAACAACCCATTCGCGAAATGTTACATGGACATTCTTACGGTCCCTGAGATGAATATATGGCCATTTTGTATATAGAAAATCCCTGCGGAATACTCCCCATTGATCTTTTAAAGCTGTTAACAACCCCCCCCTAACGTTTACTAAATATTAATGTAAATAGCCAGTTAAATGTTATCAGCTGTTCTGTTAAAGCATTTTAGGGCAGCACGATCGCGTGTTTAATTTATCCATTTACTGTTTTCAATTTGATTTGTTAGTTTGTTCTGCATTTATTTTTGTTCCTAATGGACAAAATTCTAATTGTGTACATGTAAGGTATTGAATTTAAGTTCCCTTAGACATTTTGTGACAAACATATTCACAGTAGCTGAAGGAACGGAGGGAACTAGGTATACACTAGGCATTATAACATGATTCAACAAACAAACAAAAATTAATTTTATTTAATAAAATTATATCATTAAATTTTGTTTGTATTGATTACTATTGGATTTCATTAACATTTTAGTGTTTGTATATCTTTATTATTATTTATATTTTATACAAATGAGCTTTTACATTACATAATTTTGTTTAAATAATGAATTTACTAAAAAGTTTTAAATTACCACAACTTAATATTTCCTATTTTTATATTGTTCTTATTGAATAAGTTATAAGGAATCCTCTTAGGAAAGATCAAAATAGTTTAATATAAAACAATTTTATAACAATCTTGTTGGAATGTAAATGTAGAGTAAGAATATAAATGTAGAAAATGACGAGTTGAATTATACACATTTATAGTTCGTATGTAGCAGTGTCTTTGTTTTTAGAAACTCTGTCAGTTAAAAATACATATTTTTTAATGTAGCTGTATGGTTGCAACATTTGTAAACATCTTGGTTAAAAAGTTTGAGATTCAAGTATAAAGTTGCTGTTATTTAAATTTAAAAGAAAAAAGAAGGCATATTAGTCTCGTAATTTTCACATTCTGACATTAAATATATTTTTCATTATTTTATTTGTAAAAACCAATGAAACTAATGAAAAATCTTAAGTTACTCGTCAATACTGATCTACTTTAAGAACTAATCGTGTTTGTAACGCTTGTAGAACCCCTCATTATACATTTGACATAATTGTATATCCTGGCTACACATTTAAAACCAAAAGAACGAGAAACATACGCGTTAATCCAGAGCAAACGTTTATTGGAAACTAATGCAACGTTAATGTAATTTTTCATGAGTTTTTAAATTATATTCGGTTTGAGTAAAGAACCCACTTATACCAATATTAAACAAATTTCACCCCCCCCCCCCCCCACCCCCCCCCCCCCCCACCCCCCCCCCCCCCCACCCCCCCCCCCCCCCACCCCCCCCCCCCCCCACCCCCCCCCCCCCCCACCAAATTCCAACTCTCTTGATGTAATGCCACCTCAAAATGAAAATCATGAAGAAGAACCTGTTTTTTATAACTTTCCTTAGCTTATCAATTAACCTGTTCTAATGGATCATTAATAAAAATTATACTAAATTCAAATTGATTTGTCCAGCTTAATTTATCCAGCACTTACCTTAATGTTTTCTTTCAAGCACTCTATTAAAGCGTCACACACTTCAGGGACTATTATAGAAATTGTACTTTTAGAAACTTTAAACAAGTACTGCAAACTAGCATAGGAATCGCCTGTAGCCAAAAACCTCAAGGTAATAGCAAGTCTTTCTTGGACGGGTATTGGTTTCCTAAAATTACTGTTTTTCCTTCCTTTTTTGTGGCCAACACTAGTTATGAGAAACTCAAAATCTTCACTTGTCATTCGACAAAAATTTTTAAAGCTTCCATCACATCTTATTTCCCCACCCAGATCCACGTCGTCTTTTTTAAGGTCTTTCAATAGCTCACTTCCACTATAAACACCTTGTGACGCAAGTGAAGGCCTTACCCAGACCTCCTGGGTTCTCTGTCACATAACAAAACACATGTAGCGACCGCTAGGAGAAGAACATCCTCCTCGTTAGATGACATCTTCAAGAGTGGCTGTCCTAAAATGTTTATGAACATTGCGTGCAAAATATTTCATGATAGTAGCAAAATATAAACAAAGTTTATAAACAATGTTTGTAAACATGTTTTGTTTCCAGTGTAAACGCGGCTTTAAAATGATAATACATTATGCAAAGATTTCCATTCACCAGATCATGGGACATAGTGTCATAGTAGTTAGTGGAATTCAACGACCTAGGTAAATACTCCAAAGTGAACGCAGTCGCAATGATGATAGCCTTTACCATGTAGCCTCTACTGCCAGTGCATAAATAGTATTCATCTGTATTATTTATAAATGGCGGAAAGGAAAAATTAAAATTTTTAAATAGAAATTTTAACAATGACACTTTATTGTTTCCATGGTGAAGTAAATTAAAAGTTGATTCAAAATTCGAAATTGAAGTGTAAACATGCTACAATGTTTAGGTCTGATTTTCTTATTCATTTTCAGAACTCCAGCTGTGCCCAAATTGTTTTAAATTGCCCTCCACAATGATTGATAGTCAGTTAAAGAGTTGCACAGAAGAAATTTCTTGTATGGATATCATTCTTCGACATAGCGCTCTGCTGGTCCCAGGTTCAATGGCTGACAGCACAGAAGAAATTTCTTGTATGGATATCACTTTTTGGCGTAGCGCTCTGCTTGAGTGGATATCATTCTTCGACATAGCGCTCTTCTGGTCCCAGGCTCAATGGCTGACAGCAATGAAGAAATTTTCTTGTGAGGACATCGTTCTTCCCAAGGTGCCTGATATCTTCCCGGAAAAACTGGATTTTGCAGTATACTTCACATATGTGCAGCTGGATCTTTCAAAATTTTGTCAAGGAGTGGTCTCAGTTTTGAAACAAGACTGGGGGGTGGTGGAGGGTTGATGTTCATGTAACTGTTACATTTATGTTGTAATTAAAATTTTTTAAAACTAATTCTTGTGTACAGATTAATTAAAAATAGGTTAAAACATAACTGGCATTGTTATTTGGTTTTAAGAGAGCTATCGGTTTATATAATGAAAATCGTACCTTGCTATTTGAATTTGTTAGGTTTTACCAGTTTGAAATAATCTATTTTAACTAATTAAAAAAACTGGAAATGTGCTGAAAAGTTACAACTGTAAATAGCTTAAGAAAAAGCACTTCTTTGGTAACCTTGGATAAAGATTTGGAATTCTGAACAGAAAAACAAATTGTGTAATGTACAACTTTGACATTTTGGACCAACTTGTATACAAAAAACAAAATAAATTTAAAACTTTTTTCCAAAATAATCAGTGACCTTAAAAATGAGCTTTGGCTCGATTTACCTTTACATTTGAAAATCTTTGGCCCCTACTCCTCCAAAAGTGCCATTTTGGGGTATTTTTTAGTGACAACAATTAATTCTCTGAATTCTTTGGGGTTGAAATAAGGGCGTTTTTATTAAAACGAAGAAAGTAGGTTTCTCTGTTCAGCCGCTTTACATTGCGGACGGGTGGTCTGCCTTAGCCTGTATGTCAATAAAGCTTTATGCAAAATTTCAAGCCTATAGATCAGATCGTTTTCAAGATATTATGTGGACAGACAGAGAGGTAGACAGAAATATCACAGACATTTTTCCAGCTGCTCAAGTGATAGGCTTCTCTGATGATCAGTCAATAACTACTGATCCTAGTTGAAATATCCATTTTGAGGTACTCTAAATGAGTGAGAAGTTCTCCCTGTATTAACTATTAAGAGGTCACAAGATAATTAAATTATAATTTGTACTAAAAAAAGAGATTTTCATAATTTAAGTTTATGTTGAGATTTGCATCTCTTTATTTTGTGAATGCTTAAATAAGATGGCACAAATAATATAGGCTATTATATAAAATTATATTATTAATTAATTATATATAAAGCTAGTAGTTCAAAATTTAGAAAAGAATTAATTTTAATTTGGGTTAAAAAAAGTTATAATGTGAATTTAATATTAACAGTGATCAAACAAATTATTATAACCAAAATTAGGAAAACTGAAGAAGACCATATTTGCTCCTCTCACAGTTAATCTCAAATACGCTTAACTTTAGGTGTATCCTAGGCCTACTTTTCAATTTCACAACGAATTATGAGGCTCACATATGTATTTTGGAACAATAAATGAAGCTAGGTTTCCTTACCTAGACAATAGTGGTTTATAAGTTTATAGGCCTAATAGTTTTGGGTGTCTGAAAGATAGGAATGCCACAGCCAAAACTGGTGTCGGAAGGCAGTGCCAGCCTATTTTAAGTATTTATTTGTAAATCTAGAACAAGTAATGTGCAATAAGTGAAGAATATATATTTAAACATATATATATATACAGTATATAGAGGCTATATTAAATTGACTTACCTTTTAAATTTACTTTGTCGAAATATGTTGCTTCCAATCAACTCATGTAATCTGTTGGAACTATATCTGTAAATGAAATAATAAATAAAATGTGAAATTTTACATTTACAACTCTGTAATGATCAAATCTGGGAACGGCCAATGAGACCAATACATTTCACATATCAACATAACCTAGATGCTGTTTACAAGTGAAACGAAGGAATGGGTCTCAATGTCACAACATAATTCTTCGTTTAGCCACTCACACAAACACTTTTTTTAGCAATATTTCCCCTACATCAAGTGTCCCCCTCCAAGGTTATTATTTAATAAATTTGAACCAATAGGAGGTTGTGGCGCTATGCAACACCAGAAAGTAGAGACTGGCTCATAGCGCCACAGAATTGGACCGAGTGCTCACAGCGCCAACACAACCGAATAAATAATCGTATCCAGGCTCACAGCGCCACAGATTTGGTCGAGTGCTCACAGCGCCAACACAACCGAATAAATAATCGGATCCATGCTCACAGCGCCACAGCTCATAGCGCCACAGGTCATAGCGCCACACATTTGGCCGGAGTGCTCACAGCGCCACAGCTCATAGCGCCACACATTTGTTGTGGCGCTGTGAGCTGTGGCGCTATGAGGCCGCACCGCAATTTCGATAGTAATGATAAAAGTGCTATGGTCACAGACAGAATTGAAACCTGCGCTATCTCTCTAAATCAGATACTAAGTCAGACGTCTTAGATCCCTGGGCCATCTAAACTATCTACAGAATTCCATCTTGCATTTCTTTAGTGCTACTAGTTGTAGGAAAAACTACCAAGGAAAATTATCCACAATCAAGATAAAAACTGGAATACCGTGTACATATAATTTTATCTTTACACCTATAAGATTTCCGGCTAGGCCCAGGGGCACATTAATGCAACGGTTTAGATTAGATTTTAGCCGGTTCCCTTGTACAAAGGTTTCCCTTTTCTAGTTGTAGGATTTTATTAGTGCTTAAATGAAATGAAATGATAATTCGTTTATTTAAACAGGCAAAGTTAGGGCCTCATGGCCCTTTCTTACACTTAACCTGTCTGATCAATAATTATTAACAAATATTAACCAAATTGATATTAACACTAATATACCTTACTAAATACATTAAATTAAACATTAATCTAAACACTAAAAAATTATGAATATGATACTTCTAAAAAAATAAATAAAAATATAATTATACAATCATAAGACAAAATAATATTACAACTTCCATTTTTAATAAGAATCAAAAACTATAATTAATACCTAATAACAATAATTTATTAAAATATAATAAGACTATTTTTGACATAAATAATATACATGGTGTTTTATCTCACTCACACTCCTCACACACAATGCCAGCACCACACCCACATACCCCTAGGACGGACCCGCCCCGACCAACCGTTCATGGTACAAACGTCTCAGTGCCGCCACAAACCGCCTATCTCCCTCAATGGAAGTGACTTCTGGGGGGAGGGAGTTCCACAGACGACAACCCATCACTTGAAAAGATCTATCAAATACTACAGTCCTGTGTTGGGGAATTCTTAAGGTACGAGAATCAGAGCGAGTGCTTCTTACACTATCATGAGATATAAATTGGTAATAGTTTGAAAAATATTTTGGAAATCCAGATTGTAAAATTGAATGAACTAAATTTAGTATTTTGATTGATCGTTGTTCTTTTAATTTCAAAATATTTCCCTGAATATAGTACGGTGTAATGTGTTGGTCTCGTCTCACATCATAAACGTAACGTAAACAGTAGTTTTCAGTCCTTTGCAGCTTCTCACTAAGTGCTACCGTCATGTCATTTATCACAGAGTAGCAGTAATTGAAGTGTGGAAGTACTAATGATTTTGTAAACGTAGTTTGATCCGTTCAGGTAGAAATCTTTGTAAGCGTTTCAGTGACTGGACAAATGCGAACATTTTTTTTTACATATATCCCTCACCGCTTCCGTTCAAGTCAAATTTGAGTTAAATGTAAAACCAAGATTTTTCACTGTTTCGTAGTATGGTAGATTAGTTCCGTCAATAATTATTAAGGATTCAATAGTGTTCGGGTCCAGAAATTTCCGTAAACGTGTGTGGCATATACGTATTGGTTTGGTTTTTACATGGTTTAGTGTAAGCCCATGGTTTCCACACCATAAAACAATATTTCTAATGTCGTCATTGATCCTGTTGATGCAGTCATTAATGGAGTTAACGTCAAAGTGCAAGTAGATTTGTAGGTCATCAGCGTACATGTGATAACCTGCAGTATTTGAGAACTATGTGAATGTCATTTACATACAGTACAAAGAGTAGGGGACAGGATAGAACCCTGAGGCACCCCACAAGTAACACACACCCAGTCCGAAGTCATGTCAGCAACCTTGACACACTGCCTTCTTTCTGACAGATATGATCTCAGCCAGTTAAGAACATGATCAGAAAACCCTACTACCCTTAATTTAGCTAACAGTAACTTGTGGTTTACGCTGTCGAAAGCTTTAGAAAAATCAAAGAGAGTAAGAATTGTGCCCTGTCTATAGTCCATGGCGAGTCGTATGTCATCGGTTACCTTTAGCAGTGCAGTTTCAGTACTGTGGTTTGTGCGAAAACCAGATTGGTAGTCACTTAATATGTTATAGTTAGTCAGACAGTAATTTGACAGTGCACAATTCTCTAAAGGCCTTTAGATAGTGCAGGTAGAATACTTAACGGCCTGTAATCCGAGCATGACACTGGAGCTGAGATCTTGTTGAGGGGGAGGACAAGGGCAGACTTCCATTGAAAAGGGAAAACACAGCTTGTTAATGACGTGTTGAAGATTAAAGTAATAATAGGGAGGAGAGCAAAGAGGATATTTTTAATGAGGCGTATTGGAATACCGTCATACCCTACAGCATTGCTGCGGATACGGCGTATAGCCCTCAACACGTCACCCTGTTTCACTGGCTTAAAAGTAAACTTAGGATAATTTCGCCTGTGATCAGGTAAGTTACGAAGATAGGTTAAGTAGTCATTCACTTGACCTTGGTTGATAGTTGGACTACAAGAAGTGAAAAAGGTATTTAATTCATTCAATGGGATATGGACCTGATGTGATTCACGTTGCTTTCCCACCCCAAGGCTCTTAACCTTTCGACATAAGTCGCTTGACGACTGTTTTCTATTCTCAAAAAGACTTCGCGTGTATCTCAGTCTGGAATTGCGTAGAAGCTGCTTAACCCTATTCCTAAGTTTACGGTACTGGTCCATAAGTATAAGATCTTGGGAGCGCCTCGCTCTCCTGTACAGACTGTCGCGATGTGCCATCAGATTGAGAATTTCGTTTGTCATCCAGAGCACTGGACGCCTTTTACTAATACGCTTTGTCACTATAGGTGCATGTTTGTCATAAACACCCATGATGGTTTTATTAAAGTCATCCACAATATCATCTACAGTTTCAAGGTTTTCAAGGTTTTGCCATGAAATCACCAAATTATCAGACATAAACGCAGCCTCATCCATATTTTTAAAGTCTCTGTATTTTATAAATATAACTTGAGCCTTAGGTATATTTACAAAATAAACACAATAGATTAGGTCATGCTTTGATATGGCAGGGACTGGAAGTTGCCCATGAAGGACGATATGCTGTGGTTCTGAAACAACCATAAGGTCAATGAGAGTGTCAGATGCGGCAGTGTGGTGTGTCGGTTCCAGTGGCAGTATTGTCAGATTACAGGAATCGAGAATAGAAGTCGGTTGTCTATAGTCATAGTCGTGATTGTTTTTCAGTAAATCAGTATTGAAGTCGCCCATGATCAATATTCGACTATATCCATGCATAAGTTGCAAGAGAGCATTTTCAAAGTCTGCCACATGACCAGTCCTGGGCGGGCGATAACACACTCCCAGTAATAGTACATCCGAACCAGACAAGCCAATTTCAATGAAAATGAATTCGGGCCTGGCCGAGTACTCAGATGGAGATAACGCAAGCTGTTTACATCTCAAGCCCTCCCGGACATAAACCGCAACACCTCCACCTGTCTTTCCCAGTCTGTCGTTCCGCTGCAGAGTATATCCGGGAAGGGCCACCTCACTTATGCGAATACTCGGCTTGAGCCAAGTTTCCGAAATGCCAATCAGATCAAAATTTTGAGGCCAAAATATTCCTCTGATCTCATCAATATGCCCCCTCAGCGACAGAGCATTAATATGTGCGGCTTTCAAGTGTCTAGGGTAAGGCGCTAAGTAAGGAGCTAGATTAGATATCAGCTGTGGAGGGATGAGGCGTGGAGGGGAGGGGGACCGGTCGGCCGGCACGGCGACAGCTGTGCGGACCCTCTATCCTGGGTACACAGTCCACGGTGGCGCGACACGCCCGCCCCAGCCCGCGGCCGCGTCACTGACATACCCACACACACACTCATCCACTCAATAATGCTCCTAACTATTTTTACCTGAGCTGAGATAGTAAAATAAAATAGGGGTGCAATAATAAAATAATTATAACAATGCAATACAATAATAAAATGCTGTATAAAACTAAAGGTTTGTAAATTTATATAATTAATTATCCAAATAAAAATATACTAACAAAATAAAGAAGATTTGTGCTAACATAAATGAAAAAGAAAAACAAAAGTTATTTTTCCATGTAGAAGTGTTGATGTTTTCTATTTAAAATCATTAATGGTTTATTACATGTTTTTTTTTCTTTATGCTATTCAAAACCGAGTGCAATGTAAAACACAATATAAAGTAATAAAACGTAAATTAACATATATACATACACACATACATACATAATAAAAAAGGAAAAAAATCAAGCCTTACTTTTACTTTACCTATAGAAAACAAAAATCATAACAAATCATAAAGAGTTTTTAAATAAAAAAAAAATGAAATACTTCTAATTTAAGCCACTTTAAATCAGTAGATTACTTTACGTCCGCCAACCTTGTAGCCTTGCCCTTGTGTCCACGGCTGTCCACCCACATCACTCGGTCGTCGCTGGTCCAGCAGCTGCGCAGCCCATGGACCTCGACCGCCCGCCGGTGCACCTCTTGGCGCCGCGCCGTCAGGTCCTCGCGCACCACCACGCCGGTCCCCTTCAGTCTCTTCTTGGCGGCGTAGACTGCTCGGCGGTCCTGGTGACTCACGAAGCGGACGGTTATTGCCCGAGGCCTGGTTCTGCCGTCAGCCGCTGGAGGTTGAGGTTTTCCAACCCTGTGGGAGCGGCTGATTGACGCCTCCGTCATCTCCAGCCCCAGCTTCTCCTGGCAGAGCTTCACAACCAGGGCGTCGGTGTTCTCCCCCTGTTCCTCGGGTACACCGTAGACACGGACGTTGCTCCGCCGGGTGTACTGCTCCAAGTCATCCACCCACTCCGGGTGCGCCACCTCCATCTTCACCATGTCCGTCCTCAGTTTTGTCAGCTCCTCGCTGAGTCGGCTGATCTCTTGATTGGCTTTCAAGAGCGCAGTCTGGACAGCTTCCTCGACCACAACCTTCAGTTTAGCCACAAGGGCGTCAACGGCGCCGGCGTGAGAAAAACATTCCCCCACGCACGCCTCGATGGATTGGTGGATGGGTTCGGGGTCTGTTTACCTCCAGGCGTCGGTGAAGGTGATGCGGACGGATCAGATAAGGAGCGCTCCAAACCTTTCTTATCAGTAGATTGTAGAGGCACTCGCTTGACCTTTCATCCTGATCGAAGACCAGGCGGAGACCGGAACATTAATTGCTGAAATTAGGTTTTCTCTCTCTACAGTTCCGGCAGCACTTATTGGTTCCGATACGACGGTAACGTAATCCAACACTGTCACGTACGTATAGTTTTCAAAACATAAAAACTATTAGAACCCGCCAAACGCGATCAAGAATTCAGGAGCCGACGCACACACGTGTTCTAATGCAGGTTCATCCCCACTCTCTGCTCTTAAACTATCCATATAAAGTTAAAAAATCGACACAAGTCCTTTTGGAGAAAATTAATTTAAAAAATCGGATTCTTACGTTGTACAAAACCAAAAATATCCGAGGAGGTGATTGTCAGTTACATGTTTAAAAGATTATGCTCCATCGTCATATTAAA
Organism: Homalodisca vitripennis; assembly: GCF_021130785.1. Taxonomy (NCBI): domain Eukaryota; kingdom Metazoa; phylum Arthropoda; class Insecta; order Hemiptera; family Cicadellidae; genus Homalodisca; species Homalodisca vitripennis. The sequence goes on from NC_060207.1 coordinate 1,398,791, forward strand.
GCATAAAAACTAATACACGGATGCCTTTGTTTTGTATCCAATATCATGAAATAAAACACAGCACAGTTACACAGGTCATATTTAACAATTAAAATCGGTAAGCCTTTCACGTCATATTTTCACGACATATCGGCATACCGACGCGTTATGAATGGGTAGACGAGAGGCTATGCAATCATTTTTATAAAAGAGAGTAGAACGGCTAAACTTAGATTATAGTTATAAATATTTGTTTAAAAGAGTGTGAAATTTATTTCACTTTTGGTCTTTACACAAAATAAATAATGCTTATATTGTCTTAGTAATTTTTTATATTATTTTATGACCGACAACGATACCTATTTTTAATAAAACACTTGTTATGCAAAATCTGCAGTTTTTGTTGGCCAGAGGAACTGAGAAATCTGTAGTTCTGACTACAAGATATCTAGAACATGAACTGACCTAAAAACTCTGCATGAAATGTAACTTCTATATAGACAACACTGAGTCCGATGGTAGTACATGTCACTCCATGGGATCTGAGCGTTGATAAAAATGTTTACATTGGTCTTATGAATAACTGGAATGAAACGGAGAAAATAGCGGAACAAATAAAAAAAATAACAAGAGGATTAACGGTGTAACCTAACACAACACATATAGGTTTTAGTAAAAACTTGTAGATATTTATTATTTAAAACACTGCTGTATAACCAAACTTAATGAGCAAAAGTTTGCAGCCCGTCTTTCTATCTGTCCTGAGAGCGAAATAAACTATAAACGTGAAGTTGTGCATTGTTCAACCTCTTTGAAACTGCTACGTGACACGTGGGCCTTTATTAAAAATGGTGGTTGTAGGAATGTAATGTGAGAATAAAATCCGGAATAAAGTATTAAACTTCTTTAGTTCACGTAACTTAAAAGTAAGCTTTTTGAATGGACTAACCTGCAAACAAAGTCTGAGGATTAGAAGTTAATAATAATGCTCAAAAAACAAAGAGAAAAGACTAGAAAATATCTTTAACTATAGAGAGGACCATATTGATAATATATATATTAGATTTATATATATATATATATATATATATATATATATATATACCCAAATAAATAAGAATTATATTCTAATAGGTGAGATATTAATAATATAGGCTAATTACAAATTCTAAGAAGAATCACACTTCATGCACAAAATCATAAATTTTAGCCAGCGGCAATTTGATTTAGCGTTTAAACTCTCAACAATAAACAGTGAAATAATATTTACCTGGTATGATTGAGCCCTATGGAAATTTCCAATACGGTACATATTATTTTAGTAATCACGATTGAGAGTATAACCTGACACTTTTATCATATCATGTTTGGAATTGTAGAGGATTTCTGGTTCCGATTATCACGGTCCGTCGCCGTAGCTGAGTATGCTATCCTTATAAAGTTGATACATTTTTTAAGAACCGTTACTAAGGTTATTCGTTATAGAGGTCTCGTTGTTTTTCAGACTGCACTCTCCGAAGAATTGATCGTTGAGGCATTTTATTGTCTATTTCACCGTTCCCCCTAAGCCACTGTTAAAATGCCATATCACAATACCTAGGAAGATCACAAGTAGTAGTGAAAAACATTCACAGCTTTCTATATTAAGGTTGATTTTTAACAGTGTTTAAATAGTATTTACAATACTTTATATATTTTCAATTCTTTGTTCGAAGGTTATTTTTGACGATGGAAGGATTGTGCAAGAAACAGGATACTTCAGGAAATTTGCCATCGTTCAGTGAAACAAGAAATCAGTAACACTACGTTTTAATATATGCAATCTCTTCTTCAGGTAAATAACTAACCTAATACATAAAATTACAAACTAGATAACAATAAACAAATCATACCAAAGCGTTATGGCACGCCTAAATCAGGAATCACAACCACCACGTTGTTTGTCAACATCACTAACTTTAAAAACATGCACTTAATAAATACTATACACAGCACTAATCATTAAAACTGAACTACAGAATACAGGTCACAATATGTCTTCATTCGTCTACTAATCACCTACGACTGACCAGAGGGCACTAGCCAATGGCAATCGTCATGGCAGACAAAAACAAGATGGCTGAAATAAAAAGGAAGGGGGACAGGAATGGCCCTTTTTTAGTATTAGTGCATGCTAGATGAACTTCTTAAAACCATATTGTGACTCCACATTGGTTTATTACAAATATCTGATCCGTTTAATACTTTAGGTTTTTTTTTAGTTCATTTTTTATAATTGGAAACCAAAGCGGAGTAATCTCGACTTATGGTTGACTGATTGGTTGGTCTACCAATTCAATGTATGTTGCCTCAATTTATTTCCTTTTGAAGAAATGTGGTTCCCGATGTATTATGTTGGCTTCATCCCAATTCATATGATGGTCTTCGGACCAACATTGGTGTGAAATTTTTTACTTTTCTTTGAGACCCTTTCTTGTGTTTTCTTTGTGCTCTTTTATCCTTACGTTTAGTGGCCTCTTTTTCTTTTTTTTGGTCTTTTTTTGTCACCTATTTATTCCCTATTGCAACTTCCTTCCTTCCTTCATGTTACTTTTCATGTTCTTCCTTCATTTTAAATTCGTTGGCGCAAACTGAAGTGAAAGTTAGACCCTAAATTTTTCTTGCTATCTGCTTTACACTTCTGACCAAACTCTGCATACTTAATACGAGTACCAATTTCAATGCAAACAAATGCTTCAGAAATCTTTTTGAACCTCAACAATAAATATAAGTTGTTTAGTGTCAGTTAAATTTAGATAAAAAAAATATTACGATTTTACTCCAATTCCAGTATGCTCCAGGTAACTTTTCCCATCTGTCTCTTCGTATAAACATTCCTCGGATTTCACCGAATATTGTACAAAAAATAATTAGCCGAATTTGTCCAGACGGTTTCGAGATTAGCACTTAGCAACATATTTTTGGAATATTTTTTATTTATAAGAAGATTACGGAATGTTGTAAAGCAATTTGTGGATTTCATTGGTACTCATGATAAATATTTCCCTCTCCGACTTCAGGGCTCATAAAAATCAATCTTATGACTTTAGTTCAATTCTTTGAAAAAGAATATGCCTATGAACTACCTGTAAGAAATCGCGTGCAAAGCAGCGGGTAACTGCTAGTACAAAATATATAAATTGGTAGTATTCACGCACATTTTCTAAAAAATAACATACAGGCATTTGAATAAAATATTTTGACAAATAACCGCTTGACGTAAGTAACTTAGTGGATGTCAGTTGCCTTAGCTCGAATAATAATAATAGTAATATGGCAGGAATAAATTAATATAATTTCATTTACGGGTTTTTTCAAAGGATCATTAATAGTAGTTTTAACCGTACCATAGAGGAGTTTTCATTCAAATATGAACAGAGTGTATTCATCCTACTTAATATCATAAAATAATTCGACAATAGAGGTCGTACCCTTCTGAACAATGTACAAGACTACATGAGGAAGGGAAAATATTTTTATACTCACAACAGATTTTTATATCTCTTATTACGAATTATAATATAATAATGATTTAAAACTATAATTAATGGAAAGCTTATTATAATGAAGAAATAATTTCTTGTACAATTATGTTGAACCGTAACAGTTCCAAACGTAAAAGTTCACACGTGATTACCATATAAAGTGGAAAGTGATAAGCTTACTCAACCCTGAGAGCTCTATTGGGTGTAGCTATTTATCACCGATAGGATATTATTTATCGATGGGTTTTATATCAGTAATAACCAGACAAAGAGTGTTCGTTCATTCAATAAATGGCTTCTTTCAAATAACATGTAATTTTCTGTAGTAGTGAAACCGTTTTATATTTAAGCTTTATTATTTTATATATAAGATAATAAACACATGTAGTTCTTAAATATAAGATTTATTAGTGAAAACGAATGATTAAAAAAATAACACTGTTTTTGATCATCACCAATGTTATTGCATATTACAAACAATAACACTACCAGCATTGTGAGTGAAAATATTAAACCCTCTTTTAAGGGGACAGGGACGTCCCTCTCTCGCCAATGTTAATTTGGTAATATTTAGGTACATAAAAAAAACTAAAAGTGCTATGACTTTGAAAATTTTGTGGTATAAATAAACATTGTTCTAAGTAATTTGATGAAGCATTATTTTAATTAAAAAAATAAAAAAATAAAAAATTTTTTTAATGCTAACATTTTTTACATATTTTTGGTTTGATTAAATTTAATAAAAAAATACCAAACAAGACATTGGAGTTTTATTTCATCATTTTGTTGCCTGAAGTATTCTTAACAAGCTGTAAAAAATTCAGATAAATCCATTTATATTGAGAAAAGTGTACCTAACCCGTATAAAAATAGTTTTCGGAAAACAAAAAAAACGTCACTACTATGAACGATTATGCTAAGATCTTGATTGGACTTTTTATTACTCACTACTAATTCAGAATGTTGAATAGGCACATTATCAGACACAGAGACAAATGTGTTACAGTTAGTAAGTAGAACCTCCGCCCCTTGCGGACCGCGCCCTGATTGGTCGAGAGGGGGTCACGTGATCCAAGATGGCGGCCGCGCATGCGCAGAGGGAGAAATTCCCTCATGTGCGGGAGAAATTCCCTCCTCACACTCTTATCCTTTGAATTCTGGGTGTTTTGGGGTGTTTTGGGGTGTTTTGGGGTGATTTGGGGTGTCAAAATCGGTGTTTCGGTGGGTCCTCACACTCCCCGTGAGGGAGAAACGAGGGACGGAGGGAATTCCAATATGGCGGCGCCCATGTATCACGTGATAAAAAAAACCAATATGGCTGCGCCCATGTATCACGTGATCAAAAAAAATAAATCCGATATGGCGGCGCCCACGTAAACATAACCTCACTTTTTCTCGGCGGGAACCTTTTTTTCTATAAGAAGAAGAAGAAACATTTTTTTCTCGGCGGGAACCAAGATGGCGGCGCCCGTGGCGCGCGCTGGCGGGAAAAATTCCCTAGGGTTCCCCTCACACTTAACCGAGAAAAAACCAGTACGGCAACTACACACTCCTTTTTTTTGCACCGTTGGTGGGAATTTCAAATAAAACGACTCAGTAAAGATAAGCTATTTATTGCTACATAATCAGTGGTCACCGTGGTCAGCCTCCGGGTCCTTTGCGGTTACCTGTAAAAAAAACCAGACATGTAACGACTGCAACCGCAAACTTCCTATTGGTCGAAATAAGCGCGTCTCTGATTGGTCCAAAATAGTCACCAAGCACTCTGATTGGTCGGTGTTCTACACAGTCAGCAGAGATTTCCCTCTCTCGTCAGTTTGGAGGTGGACGTCAAAGAGGTAAGACCTATGTCGCTCTGTTCCTTGATATTGCACAACATTGTGTAAAATTATCAAGACAAGACAACCTCGCTAATTACTAAGATAAAATAAATAAAACATTACCTATCTAGATATTATTTTTAATAATTATATTACTCGCAATGGAAAACACAAGAAAGGGTCTCAAAGAAAAGTAAAAAATTTCACACCAATGTTGGTCCGAAGACCATCATATGAATTGGGATGAAGCCAACATAATACATCGGGAACCACATTTCTTCAAAAGGAAATAAATTGAGGCAACATACATTGAATTGGTAGACCAACCAATCAGTCAACCATAAGTCGAGATTACTCCGCTTTGGTTTCCAATTATAAAAAATGAACTAAAAAGAAAACCAAAAGTATTAAACGGAAGTGGACCATGAGTCTTGTATGGAGTTGGATCCTGTAAAAACGCTAGGTAAAAACGAGACTTACATAAAAAATATAGGGTATACGGTGTTAAGACCACCTTCAAATTCAATCCCGTCCCTGAAAACATTGATGAAATCGATTGGCTAAGAACGGGGTTTTCTAAAATTGTAAATGACATGAAATCAAACTGTTCAGATTCAGACTACCTCGGATTTACACTTCACAGTCTAAATTTAAAAAGTAAAGATCCGGGCTACGTGGCATTTCGACCAGCTGATCAGGTCAAAGATGATGTGCTTTTTGAAATTTTTGGTGGTATAATTCAAAGTAATACCGAATCAGTAAAATCTACCGATACGTTTAGAGTAGAGTGTACTAGAATTAATCTTCCTGTAGGTAGTGGTAGAGTAAGACCAGGTTTTTATAATAACTTTGAAGAAGAATGTAAAGCACGTAGAGGTATCGTAGTCATTAAGAATAGCGATAATTTGTGTCTAGCGCGTGCACTGGTAGTGGCTAAGGCACGTTAAAAAAGATCGCGAGTATGAATTGATAAAAAAAGACAAAGGCGCGAGACAAACAACAAAGGCGAAAAAATTGAAGGCGAAAGCCCGAGTTCAAATACCGAGAGAGGGAGCGGGGGTCCCCGAGCTGTCAAAATTCCAAGACCACCTCAAAAAATATAACATCACAGTTTTCAATTATAACAGTAAAGGTAGGGACGTATATTTTAGCGGCAACACGAAAGTGCTTTGTACAAAATTAATCTGTTGTACCATAGGGGTCACTACAATGTAATCACTAGTCTGACTGCCGCCTTTTCTTGCCATTTCTATTGTGAAGCGTGCCATGTCCCTTACGACCACAAAGCTGAACACAGATGTTCAAATGTCTGCCCTGCGTGCCAGACAGTCTCTCCACCCTGTAAAGAGGAGCATGGAGGAATAGTTTGCCCAAATTGTAACATCACTCTAAAAAATCAAATATGTTTCGCGGCTCATCAGGGTGAAAAATGTAAATCCGTAAAAAAATGCTTACAGTGCCAAAGACTCGTATTTCTGAAACAGCGTAAATCGAAGCACGTGTGCGGGGAAGTTTTCTGCAAAATTTGTCGCGAGTTCATGGCCCCAAACCACCAGTGCTACATGCGGGTCGACACAGGAAAACCCAAAACCAAAGACTTTCTGTTCATCTTTTTCGATTTAGAAACTCGCCAAGACGAGTACATTGACGACGATAAAAGAGTTCACAAGGTGAACCTCTGTGTCGCCCAACAATTCTGTTGGAAATGCATCGGTGGCGAAAATTGTAGCACCCGCACTCGAGTCTTCAGACAAGACCCTGTAGTTAAATTCATGGATTATTTGATGGATGTTAGGAAAAGTTTCAAAACCGTTTGTGTAATGGCTCACAACGGACAGGGTTTCGATTTCCAATTTATCTTAAAATACGTATTGGAACAGACAAAATTCAGTCCAGAGCTAATTATGCGTGGCACTAAAGTCATTCTCATGGAATTGGACAACGTGAGATTTATCGACTCACTGAACTATTTCCCCATGGCCCTCTCAGCACTCAACAAAGCCTTTGATCTACCCCCAGAGAAGAAGAAGGGTTACTTCCCTCACTTGTTTAACACTCTGGCAAACCAAAACTATGTAGGCCCCATCCCACCCAAGGAATACTACTGCCCTGAATCGATGTTCGAAAAAAGTTATAAAGATTTTGAAAATTGGCATAATGACCAGGTCAACAAAAACGTAGTCTTTGATTTCCAAAAAGAACTGATTGAGTATTGTATTTCATATGTAGACATATTGGCGCAGGCGTGTATAAAATTCAGAGCAATGTTTCTCGAAGAATGAAACGTAGACCCGTTCATGGAAGCCGTCACCATAGCCAGCGCCTGTAATTTGGTGTTTAGACGTAAGTTCTTAAAACCCAATACTATTGGCCTGGTCCCTAACAATGGATACAGACTTGTTGACATGCAATCCCCCATCGCTTTGCAGTGGCTGACTTGGGAGGAGGATCAGCACGGCGTCCGAATCCAGCATGCAGGGCGGGAAAGAGAAGTCAAAATTGCCGGCATGAAAGTAGACGGTTTCGACGGTGAACGTGTGTATGAATTTCAGGGTTGTTATTTCCACGGGTGTCCTAAATGTTACAAGTATGAGAGGGAAGTGCCCTTGCCCGACGATCCCTCAGACTCTTTGCATCTGAGGTACGAAAGGACCAAATCCAAAATAGATAAACTCCAAAATTCCGGATACGAAGTTATCGAGATGTGGGAGTGTGAATTTAAGAAAATGAAAAAAGATCCTAGATTGGCATACCTAAATTCATTACCAATTCTAAACACGCTCCCACTTAATCCAAGAGACGCCTTCTTTGGTGGTAGAACAGGCAACGCAAGAACGTACCACAAGTGTGCAGAGGGGGAGTCTATACAGTATGTGGACGTATGCTCTCTCTATCCTTTTGTTAATACATTTAAAATGTACGTAAAATCTCATCCTAAAATCTATGTGGGTGACAGAGAATGTAGGGGGCGAGGCATGCAGGCTGAAGGTCTTCTTAAATGTAAAGTCCTGCCCCCTCTAAAGTTGTATCACCCGGTTCTCCCTACACGCATGAACGATAAATTAATGTTTGTTTTATGTAGGACGTGTGGGGAGGACATGTACTCGGGTGACTGTGCCCACACCACGGAAGAGAGAGCATTGACGGGGACATGGACGATGCAGGAAATTAGAAAATCTGTAGAAAAAGGCTATACCATTTTAGAAATGTACGAATTATGGGAATACGAGGTAGTGACCTATGAGGATGGCGGACTCTTCACAGACTTTGTAAATAAATTTTTAAAAATCAAGCAGGAGGCATCGGGCTACCCTTCCTGGTGTCTCACTGATCAGGACAAAGAAACGTACAAAAAATATTTTGAACACGAAGGTATCAGACTTGACCAAACAAAAATTGAAAAGAACGCGGGTTTTCGCTCCCTCGCGAAATTAATGCTAAATTCGTTTTGGGGAAAATTCGGACAGAGAGAGAACCAAACTAAAACCTCAATCGTGAGAACGCCTGACGCCTTTTTCAAATTACTGACAAGCCCCGGTACACAAGTAAATACCGTTCAAGAAATTAACGAAGAGGTTCTCCTCGTAAATTGGCAAAACATAGAAGAGGTTAGCGAGTCCCTCAGAACCGTCAACGTCGTCTTGGCCGCTTTTACCACATCTCACGCGAGGTTAAAACTGTATGAACACTTGGAACAGCTACAATCTCAAGTCCTTTACTATGACACAGACAGCGTACTGTACATACACAAAAATGGTATGTATAAAGTTCCTACCGGTGACTACCTCGGGGAGATGACCGATGAGTTGGTCGACTACGGTCCCGGGTCATACATTGTAGAATTCTTTTCTGGTGGTCCTAAAACCTATGCCTACTTAGTGTGGTCAACAAATAAAAATTCGTTAGTTGAAGTCTGTAAAATAAAAGGTCTCACTCTAAATTTAAAAACTAGTAAACGTTTAAATTTTGAAAAATTAAAAGAAATGGTTCTCAGTGAGACAAACAATTGCCTAGAAATAACAGAAAACCGTATTAGACGGACAAAAGACAAAAACATAGTTACCGTAGAAGAGACTAAACTATTTAAAATCACCGGTCCTAAGCGTAAGCGGGAAGGAGAGTATGAGACACTACCGTATGGCTATAGTAAAGTTTCTTCTAAATATTAGTATATTATAGTATACTCACAGTGGGTGTAAATATAGCCTCCTTCACTCTTCTAAACACCGTCACCACAAACAATAACCTTCGTAAGTCAATACGTTTCCCCCTCGTCCTCTTTTTGCTCTTTTTCCGCGATTGCTCGAGTAGATGCTGCCTCTCCTCCATCACTGAGAGCTCTCCTCTAAGTACGCTCCTCCGATCCTCCGTAAGTTCACAGACCCGCCTTCAAGTCAAGGTAATAACTTTTTCTCATGTTGACGCATACTCCCCACAGTAGATAATAATATGGGGTTCCTGGCGCACTTTCGGAGCCGACCGAAAAGCAATGTAAAATACTGTTCAATGTACCATAAAGGAAGCTGAGAAATAACACAGCAAATCTCAATGAAAAATTAACCGAATCTACAGTCGTTCGTCTCCAAAAGCGATCGGTACATTACTATCTACTCTGTGGAATGAAAAATTAACCAAATCTACAGCTGTTTGCTTCTACTTTCTTAAGCTGTGCTTTGTAAAATGTTGTCAAATCTGCTACGAATAAAGGAAAAATCTTCGAAATCTTAATAAAATTTAATCAATTTAAAACATTTTTACTAAAAACATACTGTACTTTAATAAAAAACTTTTCTACTAAATAAACAACATGAACTCACCAAAGTCTCTACAATTTCTAGCATTAAAACAGTGCAAAAAAGATGAATTCAGTGAATTGCCGGTTTATGTTCAACAACAGTTGATACCGTCTTCGATACTTTCCTTAAATGATACAGAATTCAAAGAACTTGTAAAGTCTTTTGCAGAAAAAATGTCTAATGGAGTGTTTTACTATCGGCAAAAAACTAAAAAAGTAAGGGATTACATATTTAATATAATTACGAAAGATATTGAAAAGAAAGTAAAAAATAAACAAACAGAGAGTTTTCATCGTTTTTTTATGAAATTTTTCCCATATTATACGTCCTTTCAAGATAATCAAGACTTAATTGATGAATTTCTTAGGAATTTTTGTAAGTATCAAGATTTATCAACACAATTCATTAAAGAGCATTATAGAATTTTTCTTATAGAATATAGCCACATTTTGTGTGAAACAAAAGGTATTACTGTAGATAATATTCCATGTGATTCCTATGAAGAAAGACACCAACTATGGTTATCAAAACAGTACTATGACGTGGGGAGGGACTGCAAGTTTTAGAGTTAAGACTTTATTCTACAAAGTTAATTGTTATAATTTCTTTATCTTTAATAGTCTTCTTTCCAGTAACAACCAAGTGTAATTTTTCATTTTTGTTTAATTCTTTAATCTTTTTCTCATCCAAAACAGTCAAAAATCTGTTCGGCAAGTGTACTTTACAATCTTCCAACTCGGCAATTATTGTAAACCCGAATTTATCTTTCATTTTCTCCAAATTCAAGATTCTATGTTTCTTCCTTTCTTCCAATTCATTTAACTTCTTATACTCTTTAAACTTACATTCTCCAATATCATTTAACTCTTTCAAGAACTCCATTTAAATACAAAAAATTTAAAGACGGAAAAAATGAAATTTGCTAACAATCACTCGAGAAGTCGAGGGAATTGCCAACATCTTCATTGTTTGACGAGGTTCTTCATTTACTTTCTCCAAATGTACTATAAAATCATCGAGGATTTCTGGCTTAAAATCGTAGACAAATTCAACATCCAGATAATGAAAAAATACAGGTAATATCTTTTCATAATAAACGTGTGTATCGATACCTACAAACCTAATGTATTCTTTGAAAAGGAAAATAATTTTGTCAACGGTTCCAAGAGATAAGTAAAAATTTTTATTCTGTTTTCTAAATTCTGTAACAAATTTTGTTTGTTTTTCACCTCCGTATTGTAATTTTGTAAGCAGATTATTCAAATGTGTTAGTTTATTTCGAAATTTCCTAGGTTTAGGTCTTTCGTACAAAATTAAATTACAATCTCTACAAACTAAATATTTTTTATCAATAATTTCTCCTCTATTATAACACTTGTAACAGTTGGCATTATACTCTTCCATTTAAACAAAAAGATTTTTTTATAAATGGAGATTATGGAACTAACTCTGCCGAGATATAAATTTTTCAGCGCAAATGTTTGTGTTTACATTTCTACAACAGAGATAAATAGAAATAATTTCATTCTATTGTACAACTATTTAGGATATTTTGTCTATGATTACAAAGATTATTCCGGAAGAAATCGAGATTTTTCATCAACGAAAGAGTATATTTTTAAAGTTTTAGAAGGAATGAAAGAGAATAATATGAACATCATCAATTATTGTAAAAGACAAAATGAATGATTGTGTCTTTGGTGTAGTGTTGTTAGTGTGCGTGTTTGCGCTATGGGGAATCACATCACATTCAACTTCTACGGTGTCTATTGTTTAGAGACTTGGCCCTGCACTGCTACTGTCCAACCAAGTTAATGGCTAGGAGCTGTAATTCGGGTCTTAGACTCTGGAATTTTTTTGTTCCCAAGTCTCAATTTTCTTTGGTAACTACTGTGTAGAAGTTGATGGAGAGATACAATTAGGGAATTTGTGTCGGGTGTTTTGTAAGTGTAATGTTGTATTAATGAACGATGTGAATGAATGTAATGAACGAATTAAGGAAGAGAAGGAATTAAGGAATGAAGTGGAAAGGTGAGGAAGCAAATGGCGCGCCAACCACAGTTGTCATTACTCGGCTTGTTCTATAGTCATTACACTATGGCCACTCGTGTAAAGACTTGTCCCCAACCACTGAACGACAACCATGTCTTCCTCAATAAAAAGCGCGCCTGAAGCTCTGGGATTTGAACCCAGAACCTCAGGCTTTGAAGGCAAGCGTCTTACCAACTGAGCTACGGAGAGTCTCGAAAGTTATAAGCTATATCTCTGCTATATAAGTTGTTCAATTAGGAGTGCTAGTTTACAAATTTATTAATAATTTTATATTTCAAAAACCACTCAACCGATTTTAATGAAATTTGGTACACATATAGTAAATACTTAACTCTTTCGACTTAACTTATCCATAAGGGTGAAATCATCCCCTATTTCTTAATATTCATAAAAAAATAAAAAAAATTATCAGAAAAATCTGAAACTTCAAAAACAAGCGAGTTCAACTTAAAATTTCATGAAAATAACAAAATTTTCAAAAACTACCCCAATCATCCCTTATCTTAAAACTCTTATATCTCGAGAACTATTGGAGCTTTTTTGCTGAAATTTGGTATATAGGATCAGTAAATATTAAAGTATTTTTTAAAATCATAACTTCCGGTCCAACCCTTAAGATGACCTTGGAATAGTTTTTTGTTAATATCATCCCCATTTTTTAAGATATTCTTTTGAAATTAAAAATGAATACTTATATCAATGTCTTTAACAATTCTGTAAAGTTTTAAAATTATCCGATGAATAATAGTGAAAATAACGTGATTTTTACTGAATTTCTCTAATATCGTTCTTAATCACATCATAGGCTAAAAAGTTCTCAGAAACCACAACCACATAACAAATCGCGTTTGTAACAGCTTTTTGAAAATCCATATTGATAATTATATCGTTCTTTGAACCAGAAATATTTGTCAAACTCTTTGTTGTATCAATGACATAAATAGGTCTATTCGCTAAAAATTCTTTAGGATTGTAATACATTTCCTTATTATTACAGTAAACTTTCTTAAAATCTTGATACATCTGATACATGATTCTGAAAAGACCTCCGGAAATGTTTAAATTTTGTAATTCATCTGGATAATAAGAACCGTTCAATTTTACTCTGATATTTTTTACATCCAAACTATCAAACTTTGAAGGATTTTTTTCTTGATTATTCTGTCTATCTGTTTGAAAACCGATGATAACGAACTTGGGATTGAAGATATTTCTATAAATATTTGTGATATCGAACGAATAAGTTGTTCCGGAAATACCTTTTTGTTCAATACATTGCCAATCTAGAAAATTAAACGTAATGTTTTGACTTTTTGTAATTTCATCAATCAACCTAATTTTACTCGTGGTTTTATAATCAATCATTGGAACTCTAATAAAAAAATCTGTAATTGTTATTTTTCCATCAACAGGCATAACATTTCCAGTTGCAGTCTTCAGAATCACATCATCGTCTTCTGCTCTTATAAAACTTAGATAAAATCCTCCTTTATAGATCGGAATAGTAACATTTTCAAAAAATCCTAATCCAAAATGAGATAAATTTCCAGCTGCTTCAAAAACACCAAATTTAAAATCTGATTCAAAGCCATTAGAAGTTTGAGAAATAACATCACTTTTTGAATACGAAATAGTTCCTTTAATTGTGCTTAATTGGCCACAGTTTTCGACTTCTTCTATCAATTTATTGTGTTTTCTTACTTCAATCTTAGAAAATAAAAACGGTATAAAACTATCGATTAATCTAACATTATCAGTTCCAAGATATGCTTGACCATCTTGTTTTGTTAAAGTTCCAGAAATATAAAACTGGAAGTTAGACGAGCAAAAGTTATCTCCAAAATCAATATTAAACTCAGTTCTTTTATTCGGTTCATTCAAATGTTGTTTACTAATTGGATAGAAATTTTTAAACTCCGCCCTTTCAATATCACTAGCATATTTTCTGTAGTCCGCCATTTAATAAGAGAAAATTTAGAAATTTTAAACATCGTGTATCATTTTTTCATCGATCTAATGTACGTTTTTATAAGAAAAGATATAAATTTTAGTAAAATAATTAAAAAGATTAGAGTCATTTTTAATGATCTACTTCGTCATATTCAGGATTCTCTTCCTTAAATTTTGCGATCTCGGTCACATATTTCAATAAAATCTGCACAGGATAGTAACCGCTATCTATAATATTGTTCCAATCAACTGTATCTTTATTTTCATCCAAAAACTTTATACTCAAGTGTTGATAGAGACAAAGAACAGACATATGATCTTTTAATTGATAATGTATATTTTCTTGAATGAACTCTGATGATAAAGTTTGATATTTAGCAATGTTATACCAATTCAATTTGTTTACGTATAATCTCATCATATCTTCGGATAATTCATATTTTTGAGAAATGTCATCCCAATGTTCTTTTTTCAAATCTCTTTCGTGTTGCATTATAAAAAGATCGAAAGCACTGTAATGTCCCGCCATCTCTATTTATTAGGAAAAAATTTCAAATCAAGTTTTTATAAATTGGCTCTTTTTAGTGTTACATTCAGCACATTTTCCAGATATTCTCTTAACTCCATTGATGTTTGCATAGTATTTTATATCATTTGTTGCAGTTTTTTCTTTACATCTCACACAATATATGAGCGCCATTTATATAAGGAAAATTAGTCATCATAGCCGCCTAATCCATTAAATCTGTTATCAATGTTTTCAAAAGATTTATTAACATCTTCTTTAAATTTATTAAAGTTTTCTTCTAGTTTATTTACTTTATCGAGATATAAAGAGTATCGATCATCTATTCTTTTAAGTAATTCATTATTATGTGTTACATTCTCATTGAAACGTGTACCAAAATTTTCAAAAAAGTTTATTTTCTCATTGAAATGTGTATCAAAATCTTCCAGAATTTTGTTAATTGTTACACCAACTAATTCATTAACCTCATTTTTATATGTATTAAAGTTTTCTTCTAGTTTATTTACTTTATCAAGTAATTCACCAACATCGTCTACTGATCTTTTACTTCTTTCATCAAGTTTTTCATAGACTTCTGTTGTAAAATCTTTAACATGCTGTTTATGATTCTCATAATTTTGTTTTAGTTCATTCAACATTTTAATAGGATCTTCTAATTGAATCATTACAACAACATCAAATGGATTAATTCCTTTACTAACACCGCTAATTCTTTTTCCTTTAAAATCTAAGGCATTTTTAACATTCGGATCATGTAAATCAACAATATCAATGTTTTCTGATAATTTTAGAGGTTTTAAAATTTGTTCTTTAACAACAACATCATGTTTGTCAATACCAGGTCGAACACCGACAATTCTTTTTTTATTAGCTAAACTAACATAATTCTTTTCAACTTTGATCGCTTCAGTAATTTTATCAGCTTTTTCGATATGAGACATTAAATTGGTAAACAATTTTTTTACACCATCATCAACTTCTTTTTCCAATGTTTTTATTTTATCAGCAACTTCATTTGAACTCATGAAATTTGCAAGTTTGTTATCATATTCTGCTTTAAAATCTTCAATCTCGACAGCAAACATATCTGAATCTGGAAGGTTTTGTAATACATTTTCTAACTTGTTATCAAACTCATTTCTCAAACTATCAAAATTCAAACTATTATCTACATTTTGAATAATTTGTGTTCCAAATACGTCAAAAATATTTTGTGAATCCATATTTATTAAGTAATAATTTGTTAACAACTTCTTTAAAATCTTTACCAGTACTCAGTTCATTCAAAACAAAAACACATAAATGACCACAAATTGGGGGATCTTTATAGTCTTGAATCTGAGAATCATTGTAGTAGACGCTTGATTTTTTCAAATATTTAATCAATTCTATAGGTGGTTTGTCCTCAATTCTTCCATACGAATCAAAATAACATGCATTCTTATCATTTTTATAATAACAAATCCAATGCGTTCCACTTCCCATAATCGAGTCTAAATTCACAATTCCACATTCAAATTTCTTAACTTTTTCAGGTAATGTATCTCTCATGAAGATTCCTCTAAAATGTTTAATATTTTTGCAGATTTCTTCCAATTCCCCGAATGTTAAAGGTTTAAATTTTTTTTTCAATGTTTGATTTCACGTAATTCAAAGTTTTTTCATCTAATCCAGATCCTGTAACATCTTCCAACTCTTTATCTAACCAATTTAAAATGTTTCGAACAATAGGAATCACATCCTTTTTAACGATTGGAGCAGCTTTACGAACATAAGGAACAACATTTTTAACAACTGGAATATTTTCTCCAAAATCTAATAAATCTTACAAAAGTCCACCATTTTTGAGTTCTTTCAACTGATTATAAGAAAATTCTATTCTGGTTCCTTTATTGTTTTTCTTATGTTTTTCGAGTTTATTGTATTGTCTATTTGTTAAAAATATCTTATCTTCGCCATTTTTTAGTTGATCTATTTTAAATTGAATACTAACGGGTATTTTCTTCTTAAAAGCGGATTTTATTTTTTCTTTCTGATTTTTGCTGAAGTTTACGTTCACTTCCATTTATATAGTTAAAATTTCAAGTTCTCTTCGATTCCCATTCCTAGTTTTCTCTTCAAAAACATTGCTCCAGCTGTTGGAAGCGCAACAAATCTTTCACCTAAACTAGCATCTTTTGATAAAAATCTATCCATTGCCTTATCTTGCAAAACTTTATCTGCGATATGTCTGGAATTTGTGTCTCTATGTTTTGCATAAAAAATATCGTGTTCCATAGCAGCTTGATCTAATTTATTTATACCAGTATCTCCTCTTTTTAGTCTTTTTTCGAGTTTTGTGCCAGGCCCCAGATACTGATAAGTTGGTACGTGTAATTCAAAAGGTAAATTGTTGATAAAATCATTCAAAAGTCCACTACCCTCAATCATAGATGAACTTATTGCCGGCAAAACTCGTTTTAAATATTTAATTCCATCAGGTTTTTCAATCATTTCATCAAGTTTGTTCGAAATAAAATCTTTAATCGCTTTCTTTTCGTTCAAAAAATTGTTGTTTCCAGCCTTCTCTTGAGCATAAATATAATTAATAATTCCATCGAGTTTTGTCAAATCGTCGATATATCTGTACTCAATCTTATTATCATTGTATTTTCTTACACCTGATCCTTCGATTCGTTTTTCCCAAATTGGTTTAATCAAATTGAAGGGCACAGGGGAAGAAGGAGTTAAGGACCATTTAGCAAACTTTTCAGAACAGTGAAAAAACAACATTAAATTTGTGATATAAAAAAAGTTTATATTAAATAATTTTGAATAATTTTCTATTAAGGTTAGATATTTAATATGTAAAGCCATTCTAAAGTTTTATTTTGATAACTCTAAAAATAATATTTAAAAAAAAATATTTCCTTTAAGAACTACCTAACTCTGGGCGAAAAAAGGGGTTATAGACACGCTAATAACTCCTTTTTCCCCTGAAGTGTCTTTCTTAGTAGAAAATTTTGAGATAGCACATTTCTCTCTATAATGGTTTGGATCAAAAATTAAAAAAGGAATGCATGAAAATTAAAAACAGCATTTTATTTTAATTGTTACGAGTTCTAATACATTATTTTGCTTTCTTCTTTTCCTTTGTGCAGTGAGGCAGATTTTCAAAGTATTCCCTGGCAGTCAGGTTTTTACAAAACTTAGTCAATTCCATCACATCTTGATATTTTTCATTAGATATTGATAATCTATCTGTAATCATACACAATACACTATCAGTAAAAACTAAAGAACAGAAAATATAGGCCTAGGTCTATTTTATAAAAGTAAATTTATGCAGCTTTGTAAATTTACAACATGTAAGTGATTTAATTTTGAAAAGTGCCTTTTCTCAAGGTTTATATTTAAACAATCATTTTAGTGCTAGCCCATAAAACTTATAAATTACCTTTCAAAGAAACGTCTGGAAGAGTAGTCTTGTCAACAACAAATCTCTTTCTTTTAGGTAAGGTTATGGCAACACTGTCCCAGTGGCCACTATAATTATTCCTGAAGTATATCAGACGTTCAGATGAGCAAGTCACTTTTATTTTCTCTCATAGGTCTTATCAACACTGGGATTTTCTTTTTGTAAGTAAGTTCTAGAAATTCTTTTCCATTCCATCCAAAAAAGTGTAGTCAATTTCTTCACCACAAACGGTGATGGGTTTTTGGCGAGCCTCGCGAACGTAATTTGCCCATTCTGATGGGGTGTCAGCCCAAAAGTTAGATTTTAATTCGACCCATGTTCCGGTCGCATTCAGTATATGAATGTCCCCTTATCGGGTAAGTAAATTGAACATTTTAAATCTGTTCTTAACATGTACCAAATAATGAAGGAAACGGTACACAGTCAAATTTTTATTTTGTCCCCCACAGGAGTCTCCGAATATGTGGAGGTTTTTTTCTACATCTTCAGGCAAGTGTTTTTCGACAAAATGAAACAACATTTGGCATATGTTGTCGCTTCCTTTACTCCCTTCGCACTCAGAATACATATAGAAAATACTTTTACCACTACCTAGGATGTGTACATTAAATGAATATACTGACAATTGCCTTTTGTAATAGGCGTCGTTTTGTTGTCACATTAGGCACAGACAAATTTCGACCATAGTCTATAACAAATTCCCTCAAATGAAGGTGTTTTCTGTGATGCCAAACGTGCCCTTTCTTTTGATATCATAGAACTTTTCAGCTTTTAATTTATGAAGTTTTAGCTGAGTCTCAAGGGTTTTTATTTCATTAGTCCACTGTTAATTTGTCATCTTCATATTTAGCTTCTTTTAATTTTACCTGTAGACTACTCAGTTTTTACGTTAGTTGCATCGCAAAAAACTACACGTATCCGTTCGCGGATAGCCAAAACGATATGTTGAAGTTTTGTTGCATAATGGATCTATAGGTCTCATATGAAGCATTATTTTCGTCAGGGTATTTAGTCTGATACATTTTGTGCATGATTGAAATGTTTAAATCGTCAGGAAGGTACTTCTTAGACGTATCATGCAAACAGTAATGGGCACCTCTGCCATTGAAAGAAGTTATATGTTGCTTAATTCAAATTTAAAGACTCATTATTAATTTTGTGTGGTCTGTTGGAGTGCTTACCACGTTGATCTTTAGGTGAGCACCCAGTCATCTTTTAAACTGTTAATTAAGTACTCAACTTTCTTTTGGGTAATCCCATGGATTGAGATAAATGCCTTACGGCAAACTTCCCATTCAAAAACGACTCTCCGTTTTGGGCTGATCTTACTTTATATTTGCAAGATACATCTCTTACCTTTGAAGAGTCAGAGGGTATTTTAGGCCGCCGTTTTTGAACCGGTACAATAGAAATCAGACCACACAGATAAGAATTTTGTTCGTTAGTGGTCTCCAATAGGTTGAATTGTTGTAAAATCTTATCTCTTATTTCCAATGCTAGGCCTACTTTCTCAAAACACTTATATCTACACTTACAAGATGCACCAGCCTCATGTCCCTGCACCCTCATTTTCTTGGTTACATCACACATTCTTTCCATGTACTTTACGTTTTCTAGTTTTTTTATCACTCTCAGGACACTCCACATTTTCACTTTCACTCATTGTTTGATTGTATCAAATTAAAACAATCTACAAAGTAAAATCCCAATTTTAGTATCACAACTAACCTCATTCACCACACAAAAACAATCTGACTGAAATGAAAACAATAGCTACTAGGATCAAAATAGAGTACTATTTACATCAGCTGAGTCCATTACCTGATTCCAGTTAATTTGGAAACAGATAGCTCTAGTAGTAACTATTATAATTGTAAAAAACAGATAATATAATTAATTGGCTTGAAACTTCACTTCTTTCAGTGTGATGATTGTAAAGGAAACACACTTTCAGTCATGCATTTGACTCCTTCTTTCCCAGTAGCGCTGCACGTAACTCCTTATTCCCCTGTAGCCAATATTTTTTCAACTATTTAATTTATTAGTGATATATAACCCGTTTTCCCGCAAATGATATAACCACGTGAATCCATTTCTTGCCTGCTAAGCAACGGTGAAATAAAAAAAAATGTGAAAAAAATTGAGTTAACTCCTTTTTTCCCCTGTGCCCTTCAATTGAGATATTTTTTACCTTTACTTGACTTTGGTTTCTTAGTTGATGGATCATTATTTTTGTAAATTGAGTCAGATTCCCATAAAATTTCTGTATACTTTTTCAAATCTTCTTCAGAATATAAATTATCTTTTGGAACATCAGTGCCTGTTAATAATCTCCATAAACCTTGAGTTCCTTTATATGTTTTATCTTTAATAATGATATCATTATGTTCAAAATTCACGGGCAAATTTCCAATCATAAAACTTTTCTTTTTTTTATCCCAATACAAACCAAATTTATCATCTTTTACTCTAGGAAGGAATTTTTTACCAATTTTACCAATTATTATATCCGTCGTTCCAGGACTTATTGGTTCAACTATGGTAGAGTCTTCAATGATTCGAGGTCTAAATGGTGTTGAAGATGGTAATTTTGGCAATTCAAACTCTTCTACTTCAGATTCTGGAATCGAAATATCAGCAAATTGTCGTACAACTGGAACCAAATTCATTAAATTTTGATTATCGCTTAAAACATTTTCAATTTTGCCCTCAACATTTTTTATTGCAGAAGTTACAGGTTGATTAATTTTTTGAATAAGTTCTTGTTCTTCTTCATCCATTCGAATCTGTTCTTTAAATTCTTTGATTAATTTCTTTTCGATTTGATCAAGTTTTTTCGCTTCTTCAGAAGTTACGTTCGCCATTTATTTAGGAAAATTTTGAAACGTGGAACGTAAAAACGTGAACGTGGAACGTAAAACGTGAACGTGGAACGTGAAACACGAACGTGAAACACGAACGTGAAACACGAACGTGAAACGTAAACACGAACGTAAAACATGAACGTGAAACGTAAACACGAACGTGAAACATGAACGTGAAACATGAACGTGAAACATGAACGTGAACGTGGAACGTGAACAGATTTACCGTTTTTCTGTTATTTTCATAATGTAAATAAAAATTAAAGATAATATAAAAATAATTGTAACAAATATTTTATCAAGTAGATTTGTCAGACCACTGAGCAGCATTTATATTAGAAAATTTATTCAGATATTTACCATTTTTAGGCTTCAAAGTTAGATTAATAGTTAAAAATCCGCAGTCTTCCTTCCAAAATTTTATCACATAACTCAATAAAGTGGTTAAAACTCATATCAGATCCCACATAATTGTTATAAATCTTTCTCGAATAGTGATCATCTTGCTTAAAAATACACAACATATTCAGGTTATTTCTTATAACTTGTTTATCAACCTTTGAAAAGCATTGAGAAAGATAGATACAAGAGATATTTTTGTGACGGGACATTACGAAATATTCCTTAATAACGTCTTGATTTTCTAAAATACAATCATCAAAAACGATTAACGAATTGGGTTTACATTCGCTTAACGGAACTATGTCCTCAGAAGCATTATAAAAATGTGATATTTTTTTGTTTAAGTTTTTCTCAATATTTTCAAATCTTTCTTGTAATTTTTTATAGGCGTCTTGTTCTAAAGATTTACTAAAAACATACAAATTGGAATAAGGAATCAACCTATTGTAGATAAAATTCAATAGTAAAGTTGTTTTTCCACATCCACTTGAACCAACAATTAACAATCTGATTGGTTGATCTTTCTTATTTTCTTCAAACGTTTGAAGTTTTATCTGATCTTTTTGCTTTAAAAATTTCTCCATTTAAATAGAAGATTTTCATCTTGAAGCAACGCTTGCGAAAATGAAGCTGTTCAAGTTGACTTCAGAAAGCTCTAAATTAGTTTTAAACTTGGAACATCCTATACACTTAGAGGAAGAATCAAATTATTTTATCGGTTTAAGCGGTTTTTATTCTGACAATTTTGTAATAAATATTAGTGAAAGTTCTCCTTATTGTATAGGATTTAGTGAGAAGAACATAACAAAATATTATGGTTTAAACAAAGGATATTATACTTTCGATCAAATAAAAAATTCCCTTAAAAATTATCTGAAAACATTCAAACAATCAGATAAATCTTTAAACTTTGACGAAAACAAGTTTGAAATGCAAAAAAATTATCTCTCTAATAAAATTCAAATAAAATCACCAGTAAGAATAATGTTTTCAGCAATTATAGTACATTTATTAGGGTTTGTTCAAGAAACTATTGAGCCAAATCAGGTATATTTAGGAAATAAAACGCCAAAATTTAGACCGTTCGATGTAATTGAAGTACATTGTAATCTCGTTGAACCTAGTTTTGAAAATCATACCGAACATCTTCACAAAGAATCGGAAATTTTGTACACTTTTTTCCCAAATGTTGCTTATGGATCAAAAATCAGTGAAAAACCAAATGAAATCGATTATATTCCAATTAGAAAAAATATTAAAAGAATTCAAAAAATCGTTCTGACTATTCAAGACTCTGAAGGAAATCTATTAAATAATGAGAGTAAAACAACAATATATTTAAGATTGCAAGTAACTAGTTAAATTTCTTTCTATCTAAATGGAGTCAGTTGTAGACCTACTCAACAATCAACTTACATTCAATAATAAAGACATTTGCACGATTGTTGACGAAAATAATGAATTTTGGTTTAAGGCTAAAGATGTTGCAGAAATTTTACAATATGAAAATACTAGACAAGCTATCATAAATAATATTGATAATGACGAGAAAATAGCCTTTAAATATATAAATTACAAGAGTCTATGCCATAGACCCTTTCAAAATCTTCATCCTGACACTATTTTCATTAATGAATCTGGATTTTATTCTTTAATACTAAGATCTAATAAATTAGAAGCAAAAACCTTTCAAAAGTGGGTTACAAAAGAGGTTTTACCCTCCATTAGAAAATTTGGTGAGTACAAACTTGAAAACAAGATTAAATATTTAGAGGACGAAGTTAAACACTTGCAAATTAAAGATGAAATGAAATCATTGAAAATAGAGAATCAAGAATTGCGAATGGAATTAATGAAGAGAGATATGGTATGTAAAGATTTTGATAAGAAAAAACACCATGTTTTTGTGTTAATTAAGAAGAATCACATGTGGGAATGGCCTTATTACGTTATCAGAGCTCAGAAACGAGAAATACCAAACCGATTAAAACATCTAAAAATAAATTATCCTGAATTAGAGATTTTGTTCATTGATGACGAACCAAATTCTATCAATCTCTACAACCAAATGAAAGAATCTTTGAATATTTTATACAACGGAAATCATTTTACTACAAATATGGCAGAATCTCGACTGATTTATAGAATATCTAAATTACACGATGAAAATGTTTCTAAATTTTACTAAAAACTCTCGATTTATTATATTTTGTTTGTAAATGTTTAGCATAACTAGGTAACCATCGTAGAATTTTTTTTTCATATTCACAAGGCATTTCGTTTTTATAACTTTCGCTGAAAATTTTTTTAGCACAATCTTTGCAAAAAGCATCTTTTCTATCTTTACTATACTGCCAGTTATTAAATTCAGAAATATTTTTAATTTCTTTACAAAAGTAACACTTTTTCTCTTCTAAAGTTAATTTGTTCATTTTATCATATAATTCCTTACAATAACAGTCTTTTCTATTCTCTTCTTGACACTTTGTACATTTCTTTTGAGACTCCATTTATATAGAAAAAATTATTACACGATGAAAATGTTAAACTCTTAACTTATGATATTTGGTTTGTAAATGTTTTTGATAATTATTTAACCATTTTATAGTTCTTCCACATTCACATTGAGTATCTTCATAATATAATCTATGAAGATTCTTCTTTACACAATCTTTACAATATGAGTCTTTCTTATCTCTACTATAGTGATCACTATTAAACTCTGAAATTTTTTTAGTTTCTTTACATTTAAGACATTCTTTATCTTCCAAAGTTAATTTTTCTATTTTATCATATAATTCTTTATGATATTCCCTTTCACAATCTTTGCAATTATAATGCATTCCATCTTTCCTATTTTTATCTTTATAAAATTCATTTAAATCTTTAAATTCTTTGCACTTTGTACATTTCTTTTGATGCGCCATTTATATATAGAAAATTTATATTACAGTTTTGACTTCTTCAATTCATATTCATAAAACTTTCCGGTTATTTCTTCATTATTTAAATCTTTTATACTATAAGTTACAGGATCTGTGTTATTAATTTGATAAATCACAAAGATTTCTCTTGACCAATTGTTCTTATATTTGTTCGAAAATGTTTGTTTTTTACTAACAATTCTTACATGATCATTGACTTTAAATTTAGTTTTCGTGTGAATTTCAGGTGGAACATACTTGAAAACGGTCTCTAATAACTCCTTTTCTGCATCCTTATCTACGTCTTTCGGTTTCATTTTGATTGTGCTGTGAACTGTATCGTTATAATTGTTTACGATTTCTTGAAGAATATCGATCCATTTAAAGTTTTTATTAATCTCAAAAATTACTTTCATTCTCTCATTTTGAGTTCTGTTATATCTCTCTACAATACTTGATTTCTCTTCGTTTTCAGTATGATAAATCTTAATGTTGTATTTTCTCAAAACTTCGTTAAATTCTTTATTTTTAAACTCTAAACCCTTATCTGTATGAAGTAGATTTGGCGGTTTGTGATTGATCTTTATCGCGTCTTTTACTATATCTTCGAAGGCTTTTGAAACATCTTTACCGTTTTTTCTTTTGATAGCTCTTGACCAAGCATATTTTGAGAAAGTATCAATAACATTTAACATATACTTGAATCCATCATTTTGATCCGAATAGTTAGACATTATAACTAAATCTGCTGCCCATAAATCGTCAATTCCTAATGTTATAATTTTTCTCTTTTTAAACTTTTTTCGTACTGGTGCATGAATTTCTCGAGCTTCAATCTCTATCTCATCTTTAGTCTTCAATTCTTGCTTTACAGGTTTTGGATTTGGATTCTTTATAAACTTACTCTTGTTTGTCTTACATTTTGAACATTTTGCAGCGATTCTATACAATCCATTTTGAGTTTGAACGATTTTTGAATCTATATTTTTCGTTTTCTTTTTACACTTGTGACAGTGAATTAAATCATCTTCCATTTACATATCAAAGTTTCCAAGTTTATTTAATTCGTCTAATATATCAGATTTTGCTTCATTTTTATAGCCATACGGTACTGTATCGATCTTATTTTCTAGGACAATTCTCTTATCATCTTTAGCGTTCAGTGCCAGCTTGTTTATGGTAACAGTGTACAACTCATGTTTATAACTTTTGATGACTGTCATCTCCCTAAATTCTTCTTTATCTTCGAACAAACATCTCTTCAAGTTTTCGATATTTATTGTTTTATTTACAACGCTTCTCTTAATTCCTTTACACCTAACTGGGTTTTTATCTAGATATTTGTACGAGTACATCTTAGACCTTAAACCACAAAATTCTTCTAAAACTTCGCTATTTAACTCATCTTTGAATTTCCCTATTACCTTCTTATTTTTAGTAGTGAAACATTCATGATCTTTTGGATAATCACTTGTATCAAAGTCATCTATATTTTCTTTAATAATTTTAAAAGGATCTCGTTTCAATTCTAGAAAATAACTGTCTGTATCCATGTAACACAGATTCAAATCTGGATCAAACTTCTTTAATTTGTTGTAATAAAACTCGTACATTAGCAATTTTGAGAGGTCGAGAACTGAAAATCCTATGTAAATCGGTTTGTTAAATTTAACCTTTTGTTTGTACATGTGACTCGCTATACAGTTGTCGTCAAAGATGTTAAAGCATTTGAAATTTGTTTTCTTAGCTTGTTTCATTGAAAATTCTTCATTTCCAAGCTTAATATCACATCTGTTTCTCACATTTTCCATAGATTTTCCAAAAACTGAGTTGTTCATCAGCTTATAAAAGTCCTTTTCAAAGTCGCTTGTAGCTTTGGTTCTCATGTTTGTGTTAAAATCAATGTATTCTTTCATAAAAGGCTTCTGATCGAATGCAATAACTCTATTCACATGTTTCAAAATCATACCTTGTTCCAAATAGAACTTCAAATTTCTCGAATGAACAACGTATTCAGTTTTATCCAGTAGAGTTGTGCAAAGTTTGTTTTTAAAATGTTCTGGAGCAAGAGGTAAATCCTTGTGATGTTCGTGTAAATTTGTTGGATATCCAAGATCGACTTCGAGAATATAGCCATAATCTTCGTCGCCAGTGAGTTCTAAAATTGTTTCTTGCCACTCTTCTTTTGTATACGTTTTAGGATCCATCCACTTGATATCACTAAATGGCAGTTTTTGCATAAGACCATACCCATAAAGGTTGTTTGCATCGAGATAGAGTAAATAGTTTTCGGGCTTTGTCTTATCAAAATCTTTTAAATATTTGTTATTTGCTTTCACATATCGTTTAATACACTGAGAAATGCCTCCGCGAATACCTTTTTCGATCATCAAATACATATTATAATCACTAATTAATTGTAATTCTATCTTCGTTAATTTTAACATAGCATCCCATGCAAGACTGGGAGCTGTTAGATAATGTGCTGGATCAAGCTTATAGCAATTCAAACAAATATTCCTAAAATTTTCAAAGATATCAGCGAGCAATAGAACATCTTGAATGTTATAGAGATCAGAGTAATTTCCTAGATTTTTCTCTTTTAATTTGTTCCAAACATTTAAGTAGTGTTGAAAATCTTTCTCAGATATGCTCTCATCTGTCAAAAGTGAATAGAAATCTTGAATTCTCAATTCTTCTGTGTAATCAAGTTTTTCAATACTGTCGATAAATTCATAGGGAAATATTCCTTTTCCAGATAGAATTTTAAAAATCTCGTCGTCGTCATTTGGCTGTCTTTCTATTATCTCATTCAGTCCATCTTGTATAAAATGATTTGTATGTTTGAAGTCTTCTCTCTTTAGATTTTTAGCTAACTTTTCTATAGACGAGGCCATGAATCTGAACGTGTCTACAAACGAAAACTTGATGAATTTTCTTGGCTTATCACCTTCGAATTCATAGCCATATCCAGAATTTACAGAATAATTTATATATTTTTCATCGGTGTTTGCAATCAAATCAACATTTCCATATTGTTTAGCCAATTCTTTTATGTACAAATGAGTATCGTAATTTGACATATTGTGGCAGAAAACGGGAATATTCTGAGGAAATTTCAAATTTAGATTGCAACATGCATGAGCTGCGCCTCGAAACTTGCCGGTTAAATGACAATGATCTCTCACTTTATTATAACTCTTATCTTTCCAACTATCAGGAGTAAAACCATACTGAATTGACCCAACATCATAAGCAGACCATTCACAGATATGACAAACGTTTGAATTTTGATACGAAATTTCTTCTTCTTCTGTCAATTTCATAGGTTTCATGTTCTTAGAATTATATTTTTTCGCTATGTATTTCGATAATTTATTGAGTTCTTCAAACAATTTTGTTGGGACGTTTTTCAAATCTTCTTCATTTTTGGCACGATAACATATCGGTTTGTACATGCGATTGGTCACATTCGACACTAAATATAGAGTAAAACCATAAGGAATGTGCCTCTGAATCTTGGTTGTAGTCGATCTTTGTGGATTGTTCTTGCATGTCGGAATTTTTTCTAATATGCTCTCAAAGTCCATATAAATTACGTACGCATGGTTAAATTTCTTTTGATAATTAGTAAATTTAGTTGTTTGACCTGGAAATGGCATAATTGGCTTACAAACTTCATGATTTTTACAAATTTCTAAGTGATCTGTTAAATCTACAGATTTGTAAAAATGGCTTAAACATCTTCTACACAAAAATTTTCTTTCTTTATGTTTAGACAACTGCGAAGAAACAAGCTTATTTAAATCGGTTATCAAAACATAATGAGATTTATCATCTTGTTTAACATACAATAAATCAATGTTTGTTTCAGCGTCATATTTTTCAGAAATTTGTAACGGAACAATGTTAATATTTTCATCAAAACTGTAGACATTGATAGACATTGTTGGATACTTATACTTGGAATTGTAGCTTCGTTTTTCAAATATTTGTATATCTTTCAGAGACATTGGATACTCAAAACCTGAAAATATTTCGTCATTCACAAATTTTTCGTATTGCTTTACACGTTCACAGTCTCTTTCTGGTTTTTCAATAGCACATCTTATTGAGTAAATAAAGCAAAAATCATCTCTATTTTTTATATTTATACAAGCTTTTTTATATTTGATATTCTTTGGTAAATCGATGTATGATCCTGCATTCATCATTTCGTGTTTGTTAAGGCTCAAAACTAGTTGTTTACAACTTTTAAATGTCCATCCGGAACCTTTATTTGGATTATTCGTTTGTTCTCGATGTGTTAATTTATTAAATTGCTTAGTAATAAAGTCGTTTACGTCAAAGATTTCATCTGCTTTTATAGTAAAGTACATTGGGCAAGTTTGTGGTTCACCGTTTACTAAAGTTCGTTCGTATTCGCATTCCAAAGAGAGATATCCTTTACTATTTTTCACAGTGTCTTGAAATTTTTCTATTAAACTTTTAATTTCTGGCCTCATAATTGATAGATATTTGTAAATTGACATGGAATTATCGCTCAAGTTTGTTAAAATGTATTGCTTGAAAAGACCGTGTATTGAGGATAAAACTTCTACATCAATGATATTTTCGGATTTTACTTTAAGAGTTTTATCAATTTCTTCGATCATTTCAGACTTGGTTTTATCGTTAGTACCGATAGCCAACTTTTCAGCTATTGAATGAAGTTTTTCATCATTAAATAGGTCGAGATTTTTCTTTTCAACTTTGAAATTTCTCTTTAATTCACGTAATTTCTCAATATTAAACATGTTTTCGTGATCGGCAATTTTATTTTCTCTAGCCCATTGTCTTAAATAATTTAGTTCATTATCGTAAATTTGCTTGTTTTTTTCGTGACTTTTAGAATTATAATGGCGATCATAGTTTTTTCTTAAAATTTCTTTTTTGCAGAACGGACATGATATTTTTTCGCGCTCCATTTAGATAGAAAAATTTATTTAACTAAATGGTGCTTGTAAACCAACGATTGCGCCTCTCACGGCGTGATATCACTACGGATATGACGCAGGCGAAGCGATTATCGTGATGGTCGGTCTGTAGTAGCACACCTCGACTGTCATTGAAGATTTTTCCTTTATTCGTAGCAGATTTGACAACATTTTACAAAGCACAGCTTAAGAAAGTAGAAGCAAACAGCTGTAGATTTGGTTAATTTTTCATTCCACAGAGTAGATAGTAATGTACCGATCGCTTTTGGAGACGAACGACTGTAGATTCGGTTAATTTTTCATTGAGATTTGCTGTGTTATTTCTCAGCTTCCTTTATGGTACATTGAACAGTATTTTACATTGCTTTTCGGTCGGCTCCGAAAGTGCGCCAGGAACCCCATATTATTATCTACTCCCCACTATCACCGTCACCAACCGCAAGCGTACGTAATGTATATTGTCCTCAGAGTATATTGAGACTCTTAAGGCTATGCCCCGGACAGCTTCAGGGGTTCTGGAAGCGCGAGTGAATGAGACCTCTAAGGCCGGCGTAAAACCTGTAAGCCCTGGGGTCACGAATGAAGGTCACTGGCGCGGCCTAACAGCCCGTAAACCTGAATGTTGTGTGTGAATGAGACCTCTAAGGCCGGCGTAAAACCTGTAAGCCCTGGGGTCACGAATGAAGGTCTCTAAGGCCGGCGTAAAACCTGTAAGTCCTGGGACCTGAATGTTGTGCGTACGACAGAACCCCTGGAGGTATCCCACTGGCGCGGCCTGACCTAGAGAGAGACTATCTTAAGGACTTACCTACAGCCTCCAAGTATTTTAAGAACATTGCGTTGTCCTCCTCTTCGTCGGAGTACCACCCGACGTCGTAATCCTCTATAGGTCCCTCGAAAGGGACACGAGACCCTGATGCTGAAAAAAAATCCAATACTCTGAGTATCTATCTATCTGATTGAAAATCATTAGTAAACTTTTGAAACAAGTGTTACTTACTTACCTTTAAGGGGGTTCGGTATGCCCTATCCTTCCCATGTTAATTTGGTCAATTGTATGTACCCTTTTCTCAGAAACCTTTAAAGCTATCATCATCAAACTTTAGGACACTACTATTTAGACCTTTGTTAACATTTAGAGTGGAACAGAAGTTAAAAAAAGAAGTTTTTATTTAATTTGTTGTAAATAAAAAATGTATAAATTTTTTGTAAAATAATTTATAATTATAATTTTTTTAATAAAAATTTAAAATAGATTTTTATAATGTCTTCCGCTCTAAATGTTAACAAAGGTCTAAATAGTAGTGTCCTAAAGTTTGATGATGATAGCTTTAAAGGTTTCTGAGAAAAAGGTACATAAAATTAACATGGGAAGGATAGGGCATACCGAACCCCCTTAACGGTTGGTGATGGAGGCGGTGGCGGAGGAGGCGGTGGAGGCGGTGGCGGTGGAGGCGGTGGCGGAGGAGGCGGTGGTGGTGGAGGAGGCGGTGGCGGAGGAGGCGGTAGCTCCTTGGCGAGGTACTGCCACAATACCACCAGCACCGTTGCCAACATTGTAACTGACTGCGTTACAGAACGCGAGAGCTTTATGGAAGGGAGAGGTCACATGACCTCAAGTCAATGTCGCCTGGGGAGGTGCGAGTGTTTCATTCTAACTCAAACCATGGCCGAGTCTAGACCATTCCAACCACGCTCCCTGTTTGACCTCGCTAAAAAACCGTGGTCAAACAGTTCCGTAACGACTTCCGTGCCCTTATGAATTTAGAGGTACCACGGACGGTCATGGACGCTCTCATAGAGGAGCACGGTAAATACGACTGCCTCAGTGCGGAGTGTGTACTGTACACACCACTTGGAGGTTCACACTCTTACTGCGATCTAACGTGTGTCATCACGGCTCTGGCTATAGAACCTTACTTCCAGATGTATTTTGAAAGTCTACGCCCCAACGCCTCCATTATCCATTTGAGAAGATACCGTATGACCCCCAACAGTTACACTCTCCGTACGGAAAGAAACCTTACGCTAGAGCCGGAAGTTTTGATCCATGCGGAAAATGTATATTACTTTTCGCTATCTAGCGATGATATTGAACATCTAGACAGGACATTACGCTGTAGGACGTGCAGAAGGTCTCTGCTCAAAAATGCGTGGAGAGGTAGATGCAACTGCCTCCGCTAAACCGTCTAAGCAACAAGGGATGGGACAGTATTTGATCACCGGGCGACAACCAGTTACTTCTGGATTGGCCCTCAAAATCAAATACTGTTTAACCTGGGCATCGAGCATGCGAGTGTTCGATGTGGGTGTTCCAAACCACACCACTTAGACGAATATAAATACTGGTATACAGCTTATTTTTTCTTCATTTACAAAATGGACGCGATAGCGAAAGAACTCCACAGACCGGCTAGGCGTAACTACCCCAGACGCAGGGTTACGCTGAAAGGAATTAATGACCTGTATCAAGCTGACCTTGTAGAGATGATACCTTACTCGAGAGTAAACAGAGGTTACAAGTATATACTGACGATGCTAAACTGTTGCGTTTGCCGTTCCTATAAAGAACAAGACCGGCGCTGAAGTCGCGCATGCACTAGAATCTATACTGTCTAAACACAAGATGAAAAACTTTCAAACGGACCACGGTAAAGAATGTTACAACAGTCACGTTAAAAAACTTTTAAACAAACACAGCATTAACCATTACTCGACCTACTCACATTTGAAAAGTTCCATTGTGGAACGTCTAAACAGAACCTTGAAAGAAAAAATGTACGAGAGATTTACAGCACGCGGTAGCTACGAGTGGTTAAGTATTTTACCAGACACAGTCAAGGAGTACAACAGTAGTGTGCACAGGACAATCGGTATGAAACCAAAAGATGTTAGACGAAAACACGTAAAACAGATTCTCGCCCGCATAAAGAAACATAATAAAGTGGTTAAAACAAAAAATCCCAAATTCCGTGTAAACGATCAGGTTAGGATTAGCAAATACAAAGGTGTATTTAAAAAAGGATATCTACCCAACTGGTTAAATGAAATATTTACAATATTTGCGATAAAACCTTCAAAACCTGTAACGTATATATTACAAGACATAAGAGGTGATATTTTACAAGGCGGTTTCTATGAGCAGGAACTGATAAGAACCGCAACAGGAAATGCCTATCTCGTTGATAAAGTACTCCGGCGGAAAGGCTCCAAGGTCTTGGTGCGGTGGCGCGGTTATGACGATACTCACAATAGCTGGGTAAACTCCAAAGATATTATTAAACCTAAAAAAAGTAAATTATAAAACATGATGCAATACCGTGGAACCGTCATTACCAAAATGAAGCTCGTAAAGCAAGCCACGACGTTTAACGTCCACAACATGGACGAGTATATAGGTAGCGGATTAAGTCGCAAAAACAAAAACTGTCCGCTTTTACCAGACCCGATAAGAGGATTAATTGTAGGCCCTTCCAACTGTGGTAAAACAAACGTGTTATTTAATCTGATCACCGATCCGAACGGATTACGATTCGAGAATGTGTACGTATTTTCAAAGTCATTGTACCAACCAAAGTATCAATTACTGGCTAAAATGATACCGAAGGAAGTAGGGTATTTCACGTACGACGATAGCTCCCTGGTCATTGAACCGGACGAGGCTAAGGAAAACTCTTTGATGATTTTTGACGATATAGCTTGCGAAAAGCACGGCAATATCCGTAGTTACTTCGCTATGGGGAGGCACAAGAACGTAGATACATTCTATCTCGGTCAAACCTACAGTCACATACCGAAACAGCTGGTCAAAGACAATGCAAATCTCATAATACTCTTCAAACAGGATGACATGAACCTACACCACGCTTACAGTGATCATGTCAATACCGATATGAGATTTGAAAAATTCAAACAGTTGTGCAGTATGGCGTGGAAGGACAAACACGGTTTAATCGTCATTAGCAAGGACGATGACATTGATAAAGGGAGGTACCGAGTAGGTATAGACAGTTTTGTTCAAGACCTATAATGGTGAGGATCTACACTTATAACGACATCAGAGGGTTCTCGGACCGGAGACTCCACAAAGTCAACTCAAATCTGTGTACATGGTACTACCCGGACAAGAAAAAAATTTGCGGTAATTACTGTAGCAGACGACCACCACACGGATTCCTTTTCAATAGAAGATGTTGGAGACACAAACGCCAAGGACAGTACAGTGCAACCATTCCTCCTGTAATTCTGTTAATGATTTCGTCCAGCGAACGGTTTTATAACCGCGATATCTGGATAGAATTTTTGAAAAGGAGCCAGGAGAAAGGTGTACCGTTTGAACTCGTTGTATACCACGAAGACATGTTAAAGTGTACTGTGCGGGAATCGCAGAACCTCTTGTCCAGATTCAGACCGTTTCCAGACCAATTCGGTAAGCTTGTACCGCTGAGAAACGCGCACGGCGGTATATACTTTGCCCAAGTCTGTATAAAGATGTTAGAGTACGCTTGTAAAGTCCCACACACCTCACGTTGCATCATTCTCACGGAGCGAACTATACCTAATAGGAAACCCGTTACAATCTACAGACAAGTACTGGCCTCGAAATGTTACAGCGACATCAGCTATAACGTGGCGTACGGGCCGATCCCAGGCGGACTACCGAGAGGCGAGAGAAACAAAGAGTTTGCGGGTGTAAATAATCTGTGCCAGAGCCTCTTTACTTCAGAATTTCTAAAGGTGGCTTTACCAACTGTCCCTATGTACTGTGAAATGTTCGGAATAAGTCTGACGGACGGAGTGTATAGTAGTAGTCACGTCTCAAACTGATCACGGTTTGTAATACTATAAGTAGTATACTTTGGCCGTTCCTGGGACAACGCACCCGAGACCGGATCTGGGACAAACCGTGTGAGACCGAATCTGGGACAGAAAGTTGTTAGAGAGCGACTAAGAGTGTGAGTATGGGTAGTCAGAACCGCGCCGCGCGAATCACCACGCATGTCATCGCATACGGTTTTGACTACGTATCTTTTGTGTTTCCAATTCTCTATGTTGTTGTTCCCTAATGGCTCTGGTGATTGGTTCGTACTTTTTCTCATTTTCACGAACATCTTCTAACTCTTTGAAATGGGTCTGAGCAAACTCACTTTGTAATTTCCGGTTTAACTCATCCAACTTTCTAGCTTTAGAAACAGTGAGCGGTCGATCATGTGTTATTGATATGTTACGATTGGCAGACGTCTCATTAGCATTTGATGATATAGTATTTTTGTTTGAGAAGTATTCATCCTGTTCAGCACGTTTGAACTTTGCAACCAAGACACTCTGAATATTTTCAAGTCGCCTTGCTTCTTTTGCGTCTAGTTTATTCGCCATGTTGTATACTTATAGTAATAGACACAGAGTTATTCTTCAAATCTTTCAAGTCACGTTTATGAACGTCAAATTACGTTTATACTTAAACGTAAAATTACGTTTATACTTAAACGTTAAAATTACGTTTATACTTAAACGTCAAATTACGTTTATGAACGTTAAATTACGTTTATACTTAAACGTCAAATTACGTTTATACTTAAACGTCAAATTACGTTTATACTTAAACGTCAAATTACGTTTATACTTAAACGTCAAATTACGTTTATGAACGTCAAATTACGTTTATGAACGTCAAATTACGTTTATGATTAAACGTCAAATTACGTTTATACTGGTACGTTTTACAACGAAGTATTATTCAACACTTAGTTTCCTTTTTAAATTGCACATATATTTCCTTTCTTGTGGTTTAGCTGTAGTATTATTAGATATGAATCCATGAGGTGTTTTCCAACAATCAAAACAGAGAGCCTCAAATTGGTTGAAAGTCATGTCAGAACCTACAAAGTCCTGGAACACTCTCTTTGTATAGTACTTGTTCATTGTAAACAGACACAACAGATTAC
Source organism: Homalodisca vitripennis (assembly GCF_021130785.1). Taxonomy (NCBI): domain Eukaryota; kingdom Metazoa; phylum Arthropoda; class Insecta; order Hemiptera; family Cicadellidae; genus Homalodisca; species Homalodisca vitripennis. The sequence continues at coordinate 1,434,009 of NC_060207.1, forward strand.
CATTGTTTCGTATGACCTGCATATCAACCCGACCATAGCTCTGACTCATTTAGACACAAGAAATCCCTGTATGACGTCATCTAATGAAATAGTCTTTGATTTTAGTTTGCTCTTCTAGGAGGCCGTCATCGAATACCACAAGTGAGTTTGGTTTGCAGTCATACGAAACAATGTTAATCTGTTGTGTCTGTTTACAATGAACAAGTACTATACAAAGAGAGTGTTCCAGGACTTTGTAGGTTCTGACATGACTTTCAACCAATTTCAGGCTCTCTGTTTTGAGTGCTGGAAAACACCTCATGGATTCATATCTAATAATACTACAGCTAAACCACAAAAAAGGAAATATATGTGCAATTTAAAAAGGAAACTAAGTGTTGAATAATACTTCGTTGTAAAACGTACCAGTATTAACGTAATTTGACGTTTAAGTATAAACGTAATTTGACGTTTAAGTATAAACGTAATTTGACGTTTAAGTATAAACGTAATTTGACGTTTAAGTATAAACGTAATTTGACGTTTAAGTATAAACGTAATTTGACGTTCATAAAACGTAATTTGACGTTTAAGTATAAACGTAATTTGACGTTTAAGTATAAACGTAATTTAACGTTCATAAACGTAATTTGACGTTTAAGTATAAACGTAATTTGACGTTTAAGTATAAACGTAATTTGACGTTTAAGTATAAACGTAATTTGACGTTTAAGTATAAACGTAATTTGACGTTTAAGTATAAACGTAATTTGACGTTTAAGTATAAACGTAATTTGACGTTCATAAACGTGACTTGAAAGATTTGAAGAATAACTCTGTGTCTATTACTATAAGTATACAACATGGCGAATAAACTAGACGCAAAAGAAGCAAGGCGACTTGAAAAGATTCAGAGTGTCTTGGCTGCAAAGTTCAAACGTGCTGAACAGGATGAATACTTCTCAAACAAAAATACTATATCATCAAATGCTAATGAGACGTCTGCCAATCGTAACATATCAATAACACATGATCGACCGCTCACTGTTTCTAAAGCTAGAAAGTTGGATGAGTTAAACCGGAAATTACAAAGTGAGTTTGCTCAGACCCATTTCAAAGAGTTAGAAGATGTTCGTGAAAATGAGAAAAAGTACGAACCAATCACCAGAGCCATTAGGGAACAACAACATAGAGAATTGGAAACACAAAAGATACGTAGTCAAAACCGTATGCGATGGCATGCGTGGTGATTCGCGCGGCGCGGTTCTGACTACCCATACTCACACTCTTAGTCAAATCAAATCAAATCAAATCATTTCTTTATTGCTTTTAGACAATATATAACATTGTATAGCAGTCGTCATATATTCAAACAGCAAATACTCTACACACTCACACACAGTCAGACTTACATTTCACTCATTCACACTAATTCACACTATCTTTGGATCCAGATTTTAAATTTTGGTAATTTAAGATATTTTAGATATCCCAGCGACTCATCATAAACTCCTCTAGCGAATAAAATGCTTTTGACACCAACAGGCATTTGAGACGAGTTTTGAATTGGATTTGATTAGTTGCATTTTTTACACTTTCAGGGAGCTTGTTGATTAAGCCGACGCCAACCTGATGCGGTAAATGCTGAGATACCGCCAGTCTATGACTATGGACTCTAAAGTTGTCCCTGGCTCTAGTTTCATACTGATGAAAGTCCCTGCCCCGGACTAGAGTGCACTTCGATTGACAGTACAGGATCACATGAAACATATAGAGACAGGGCAATGTCAGCAAACCCAGCTCCCTAAAAGAGTCCCTACACGACTCTCTGTAATTCAACTTTGCAATAATTCTAATTGCCTTTTTTTGAAGCCTGAAAACGCGTTCCATCTTGTGTTTAGCACAGCCCCCCCACAGTCTCAAGTCATACGCAAAGTGCGGATATATGAGACCGAAATATGCCGTCATTAAGACTTCAGGGGAACAGTATTTAGCTAGGCTTCGCAAGGCAAATATGCCAGAAGTAATTCTAGCACATATATTGTTAACGTGGTCGTCCCAGGTCAGACCTTGATCAATGTACATCCCCAGGAATTTCGTGGATCCAGTTTCCTCTAAAAGGACATCGTCCACAAATACAGCAGGTTGCCTTGCAAATTCTCTTGGTCTTAGGCAGAAATTGATGACATTTGATTTTGATTGGTTCGTTTTCAAATTCCTGTCAGTAAAATACTGAATGCATGAAGTCAGTTCTACAAATGATGTGATTTCCAAATCTTGTGTAGTTTTTCCTTTGAAGCAAAGAGTCGTGTCGTCGGCATACTGAATCAGATCACCATGCTGGATCACTGAGTTAAGTCTACAGACGTAAACCAAAAAAAGAATAGGCCCAAGAATAGAACCCTGAGGGACACCGTGGGCTATTTTAATTTTACTAGAGATGGCATTCGAAATCTGCACGCATTGATCTCGATTCTTAAGATAAGAAGCAAGCCACGCGTTTGGCAGACCCCGAACGCCACATTTTTGTAACTGGTGCAACAGTGTTTCATGATGCACACAGTCAAATGCTTTGGATAGGTCAAGAAATATGCTGAGCACTTGTTCTCGCCTTTCCAAGCCATCAACAACATTGTTCAAAAGACTGTTTACTGCGTCAATTGTTGATCTTTTTTTCCTGAAGCCAAATTGTTCAGGATTTAGAATTTCATTGCTTTCTAGAAAGCTTTCAAGTCTTTCACAGAAAACCTTTTCAAAAATTTTGCTGAAAACTGGAAGAATTGAAATTGGACGATAATTGCTGGTTTTGCAAGGATCGTCTTTTTTAAAAATCGGTATAACTTTAGCTGTTTTCAGTAGACATGGAAATGTTGCAGATTCAAATGAAAAATTTATCAATTTTGTGAGTGGCCTCAAAATGTACCTAAAGCAACGTTTGAGTAACCAAACTGACATCCCGTTAGCGTCACACGATTTCTTTGAATTCAACCCCTGTACGACACGAGCTAACTCCTCCACACACACAGGGGCCAGAGCCATGGATGCAACCGGTTCCCTAACACCAATTTCATAGTCGCTTTCTAACAATTTTCTGTCCCAGATTCGGTCTCACACGGTTTGTCCCAGATCCGGTCTCGGGTGCGTTGTCCCAGGAACGGCCAAAGTATACTACTTATAGTATTACAAACCGTGATCAGTTTGAGACGTGGAGGAGATTTACAGGAGCCAATCCTTGTGAGTTCTGGCTACTCAACTCATACCTGATCCATATACACGGTAGGGTGAGGAACCCTATCGCTCGGTTAAAAGAGTATATGGATAAGACGGTAGAGAATGACAAGTACACGGTGGCCGAGATCCCGCAGTGGAGAGACGGATGGAAGAGAACGTTTGTATTTAGATCACGAGCGCAAGTGCAAATACCGAGATCAATCTACTTCAGGAAACTGGGTACGGTAGCGTCACTTGGTGAAATTATACACTACCTTAGAAAACACAAGAAACGCGCAATGTTTTTCAGACAAGTCGAACTACCGTAGTTAAAAGTGTCAACCCAACACAGACACGGTCAGTGTGCAATATGGAGCCAAACAAGAAGAAGAAGGTAAGATTTGACGACAGAGTGAAGGTTCATTTCGTTCCAAGATACGATGAGTGCAGAGGTATTGATGTATCACATGTTTTTGAGCAAATGAGGAAAGCGTATATAAATGTTAAACGGACAGATGGTGTCATCATTGATAAAAATGGAGCGGAACGAGAAACAGCTTACAGCTGAGATATCAAAGTTGAGAACGGCCATCAGGCGAAAGTATAAGGAGTTTAAACAAGGGACTCTGTCTACCGAGATACGTCTGGAAAACCAGTACAAACCACTCCTGTCTGAACTGCGAAAGAAAACCAAGAATTCCGAAAATATAAAAATCGAACCTGAGGAAGAGCAGGAGATAAAAGAGGAACTCTTCTCTCCCACTGGAACATCATCTCCGAGAGTACCCGCTTACTTACAGGACGACGAAGTGTTGGAGACTAGTGATCCACCTTTACCCGAAGCTAGCGATATCCTTTCCACCGCTAAAGGACAACTAGAGGCTTCACAATGGGTGGAAAACACATTACAAAATGCACTTACAGTCAAGTACATGAAGTCACTGATGAAGGACATTCCTAGTCAAAGAAAGATTGATTCCATATACGGACCACGCTATGATAACGGTACACTGATGATTGGAAACAAAGTGTTAAATTTCGATAGTAACGGTAGTATAGTCATAGATGATGTGTACTACAAACCTACGAAAGTTCTGTACGAATTGGTCTTTAAACGCGCACCGTTACATTACTATGAAACTGATTTGGTCACTTACAAGGATATATTGAACAGGACACACGCTCACAAAAGAGGTTACAATTATAAAAGTACCATAAACCGTAACAAATCAACAAAATACGAACTTGTCATTTCAAAACTATTTCCCAAAGCTTACTCGGGCAAAGGCTTCAAGGACATGTCAAACCCTGATCCCGTGTACTACGATGATCCGAACGATTTGTGTGAGAGATTAAAGGTTTTAATAGGTTCAGCTGAGGCGGGTAATAGGGGTCATAAAAACGAAATTATAAACATCGTGGAAGAGTTGAGGGAGTTGAAACTCATCCGTGGTAGAGGAAATTCCAGGTATAGAGCATTGGTATAAAAAGTAAAGGATGTTCTCTTAGATTACAGTTTCAAAATGAGCGTGGACAAGTTTGGTCGCACCGGTGGCGAGACCGGTAAAAGAGGCCCTCCTGGGATCGGGTTTCGCATAACGGTAGACGGTAATTACGATATCAAGGGCAAGCGGTTATGTAACGTGGCCGATGCCCAGCAGAGTCTAGACGCTATAAACCTGCAGACCTTGGACAAGAAATTAAATGGCACTAAAACAGATATCACCCGGTCTATGCTCAAGACACTGAATGTGAATAAACTCGATGCCAGAAATAACAGAATACCTAACGTAGCTAACCCTACGAACCGTCAACTTGCGAACGCTAAATAAAAGAACATTAACGTTCGATACTGAGATAATAGACGCTAAAAAGAGAAGAATAATCAACCTGAGCGATGGTGAAGGATTAAACGACGCTGTCACTCTGTCACAACTACATACTCTTACACCTATGAAGAGTATTAGAGATTCTACCGTTACTTTCAATAATTTCAGACTCCGCATGGTTGGAGGGCCGGTCGAACCTACGGACGCTACGACTAAACGGTATGTAGATAGCCGTATACCCCAAATGGGCAAAGACGGACATTGGAGTTTTGGACATAAGCGTCTGAGCGAGATTGAAGAGCCTCTATACGAGGGTGAAGCTGTTAATCTCAAATACTTTCAAAAACACGCCATGACCAGAGCGGTGCAAGATTGGAACGCGCAAACCGGTAAAGTCACTAATCTGAGAGATCCTACCGACATGAGTGACGCGGTGACCGTGAATTACCTAGTGAGAGTACTGAGTGATGTTGCGTACGGTATGTACAAACTACTGGCTCCGCCGCTAGACGCTATACACGTAACCAATAAAGGCGAGTGGATCAGATTCAACATTGTCGACCCTTACTTTAGGGACCCGGTGAGCAGGGGGGTGAGATCGAGATATAAGTAGGTTGTTGACATTTTTACCGTCAGTTTACTTTAGAACCTGGCGAGATGCGGTTCTCGGTATTTATTCTGTGTGTAGCTCCTCTGATAGCTGCTAATAAAACTTTGTTGTACTTGGAGAAATACGGCTATCTCAACAGCAACGGAACATCGCTGACTAACAATATTAAGGACGCCGTTACGAGGTTTCAGGACACATTCGGACTACAGGTGACCGGATATGAAAACGAGGAGACGCTGAAGCTGATGGACACACCCAGATGCGGTAACTCGGACGAAGGCATAGCCCCGTTTTCCGTGAACCCATTAGTTAAATGGAACTCAACTCAGGTCACGTGGAACATGATTGGCTCAGGCATCCAGTATGCTAACATCGTTGAGAGAGCGTTTCCTTTGTACTCCAAACACTCTGCTCTCGAATTCCGTAGAAGTTACAGTAATCCCACTATAATGGTAGTGATTTCCCCTAAGAAACACGTGGCGTACTACCTTAAAAGCACTTGCAGTTACGATTTTGACGGTCCAGGCGGCGTTCTCGGCCACGCCTTTCTCCCTCGACCGTGGCTGAACCAATCGGATATACACCTTGATTTCGAAGAGGACTGGGACTTTACAATGAATATACCCGCACCGGAGAAGACTTCGTTCTTTGTAGTGATGGTCCATGAAATAGGCCATGCTCTCGGTCTTCAGCATTCGTCTGTGTTACGATCCGTAATGTTTCCGTCCTATTACCCTCCATCGGGTATCAACAACTTGTACGAATTTGATTTGGACAGAGACGATCAGCTTGCAAGTCAGGCTTTGTACGGACCGCCTGTCCCCTCCTCCTCCTCCACGTCCACAACATCATCCACTACAACATCCACTACTACTACGACAACAACATCGACTACCACTAGGCCTACCACGCCTACACCTACAGAATTGGACATTTGTAATTTACGGCACAAACTCAACACGTTCTTAGTAGTGAGAAACAGACTGTACGCGTTTTACGGTAAATACGTTTGGATACTCAGCCTGAACGAAGCCCATAGAACGCGTGAAGAGTTTACCAATCCTCTGATAATTACAGAGTGGTTGACGTTCTTACCGTCGGACTTTAATAATGTCTCAGCCGTGTACCAGAGACCGAACGGAGACGTAGTCATGATTGTGGACAGGACTTTATACGTTATAGATTACCCGTCACTTAGACTGTCCAATCAAAGACCCATTAGCAGAATCGTACATACCAGAGTTAAGAAAGTCAATGCAGCGTTAAACAGTAATATGGGTAAGACCTACGTCTTCGTCGATGACAATTTTGTCGTAGAGTTGAACGAATGCACCCTCACAGGCACCATGTTAGGGATGACCTCAAGCGTACTCCCAGGTGTTCCAGGATCTATAAAGGGTGGATTCAGGTATATAAACGCTCGTATTTACTTTATAACAGACAGTTACGTGCTGGAGTTTGACGAGTTTACCGGTACTGTCACGAAATCCGAGGCGGACATCTTCAACGTACTGCAGATTACTTGTGTGCGTGAATCGCTACTCAAACAGTTGTATAAAGTGATACGGTATATAAATGGCGAATCACAAGCGTAAATCAAACAGAGTGAAACGAGCTGTCAAGCGGGGCAGAGGTATAGTGACCAGCGTGCTGAAAAACGCACTGCCCGCTGTAGGCACCATAATAAATCGTGCTGTTGACGCTTTACCAGTTGAGTTACACCTCCCCGGGGGTTTTCGGTACTGTGGGCCCGGCACCAGATTGTCTGAGAGACTTGCACGTGGCGAGAAGGGTACTAATAAGTTGGACGAATTTTGTAGAATCCACGATATAGCGTACTCGAAATATACGGATTTGGAACACCGGCGAGAGGCCGACAAAGAATTGGCCAGAAGAGCTTGGCAAAGGGTGAAATCAGGAGACGCTAGTGTAGGAGAAAAGGCTGCAGCTTTAGCAGTGACTGCGGCCATGAAAGCTAAAACAGCGTTTGGGGGTGGGAGAAAGAAAAACACAAAGACAAAGCGAGGGAGGGGTAAGTCAAAAGGGCGAGGCCTCTACCTGAAACCTTACCCAAAGAGGGGAGGTGGTGGTGGGGTGAGGAAAAGGAAGAGGTGTTGTAAAAAAAACAACAATCTCGATACCGATAAAACCTCTAACAAACCACGAATTGATCCGTTACGCGAGGTTACTCAATATTCCGAACTTTCGAGGTGTATACATGAGGGACACACTGCCCAAGACCCCGGGTTGTACGAGTCGGCCGTAGTAAATCTGGACAGTTCACGAGGTGAAGGAACGCACTGGGTCTGTTATAAGAAACTAGGAAATAGAGTGTACTACTTTGACAGTTTTGGTAATCTGAGACCGCCGGTAGAACTCGTATCTTACTTTGGGTCCGGTGTCAGTGTACAGTATAACTATGAGCGTAAACAGTCTGATGACTCAGTAGTCTGCGGACACTTGTGTTTGAAGTTTCTAGCAAATAATGTTTTCACTTAGCGGTGTGGCCCCGCACGTATCTTGTGAGGTCTTTCCACCAATGGATTTGAGCGATGGGGAGTACGAAATTGGCCTAATTGACCTGTCCACGTACTATACAATTCCGACCATTGAAAAGGGTATAAATGACAAGTTTCACTACGGAAACGGTAAAGAGATAGTAATAGATGAAGGGTCGTACGAAATTGAAAACATTGATTGAAAAGAACATTGAAAACATTGAAAAGAATATATCAAGTCGCACATTGACGGAGGCGTGACGTTCAGTCTTAAGGCAAACAATAACACTCTAAGGTCCGAAGTATCGTGCAGTGAAGCGATACATTTCGAAATATCGGGATCCATAGCTCCTGTACTAGGTTTCACCGCGAAAATGCTCGAGCCTAATAGAGTCCACATGTCCGACCTCCCCGTCAGTATTATGACGGTAAACACGATACGTGTTGAGTGTAATATCGCCCGAGGATCCTTTCAAAACGGTGTAGAAGGACACGTGCTGCATGAGTTTTACCCTGAAGTCGATCCAGGGTACAAAAAAAACGAGAAACCGAGTACAGTCATCTATTTACCTGTGAACGTCCGTAGGGTGAACAATATAGCTGTCTCTCTCAAAGACCAGACCGGTGAATTGATAAACTTTAGAAACGAACCGTTATCGTTACGTATACACATAAGGAAACGGCAATGGGCCTAGTATTTAGAGAAGTGCCGTACACCGTTCCCCTCATTCGATCACAAAAGACCGCGGTATAAACACCTAAGAACATCAAGTTTGTTAGATCGCTGGGTTTTAAGTATGGCTCTGCTATCGATAGAATCGGCCGTCGAGTACGATGAGGCGATAACCGGTTGGGAGTTTCACTCTCACAAACCGTACGCCTCGTCAACTCTAAAGAATAACGACGAAATCAGGATTCCAATCAGTTAACAGGATATAATTACAGCACCGTTCGAAAGCAGTTTACACATCAGCGGAAAAGTGCGTGCCAAAAAGGCAGATGGGGCCGCGGCCGGTGTTTCATTAATAAACAACGCTATTGCAGTTTTATTCGACGATATAAGGTACGAGATCGGCGGTATAGAGGTTGACAGGGTGAAAAATGTAGGTATTACAAGTACAATAAAAGGACTGATTTCCATCAGGAAAGAGGAGGAGGCGGGTCTCTTGAATGCATGTTGGCTAGGTCCGGGTGAAACCGGTCAGGCCAGTGAATTTACATATTCAGTGCCTCTAAAACTGTTGCTGGGTTTTGCCGAGGATTATAAAAAGATCGTGGTCAATGTCAGACAGGAACTGATTATCTTGAGGTCGGCTACCGACATTAACGCGGTCAAAAGCACGGATGCGGCTAACCTCGACTTTGAAATAACCTCGCTCTACTGGCGTGTTCCACACATTACTATATCCGACAGTTACAAATTGAAATTATTGCGTGTTATTGAGAAAGATACTCTGATTCACCTGCCGTTTCGGTCCTGGGAAATTCACGAATACCCCTCTTTACCACAAACGACTCGTCAGAGTTGGACGATAAAAATGAGCTCTCAAATTGAGAAACCCCGCTACGTTGTTTTGGAATTTCAGACAGGAAGAAAAAATGATCTGAAAAAGGATGCGTCTTCTTTTGACCGTTGCGACCTGACAAATGTAAGACTGTATTTGAATTCGCAATATTATCCTTACGACAATGTCCACGGTGACTTGTGCATTTTTTACGAGATTTTTACAAGATTCCAAAGTTCGTACTATCAGAAACCGGGAGCGCCTACCGTTGATTTTGAAACATTCAAGTCCCACGCACCGCTCTATGTGATTGATTGTTCTAAACAGAACGATTCGATCAAGTCGGGACCAGTAGACGTGAGATTGGAATTTGAGGCGAAAAATAATTTTTCGACAAACACGACGGCGTACTGTCTCCTCTTGCATGACTCCCACATGGCGTACACCCTGCTTACCGGTAACGTAAAACGTATGATGTAATAGTGGTAGTGGTGGTGGGGATCGTTAGGTATAAATTGAGCGACTCCTACACCGACGTACATTACCTATCCAGTGTTGAACACTCTCGCAACGATGGCGCTATACATTCTCAGTTATAAGGAAGACGAAGAAGAGGGGAAATTATTGGGATACCTCGAGTGTACTAATTTTACATCCTATGCCGACTTTTATGATGTTAAGGACTTTAACAAAATTGAGGTTTGTTTTGAGGTAGACGATGAGCCCGAGGCCTACGACACGGATGAGGAGGAGGATAATCCTATTAAACAGGCTATAAATAGGTATAGAGAGGGTATAAAAGCCGGAGTGTACACTTCCTTGTGGAAGGACGGAGAAATGAAAATATGTAAATACCTCGACTGTGCTAATTTCACACCTAATAGTGCGTTTTATGATGTGACGGGTTTTGACAGAATTAGGGTTAGATTTTGCAGAGAGGATGATGTGAAGCTGAAAGGGTATAGAAAGGGTATCAAAGCGCATGTACACGCTTCCTTGTTGAAGGACGGAAAATTTAAAGCGATTAAAACCATCGACTGTGCTAATTTAACATCCCATGGCGACGCCTGGGATGTGAGGGACTGTGACAAAATTTATGTCTCTTTTTCGATAGATCCTTTCACATACGAATGGGAGGAGGAGGTGGAGGGGGAAGAACCACCTGCTAAAAAATCTCATTGGTCGAAATAAGCGCGTCTCTGATTGGTCTAAATTTGGAGGTTTAAAGTATATAAGGGGTACTGTGGAAGGTACGGTCATACAAGACCGAGACCGAGACCATGGAGGACCCATCAACGGCTATGGACCTGGAGCCTACGAGGATCCCTAGACGCAAGGAGCCTATAAACTCGTTAACGGGAATTTTTCTTAAGTCTGTTTATTTTATTGATTGTGATCTTTCAAAGTGTGTGATTGTGGGTTTTGTTAAAAACCGGGGTGACTCTCTCGGAATACTGTTTAAGGGTAAGAAGGGTTGCGTTTATTGGTCATTCGATGTGTTTAACGAGTTTTCACAACACTTCAATTCCATAACCCTGGCTCTGGAGAATAAAACCAAATTTTATAATATTAAATCAGACACGGAGGAGGATATCAAGGTCACAAATGTTTTCGGTCGTATGCACGTGTTTCTCTTTGACGGGGAGCATACTTTAACTCTTAACAAACACGAGTGGAATCAGTTCACTGCCAACATCCCACTGATGCACATCGTATTGAGAGATCTGTTCTTTATTGAGGAGCCTGTTAAAACCACAATTGAAAACAGTGACAGTGACCTCCTCCCTAGTCGCATAGCTCACAGGCTGTCTCTCGAAATTGAACTTTTCAAACGGTGGCCAAATGGAGGCGGTAGTTGAGTTTCACGCTTTTAAAGATAATGACAATCGATTTATTGTAAAAGAGTTTGTAATAATCAGTCATCTCTTTCGTGCACACATCGTATTCAAGCCTCCATACGATAAAGCGGAGTCAAACCGCACTGCGGTGATCCTCTCGGAGAGTTGTCGTCGAATGTTGCGCTACTGCTGTCACAAGTGGCAACTCTTGCCACCAAAGACGAATTTAAATTGGAAATGAATCTAATTAGCGTCAACATAGAAAGATTATCTGCACAAATTGCCACATTTGAACCACGATTGGAGCAAGTCGAGACTAAGATTGCGGCTTTAGAGGAGTCCCTTGCTAGGATCGATGAGAAAACGTCCAATGTGTCTGACATAAATCAAGAGAATATAATATTAGAAATGAACGACAGATCACGCAGGGCGAGAAATGTCATCATGTACAAGGTGCCTGAGGCGAATGGTAATAACGCGACCATCAAAAAAGAGCACGACGACTTGAAGATAAAAACTATCCTTTCAGTCGCTGGTCTGGCCTCAAATGACCTTGTTACTTTCTTCCGCTTGGGGAAAGGCTCCAAAAACATTCGGCCCATTAAGTTAGTTCTAAGAAATAAAGATATCGCTATTGAACTTCTGAAGCGATTTAATTCTAGGATGGTCGTAAGCAAGGACCCAACCCTGTCGGAGGTGTCACTGGCTAGTGACAAGACCCATGATGAACGCAATTACCTGGCTAAACTGAGAAAGGAATTAGAGACTCGCACAAGCAAAGGCGAAACGGGTTTAACCATAAAATTTTTCAATGGTACACCCAAAATAATCAAGAACCAAAAAAACTAACATTCTCCAACGGCAAATCGATGTTAAAACTCTACTACCAAAATTTGAATGGCATCAGATCCAAACTCGATGAATTTAGAACCTCTTTAGCAGCATGCTTGTATGATATCCTTATGCTCACGGAAACGAATTTGTTTTCTGATATAGGCGATGCAGAACTGGGATTAACAAATTACAACGTCTACAGACGGGACAGATCCGTCCTTACCAGTGCAAAGGGGAGTGGCGGAGGTGTGATCGTTGCTGTTAACAAGAGATTTAACTCGGGAATGGCAATGCCTGGTACGCTCCTTGGCTTGGAGACGGTCTTTGTTTCCATCAATTTGTCACATAATGTAAGACTCCTTATAAACTGTGTTTACATTCCCCCAAACAAGCCTCTCCAAGTTTACACGGATTATTGCCGGGCAGTCGAGGAGGTGGCTGGCTTCGGGCAATTTCAGGAGATAATCTTAGCCGGAGATTACAATATTCCACTCGTCGACTGGACCGTGAAAGACCCAAGCCTTTATACGGCTTCGTCACGCATACTCTCAGAAACTGCATGTCTGCTAAACTTGTACCAGTATAACTTTGTGCCTAACAATAGGGGGATGTTTTTGGACTTGGTATTTGCCTCGTCAAACATCGAGATAAAGGAAGATACACTCCCCCTTGTGCCAATTGATGTTCATCACCCAGCCTTGGACATAACCCTCTACACTGGCATTACTTTTCAATCTACTAAGAAAATATACTTGCCTGACCTTTCTAGGTGCAATCTTGACAGCGTCTTCTCAGATCTCCTATCATCAGGAGTCCTGCAAATGGATCTAAATCTTCCCGATGCAGACACTAATGAGCTTTTCGATGTTTTTTGTAAGTCACTAAAAACTATTATCCTTTCCCATACACCAAGTAGGAGAATCGGTTTCACTAAATTTCCCTGCTGGTTTTCTACCGAGTTAATCAATATTGTCATTGAGAAGAAAAGGCTGCACAAACGCTACAAACAAACGCTGAATTTACGTACCTACTACGAGTTCTCAAGAATTAGAGACCAATGTCGCCAATTATCTACAACTTGCTACAACAATTATGTACAATACGTACAGGACTGTATCCCGGCTAACCCCAGGATCTTCTGGAGCTACTTGAGAAATTCTAGAAGGAAAGACACATCCCAAGCCACTATGGTGTATGATGGAAACGCTGTCTCTGATCCACAGGAGGTGTGTGAGGCGTTTGCCACGTTCTTCTCTTCTGTCTTTTCTCACACTACAGAGCAGGTTCGTAACTACCAGTTCTCATCTCCTTTTACCTTAAACGGTCTGCTATTTGCGGAGGATGAGGTCTTTAAGGCTATGGGAGGGCTTGATGGGTCAAAAGGATGTGGTCCAGACATGATCCCTCCAAGGGTTTTGAAATATTGCAGAGTTCTGCTATGTGGACCTCTTACCGCCATGTTCAACAAATCAATAAGTACTGGTACATTCCCTGACGTGTTGAAGGTTGGCTATGTGATTCCTATCCACAAATCAGGACACCATGAGAACGTTGCCAACTATCGGCCCATCGTTATCCAACCAGCGCTGGCAAAACTATTTGAGAAACTTATATTAGCCAGGATCAATCCACTATTCAAAAACGTATTGTGCCCTGAACAGCATGGATTCACTTCGGGAAGATCGACGGTTAGTAACCTTGTGATTATCCAAGAGGAAATCGTTGGAGCTTTTGCGGATAGAAGTCAGCTTGACGTTGTCTATATCGATTTCTCCAAGGCCTTTGACAGGGTGAGCCACAAGCATCTGGTTGCCAAATTGGAGGCCTATGGAGTGATTGGCCCCTTGTTGAGATGGTTCGCCAGCTACCTGTGTGGTCGGAGGCTGATGGTCAAGTATCTCGGTTCACTTTCTCGTGAGTTTATTGCAGCATCAGGAGTGCCTCAGGGGTCACACCTGGGACCTTTGCTTTTTGTATTGTTCATCAACGACATTGGCAAGAAGATGAAGACAAAACACCTACTGTTTGCCGACGATGTCAAGATCTTCCATCACATCAGAGCCCAGAGTGATTGCGCGGATCTCCAGAGAGATCTGACGGCTGTCGAGGAATGGTGTCAGCAAAACAGCATGAAGATAAACATCGACAAATGTTCAGTCGTTACTTATTACAAAATAAAGAACCCGATTAACCATGACTATTACTTGGCGGGGAAAGTATTGGTTCGTCGTGCTGACGTCAGGGACCTTGGGGTGGTTTTTACCCACGATTTAAGATCAACACACCATGTTAATGACATTTGTCTGAGGGCTTCAAGATCGCTGGGGCTGTTGAGTCGAACCTCCAGATTTATGACTGACTTGCGGACTTTGAAGGTGTTGTATTGTGTCAACGTCAGACCCATCCTTGAGTACTGTAGCGTGGTGTGGACACCCAACCAAGTGGGCCTCGTGAAGCAGATGGAGAACGTCCAAAACAGATTCCTGCGGCTTGTTGGGTGTCGAATGGGTTTTCCCTTTAGGCTTGTCCCCCTTAACGAAATAAAAGGGCTGCTGGGTCTTCACTCCCTTCAGTGCAGGATGAACTCTCAGGATGCACTGTTCCTATACGGGGTCATAACAGGACTGGTGGATTGTCCAGCCATCCTTGGCCACATAGGATTACGCTGCTTCAGTGGAACTAGGTCTAGGGACTTATTCGAGAGAAGAAGTATGAGCAGTAATTACGAATGCCACAGCACGATGAACAGAGTCCAAATCCTAGGAAATAAAATCGCTCCGCACTTGGACTTTTTTACGGCGACCAGAGGTTCATTCAGAAAGGACCTCAATAATGTTCTATGTGATGAAAACATGCCTTTTTGACCTAACAGAAGTTAACACACACACACACACACACACACACACACACCCGTGAATCTGTGACCTGATACCTGATACCTTACTATTGTTATATTATTTTAGGATTATTTATTGGGGTTAATGTTAATATTTAAGTTGTTGTCTTATCTAATGTTTACGCTTACATGTAATTATTGTTATGTTATATTATATATGTATATTATAGTTATTGTTTATTGTATTATTTATTTATATATTGTTATATTATCATGTTATTATTGTTGTTATTCTTATTGTTTCACATTCATTTGCTGTTAAATAAATTGTATAGTAACTGATTGGTTGTGACAAAACTTATAAAATTATTGAATATATTATTGGTCTATTATGACCAGTTGATTATATGCTTGAGCATTTTGTCAGAACCGGAGTTTTCTAGTAAATCAGTGATCATTTTTGCGCATAGAGTTCAGATCAATATATATTAATATCAATGTATTTAATTTCTTATTGTAAATCGTAGCCTGGTAAGTTTTTTATATTTATTATTTGTATGTTTAAGTTATTTAGATTATGATATGGAAATTGTATAATGGATTTGCCGTTGGAAGTGAAAAAATAAAAATAAAATAAAAATAAAATAAATAAAAATTCTAAAATGGCCAGAACCGCTCGGTGGCTGGAGCGCCACTTTCACAACATCAAGTGGGAGGAGGGTGGTATAGAGTACGACGAGGGGATTATACGAGCTCTGTGTAAACCCTTTGTCACTGTATATACTAAGGGGTTAGAAAAAGTTGAATTTTTATCTAATTTTCATAATAACGTAGTTGATAGAAATATTGTAGATAGTAAGGAGACTATCGTTTCCGATACAAACTGTATTTTGCCTCAACATAATAGTGACGTCACTTATGCTTGTGCTTTAACCCTTTCCGGGCCAGGCGGCAATATATTGCCGCCATAGATCGTGTGTGAAAAGTGCCAGGCGGCAATATATTGCCGCCTTGATATTCGTAATTTTCTTTAAAAAATACGACATCAAATGATTAAAGTTTTATGTTTTTTTATTCCCTGGTATATTTGTAGATATTTAATTATGAATATAATTTTTATTTTGGAGGTCTATGCATTTTTATTTCGTAATTGTCACGTGACATTATCAGGTGACTCGATCTATTGTTGTTAATTCTTTATGCTTTAGTGCAATCGTACCATTGTATGCTGGATTCTTCTTCATTATTTTATTTTGTGGTTGTAAATATTAGTAGTGTTACCTGCTTAGCTATTGTGTGTAGTAGTTACAATGACTGACAATTTGCGATCTCACGGGAGTGAAATTGTAAGTAGCATATTTGTAAATAGAAAAAGTGTAAATAAATTTCAAATAAAATTGTGTAAATATTTCTTGGTAAATAGTGTTTTTAACTGTATTGAAACTGCTTATGGATCCTACAATCATCTGTTTACCGGTACATCCGTAATGTGAATATTTATTTTAAGTTTCTTGCAGTTAAGAGTCAGTTGCTTTATCACTTGTTGCGAAGTACAATTATGCGTATTTATACAAAATGTGTCATAAAAAATTTATTTATGAGAGAAATAACACAAAAGTTTTGTATGGTTGTTCCTTTATAAATGTACAATATAATAACATAGCTTTCTACGGTAAAATTATTTTTCCTTTTTTAGTTATTTACGAAAAAAATAAAAAAATAAAATTTTTTTATGTAATCCATTAAAACATTATTTTTTTAAAATTTTAAATTACTTAAAACTACATCTTTATATTTTTTTGTTGATAGTATATATATATACGAGTAATTTGGTGCAACTTTTAGGTCATTCTCTAATGTTTATGAAAAGTTATAAATTTTAATCTAAGATACTGCAAAATCGCCAATTTTAGCCTGGCACTTTTGACTAGTCACAAGGGGATATATATGTGAAAAAATTTTGCAACATCTCATATTTGGTCCTGGCCCTGAAAGGGTTAAAAAAAGCTCTAGAGCGGGGTGGGGTGAGTGAGTGGTAAGCTCCTAAGGCAGGCCTAAACTCTGTAAGTCCTGGGGCTTTCAACTGCTCTTACGGCAGGCCTAAACTCCGTAAGACCGGGAGCAGTTGTGTGTGTGACAGATACCTCTATGGCAGGCCTAAACTCCGTAAGTCCTGGGGTATGTACCTCGCTCTAGATGCTGTAAAATAAATAAAAATAAAAAAAAATAAAAAAGTCTTTGCGAGTGTTTTACGAGTTACATTGAAAGGCTTCTCCGAGTAAAGTTACTTGTTACACTCGCGAGGATAAAAAAAATAAAAAATAAAGTATAAAAAAACGTATCTTACCGAGAGAAAGGGTTTCGGCATTGAGTTGAGAAGTCCTGTCATTGGTGAGGTACAAAAAAAATATGTTGGGAGGTAGCAGATTTGTCATGGAATGGCTACCACCTGTGATGAGCGATGGTTGGGGCTCATCACCCGAGAGGTTAGGCCTACTGGGGATGCTCTCGGTTAACAAAAAGAACGCGCCTAAGACCTGACCTCATGGGTGGTGTGGAACGAAGGTCACCTTGTACCAGCACATGTGACAGGAAGCGGTCCGGCTGCATATAAGCAGAGGACGCGTGTGTATCCTGCACTTTCCTATCATGTCCGACTGTGAACGATTAGCCATAGTCTGCTTCCTCATGGCCACCGCCATGTTCGTGGTCATGCTGGGAGTACTGTGTTGTGCCCCTAGAGCCAGGATCGGGAACACCACAGTGTTGCTGTTGATTCTCGCACTCCTGAGTGTGGTATCAGCCGGCAGTGAAGACGTAAGTCATGCAATAATTTCATGTAAATGTTATACTGTTTTACTAATATATTTAGTAATGTTCGATTAATGTTTAGGAACAACCCTCGACGGCGTCTACAAACGGTTGGACAGGGGATGATGATGGAGCCATAGACTTGGTACGTTTATATCCAACACCGTTATCCCTACACTTTAATGAAATCTATTACTGATACAGAATTATTTGCAGGCTCGACCATCGACATCGCGTGGAGGTTGGTCGGCAAGCGGGTGGTCTCGCAGAGGTCAGGAAGTGAGTGTTTGTTTCGTGTTTGTTTTCTGTTGTTGTTGTTGTTGTTGTCTAGCACATGTATCGCATAACTTATAAATATTGTTTTAGAACTTCGCCAGACCCCGCAGTGAGCCGATACCCATTCCCACTACGGTACGTAAAATAGTACTAATGTTGTTTTTTTTCGTCATATGACGGGTTTTTTCAATTTTTTATATCCTCTGTATTATTTGCAGACGGCGCGACCTATCTGCGTGATAGAGGATGTCTTTTCGTTGGCTACTCGTCGTTTCAGGCCTATTGTGAGTTTTACTGTGATATTTTACGTGTTACACTTTACGTATGTACTACCTTAAGGAATTTATGACTAACGGGTTTGTTTGTTTGTTTTCTTTTGTAAGAGACGTGTGGAGGACTACATGAGGTTCTGTGACGAGGATCTTGGGGAGGTAATAACCATTCTCTCATCTACGTACTGATATTGAACGGTTAGCGGCGTACACTGATGATTCTCCTCGTGTTTTACAGATGTTTGCAGAGTCCGACCTTGTCGAGGCTCTTGACCGGGCGGAGAGTCAAGAGCACGATAGGGAGATTTCGGAACTGCTGGATCGTCTGAACGAGCCGCAGGAGGTCTGGGATGAAACGAGTCTGGATCGAAGGGTTAGTTCAATCCCCTCTCACAATTGGAAGTACAATTTACGGATGTGTGGTAAATAGCATATCTGAGGGTGTATGTATATGTACAGATCAGCTCACTGCAGCCTGCATTGCTGTCTCAATCACAGTCTGCAGCTGTTCAGAGGACCGCCATTTGGGGATGGTCACTGCCTGCGGACAGTGACGATGACAGCTATGACACCTCTTATAGGCGCCGTTCCGTGGACGCCTCTGTCGCACCGTCACCCACTCCCCCGACTCGCCCACCCTTCCCGGTACCACCCCATGATGACCTCTCAAGCATCTCACGGGCCGACGGTTCGTCAACAGAGTCTGACTCTACGTGCTTATTGTCGCAAGGGTCCGTCCCCTCGACACCTCCGTCACCGGAGCTCCCACAAATCCGACCTTCGGTACGCGATATTGAATTACTTGAATTGTACATTATGACTTGTTTTCAGTGTTGTAATATTTCTTCTTCTTCTTCTGTTTTAGCCCAGGGTCCGTGATTGGGAGTCGCGGGAATGTATTGCGGCCCTCCACGGTATCCGTGACCTGTTGCAGGAGCTGCACTGGACGGCCTGTCGCATCTTTCTAGATACCGACCGTAGGCGGCAGATCAGACTCGCTCCGGAAACTTGGCGGGAGCTTCGTGAGGACTTGGAGAATTTCCTACGATCCGTCGGGGATAGAATGGAGGATGCCAGGCGCAATAACACCTCTCCTCCACCCCCGGACGCCGAGGAGGCACCTCTGTCACAACCGCGTAAAGTTGAGTGTCCTGTGTGTATGGTGAATCTTCCCACGGTTGCTCTTCGGTTGTGCGGGCATACTCTCTGTCGGACCTGTGCCGACAGAGTACACACATGTCCCACGTGCCGAGCGTTAATCGTGGGGAGGTTCAACATATACCTCCCGAGGTAACTCTAACTCTAACTTCAATTGGTTTCAAAATTCACTTTCCATTTTAAATTCTTCAATTGGTTTCAAAAATTCACTTTCCAAGGGACGGGGCATTATCGGGTCGTGGAGTGACAACCAGTTACTGGACGGACTCCTATACCTCGGTAATGCTTAACCTGGGTACTGTGTTCCACACAGTACGAGTGTTCCGCAACCACACTCAGAAACTCTCAGATAACGTCTTACTTAATTTTTATCTATATTATTATTATATATAAATAATTATTTTGTAGTGTGAGGGGAACCCTAGGGAATTTTTCCCGCCAGCGCGCGCCACGGGCGCCGCCATCTTGGTTCCCGCCGAGAAAAAAGTGTTTCTTCTTCTTCTTATAGATAAAAAAGGTTCCCGCCGAGAAAAAGTGAGGTTATGTTTACGTGGGCGCCGCCATATCGGATTTATTTTTTTTATCACGTGATACATGGGCGCAGCCATATTGGTTTTTTTTTTGATCACGTGATACATGGGCGCAGCCATATCGGAATTCCCTCCGTCCCTCGTTTCTCCCTCACGGGGAGTGTGAGGACCCACCGAAACACCGAATTTGACACCCCAAATCACCCCAAAACACCCCAAAACACCCAGAATTCAAAGGATAAGAGTGTGAGGAGGGACTTTCTCCCGCACATATGGGATTTCTCCCGCACATGAGGGAATTTCTCCCTCTGCGCATGCGCGGCCGCCATCTTGGATCACGTGACCCCCTCTCGACCAATCAGGGCGCGGTCCGCAAGGGGCGGAGGTTCTACTTTAGTAATAGACAGTGCAAATACTATGAACGATTATGCTAAGATCTTAAATACACTGTTTAGTATTCACTACTAATATTTAGAATGTAGAATAGGCACATTATCAGACACAGAGACAAATGTGTTACAGTTAGTAATAGACAGTGCAAATACTATGAACGATTATGCGAAGATCTTAAATGGACTGTTTAGTATTCATTACTAATATTTAGAATGTTGAATAGGCACATTATCAGACACAGAGACAAATGTGTTACAGTTAGTAATAGACAGTGCAAATACTATGAACGATTATGCTAAGATCTTAAATGGACTGTTTAGTATTCACTACTAATATTTAGAATGTTGAATAGGCACATTATCAGACACAGAGATAAATGTGTTACAGTTAGTAATAGACAGTGCAAATACTATGAACGATTATGCTAAGATCTTAAATGGCCTGTTTAGTATTCATTACTAATATTTAGAATGTTGAATAGGCACATTATCAGACACAGAGACAAATGGGTTACAGTTAGTAATAGACAGTGCAAATACTATGAACGATTATGCTAAGATCTTAAATGGACTGTTTAGTATTCACTACTACTTTAGAATGTTGAATAGGCACATTAGCAGACACAGAGACAAATGTGTTACAGTTAGTAATAGACAATGTAAATACTATGAACGATTATGCGAAGATCTTAAATACACCGTTTAGTATTCATTACTACTCTAGAATGTTGAATAGGCACAGTATCAGACACAGAGACAAATGTGTTACAGTTAGTAATAGACAGTGCAAATACTATTAACGATTATGCTAAGATCTTAAATACACTGTTTAATATTTACTACTACTTTAGAATGTAGAATAGGCACATTAGCAGACACAGAGACAAATGTGTTACAGTTAGTAATAGACAGTGCAAATACTAGGAACGATTATGCGAAGATCTTAAATGGACTGTTTAGTATTCACTACTACTTTAGAATGTAGAATAGGCACATTAGCAGACACAGAGACAAATGTGTTACAGTTAGTAATAGACAGTGCAAATACTATGAACGATTATGCGAAGGTCTTAAATACACTGTTTAATATTTACTACTACTTTAGAATGTAGAATAGGCACATTAGCAGACACAGAGACAAATGTGTTACAGTTAGTAATAGACAGTGCAAATACTAGGAACGATTATGCGAAGATCTTAAATGGACTGTAATATTTACTACTACTTTAGAATGTAGAATAGGCACATTAGCAGACACGGAGACAAATGTGTTACAGTAAGTAATAGACAGTGCAAATACTATGAACGATTATGCTAAGATCTTAAATGGACTGTTTAGTATTCACTACTAATATTTAGAATGTTGAATAGGCACATTATCAGACACATACACAAATATGTTACAGTTTGTAATAGACAGTGCAAATACTTTGAACGATTATGCTAAGATCTTAAATGGACTGTTTAGTATTCACTACTAATATTTAGAATGTTGAATAGGCACATTATCAGACACATACACAAATATGTTACAGTTAGTAATAGACAGTGCAAATACTATGAACGATTATGCTCAGATCTTAAATGGACTGTTTAGTATTCACTACTAATATTTAGAATGTTGAATAGGCACATTATCAGACACAGAGACAAATGTGTTACAGTTAGTAATAAACAGTGTAAATACTATGAACGATTATGCTAAGATCTTAAATGGACTGTTTAGTATTCACTACTAATTTAGAATGTTGAATAGGCACATTATCAGACACAGAGATAAATGTGTTACAGTTAGTAACAGACAGTGCAAATACTATTAACGATTATGCTAAGATCTTAAATGGACTGTTTAGTATTCACTACTACTTTAGAATGTAGAATAGGCACATTAGCAGACACAGAGACAAATGTGTTACAGTTAGTAATAGACAGTGTAAATACTATGAACGATTATGCTAAGATCTTAAATACACTGTTTGATATTTACTACTACTTTAGAATGTAGAATAGGCACATTAGCAGACACAGAGACAAATGTATTACAGTTAGTAATAGACAGTGTAAATACTATAAACGATTATGCTAAGATCTTAAATACACTGTTTAGTATTCACTACTACTTTAGAATATAGAATAGGCAAATTAGCAGACACAGAGACAAATGTATTACAGTTAAATAGCATGATACATAATACTGTACAGTGATAATATATCATAGTGTCTATATATCATTCTCTATTATCCAATTAACCTCTATACCTTCGTACTTTTTACCACTATATGAAAAATCTCTATGTCTATCTACTTTAAGGATAGTGGAATTTTTATGGCAGTTATTAATGGATATCTAATAGGGCCATCCCCGTAAACCCAAAATATCCCATACAGAACAGGACACTTCGTTACGGCATGTTAGCTGTCTATACAAGTCCCTCCCGTAGCTATCGTGGTGGCAATACTCTACAGGCAGATACGAGCTATCATCACGGACAATTAGTAGCACATAGCACCAACAATCATAAAACCTAATACGTAAATTACAAGCTGGATACATTACGTTCACTGACAATTAGTAGCACATAGCACCAACAATCATAATACCTAATACGTAAATTACAAGCCTGATACATTACGTTCACGGACACTTAGTAGCACATAGCACCAACAATCATAATACCTAATACGTAAATTACAAGCTGGATACATTACGTTCACTGACACTTAGTAGCACATAGCACCAACAATCATAATACCTAATACGTAAATTACAAGCTGGATACATTACGTTCACGGACACTTAGTAGCACATAGCACCAACAATCATAATACCTAATACGTAAATTACAAGCTGGATACATTACGTTCACTGACACTTAGTAGCACATAGCACCAACAATCATAATACCTAATACGTAAATTACAAGCTGGATACATTACGTTGACGGACACTTAGTAGCACATAGCACCAACAATCATAATACCTAATACGTAAATTACAAGCTGGATACATTACGTTCACGGACACTTAGTAGCACATAGCACCAACAATCATAATTCCTAATACGTAAATTACAAGCTGGATACATTACGATCACGGACACTTAGTAGCACATAGCACCAACAATCATAATACCTAATACGTAAATTACAAGCTGGATACATTACGTTCACTGACACTTAGTAGCACATAGCACCAACAATCATAATACCTAATACGTAAATTACAAGCTGGATACATTACGTTCACTGACACTTAGTAGCACATAGCACCAACAATCATAATACCTAATACGTAAATTACAAGCTGGATACATTACGTTCACGGACACTTAGTAGCACATAGCACCAACAATCATAATTCCTAATACGTAAATTACAAGCTGGATACATTACGTTCACGGACACTTAGTAGCACATAGCACCAACAATCATAATACCTAATACGTAAATTACAAGCTGGATACATTACGTTCACGGACACTTAGTAGCACATAGCACCAATTATCATAATACCTAATACGTAAATTACAAGCTGGATACATTACGTTCACGGACACTTAGTAGCACATAGCACCAACAATCATAATACCTAATACGTAAAATTACAAGCTGGATACATTACGTTCACGGACACTTAGTAGCACATAGCACCAACAATCATAATACCTAATACGTAAATTACAAGCTGGATACATTACGTTCACGGACACTTAGTAGCACATAGCACCAACAATCATAATACCTAATACGTAAATTACAAGCTGGATACATTACGTTCACGGACACTTAGTAGCACATAGCACCAACAATCATAATACCTAATACGTAAATTACAAGCTGGATACATTACGTTCACGGACACTTAGTAGCACATAGCACCAACAATCATAATACCTAATACGTAAATTACAAGCTGGATACATTACGTTCACGGACACTTAGTAGCACATAGCACCAACAATCATAATACCTAATACGTAAATTACAAGCTGGATACATTACGTTCACGGACACTTAGTAGCACATAGCACCAACAATCATAATACCTAATACGTAAATTACAAGCTGGATACATTACGTTCACGGACACTTAGTAGCACATAGCACCAACAATCATAATACCTAATACGTAAATTACAAGCTGGATACATTACGTTCACGGACACTTAGTAGCACATAGCACCAACAATCATAATACCTAATACGTAAATTACAAGCTGGATACATTACGTTCACGGACACTTAGTAGCACATAGCACCAACAATCATAATACCTAATACGTAAATTACAAGCTGGATACATTACGTTCACGGACACTTAGTAGCACATAGCACCAACAATCATAATACCTAATACGTAAATTACAAGCTGGATACATTACGTTCACGGACACTTAGTAGCACATAGCACCAACAATCATAATACCTAATACGTAAATTACAAGCTGGATACATTACGTTCACGGACACTTAGTAGCACATAGCACCAACAATCATAATACCTAATACGTAAATTACAAGCTGGATACATTACGTTCACGGACACTTAGTAGCACATAGCACCAACAATCATAATACCTAATACGTAAATTACAAGCTGGATACATTACGTTCACTTTAGTAGCACATAGCACCAACAATCATAATACCTAATACGTAAATTACAAGCTGGATACATTACGTTCACGGACACTTAGTAGCACATAGCACCAACAATCATAATACCTAATACGTAAATTACAAGCTGGATACATTACGTTTCACGGACTTAGTAGACACTAGCACATAGTAATAATACCTACATACTCTAATACCTAATACGTAAAATTACAAGCTGGATACATTACGTTCACGGACACTTAGTAGCACATAGCACCAACAATCATAATACCTAATACGTAAATTACAAGCTGGATACATTACGTTCACGGACACTTAGTAGCACATAGCACCAACAATCATAATACCTAATACGTAAATTACAAGCTGGATACATTACGTTCACGGACACTTAGTAGCACATAGCACCAACAATCATAATACCTAATACGTAAATTACAAGCTGGATACATTACGTTCACGGACACTTAGTAGCACATAGCACCAACAATCATAATACCTAATACGTAAATTACAAGCTGGATACATTACGTTCACGGACACTTAGTAGCACATAGCACCAACAATCATAATTCCTAATACGTAAATTACAAGCTGGATACATTACGTTCACGGACACTTAGTAGCACATAGCACCAACAATCATAATACCTAATACGTAAATTACAAGCTGGATACATTACGTTCACGGACACTTAGTAGCACATAGCACCAACAATCATAATACCTAATACGTAAATTACAAGCTGGATACATTACGTTCACGGACACTTAGTAGCACATAGCACCAACAATCATAATACCTAATACGTAAATTACAAGCTGGATACATTACGTTCACGGACACTTAGTAGCACATAGCACCAACAATCATAATACCTAATACGTAAATTACAAGCTGGATACATTACGTTCACGGACACTTAGTAGCACATAGCACCAACAATCATAATACCTAATACGTAAATTACAAGCTGGATACATTACGTTCACGGACACTTAGTAGCACATAGCACCAACAATCATAATACCTAATACGTAAATTACAAGCTGGATACATTACGTTCACGGACACTTAGTAGCACATAGCACCAACAATCATAATACCTAATACGTAAATTACAAGCTGGATACATTACGTTCACGGACACTTAGTAGCACATAGCACCAACAATCATAATACCTAATACGTAAATTACAAGCTGGATACATTACGTTCACGGACACTTAGTAGCACATAGCACCAACAATCATAATACCTAATACGTAAATTACAAGCTGGATACATTACGTTCACGGACACTTAGTAGCACATAGCACCAACAATCATAATACCTAATACGTAAATTACAAGCTGGATACATTACGTTCACGGACACTTAGTAGCACATAGCACCAACAATCATAATACCTAATACGTAAATTACAAGCTGGATACATTACGTTCACGGACACTTAGTAGCACATAGCACCAACAATCATAATACCTAATACGTAAATTACAAGCTGGATACATTACGTTCACGGACACTTAGTAGCACATAGCACCAACAATCATAATACCTAATACGTAAATTACAAGCTGGATACATTACGTTCACGGACACTTAGTAGCACATAGCACCAACAATCATAATACCTAATACGTAAATTACAAGCTGGATACATTACGTTCACGGACACTTAGTAGCACATAGCACCAACAATCATAATACCTAATACGTAAATTACAAGCTGGATACATTACGTTCACGGACACTTAGTAGCACATAGCACCAACAATCATAATACCTAATACGTAAATTACAAGCTGGATACATTACGTTCACGGACACTTAGTAGCACATAGCACCAACAATCATAATACCTAATACGTAAATTACAAGCTGGATACATTACGTTCACGGACACTTAGTAGCACATAGCACCAACAATCATAATACCTAATACGTAAATTACAAGCTGGATACATTACGTTCACGGACACTTAGTAGCACATAGCACCAACAATCATAATACCTAATACGTAAATTACAAGCTGGATACATTACGTTCACGGACACTTAGTAGCACATAGCACCAACAATCATAATACCTAATACGTAAATTACAAGCTGGATACATTACGTTCACGGACCTTATAGCACATAGCACCTAACAATCATCAACCTCACTACGTAAATTACAAGCTGGATACATTACGTTCACGGACACATAGTAGCACATAGCACCAACAATCATAATATACCCTAATACGTAAATTATCAAACTGGAGTGACATTTCGTTCACGGACACTTAGTAGCAACATACACCAAACAATCATAATACCTAATACGTAAATTACAAGCTGGATACATTACTCACGACACTTAGTAGCACATAGTCACCAACAATCATAATTTCAATATCTCAATACGGTACCAAAAATACAAGATGGATACAATACTTCACGGACCCTTAGTAGCACATAGCACCAACAATCATGAATACCTAATACGTAAATACAAGCTGGATACATTACGTTCACGAGAGGACACTTAGAAGCACATAGCACCAACAATCATAATAAACCTAATACGTAAATTACAAAGCTGGATACATTCCGTTCACGGACACTTAGTAGCACATAGCACAATTATCATAATAATCCTAATACGTAAAATACAAGCGGATACATTACGTTCACGAACACTAAGTAGCACATGCCACCAACAATCATAATTCCTAATTCGTAAAATTACGAAGGCTGGATACATTACGTTCACGGACACTTAGTAGCACATAGCACTAATTATCATAATACCTAAAACGTAAAAACAAGCTGGATACATTACGATTCCATCGGACACTTAGTAAGCCACATATCACAACAATCATAATACCATAATACGTATATTACAAGCTTGATACATTACGTTCACGGACACGTTAGAAAGCACAAAGCACCAACAATCATAAATACCTAATACGCAAATTACAAGCTGATACATACGTCACTGACACTTAGTAGCACATACACCAACGCAATCATAATACCTAATACGTAAATTAACAGCTGGATACATTACGTTTGACGGGAACACTTAGTAGCACAAAGGCAACCAACAATCATAATACCTTAATACGTAAATAACAAGCTGGATACATTACGTTTCATCGGGACGCTTAGTAGCACATAGCACAAACAACAATCTAATTCCTAAAACGTAATTACAACTGGAGATACATTACGATAAACGGACACATAGTAGCACATAGCACACCAACAATCATAATACCTAATACTAAATTACAAGCTGGATACATACTTCCCTCGAACTTAGTAGCAAAAAAACATTGCATCCAATCAATCATAATACCTAATAACGTAAATTACAATGCTGGGATACATTATTTCACTGACACTTAGTAGCACATAGCACCAACAATCATATACCTAATACTAAATTACAAGCTGGATACTTACTTCACGGACACTTAGTAGCACATAGCACCAACAAATCATAATTCCTAATACGTAAATTATCAAGCTGGATACATTACGTCACGGACACTTATAGCACATAGCACCAACAATCTTAATACCTAATAACGTAATTACAAGCTGGATACATTACGTTCACGGACACTTAGTAGCACATAGAACTAATTATCATAATACTAATACTGTAAAATACCAGCTTGATACATTACTTCACGACACTATTAGAAGCACATAGCACCACCAAACATAATACCTAATACGTATATTACAAGCTGAATACATTACGTTCACGGACACTTATAGCACATAGCAACCAACAATCATAATACCTTAATACTAAATTACAAGCTGGATACATTACGTTTCACTGACCTTAGAAGCACATAGCAACCAACAATCATAATAACCTACATACGTAAATTTAACAAGCTGATACATTAACGTGACGGACACTTAGTAGCACAACTAGCACCAACAATCATACTACCTTAATACTTAAATTACAAGCTTGGATACATTACGTCACGGACACTTATAGCACGATAGCACCAACAATCATAATTCCTAATACTTAAATTACAAGCTGGATAAATTTACGATCACGACCACTTAGTAGCACATACAATCACAATCATAATACCTAATAAAAAAATTACTAGGCTGGATACATTACTGTTCGCGACACTTTAGTAGCACATAGCACCAACAATCATAATACCTAAATACGTAAATTACAAGCTGGATACATTATGTTCACTGACACTTAGTAGCAACATAGCACCAACAATCAAATTCCTAATACGTAAATTACAAGCTGGATACAGTACGGTTACGGACACTTAGCGTACACATAGCACCAACAATCATAATTCCTAATACGTAAATTACAAGCTGGAATACAATACGTTCACGGACAGTTAGTAAAGCACATAGTCACCAACAATCCTTAATACCTAAATACGTAAAATTACAAGCCGATACATTACGAATTCAAGTACACTTAGTAGCACATAGCACTAATTTATCATAATACCTAATACCGTAAAATACAAGCTGATACATACGTTCACCGGACAACTTAGTAGCCACATAGCACCACCAATCATAATACCTAATACTAAATTACAAGCAAGGATACATTTACATCACGGACACTTAGTAGCACATAGCACCAACAATCATAATACCTAATACAAATTACAAGCTGATACATTACGTTAACGGCACTAGTAGCACATAGCACTAATTATCATAATACCTAATACGTAAAATACAAGCTGGATGACATTACGTTCATCGACACTTAGTAGCCCTAGCACCACAATCATAATACCTAATACGTAAAGATTACAAGCTGGATACATTACGTTCACTGACATCTTATAGCACATATGCACCACAATCATAATACACAAATACGTAATTTTACAAGCTTGATACATTACTTCACGGACACTTAGTAGCACATAGCACCAACCAATCAGTAATACCTAATACTAAATTACAAGCTGGATACATTACGTTCAACGGACACTTTAGTAGCACATCGCACTAATTATCATATAACTAATACGTTAAAATACAACCTGGATACATTACGTTCACGGACACTTAGTACGCACATAGCACCAACAATCATTATACCTAATACGTAATTACAAGCTGATACATTACGTTCACGACACTTAGTAGCACATAGCACCAACATCATAATACCAATACGTAAATTCCAAACTGGATACATCGTTTTCACGGACACTTAGTAGCACATAGCACCAACCAATCATAATACCTAATACGTAAATTACAAGCTGGATACATTACGTTCACGGACACTTAGTAGCACATAGCACCAACAATCATAATACCTAATACGTAAATTACAAGCTGGATACATTACGTTCACGGACACTTAGTAGCACATAGCACCAACAATCATAATACCTAATACGTAAATTACAAGCTGGATACATTACGTTCACGGACACTTAGTAGCACATAGCACTAATTATCATAATACCTAATACGTAAAATACAAGCTGGATACATTACGTTCACGGACACTTAGTAGCACATAGCACCAACAATCATAATACCTAATACGTAAATTACAAGCTGGATACATTACGTTCACGGACACTTAGTAGCACATAGCACCAACAATCATAATACCTAATACGTAAATTACAAGCTGGATACATTACGTTCACGGACACTTAGTAGCACATAGCACCAACAATCATAATACCTAATACGTAAAATACAAGCTGGATACATTACGTTCACGGACACTTAGTAGCACATAGCACCAACAATCATAATTCCTAATACGTAAATTACAAGCTGGATACATTACGTTCACGGACACTTAGTAGCACATAGCACCAACAATCATAATACCTAATACGTAAATTACAAGCTGGATACATTACGTTCACGGACACTTAGTAGCACATAGCACCAACAATCATAATACCTAATACGTAAATTACAAGCTGGATACATTACGTTCACGGACACTTAGTAGCACATACGATCATAATTCCTAATACGTAAATTACAAGCTGGATACATTACGTTCACGGACAGTTAGTAGCACATAGCACCAACAATCTTAATACCTAATACGTAAATTACAAGCTGGATACATTACGTTCACGGACACTTAGTAGCACATAGCACTAATTATCATAATACCTAATACGTAAAATACAAGCTGGATACATTACGTTCACGGACACTTAGTAGCACATAGCACCAACAATCATAATACCTAATACGTAAATTACAAGCTGGATACATTACGTTCACGGACACTTAGTAGCACATAGCACCAACAATCATAATACCTAATACGTAAATTACAAGCTGGATACATTACGTTCACGGACACTTAGTAGCACATAGCACTAATTATCATAATACCTAATACGTAAAATACAAGCTGGATACATTACGTTCACGGACACTTAGTAGCACATAGCACCAACAATCATAATTCCTAATACGTAAATTACAAGCTGGATACATTACGTTCACGGACACTTAGTAGCACATAGCACCAACAATCATAATACCTAATACGTAAATTACAAGCTGGATACATTACGTTCACGGACACTTAGTAGCACATAGCACCAACAATCATAATACCTAATACGTAAATTACAAGCTGGATACATTACGTTCACGGACACTTAGTAGCACATCGCACTAATTATCATAATACCTAATACGTAAAATACAACCTGGATACATTACGTTCACGGACACTTAGTAGCACATAGCACCAACAATCATAATACCTAATACGTAAATTACAAGCTGGATACATTACGTTCACGGACACTTAGTAGCACATAGCACCAACAATCATAATACCTAATACGTAAATTACAAACTGGATACATTTCGTTCACGGACACTTAGTAGCACATAGCACCAACAATCATAATACATAATACGTAAATTACAAGCTGGATACATTACGTTCACGGACACTTAGTAGCACATAGCACCAACAATCATAATACCTAATACGTAAATTACAAGCTGGATACATTACGTTCACGGACACTTAGTAGCACATAGCACTAA
Source organism: Homalodisca vitripennis (assembly GCF_021130785.1). Taxonomy (NCBI): domain Eukaryota; kingdom Metazoa; phylum Arthropoda; class Insecta; order Hemiptera; family Cicadellidae; genus Homalodisca; species Homalodisca vitripennis. The sequence goes on from NC_060207.1 coordinate 1,466,289, forward strand.
CGTATTACCTTAACGTTTAACTTTTATAGTAACAGTAATTTGTATACGGATATCACACTTTAAGTTTAAAGAGATGATGTTTAAACTATAGGCTGGAGGATTTGTTTTGATGGTCCACATGTTATTTTAACTACATACGCCTGATGTTTTGGTATCCACGCAAGTATTGACTTTTTCAGTAATTCATTCAAACTTGTTTGGCTGTCTTTGAGTTACTTTCTATTAGTAAAGTTCGATAAAGCTAAGGAGGTATCCTTCCCCTGAGATCCTACAATAGGAGAAAATGAAAAATAGTAGCATATTTGAGATAGTATTTCTAACTTAACTCTGATATCCAGGTTACTTTGTCTGAAATGATTTAATATCACGGTGTTTTGCCTCAAGAGAGTTTTAATGTGAATACTTTCCACCCTGTTGGCTTCAACGCTCTGAGTAAAAATAAAATATGTCATTGATATCGTTTAAGAAGTTCGTTATATTCCATATGTAAAAACATTTGTGCTCATATTTGCTTACATGAACATTCCAAAGATGAATATACTCTTAATTCGTTGCGATGCTATTCAAATGTTAATGGACAAACTATTAAAAATATTAAGTTTATTGGTTTTAGTTTCATTCTGCCGAGATAGAAATAATACAGTTAAATTACCAGCTAAGGCAAGTAACTGTTATTCCACCAGCAAACATTATAAAAAGGGACAATTTCAAATATAACAACAAAAAGAGTTGTAAACTGTGAACAGAACACTCATGAATGGTGATTTCAACTAAATACACTCGATGTAGAGCGATTATTGCTCTGTAAAACTGTCAGGCTTCGAGCACCACTTCAAACTGCTTCTATACGCCACGTAAATAACTGTTTAACCGTTTTTATGCAGATTCAGTGGCTCATTTGGCGGAGTTTTTAGTATCGATTATCACTCACATCAAATTAACGAATTAATTAACAAGGTTTTTTGTGATACACTACATTCTAGTCAGCCTATTGCAGTCCTCATTGTAGCACCTACAGAAAGGTCTGCATAACATCATCGAATACTACTCCTGGAGCCCGGAACCACCCTCGGTTCTAATGGTTGTAATATACAGAATAGGCAAAAACCTCTAACACCCTTCGTACTAGAATGACAGGTCACCGTTACATTACTGTTTATAGAGAACCCTCTCAGGTCAAAATTGAAAATTGTCATCAATTTAAAGATATTAATAATGTGGTATAATAGCTAAAGTATCAATAGATTTTATTTCAGAGGGAGCGAAACTGCTCATCGCCATACATTAAAAATACGTACAAATTTTCCTTCGGTTTGATCCTTCCATAGTGTAATAATTTTTAAAAACTTTTACTCTTTGTCGTTTGTGATGTATCAGCATGAACTGTTATTATTGTTCACTGTTTATTTTTATAATACAGTTCTTTTTCCTTGATTATTACTTATATATTTGTAATATTTATACTAAATTTGTAAAAAAGAGCTTCCAAATTTTATATAGACTTGCAATATTTGGTATTTTAATGATTTTTAAGAGAATTAACACATAAATGCGCATGTAAAATAAGCAATGTATTTTTATTTTGCAGAGAATTAGAGAAATAAACATAGGACAATGGAAAAACAACTGATAGATCATACAGTAAGTAGATTATATCTACAGTATTGTACATTATAGCAAATAAACAGGTGCTCTATTTGAAGTCTTCTTTTATATCGATGCTCATATGGATGCCTCAAATATCTTTCCCTTAAGAAGTGTGCGGAAGATATAGCAATGACTCTACACTCTAGAGTAATCAGATACAAGAGAATATGTTAGAGATACTTGATTATTATTACCACTGAGACGATATTATTACAACATCCCCTTTTTAAAATATTAAGTAGGCTATATATATAGTTCCTCCTCTACAACCATGTAAAGCAACTTATGTAATAGAATATTAATGTATTGTAACTAAACAGCAAGCACGTATTTGAAATCTGGTTTAGGTAAACCTTATGATATGCCGTAAATGTTTATTAAAGACATTTGCATTTTTGATACCCATAAATTATTAATCGTTGCTGTCATTCTCGTTCAATATTTATTGGCGAATTCTTTACAAAGCCTATCATTCTAGGGGCTGGAACATTATCTTTCTGCAGGTCTATCCGTCCGCACGATATGTTGAGATAGAACTGAGTTCTAAACTTTCAATTTTGCATTAAACCTTCATTTTAATATTATACATCAAGTTAAATTTTGGAGCTTGTAGTGAGAAAACTCCATGGAACGTGGCAAAACGTGGAAAAGATGTTGGCATCGGGCCAATAGGTATCCATGATAGGAACGAGAAAATTTGAATAAAATAACTAATGCCTCGGATCCTTAAATTCTCTGGTGTATTTTGTTATTTTTTATATAGTCAAGATAGAGCTCGATGATGGTTGACATCGTGTCATGGGATTTGCTGAGCAGTAGCAAAAAAATACATCTCGTAAATTAATTCACATTTAACTTGATGTTTCCTAATGTTTTAAACCACTAAATGTTCAGACAAATTCCTCTTGTATCTATTTGTCTCTCTGCCTGTGTTTTTACTTTCCACTGGTTATCATAAGTACTAATTAACTATGCCTTATTCTTCATGTAACTTCATTAGTACATAGGTAATGTTGTTTTTGATAATATGCTACTTTTTCTATGGGTTGTGGCTAAGCGTTTACGTAGCTATTTATTCTCACGATATCTCAAAAACTTTCTTCTGTAGACTTTAAAATTTACTTTTACACTCCCGCTTGACCTTTCACATGACATGTGGTCTGACGTGTTCCCTTCTTGTACAATACCTAAAATTTATTTACCACTAAAACTTTTAACGTTCACCATGTGCATCAAACTATAAAAATATAACGTAATAGTTCAATATATCTAGTCCATTATAATTACTTAACGATGTCTCATTTTGTAAAGACAAGGGAGATGCTGCATCAGCTATGCTTTGACGTCAGCTCTAGTTACAGATTAATTAGCATCCTGTTTGGTAACAATTACATGGGTAGGTTGTCAGCTGAGTTAATAATGAGACTACTTAGTACAACAGTTTAGCAAGTAGATACACTCATTTTTTTATGTTTATGAAACATTAAATAGATTATCGACAGTAAGGTTTAGATGGGTGAAGGTTTCAGAAGTAGTTATGTCTTCTTGTGGATTTTAATCCAAATTTATTGAATATTTAGGCTAACTTTAAGGCGAACCAAATTTTATTGTCGAAAGTATAAAACTGGCATGCGTACTGCATGTACCAGAGCAAGACACTCACTATTTACTACTGTCTGTAACTTTTGGTTAATTAATTAACTTACATGTAACCTCAGACAGATTTGTACATCCAATGCCTAATAAAAATAAATATAATTACTGTACGTAATTGTAAATAAAACTATACAAATAAAAGAAATTTAAAATATATGACTGTGGTTATGAATTTAAGTTCGATCTAAAGGCTGGGTTCCCATAAGCTCTTAACATAAAAGTAATATGTACCTTGGTAATATAGCTCGTATATTGTGTATTTGGAAGATAGATATTTATTGTGTAGTGAATTTAGATTTTGCACATCCTACCTTAGTAATCTTTGTTTTTAAATCTGTATCTTTTTTGTATTTGACTTTACAATGCGTATGTATATTCATTGCCATATGTTTCAGTTGTTAATTTTTCTATGCTCGAATCTTGTGTTTTAGGCAGTTGAAAAAGAGGTCAGATACACGGTTTTCAAACATAGTGTTTTCCTTGTTGTAATACATTTCGATGGCAGGTATCCCTAATCCTGTGTCCTTCCGAAATATCCGTCAAATTAATCTCAGGGTCTTGTGAGAAAAAATATTACCTCTCATGACCCATATTCCGATCTCAACATAACGTATCAAGGCTAACGGAAAATTACTTGAACTTTGGTTTTTCAGATCTATGTCCACTACATAATATGAGCTAAGCTGATATTTGAAATTGGATCTATTCATGTAAAACATTCCTTGCAAACGTAGGTGAAATAGTAGAGGATTGAAATCCAACACCATTAACTATAGAACCGAATAAAATCTAAACGGAATCTCGTACTGTCATTTCACCAAATTAGATCTGGCCACACGATTCCCAAGGAAAATATTGTCGTCCAGGCTTGGTAGGTTTCACAATTTAGCACGTGCCTTATTTTTACTACTACTTTTTTAATCGATTCCGAATACTTTAACATCGTATTGAACGAACCAGAGAACGCTACTGTTAAAGTTTCCAAGTATAGAATAGCTAGAGGGGTTACAGCGTGTCGAACGTACCAGAGTACGCTACTGTTAGTGTTTCCAAGTATAGAATAGCTAGAAGGGTTACAGCGTGTTGAACGTACCAGAGTACACTACAGTTAGAATTTCCAAGTAGAGAATAGCTAGAAGGGTTACAGCGTGTTGAACGTACCAGAGTACGCTACTGTTAGAGTTTCCAATTATAGAATAGCTAGAAGGATTACAGCGTGTTGAATGTACCAGAGTACAATACAGTTAGAGTTTCCAAGTATAGAAGAGCTAGATGGGTTACAGCGCGTTGAACGTACCAGAGTACGCTACTGTTAGAGATTCCAAGTATAGAATAGCTAGATGGGTTACAGCGTTTTAAACATACCAGAGTACGCTCCTGTTAAAGTTTCCAATTAAAGAATAGCTAGAAGAATTACAGCGTGTTGAACGTACCAGAGTACGCTACTGTACGAGTTTCCAATTATTGAATAGCTAGATTGGTTACATCGAGTTGAACGTACCAGTGTACATTACTGTTACATTTTCCAAGTATAGAATAGCTAGATGGGTTACAGAGCGTTGAACGTACCAGAGTACGCTACTGTTAGAGTTTTTAAGTATAGAATAGCTAGATGGTTTACAGCGTGATGAACGTACCAGAGTACGCTACAATTAGAGTTTCCAAATATAGAATAGTTAGAAGGGTTACAGCGAGTTTAACGTACCAGAGTACGCTACTGTAAGGGTTTCCAAGTATAGAATAGCAAGAAGGATTACAGCGTGTTGAACGTACCAGAGTACGCTACTGTAAGAGTTTCCAATTATAGAATAGCTAAAGGATAACAGCGTATTGAACGTACCAGAGTACGCTCCTGTTAAAGTTTCCAATTATAGAATAGCTAGAAGAATTACAGCGCGTTGAACGTACCAGCGTACGCTACTGTTAGAGTTTTTAAGTATAGAATAGCTAGATGGTTTACAGCGTGATGAACGTACCAGAGTACGCTACCATTAGAGCAAGGCCGCACTATACACCAGGCCGGAGTCACCCCCTCCACTTAGCGCGCCACGTCATCGCAGTGGCCGGCCGCATCAGCTGAAACAAGCCGCACGGCGCACTGGTTGAGTAGCTCAAGGCAACACCAACCATTCCACCCTGCGCTTGCACGTGATTAAGTGACTGTGGTTACTTATTCCTAGTTTGGATGATATGTGTAGTGTCGCAACTGTTGTATTATTTCGCTTGTTAAACCACATACACCTAGTGCTTATTAAGTTGACAGTGTGTAAGTATGAAGGTAAAAATGTATCAAAATATCTAAATTGATCGTTAGATTTTATTACACAACTGTGAATATTAAATATGCCTACTTCCTGCTGTGTACCTGGATGTGACAGCAATTACAAAGATGACGGTAGGATTGCAGTTTTTATATTCCTTAATGATGTTAAGTTTAGGCAACAATGGCTTCGTTCCATTCATAGAAAAGACTTTGTACCAAGTAAGAGCTCGGTAGTATGCATCAAACACTTTGATGAACGTTATCTTGTAAGAGAAGACTAAGTAACTAGGCCGGACGGAAGTGTATTGACAGTAAAAAGAGACCGAGTAAAACTTACGCCGGATGTTGTTCCAACTATTTTTAAGAATCAGCCTTCGTATTTGTCAGTAAACTTGCCCCAGCTAAGAAAAACCCCGGAAACAACAGAAAATGAAATTTTGAAACGTCAAGAGGGAAAAAAAAGAAAAATTGGCAGGTTTAGATATTATTATTAGTATTAATGAAATAATAAATAAATATGACAAAAGTTGTGATTTATTAAAAAACGATGTATTTTTATATCAATCTAAGGATAGTGTAAAATTTTTCAATATGTCTATAAAAAGCAAGGGTAACTTGAAAGTATCTAAGTGTATCAGTATTAGTGAATGTCTTTCTTGCACTGTTTATTGTAATAATATTGTGATAAATACTCATCCTAAGGTTGCAAGAATTTTTAGGCGGTTTAAATATTTTAAACTCTTGGGAAAAACTTACGTTTCTGTGGAATTTTGTATTTGAAGAAAATGTTGATTTTGTTACAGAAAATAGCACAACAGAAGAACACATTAAAATAATAAATAAACTCAATTTACATTTTAATTACAGAACATGCTGACAACACAAAAAACCACAACGAGACTGATGTTTTTTAAGGAACAGATTAATCTGACTTTTAAGGAAAAAGTTAGCTATTGTATAAATACTCTTCTGTGGTTTGCTACTGTATTGTTTGCTTATCCTGCTGCTTATAATTACATACGAGCGGCAAAGATATTCACTATGCCACACCCAAAATATCTTAGTAAGTACCCGCTTAAGTTAGGACTGAACAACACTGGATTAGAATCTGGGCACATTAATTACTTATGTAAGAAAGCAAGCCTTCTTAATGATAGTGAAAAAAGTATGCTGTCTTTTACTTGATGAAATTTATGTAAAACCACAAGTTAAATACTGTGCAGGTAAAATAGAGGGGTTGGTTCTAAACGACGATAAGCTTGAACTTGCGAGTACTATACAAGTTTTTATGATAACTTCTATTTTGTCAAAATATAAAGAAATCGTAGGTCTGTTTCCTGTCAAAAACTTGAAAACAGATACTTTGTTCAGCCTAACTAATCAAGTTATAAAATTACTCACTGACTTAGGTTTTAGAATAACATGTTTAATATCCGATAACAATAAAGTAAACAGAAATATGTTTTGTGCGATTTTTGTAATGGCCAGTTGATGTCTAAATTTTCTAACCCATACTGTTAGTCACAAAATATATATACTCTTTTTGATCCAGTCCATTTATTTAAATGTATAAGGAAAATTGGCTGAATCAATGTGATAGCAAACAGACATTTACGTTTCCAAATTTCGACAATTAAAATATTAAACAAACTGCATGTGTATCTGAATTGAAAATGTTACACAAGAAAGAACAAAATGAAAATGTAAAATTAGCACCTGCTTTGTCTCTGAAAGTTCTCTATCCCACTTCGATAGAAAGGCAAAATGTTTTACTTTGTTGTAAATTATTTGACGAAAAAACATTGCAGCTCTAAAAAAATACCGATATAAACTCTAGTATTGCTTATTTCATGGACATCATTTTAAAATGGTGGAAAGTTGTGAATGTAAAACAAGCTTATAAATGGGTAAGATTTAATGATGAATATTACAAGCCAATTAAACTCAATGACAGACAAAACCAGTTTATATTTAGAAAAATTTTGTTCATGGTTAGTTAAGTGGAATGAGATAGAGATTCAAGGAGAAAAAGTAGGTAGTAGGAATGGTAAATTATCTAAAGAAACTCAAGAAGCTTTGTTACATACGACAAAAACTCTGTTAGAAATAGTCGAATTCTTAACTAAGAACCTAAAATTGTCCTACATCTTACTAGGAAAATTTCAAACAGATAGTTTGGAAGCACGTTTTGGCCAATTTAGGCAAATGAGTGGGGCCTGCTATAACATTTCAGTAAATCAGGTAATACAATCTCAAAAAAGTTGAAAATATTGTCTCATTAAATTATACTCTGCAAAACATTCTGAAATATGTATATCAGATATATTCTCTCAGAACGATGATTTAGAGAAATGTGAAAAAGAAAATTGTTAATCCAGTTTTTGACGAGTTTCAAGTAGATCTGAATGAAGTTATAGTTACAGAGAATGATATGCTAAGTTTAGTATATATTGGTGGTTATGTAAGCCATATTATTTTAAAGAATATATCATGTAAATCGTGCAAAGAATTGTTAACCCTTGGTTCTGACTCAAATTGTTCTATCGGTCCTTTACGGAAGGATAATGTTTACTTTAACTTAATTGATAGGGGTGCCCTTGAAATACCCCTCTGATTTCATTATGCAGGTTATTGTTATATCTTTTAAAGTTTTTAAAGTTTGTTTATCTGATAGATATGAAAGTAAATTTCTTCTGAGAAATAATCAGAGAGCAGTATTAAAACAGACTATCTTAGAATTTTTGGCCTTAAATGAGAATGAAAAGTGTAACAGTTGTAATGTAGAAAAAAGTAAACTTACAGTACAATTCATTTTTTCATTTTGTAATATTCTTTTGAATAATTACTCCAGATCAGCAAACTGATTCAATGAAAAGAAAACAGTCTGAAAAGAATTGTAGTTTAAAAACAAAATCTAACAAAAAGAGAAAAAGTTTCTAAGTTAAGTTATCAAACTAAAATGTACAAAACACTAAACAAAATTGAATTTGTAAAATTTTATTCTAACAAGTAACAAGTATTGTTTATGTTTATTTGGTATTTATAATTCTTTTGTAATATCTGATGATACCTACATACACTGTTTTACTAATATATCATTTTTACCTTTGCAACTTGTGAAATACCTACTGAAAATAAGCATACTTTTATAAATTAAAATACGTTTTTGAACTCACTTTTAATCTTCATTTATACCCCCAACTTCCCAATATTGAAACAAATTAATAAGTCTTTTGATAGTTTAAGCCATCAAGTAGCTTTATAAACAGCATGAAGTGAAATGTTCTAATTTTAGTACATGTCTTTCAAATCAATTTTTATTATTTTTTATACATGCCGAAATAAGACAATATTGCCACAGATTTAAATAGGATGATGTAAGCTTTAATTTGATATAACATACATAATTTTACTCCAGATTTTAAGCTGTCAAATGACAGGTTGTAAGTTGCGTATTTTGCATTGAATGTAACGGCTGCTCCAAGCCGGTACTGCTTCTACTGTGACGTCACAGGTGGATGGCTCCGGCCTGGTGTATAGTGCGGCCTTGATTAGAGTTTCCAAATATAGAATAGCTAGATGAGTTACAGCGCGTTGAACGTACCAGAGTACGCTACTGTTAGATATTCCAAATATAGAATAGTTAGAAGGGTTACAGCGTTTTGAACTTACCAGAGTACGCTACCGTTAGAGTTTCTAAGTGTAGAATAGCTAGATGGGTTACAGCGTGTTGAACGTACCAGAGTACTCTCCTGTTAGATTTCCCAATTATGGAATAGCTAGAAGGGATACAGCTTGTTGAACGTACCAGAGTACGCTACCGTTAAAGTTTCCAAGTATAGAATAGCTAGAAGGGATACAGCGTGTTGAACGTATCAGAGTACGCTACTGCTTGAGTTAACAATTATAGAATAGCTAGATTGGTTACGGCGTGTTGAACGTACCAGAGTACGCTCCTATTAGATTTTCCAATTATAGAATAGCTAGAAGGGATACAGCGTGTCGAACGTACCAAAGTACGCTCCTGTTAGATTTTTTAATTATAGAATAGCTAGAAGGGATACAGCTGGTTGAACGTACCAGAGTACGCTACTGTAAGGGTTTAAAAGTATAGAATAGCAAGAAGGATTACAGCTTGTTGAACGTACCAGAGTACGCTCCGGTAAAATTTTCCAATTATAGTATAGCTAGAAGGGTACGGTACTGTAAGAATTTCCATTTATAGAATAGCTATATGAATTACAGTGTGTTAAATGTACCAGAGTACAATACTGTTAGTTTCTAAGTATAGAATAGCTGGATGGGTTACAGCGCATTGAACGTACCATAGTACGCTACTGTTAGAGATTCCAAGTTTAGAATAGCTATATGAATTACAGCGTGTTGAATGTACCAGAGTACAATACTTTTAGAATTTCCAAGTATAGAATAGCTAGATGGGTTACAGAGTGTTCAATGTAACAGAGTACGCTACTGTTAGAGTTTCAAAATATAGAATAGCTAGAAGGGTTACAGCGTTTTGAACATACCAGAGTACGCTCCTGTTAAAGTTTCCAATTATAGAATAGCTAGAAGAATTACAGCCTGTTGAACGTACCACAGTACGCTACTATTAGAGTTTCCAAGTATAGAATAGCTAGATGGTTTACAGCGTGATGAACGTACCAGAATACGCTCCTGTTAGATTTTCCAATTATAGAATAGCTAGAAGGGATACAGCGTGTTGAACGTACTATAGTACGCTCCTGGTAAAGTTTCCAATTATAGAATAGCTAGAAGAAATACAGTGCGTTTAACGTACCAGAGTACGCTACTGTTAGCGATTCCAAGTATAGAATAGATATATGGATTACAGCGTATTAAATGTACCAGAGTACAATACTGTTAGAGTTTCCAAGTATAGAATAGCTAGATGGGTTCAGAGTGTTCAATGTAACTGAGTACGCTACTGTTAGAGTTTCAAAATATAGAATACCTAGAAGGGTTACAGCGGTTTGAACGTACCAGAGTACGCTACCGTTAGAGTTTCCCAGTATAGAATAGCTAGATGGGTTACAGCGTGTTGAACGTACCAGAGTACGCTACTGTTAGATTTTCCAATTATAGTATAGCTAGAAGGGATACAGCGTGTTGAACGTACTGGAGTACGCTCTAGTTAGATTTTCCAATTATAGATAGAATAGCTAGATGGGATACAGCGTGTTGAACGTATCAGAGTACGCTACTGCTTGAGTTACCAAGTATAGAATAGCTAGATGGGTTACAGCGAGTTGAACGTACCAAAGTACGCTATCGTTAGATTTTCCAAGTATAGAATAGCTAGATGGTTTACAGCGTGTTGAACGTACCAGAGTACGCTCCGGTTAAATTTTCCAATTATTGTATAGCTAGAAGGAATACAGCGTGTTGAACGTACCAGAGTACGCTCCTGTTAGATTTTCTAATTATATAATAGCTAGAAGGGATACAGCGTGTTGAACATATCAGAGTATGCTACTGCTTGAGTTACCAAGTATAGAATAGCTAGATGGGTTACAGCGTGTTGAACGCACCAGAGTACGCTACCGTTAAATTTTCCAATTATATAATAGCTAGAAAGTATACAGCGTGTTGAACGTACCAGAGTACGCTCCTGTTAGATTTTCCAATTATAGAATAGCTAGAAGGGATTCAGCGTGTTGAACGTATCATATTACGCTACTGCTTGAGTTACCAAGTATAGAATAGCTAGACGGGTTACAGCGTGTTGAACGCACATGAAAAATATTGGTAGAGGATTCTGAAACATCCTGTAAAAAATTATATCATCTGGCAGGCCAATGGTTACAAATGTAGGGTAAATGTCTGAAATATGTACAATATAATGTAAGTTCTATTTGAATAAATACAAGGGAAACAAAAATTTCCTACAAGAAATGTTGAAATGCATTTTTAATTCATGTTAATACATGACAATTTATAGTTAACCAGATTAGAGCGTGCCTTTAAGTAATATCTTTTTGAACCCTATTTTAATTTTTTTAAATATAATTAAAAACTTCAAATATATCCGTAAATGATTAAGTGAGATTTCATTTCTAATTATTATAGTTAAGGGACTTGTATCCGTTCCTTAAGAACTTTATTGTGGAACAAATCATGATAAAGCTTGATTTTTCATTTTGTATTGGAAGCTAAACTGTTTTTGAACATATGATAAAAGGAAAAGCTCCTGATAGGAACCATTACCCTTCAACCTTCTAATAATCCCAATCGATATCTATTGACACTAATTGGCAGTCCACATCGCTTCATCGGTTTTGGTTTACAACAGTTCCTAACCTCCTTCACTAATTATGTTTAAGAATTTATGACACTAATCTCAAGTCATGTCCCCTCAGAAGAAGGGAAGCCAGCTCTGTACCAGCCTCTCCGGTCAAAGAAAGCAGGGGTGGCGCACGAACCTACCAACTCCAACAGTCATATCCTCGGACCTATCGAATTACCCTTGCACTCCAGAATCTTTGCGGTTAGTGTTGTGTGAATCCTGCACATCCTTTTGCGAAGGTTGCCCAGATTTAAGTGAAACCTCGGTTTTTGCTGTGTTCAGTGTGGGTTTAACTGCAAGGTACAAACCAGCCAGAAATGACTACTGATGGGTTAGGAATGGTTTTAGACTAAATATTTCCTGTAATGTTTTATATATATATATATATATATATATATTTTTTTTTTTGTAAGATATGTATCAAAGTTGAAGAAAATGTTCCTGTGGAAAAATTTGCCCTAACATACTTATGTCCTAATAAAATACAAAATCAGAAAATGTAATATATATCTTTATTAATATAATTACTACTATTATTGTTATTATTTTGTTCCTAAATTGTGTGAACGCGCTTGGTTTTGTACTTAAGGAATTCGTGTATTGTACATAGTGTGATGTATGTTCCTTAAAATTAAAGTATGTAGATAACATTTTACCATTTACAGAGCTGTCTAACTCTCAGAAATGTCATTGGTAAATTGAATGATACGCTCTTAGAAGTATATTTTTTTTAATTAGACTAATTAGCTGACTAATAAGGTTAAAAATAGAAATCTAAAAATAAATTAATGGACCTGTAAATATTGATATAGTTAGCAAAAGAAATACTGCACGTATTTTAAATATTGGAAATTTGCCAATAATCATTGTGGACTTCACCACAAGAAACAATACAACGTAATAAGTTAAAGTTACATAAGTTGAAAAATAATAACAACTACACTGAGTTAATGTGGATAATTGTGTAATAATGTATCAAGGAATATGGAAAAAAATAGAATGTTTTAAACACTACAGACTTCAGGGTATTTTTACAATACAGAGTTATACCAAGTTTAATATGCAACTTGTGAGGAATGTCTCACGTGCAAGGTGTCCATTCTCAAGGTGAAGAGATAAGTAATAATTAAAATATCAGTGTCCAATGGAAAAAATTGTATATGGAAGTTAAGGGACCATTAGCAAAATCCAGTAAAGGTAATGAATATGAAACGATCCTTATAGATGACAACAGAATAATCGTGAATCTTTGCTCTAAAACTGTAACGTAATACATTACCATTAATCATTTTAAGAACTTTAAAAATTTTTAAGTCGTGGTCTGCAGTGTTGTTAATGACAATGGCCCCTTTTTTGCCAATGGCGCAGTGTAGTGGGTACGGCGGTTATCGCAAGATAACCAGATCAAGCAACGCCGAGCGTGCCTGCTGCTTGGACAGGTGACCGCTGAGCGATCCTGTCCTTGCAAGCGGCCCGCCTGCCCGGCCATTGGTGGTGGTTCGGAAGTCACCTTTAAGCCGTTGGTCCCCAGGTTAAGTGTTAGAGAGGGCTTCTTAGCCCTAACTTCGCCTGGTAAAATAAGACATTCTTTACTTTTTTTTTTTTTTTTTTTTTTTTTTTTGTGAGTAGAGATTAAAAGATATCTTTTTTGAAAATAGTGTAGAATTTTTGTAATAGAGTATGTTACAGTATTCGTGGTGAAATAAGTTATTAATTAATAAGACTGAATGATCTTAATAAGTATTCACCTTTGGAAATTATTGTTTAAATTTGAGCTGGTGTGTGATTGATTCGACAGAATTTGGTGAGCTTTTGTGCAATTTTAAAAAGCAATCATATTTAAATACTAAGCGTGGTTGTTAATTACATAGTTAAATACAAGATATTAGTTGTCATACCTAGCACCATACTAGATGGAATGACATTTGTATTCATACATTATTCAGATTCGTAGGTATATCTTAATATTTTAATCATAAATTAATACATTTGAATGAAGGAAATGTGCACATATGGTGTATAATTATGTAGTTTTTAAATACAGTATCCGGTTTAAAATTATTGAAAGAAAAACTGTTAAAGCGATCTCATAAACTACCTGGGAGCGACAGGATGAAGTTCATATGTTGTACGAGAGACTAAAATTACATGTAGATGACGTCATTATGTCCACCACAACATCTCGTAAACTACATGAGCGCGGCGAGAAGAAATTCTTATCTTGTACGAAAGACTGCAATAACATTTATCGGACGATTTATTGAAAATGTGGAGTGACGCGAGAAGGTCAATGATATATTTACTTCACGGAAGATGAGATAAACCATGATTAATTATAATAATAGAACAACTTTTTACTTAAATAGGAAATAGAAGTGTAATGTCATGTTCGCTGAGAAGACTGGAAAAATCTCGTAGTTGAGCATTAATATCGTTAGCTCTGAAGATAGCCGTTATGTCATGTTCGGTGAGGAGGCTAGAAAAATCTCTTAGTTGAGCAGTGATATCGTTATCTCTGAAGATAGCCGTTATGCCATGTTCGGTGAGTAGACTAGACACATCTCATAGTTGAGTAGTGATATCGTTATCTCTGAGGTTAGCTGTTATGTCATGTTCGGTGAGGAGACTAGACACATCTCATAGTTGAGCAGTGATATCGTTAGCTCTGAAGATATCACTGCTCAACTATGAGATGTGTCTAGTCTCCTCACCGAACATGACATAACGGCTATCTTCAGAGATAACGATATCACTGCAGATGCAGGACAGTGATAAGCACTACTGAAGTCTGAGAGGGCAGGGCAGCGACGATAATTTTGGGAGCTCTTAATTGTGAAAAATCATAGATTATACAAATCTTTAGACTAACCGTAAAGCTTGACATTAGGGCAGGAAAAATGGAAAATGAACATAAATATTGAATGCCGTATATATTTCATTTATTTCAGTTAGGTTTATATATAATAAAAATAAATAACCTTTGAAGGTTTATAGAAACGTAATATGTTTCAGTATCTTCAAAACTAGCAGATTTTAAATTATATTTAGTTTTTTCTATGAGAACTCATCCAAAACTTTATCATTCACATAAATTACATAATAATTATTATAAAATAAAAAAATTATCGTAATATCAATACACATGAATTAATAAATACTTATAAACATGTGATTGTATCCATATCATCGCTACTTTGTAAATTATGAAGCATTGCTATTTTTTAATTAGAGAATAACCCGTGGCTGGCGTGTAGGCTACAGTTGAGTTATGTGCTGTTACTGCACCCGGGTCAGACTGGGTATTAACCCCGTCACTTAATAAAGTAGACAAAGCTTTGAATATATTTTAAACTTAGTATTGCATGTTTCAACAATAAAATATATCTAGTTTTTTTAATAAACGTACCGAATTAAAATAAATATATCTAAATTTACATATTCATTAGGCTTTAATTTGCACGTAAATGAACAGGACTAGAAAGTTCCTGGAAGGAGTCATTAAAAGGAGAGTAATCGCGCGTTAATTTCCTTACTATCCGTTCATAAAACTAAAAGATATTAAGTCCATTGGCCTTTTATTTTTCTTGTCATTTGGTTTTCATTATTATTTAAAGGCCGCCATTTCTAAATCATCAACGATATATTTTCTTTCGTGGGAAATTTAAATCTCAATAATTACTACGACGTAGTAAGCACATTTTCTGAGACTAAATTTTTAAAAAGATTTAAAACGCAAACCCAAGGTAAAATAAACGAAGAAGACCATACGAGTATTGCTATGTGTCTTTTTTTGTTTTATCCTCGTAATAGATCATATTTCAAACTATTTCCCTAAATTATTTACATCCTGTATACAATCCTATATCATATAAGGATGTTTTAATTTTTTTAAAGCGTAAACAATAGACACATTTCACCCCGTATTAAAGTTTATGGTTATATAGAATGAATAAATGCATTACATTTAAATTCATTTACGTATTACTGACGTGTGTTTTATTATTTATGGTTAGTAATTTTATATTGTAGTAAAAGAGATGTATATCTTACCGTTAATTGAAAGGGTGGTTTAACGATAGTTAACAAAATTTATTTACCATTATTTTTATCAAAGTACACGACTATGATTTTTTTTAAATTTCGACTAAGAAAGATTTTATTAGAGACTATTAGAGAATGAGAAGACTCCAGAGAAACGGGAGATGTGGAGCACATAGAGAACTTTAATGATGATCTGTTATTTATCTACCACATCCTGAAAGGTTTTATAAATCTATATTTTAGTCTTAAATAAGCCATATCATATGAAAAAGTCTCATTTGTTAGCTAAGAGTTGGTGAATCATTCGAAAGCTAAATAATATCATTCTGTCCGAACGAAATCTTAAGGTCAAAAGTGACATTACATCGATATATGTTTTTTGTAATTTGGGGGTAAAAACTACCCTTGTATGAAAATTTCTAGATTTATGAATTTAATAGTCCAGATGGCAGACGCTACAATGAATGGAGATAAATTTAACATTAAAATTGAATTAATACTTCCTACCATAGCATTGTAATGTGTATTTAATTCATGTTCAAATATGTTGGAAAAAGTCCCTCTAAATATTGTTTATGGAATTTATGAAATTCAGTTAATTATTGTTTACCCTTAAAACCCTTAAAAACAACATCTTTATGTCCAAAACATAAGGAAAAATGTGTATTGGCTTAAAATAAACCTTAAAATAATGCATTTACAATGCATTATATCTTTACAGTATATATTACAAAAACTTAACAATGCCTAAGAAGTTGTAGCTCTTAAAAACCACACCTTATAATAGAAGAAGGGAAAAACCTTTATTGAAGGCGTGAAATGGTTTATATATTTAGTAGACTATCCCCTGGCAGGCCTATTATCTCCAGCTATGGATGTCCTACGGAAAGGATATCTGCTTATGTTGACGACATCTTGCACCCATTTGTAAGAACATTTCCTTTTTATACCAAGGACATTAATGAGTTTTTAACTAAATTAGCTCAAAGTAATCAACCCTTGCCTGATGACGCCTTATTATGTACTATCGATGTAGAATATTTGATAAACCAGATATTGTTTATTACTGGATGAATTAGAATGCCGGAAACAGCCACTCAGTGTCACGGTCACCACAAACTTCGTAACCCTGGGTTTGTACACATTACATACCAATATGTATTACAAGCAGAGAGTTGCGGGTTTTTCCAATACGCAACACGAATACGGAACTAGGTACAAGAATGATAGTCCGATGGTGTGTGGCCGACTTGCGTGTCTCCAAGATTTTGGATTTCTCCTGCAGGATCCAGACACATATGTATTACAAGCAGAGAGTGGCGGGTTTCTCCAATACGCAACACGAATACGGAACTAGGTACAAAAATGATAGTCCGATGGTGTTTGGCCGACTTGGATGTCTCCAAGATTTTGGATTTCTCCTGCAGGATCCAGACACATATGTATTACAAGCAGAGAGTGGCGGGTTTCTCCAATACGCAACACGAATACGGAACTAGGTACAAGAATGATAGTCCGATGGTGTTTGGCCGACTTGGGTGTCTCCAAGATTTTGGATTTCTCCTGCAGGATCCAGACACATATGTATTACAAGCAGAGAGTGGCGGGTTTCTCCAATACGCAACACGAATACGGAACTGGGACATGAATAACAGTCCTATGGTGTTTGGCCGACTTGGGTATCTCCAAGATTTTTGATTTGTTGTGAAGGATCCGGACACAATATGAAAATTGAATACTTGTTTAATTTACATAAGAATCTTTTCATATTCATGATAAAATAAATATTATTTTCATATAATTCTTTCTGCCCTAATACCATACAACAGTTTAATTTGATTAGTATTGATAAAGCTGTTTTCGATATGACATCTATCCCGCATTACCTAAGATAAATTCTATATAACTACTCATAAACAACATATGGCAAAACATTTCTGTATATAAAAAAGGCTTGGAGAAAAAGGTATTAAAACTAATATTTTATGAAAATTACATCTTTTTATTGTGAGTAAATATCGTGGACTAGGAGTAGTATGTAATATGTATGTACTACTTCTAACAGGTTTTGCTAGAATACACGTATGCTATATGCTATACAATCCGCCTAAGTATACCAATATCTAGAATGACATTTAATGGCTTCGTAATTTATTCGTGCACACACGTTTCATATAAATTCCGAAAACACCCGAGAGAGTCCGCTGTACGTGGAAGTACGCAATCTAACATAACGCTCCGAGCCTCATAGCGCTGTGTTTTCACTGGTCTCTCTGCTCATATATTCTGTTTTGTGACAACGACAACTTATCAAGGAAATACATACTAACAACAAAAAGTTCATTTAATTATAGAAACCATAAATATTTCAAATGAAATAGTTATAGCAATAATTTCTTATTCCACCGTGTAAGATTAGTAAATAGTGTTATTATAGTTTTAATCAAGTATAAAATACAAAAATCTAATTTCCTGTGGAAGCAATAAAAGATAAGATACTTTGTAAAGAATGACGGTAACACATGGGGGTGATGACTTCTGAGGTCATAGTAATAAATACTCGAATTGCAAAGTTTACTTATAAGTTCAATTTAATTATGAATCTTACAAGCACCACTTTTAGCTGGTAAATTAAATGTATGCCTTGCCAAGTTGCTGCCAATTAGAGTACAAGAACTTAAAAAGTATATCTGATAGGTGGGCCTAAAATATCCAATGTTCTATGGAATTATGCTTACGATGGTTTACTTTATAAAACATTAAGATTTCACTTCCCTTCGCAATGTGTAGATTCACAACCCGGGTGTCGGCGTCTTGGCACGAGACATTGAAGCTGTAGTCTAAGAAGGGTTATTTCTAGTCGGTAGTTACTAGAAGAGGAGTAGAAGTTATGAAAGTGGTAGCCATCTACTCAAATAATACGTGAGATACGTGAGCTCGCAGACAAGGCGCGCGACGTCAAATCGGTCACGTAGTTGGGCTGCTACAAAGGATTAGAATAAAATATTCATACGCTTGCCAATTAGGTAGTTACTTCGCCGATAATTTAGTTCCGGAACATTGGATAAAAAATAATATTAAATTGTACTGGCTGATTAGGTTGTGAAATGTTACATTATATAAAATCTAACTAACGATACAACTTGATTATTAATAATAGTTATTAAATAAAAAGTTATATTAGATAAAATGTAATTGTGTTAATATAGGTCAAGTCTACTTGTAATACCAAATTATATAGTTGTATATCATTGTTTCCTTACCTCCATAAAATCAATTTATATTTTAAACGTCACTAATTAATTTTTATTGATGAAGACAATACCATTTTTACCATTTTGGGCGTATTTTTATTCTAGGTACTTATTTAAAATTTAATTTACATAAAATAAATGGTGTAATGAACATTTTCAAATAACGTAATCGTAAGAAATGCATAACTGTAGATGCATCGTGATAAATTATTAACGGAAATGTGGTTAACTAACAAATGCTATTAAGTTTAATATTCCCATACACTTTTGTTGCTGTCTTCCAGTTTACTGATCTTATATAAACTTTGTATAGAATTACGAATATAATGTAAAGTAATACTAGGGAGTATTAAGTTGTCGATCATGTCAAGCATTTATTTCACTTTTTGTTCATTTTAAATTATAGATAAAACATTACATTTCTTAACCTTCAATAAGCACTTATATATCAATGTCCTTCAACAGGCATCTTCTGGATCCCCATTTAAAAAACACTAAAAACATAAATACATTAGTCACTACACTATACATTGCAACGGATGCTTGCATGTAGCAATAGGGCCACACCATACTTTTCAACGGATGCTTGCATGTAGCAATAGGGCCACACCATACTTTTCAACGGATGCTTGCATGTAGCGACAGGACAACACTCTACTTTTCAACGGATGCTTGCACGTATCAACAGGGCCACATTATACTTTTCAACGGATGCCTGCTTGTAGCGACAGGACAACACTATACTTTTCAACGGATGCCTGCTTGTAGCTACAGGACAACACTGTACTTTTCAACGGATGCTTGCATGTAGCAACAGGGCCACACTATACTTTTCAACGGATGCCTGCTTGTAGCGACAGGACAACACTATACTTTTCAACGGATGCTTGCATGTAGAAACAGGGCCACACTATACTTTTCAACGGATGCTTGCATGTAGCGACAGGACAACACTATACTTTTCAACGGATGCTTTCATGTAGCGACTGATTAGATTACGAGATTAGAGAGGCCAAATTTGTATTCCCGCCTATTTTACTTTCCCTCCAATACTATTTATTACAGAAGGGAATATATATTTTTAATTAATAGTTAATATACTATAGCTGTTATATATTGACTTTTTCACTCTGTAAAGAAACAAACTTTTTACTACTTCTCGTTTTTTATGCCATTACTAACATTTAATTAGCTCTGATGCAGATATAGAAATCTATAGTATAATATGGTTAGTTAAAACTACTAATGTAGTTTTAATTTAACTTATCATACTTGATGTAGTTTGTAATATTAAACTCAACTTAAACTATATGAATGTTATAATAAAATTAGTTTAATTTAAAGTGATATTAAAAATAGTTAGAATTTCAATCTCTTAATATTATTAAGTGCATTTTTGAACCACGTCTTTTGTTATTATAAAACAAATCTGATTCATGCGACGTCACGCGATGTAACGGTTGAATACGGCGGCGTTCCGGTTCCGCGTCTTACTACATCTCGTACATTCACATTTTACTTCATTGTTAGTTTACATAACACTGTTTAAATAATACAACTCTACACATCAATTAACTATAAAATAATGTTCAATGTGTTGGGATACTTAGATTAATTTTAATATGTCACATGCTTGAATCCCAAATGTGTATTGAGTGTGTTTACAAATCTACTTATTTTTCGATTTGCCTGTTGCTTTCATGTTTACCCATAAAACACTGTATAAATGTACGCTCAGCCAAATCCCATTGAGTAACATCATCGAACTTAGTGCTCCTTATATAAAAATGAAACCTTATACAAAATTTCCAGTCTATAGCCCAGTTCGTATGGACAGACGGACAAATATACATAGAGACGGAAATGATATTATTCCAGCTCCATAAATGATAGATTTACTGAAACAGGCACTGTTAATAGTATGCATCCAATACGAACAGATTAGTCGTAGGAAAATATAACAGGGGATCAGTAGAATAAAAATAATTTCTTGTGAGCGCAAATACTGGTAAACCCAGCAGGTGAGAGTTGAAGGGGAGACGGTGATAATGTTATTTATGTGTGACCCATGTTCCTTTACCCGCTGAGCAGGTTAAGCTGTCGAGTAAAAACAGCTTTAGGTTTTTATGCTACCAAATTTCTACAAGTCTTTAGCAGACATTTTGTATAGTACTGTTAACTAAAAATAATCGTATAGATATTCGATTTTAATATATACCGTATTGTAAAAGTTAATACAAATTAAGTGGAGAAAATATAGAAAATATGTACCTCATACAATATAAAAACTGTTAGCATGGAGTTGTACAGATAATAAACCTTTTTATTGAAAGCATTCCTCTAAGTTATATTTATATTAAAATAACACTTGGTCCCGTTTGTCCAAAAGTCTACACACATTTGAATTTGGAAGAAAACTGTACTAAACCAGTAATTTGTGCAGTGCTATTTCAAATTAACAGCAATTCAAAGAATATTATTCCATGGACTAAAGAAAAGCCAAAAAATAAATATAATTAATGGTAGATCAAATTTAGTTATAGTCCGTTTTCTGTACGTACTTTTAAAAATTTATAATAAGAAATATTAAAAGATAATTTTGACGTGACAACGTCTTAAATTAGGTTGCGGCTCGGAGTCACTCATGAAAAAGTGTAACGCCCGGTAACGTTACGATGCCCGTCCAGTGGGTCCGCCGCACGGGATCCGCACGGGATAAAGCAGATAACTGTGGGTCCGCCGCACGGGATAAAGCAGATAACTATGTTTATTCGTGAAAATGTGGAGTGCTTAGATTCGTCATTTACAACAATAAAGGTAAATAATTGTACACTGATATTTCATTATCGGAGACTATGATTGATTGATTAATTGTTAGATTGACACAAAAGTTGAGAAACTGAGTTTATAGGTTATGTCATACTACTGACAAATGTTGATAGTGTTAAGTAAATTATTAGTTTAAATCACTCTGCAATCAATCGTAATTCAGTCGATTGAGAAGAAACAGCGCGTATGGCTAGTCAAACATTTAAAATAACAAATTATAACCTCTAACCTGTCATAACAGTGCGACCAAACAAACGAACTAAACCGACCAATCACCACACGCGGAGTTAGAATTTAACTGTGTTTAGCAAGAATTTCAAATTCCAATTTTAGTAAATGTTTTATTCAACTTTACCATTTACATTAACACATTTTAATTAATTTCAAATTATGTACAATGTTTTAGTAAACAAAATATATTTCTATAGTTAAAATTTGTGCAATTCTTATTTTCATTCAATCCCTTGTTCCTATTGTGCAATTTAATAATATTCATATCAATAAATATTCTACCGAGAAAAAGACGTTGTCACGTAAAATCTTCGCCCGTAAAACCGACTTTACAGGCAACCATAATTTTTTACAAATTATATTTTATATCATACACCTTTTACCCGTAGGTGATTGAAACTACAAAGGTTATTAAATTAGAATATTTGTCTCATATTAAATTAGTCTAAACAGTTACATCCACAATATTTATACTACAGACGCAAAGAGTGACTGAAAGTCTGAAGTTTATAACGGCAAGTTTAACGGTAAGCTGGCGCTTATTTAAATTCTTATTATGTGTCTGAATATTTTTTAGGCGTGTTAATGGAGGAAAAAATATAAAGTGAGAAAAACTATAATTTCATATTTTAACCTCTTATTTCCAGCTCCAGCAAAACTATTGAGTCTGACGACCGATTTATTTCTTAGAAGATTCAAATAGGCTATTAGTGAATCTGATGAAAATTAAAATTAGTTTAATAATGTAATATTTATATTTTAAGTGTATCAGCTAATTTTAGTCCACAAATATCGTCCAGATTCTACTGATTTTTGTAGTTTTCTTATTTTTTTATTGGAATCAAAACTCTAGTATTAGCACAAAACTAAACCAATACTATGCAGAATATTTTGAACAACTGCACTAATTGTTAACTCATAATACCTGATAAAGTGGGTCACGGCTAGTATCTCCCAAGAGAGGCGAGAGTAAACAATAACACCGCTCGCTACATGGCTACTGCAATTTAGTGTTAACTCATAATACGCGATAAAGTGGGTCACGGCTAGGTCTCTCCCAAAAGTGGCGGGAGAAAACAATAACACCGCTCGCTACATGACTAATGCACTTTATTGTTAACTAATAATACGCGATAAAGTGGGTCACGGCTAGGTCTCTCCCAATAGTGGCGAGAGAAAACAATAACACCGCTCGCTATACTGCACATTAGTGTTCACTCATAATACGCGATATAGTGGGTCACAACTAGTCTCTCCCAAGAGTGGTGAAAGTTAACAATAATACCGCTTGCTACATGGCTACTGCAATTTAGTGTGAACTCATACCCGATAGAGTGGGTCACGGCTAGTCTCTCCCAGGAGTAATGAAAGTAAACAATAACACCGCTCGCTACATGACTACTGCACTTTAGTGTTTAACTCATAATATCTGATAAAGTGGGTCACGCCTAGGTCTCCCGAAGAGTGGCTAGAGTAAAAAATAACACCGCTCGTTACACGATAACTGCACTTTAGTGTTAAATCATAATACCTGATAGAGTGGGTCACGGCTAGTCTTTCCCAAGAGTGGTGAAAGTAAACAATAACACCGCTCGCTACATGGCTACTGCACTTTAGTGTTAACTCATGATATCCGATAAAGTGGGTCACGCCTAGGTCTCCCGAAGAGTGGCTAGAGTAAAAAATAACACCATTCGTTACACGATTACTGCACTTTAGTGTTAACCATAATACCTGATAGAGTGAGTCACGGCTAGTCTTTCCCAAGAGTGGTGAAAGTAAACAATAACACCGCTCGCTACATGGCTACTGCACTTTAGAGTTAACTCATGATACCCTTAAAGTGGGTCACAGCTTGGTCTCTCCCAATAGTAGCAAAAGAAAACAATAACACCGCTCGCTACATGACTACTGAACCTTAGTGTTAACTCATAATACCCGATAAAGTGGGTCACGGCTAGTCTCTCCCAAGAGTGGCAAGAGTAAACAAATAACACCGCTCTTTACACGATTACTGCACTTTAGTGTTAACTCAAAGTACCCGATAAAGTTGCGTCACTGCTAGGTCTCCCAAAGATTGGCGAGAATAAACAAATAACACCGCTCGCTACATGGCTACTGCAATTTAGTGTTAACTCATAATACGCGATAAAGTGGGTCACGGCTAGGTCTCTCCCAAAAGTGGCGGGGTAAAAGTAACACAATAACACCGCTCGCTACATGAACTACTGCACTTTTTTGTTAACTCATAATACGCGATAGAGTGGGTCACGGCTAGGTCTCTCCCAGATAGTGGCGAGAGAAAACAATAACACCGCTCGCTATATGGCTAATGCACATTAGTGTTCACTCATAATACGCGATAAAGTGGGTCACAACTAGTCTCTCCCAAGAGCGGTAAAAGTAACAATAATACCGCTTTGCTACATGGCTACTGCAATTTAGTGGAACTCATACCCGATAGAGTGGGTCACGGCTAGTCTCTCCCAGGAGTAATGAAAGTAAACAATAACACCGCTCGCTTACATGACTACTGCACTTTAGTGTTAACTCATAATATCTGATAAAGTGGGTCACGCTAGGTCTCCCGAAGAGAGGCTAGAGTAAAAAATAACACCGCTCGTTACACGATAACTGCACTTTAGTGTTAAATCATCATACCTGATAGAGTGGGTCACGGCTAGTCTTTCCCAAGAGAGGCGAGAGTAAAACAATAACACCGCTCGCTACATGGCTACTGCAATATTTAGTGTTAACTCATAATACGTGATAAGTTGGTCACGGCTAGTATCTCCGAAGAGTGGCTAGAGTAAAAAAATAACACCGCTCGCTACATGGCTACTGCACTTTTAGTGTTAACTCATAATACGCGATAAAGTTTGGTCACGGCTAGTATCTCCCAAGAGAGGCGAGAGTAAACAATAACACACGCTCGCTACATGGCTACTGCAATTTAGTGTTAACTCATAATACGTGATAAAGTTGGTCACGGCTTAGTATCTCCCAAGAGAGGCGAGAGTAAACAATAACACCGCTCGCTACATGGCTTACTGCAATTAGTGTTAACTCATAATACGCGATAAAGTGGGTCACGGCTAGTCTCTCCCAAAGTGGCGGGGAAAAAACAATAACACCGCTCGCTACATGACTAATGCACTTTAATTGTTAACTAATAATACGCCGATAAAGTGGGTCACGGCTAGGTCTCTCCCAATAGTGGCGAGAGAAAAACAATAACACCGCTCGCTATACTGCACATTAGTGTTCACTCATAATATACGCGATATAGTGGGTCACAACTAGTCTCTCCCAAGAGTGGTGAAAGTTAACAATAATTACCGCTCTTGCTACATGGACTACTGCAATTTAGTGTGAACTCATACCCGATAGAGTGGGTCACGGCTAGTCTCTCCCAGGAGTAATGAAAGTAAACAATACACCGCTCGCTACATGACTACTGCACTTTAGTGTTAACTCATAATATCTGATAAAGTGGGTCACGCTAGGTCTCCCGAAGAGTGGCTAGAGTAAAAAATAACACCGCTCGTTACACGATAACTGCACTTTAGTGTTAAATCATAATACCTGATAGAGTGGGTCACGGCTAGTCTTTCCCAAGAGTGGTGAAAGTAAACAATAACACCGCTCGCTACCATGGCTACTGCACTTTAGTGTTAACTCATGATATCCGATAAAGTGGTCACGCCTAGGTCTCACCGAAGAGTGGCTAGAGTAAAAAATAACAGCATTTTTTACACGATTACTGCACTTTAGTGTTAACCATAATACCTGATAGAGTGAGTCACGGCTAGTCTTTCCCAAGAGTGGTGAAAGTAAACAATAACACCGCTCGCTACATGGCTACTGCACTTTAGAGTTAACTCATGATACCCTTAAAGTGGGTCACAGCTTGGTCTCTCCCAATAGTAGCAAAAGAAAACAATAACACCGCTCGCTACATGACTACTGAACCTTAGTGTTAACTCATAATACCCGATAAAGTGGGTCACGGCTAGTCTCTCCCAAGAGTGGCAAGAGTAAACAATAACACCGCTCTTTACACGATTACTGCACTTTAGTGTTAACTCAAAGTACCCGATAAAGTGCGTCACTGCTAGGTCTCCCAAAGATTGGCGAGAA
This sequence comes from Homalodisca vitripennis, assembly GCF_021130785.1. NCBI lineage: Eukaryota > Metazoa > Arthropoda > Insecta > Hemiptera > Cicadellidae > Homalodisca > Homalodisca vitripennis. Next base: position 1,492,657 of record NC_060207.1, read on the forward strand.
TAAACAATAACACCGCTCGCTACATGGCTACTGCAATTTAGTGTTAACTCATAATACGCGATAAAGTGGGTCACGGCTAGGTCTCTCCCAAAAGTGGCGGGAGAACACAATAACACCGCTCGCTACATGACTACTGCACTTTATTGTTAACTCATAATACGCGATAAAGTGGGTCACGGCTAGGTCTCTCCCAATAGTGGCGAGAGAAAACAATAACACCGCTCGCTATATGGCTAATGCACATTAGTGTTCACTCATAATACGCGATAAAGTGGGTCACAACTAGTCTCTCCCAAGAGCGGTGAAAGTTAACAATAATACCGCTTGCTACATGGCTACTGCAATTTAGTGTTAACTCATAATACCCGATAGAGTGGGTCACGGCTAGTCTCTCCCAGGAGTAATGAAAGTAAACAATAACACCGCTCGCTCGCTACATGACTACTGCACTTTAGTGTTAACTCATAATATCTGATAAAGTGGGTCACGCCTAGGTCTCCCGAAGAGAGGCTAGAGTAAAAAATAACACCGCTCGTTACACGATAACTGCACTTTAGTGTTAAATCATAATACCTGATAGAGTGGGTCACGGCTAGTCTTTCCCAAGAGTGGTGAAAGTAAACAATAACACCGCTCGCTACATGGCTACTGCACTTTAGTGTTAACTCATGATATAAATAAAGTGTGGTCACGGCTAGGTATCTCCCGAAGAGTGGCTAGAGTAAAAAATAACACCGCTCGCTACATGGCTACTACTGCACTTTAGTGTTAACTCATAATACCGATAAAGTGGTCACGGCTAGTCTCTCCCAAGAGTGGCGAGAGTAAACAATAACACCGCTCGCTACATGGCTACTGCACTTTAGTGTTAACTCATAATACGTAATAAAGTGGGTCACGGCTAGTATCTCCCAAGAGAGGCGAGAGTAAACAATAACACCGCTTGCTACATGGCTACTGCACTTTAGTGTTAACTCATAATACCCGATAAAGTGGGTCACGGCTAGGTCTCTCCCAAAAGTGGCGGGAAAAAACAATAACACCGCTCGCTACATGACTAACTGCACTTTATTGTTAACTCATAATACCCGATAAAGTGGGTCACGGCTAGTCTCTCCCAAAGTGGCGAGAGTAAACAATAACACCGCTCGCTACACACTGCACATTAGTGTTTAACTCATAATACGCGATATAAAGTGGGTCACAACTACAAGAGTGGTGAGTTAACAATAATACACGCGCTACATGACTACTGCAATTAGTGTGAACTCATACCCGATAGAGTGGGTCACGGCTAGTCTCTCCCAACTAAACAATAACACCGCTCGCTACATGACTACTGCACTTTAGTTAACTCAGTGGGTCACGCCTAGGTCTCCCGAAGAGTGGCTAGATGAAAAAATAACACCGCTCGTTACACGATAACTGCACTTTAGTGTTAAATCATAATATGATAGAGTGGGTCACGGCTAGTCTTTCCCAAGAGTGGTGAAAGTAAACAATAACACCGCTCGCTACATGGCTACTGCACTTTAGTGTTAACTCATGATATTTGATAAAGTGGGTCACGCCTAGGTCTCCCGAAGAGTGGCTAGAGTAAAAAATAACACCATTCGTTACACGATTACTGCACTTTAGTGTTAACTCATAATACCCGATAGAGTGAGCCACGGCTAGTCTCTCCCAAGAGTGGCTAGAGTAAAAAAAAACACCGCTAGTTTCACGATAACTGCACTTTAGTGTTAAATCATAATACCTGATAGAGTGGGTCACGGCTAGTCTTTCCCAAGAGTGGTGAAAGTAAACAATAACACCGCTCGCTACATGGCTACTGCACTTTAGTGTTAACTCATGATATCCGAAAAAGTGGGTCACGCCTAGGTCTCCCGAAGAGTGGCTAGAGTAAAAAATAACACCATTCGTTACACGATTACTGCAATTTAGTGTTAACCATAATACCTGATAGAGTGGGTCACGGCTAGTCTATCCCAAGAGTGGTGAAAGTAAACAATAACACCGCTCGCTACATGGCTACTGCACTTTAGAGTTAACTCATGATACCCTTAAAGTGGGTCACAGCTAGGTCTCTCCCAAGAGTAGCAAAAGAAAACAATAACACCGCTCGCTAAATGACTACTGAACCTTAGTGTTAACTCATAATACCCGATAAAGTGGGTCACGGCTAGTCTCTCCCAAGAGAGGCGAGAGTAAACAATAACACCGCTCTCTAAATTACTACTAAACCTTAGTGTTAACTCATAATACCCGATAAGGAGAATCACAGCTAGTCTCTCCCAAGAGTGGCGAGAGAAAAAACAATAACACCGTTCGTTACACGATTACTGCACTTTAGTGTTTACTCACAATACCCGATAAAGTGGGTCACGGCTATTATTTCTCAAGAGTGGTGAAAGTTAACAATAATACCGCACGCCATATGACTACTGCACTTTAGTGTTAACTCATAATATCCGATAAAATGGGTCACAGCTAGTCTTTCCCAAAAGTGGTAAAAGTAAACAATAACACCGCTTGCTACATGAATACTGCATTTTAGAGTTAACTCATAATACCCGATAGAGTGGGTCACGGATAGTCTCTCCCAAGAGAGGCGAGAGTAAACAATAACACCGCTCTCTAAATTACTACTAAACCTTAGTGTTAACTCATAATACCCGATAAGGAGAATCACGGCTAGTCTCTCCCAAGAGTGGTGAGAGAAAAAACAATAACACCGTTCGTTACACGATTACTGCACTTTAGTGTTTACTCACAATACCCTTAAAGTGGGTCACAGCTAGGTCTCTCCCAATAGTAGCAAAAGAAAACAATAACACCGCTCGCTAAATGACTACTGAACCTTAGTGTTAACTCATAATACCCGATAAAGTGGGTCACGGCTAGTCTCTCCCAAGAGTGGCAAGAGTAAAAAATAACACCGCTCTTTACACGATTACTGCACTTTAGTGTTAACTCAAAGTACCCGATAAAGTGGGTCATGGCTAGTGTCTCCCAAGAGAGGCGAGAGTAAACAATAACACCGCTTGCTACATGACTACTGCACTTTAGTGTTAACTCATAATATCCGATAAAATGGGTCACAGCTAGTCTTTCCCAAAAGTGGTAAAAGTAAACAATAACACCGCTTGCTACATGAATACTGCATTTTAGAGTTAACTCATAATACCCGATAGAGTGGGTCACGGATAGTCTCTCCCAAGAGAGGCGAGAGTAAACAATAACACCGCTCTCTAAATTACTACTAAACCTTAGTGTTAACTCATAATACCCGATAAGGAGAATCACGGCTAGACTCTCCCAAGAGTGGCGAGAGAAAAAACAATAACACCGTTCGTTACACGATTACTGCACTTTAGTGTTTACTCACAATACCCGATAAAGTGGGTCACGGCTATTATTTCTCAAGAGTGGTGAAAGTTAACAATAATACCGCACGCCATATGACTACTGCACTTTAGTGTTAACTCATAATACCCGATAGAGTGAGCCACGACTAGTCTCTCCCAAGAGTGGCTAGAGTAAAAAATAACACCGCTCGTTTCACGATAACTGCACTTTAGTGTTAAATCATAATACCTGATAGAGTGGGTCACGGCTAGTCTTTCCCAAGAGTTGTGAAAGTAAACAATAACACCGCTCGCTACATGGCTACTGCACTTTAGTGTTAACTCATGATATCCGAAAAAGTGGGTCACGCCTAGGTCTCCCGAAGAGTGGCTAGAGTAAAAAATAACACCATTCGTTACACGATTACTGCACTTTAGTGTTAACCATAATACCTGATAGAGTGGGTCACGGCTAGTCTTTCCCAAGAGTGGTGAAAGTAAACAATAACACCGCTCGCTACATGGCTACTGCACTTTAGAGTTAACTCATGATACCCTTAAAGTGGGTCACAGCTAGGCCTCTCCCAATAGTAGCAAAAGAAAACAATAACACCGCTCGCTACATGACTACTGAACCTTAGTGTTAACTCATAATACCCGATAAAGTGGGTCACGGCTAGTCTCTCCCAAGAGTGGCAAGAGTAAACAATAACACCGCTCTTTACACGATTACTGCACTTTAGTGTTAACTCAAAGTACCCGATAAAGTGGGTCACGGCTAGTGTCTCCCAAGAGAGGCGAGAGTAAACAATAACACCGCTTGCTACATGACTACTGCACTTTAGTGTTAACTCATAATACCCGATAAGTGGGTCACGGCTAGGTCTCTCCCAAGAGTGGCTAGAGTAAAAAATAACACCGCTCGTTACACGATTACTGCACTTTAGTGTTAACTCATAATACCTGATAGAGTGGGTCACGGCTAGTCTTTCCCAAGAGTGGTGAAAGTAAACAATAACACCGCTCGCTACATGGCTACTGCACTTTAGTGTTAACTCATAATACACGATAAAGTGGGTCACGGCTAGGTCTCCCAAGAGTGGCGAGAGTAAAACAATAACACCGCTCGTTACACGATTACTGCACTTTAGTGTTAACTCATAATACCTGATAAGAGTGGGTCACGGCTAGTCTTTCCCAAGAGTGGTGAAAGTAAACAATAACACCGCTCGCTACATGGCTACTGCACTTTAGTGTTAACTCATAATACACGATAAAGTGGGTCACGGCTAGGTCTCTCCCAAGAGTGGCGAGAGTAAACAATAACACCGCTCGTTACATGATTACTGCACTTTAGTGTTAACTCATAATACCGATAAAGTGGGTCACGGCTAGTCTCTCCCAAGAGTGGTGAGAAAAACAATAACACCGCTCGCTACATGGCTACTGCACTTTAGTGTTAACTCATAATACCCGATAAAGTGGGTCACGGCTAGGTCTCCCAAGAGTGGCGAGAGTAAACAATAACACCGCTCGCTACATGATTACTGCACTTTAGTGTTAACTCATAATACCCGATAAAGTGGGTCACGGCTAGTCTCTCCCAAGAGTGGTGAAAGTAAACAATAACACCGCTCGCCACATGACTACTGCACTTTAGTGTTAACTCATAATACCTGATAAAGTGGGTCACGGCTAGGTCTCACCAAGAGTGGCGAGAGTAAACAATAACACCGCTCGCTACATGGCTACTGCACTTTAGTGTTAACTCATAATACCCGATAAAGTGGGTCACGGCTAGTCTCTCCCAAGAGTGGCTAGAGTAAAAAATAACACCGCTCGTTACACGATAACTGCACTTTAGTGTTAAATCATAATACCTGATAGAGTGGGTCACGGCTAGTCTTTCCCAAGAGTGGTGAAAGTAAACAATAACACCGCTCGCTACATGGCTACTGCACTTTAGTGTTAACTCATAATACCCGATAAAGTGGGTCACGGCTAGGTCTCTCCCAAGAGTGGCGAGAGTAAACAATAACACCGCTCGTTACATGATTACTGCACTTTAGTGTTAACTCATAATACCTGATAAAGTGGGTCACGGCTAGTCTCTCCCAAGAGTGGCGAGAGTAAACAATAACACCGCTCGCTACATGGCTACTGCACTTTAGTGTTAACTCATGATACCCGATAAAGTGGGTCACGGCTAGGTCTCTCCAAGAGTGGCGAGAGAAAACAATAACACCGCTCGTTACATGATTACTGCACTTTAGTGTTAACTCATAATACCTGATAAAGTGGGTCACGGCTAGTCTCTCCCAAGAGTGGTGAAAGTAAATAATAACACCGCTCGCTACATGGCTACTGCACTTTAGTGTTAACTCATAATACCCGATAAAGTGGGTCACGGCTAGGTCTCCCCAAGAGTGGCTAGAGTAAAAAATAACACCGCTCGTTACACGATTACTGCACTTTAGTGTTAACTCATAATACCTGATAGAGTGGGTCACGGCTAGTCTCTCCCAAGAGTGGTGAAAGTAAACAATAACACCGCTCGCCACATGACTACTGTACTTTAGTGTTAACTCATAATACCCGATAAAGTGGGTCACGGCTAGGTCTCACCAAGAGTGGCGAGAGAAAACAATAACACCGCTCGCTACATGGCTACTGCACTTTAGTGTTAACTCATAATACCCGATAAAGTGGGTCACGGCTAGTCTCTCCCAAGAGTGGCTAGAGTAAAAAATAACACCGCTCGTTACACGATAACTGCACTTTAGTGTTAAACTCATAATACCTGATAAAGTGGGTCACGGCTAGTCTTTCCCAAGAGTGGTGAAAGTAAACAATAACACCGCTCGCTACATGGCTACTGCACTTTAGTGTTAACTCATAATACCCGATAAAGTGGGTCACGGCTAGGTCTCCACAAGAGTGGCGAGAGTAAACAATAACACCGCTCGTTACACGATTACTGCACTTTAGTGTTAACTCATAATACCTGATAGAGTGGGTCACGGCTAGTCTTTCCCAAGAGTGGTGAAAGTAAACAATAACACCGCTCGCTACATGGCTACTGTACTTTAGTGTTAACTCATAATACCTGATAAAGTGGGTCACGGCTAGGTCTCACCAAGAGTGGCGAGAGTAAACAATAACACCGCTCGCTACATGGCTACTGCACTTTAGTGTTAACTCATAATACCCGATAAAGTGGGTCACGCCTAGGTCTCCCCAAGAGTGGCTAGAGTAAATAATAACACCGCTCGTTACACGATTACTGCACTTTAGTGTTAACTCATAATACCTGATAGAGTGGGTCACGGCTAGTCTCTCCCAAGAGAGGCTAAAGCAAACAATAACATTGCTCCCTACATGACTACTGCACTTTATTGTTAACTCACAATACGGGATAAAGTGGGTCACGGCTAGATCTCTCCCAATAGTGGCGAGAGAAAACAATAACACCGCGCCTTATATTGCTACTTCAAATTAGTATTCACTCATAATACGCGATAAAGTTGGTCATGTCTAGTCTCTCCCAAGAGTGGCGAGAGAAAAAACATTAACACCATTCGTTACACGATTACTGCACTTTAGTGTTAACTCATAATACCCGATAAAGTGGGTCACGGCTAGTCTCTCCCAAGAGTGGTGAAAGTAAACAATAACACCGCTCGCTACATGGCTACTGCACTTTAGTGTTAACTCATAATACCCGATAAAGTGGGTCACGGCTAGTCTCTCCCAAGAGTGGCGAGAGTAAAAAATAACACCATTCGTTACACGATTACTGCACTTTAGTGTTAACCATAATACCTGATAGAGTGGGTCACGGCTAGTCTTTCCCAAGAGTGGTGAAAGTAAACAATAACACCGCTCGCTACATGGCTACTGCACTTTAGTGTTAACTCATGATACCCTTAAAGTGGGTCACGGCTAGGTCTCTCCCAATAGTGGCGAGAGAAAACAATAACACCGCTCGCTACATGACTACTGCACTTTAGTGTTAACTCATAATACGCGATAAAGTGGGTCACGGCTAGTCTCTCCCAAGAGTGGCGAGAGTAAAAAAATAACACCGCTCGTTACACGATTACTGCACTTTAGTGTTAACTCATAATACCCGATAAAGTGGGTCACGGCTAGTCTCTCCCAAGAGTGGCTAGAGTAAACAATAACACCGCTCGCTACATGGCTACTGCACTTTAGTGTTAACTCATAATACCCGATAAAGTGGGTCACGGCTAGGTCTCTCCCAAGAGTGGCGAGAGAAAACAATAACACCGCTCGCTACATGACTACTGCACTTTAGTGTTAACTCATAATACCTGATAAAGTGGGTCACGGCTAGTCTCTCCCAAGAGTGGTGAAAGTAAAAAATAACACCGCTCGCTACATGGCTACTGCACTTTAGTGTTAACTCATAATACCCGATAAAGTGGGTCACGGCTAGGTCTCCCCAAGAGTGGCTAGAGTAAATAATAACACCGCTCGTTACACGATTACTGCACTTAATTGTTAACTCATAATACCTGATAGAGTGGGTCACGGCTAGTCTCTCCTAAGACTGGTGAAAGTAAACAATAACACCGCTCGCCACATGACTACTGTACTATAGTGTTAACTCATAAAACCCGATAAAGTGGGTCACGGCTAGGTCTCACCAAGAGTGGCGAGAGAATACAATAACACCGCTCGCTACATGGCTACTGCACTTTAGTGTTAACTCATAATACCTGATAAAGTGGGTCACGCCTACGTCTCCCCAAGAGTGGCTAGAGTAAAAAATAACACCGCTCGTTACACGATAACTGAAAGTAAATAAATACACCACACGCTACATGGCTACTGCACTTTAGTGTTAAGTCATAATACCCGATAAAGTGGGTCACGGCTAGGTCTCCACAAGAGTGTTTAGAGTAAACAATAACACCGCTCGTTACACGATTACTGCACTTAATTGTTAACTCATAATACCTGATAGAGTGGGTCACGGCTAGTCTTTCCCAAGAGTGGGGAAAGTAAACAATAACACCGCTCGCCACATGACTACTGTACTTTAGTGTTAACTCATAATACCTGATAAAGTGGGTCACGGCTAGGTCTCACCAAGAGTGGCGAGAGTATACAATAACACCGCTCGCTACATGGCTACTGCACTTTAGTGTTAACTCATAATACCCGATAAAGTGGGTCACGCCTAGATCTCTCCAAGAGTGGCTAGAGTAAATAATAACACCGCTCGTTACGTGGCTACTGCACTTTAGTGTTAACTCATTATACTCGATAGAGTGGGTCACGGCTAGTCTCTCCCAAGAGAGGCTAAAGCAAACAATAACATTGCTCCCTACATGACTACTACACTTTATTGTTAACTCACAATACGCGATAAAGTGGGTCACGGCTAGATCTCTCCCAATAGTGGCGAGAGAAAACAATAACACCGCGCGTTATATTGCTACTTCAAATTAGTATTCACTCATAATACGCGATAAAGTGGGTCATGTCTAGTCTCTCCCAAGAGTGGCGAGAGAAAAAACATTAACACCGTTCGTTACACGATTACTGCACTTTAGTGTTAACTCATAATACCCGATAAAGTGGGTCACGGATAGGTCTCCCCCAAGAGTGGCGGGAGAAAACAATAACACCGCTCGCTACATGACTACTGCACTTTATTGTTAACTCATAATACGCGATAAAGTGGGTCACAACTAGTCTCTCCCAAGAGAGGCGAGAGAAAAAACAATAACACCATTCGTTACACGATTAATGCACTTTAGTGTTAACCATAATACCTGATAGAGTGGGTCACGGCTAATCTTTCCCAAGAGTGGTGAAAGTAAACAATAACACCGCCCGCTACATGGCAACTGCACTTTAGAGTTAACTCATGATACCCTTAAAGTGGGTCACAACTAGGTCTCTCCCAATAGTAGCAAAAGAAAACAATAACCTCGCTCGCTTCATGACGACTGAACCTTAGTGTTAACTCATAATACCCGATAAAGTGGGTCACGGCTAGTCTCTCCCAAGAGTGGCAAGAGTAAACAAAAACACCGCTCTTTACACGATTGCTGCACTTTAGTGTTAACTCATAGTACCCGATAAAGTGGGTCACGGCTAGTATCTCCCAAGAGAGGCAAGAGTAAACAATAACACCGCTCTCTAAATGACTACTGAACTTTAGTGTTAACTCATAATACCCGATAAAGTGGGTCACGGCTAGTCTCTTCCAAGAGAGGCGAGAACAAACAATAACATTGCTCCCTACATGACTACTACACTTTATTGTTAACTCACAATACGCGATAAAGTGGGTCACGGCTAGATATCTCCCAATAGTGGCGAGAGAAAACAATAACACCGCGCGTTATATTGCTACTTAAAATTAGTATTCACTCATAATACGCGATAAAGTGGGTCATGTCTAGTCTCTCCCAAGAGTGGCGAGAGAAAAAACATTAACAGCGTTCGTTACACGATTACTGCATTTTAGTGTTAACTCATAATACCCGATAAAGTGGGTCACGGATAGGTCTCCCCAAGAGTGGCGGGAGAAAACAATAACACCGCTCGCTACATGACTACTGCACTTTATTGTTAACTCATAATACGCGATAAAGTGGGTCACAACTAGTCTCTCCCAAGAGAGGCTAGAGAAAAAACAATAACACCATTCGTTACACGATTACTGCACTTTAGTGTTAACCATAATACCTGATAGAGTAAGTCACGGCTAATCTTTCCCAAGAGTGGTGAAAGTAAACAATAACACCGCTCGCTACATGGCAACTGCACTTTAGAGTTAACTCATGATACCCTTAAAGTGGGTCACAACTAGGTCTCTCCCAATAGTAGCAAAAGAAAACAATAACCTCGCTCGCTTCATGACGACTGAACCTTAGTGTTAACTCATAATACCCGATAAAGTGGGTCACGGCTAGTCTCTCCCAAGAGTGGCAAGAGTAAACAAAAACACCGCTCTTTACACGATTGCTGCACTTTAGTGTTAACTCATAGTACCCGATAAAGTGGGTCACGGCTAGTATCTCCCAAGAGAGGCGAGAGTAAACAATAACACCGCTCTCTAAATGACTACTGAACCTTAGTGTTAACTCATAATACCCGATAAAGTGGGTCACGGCTAGTCTCTTCCAAGAGAGGCGAGAACAAACAATAACGTTGCTCCCTACATGACTACTGCACTTTATTATTAACTCATAATACGCGATAAAGTGGGTCACGGATAGGTCTCTCCCAATAGTGGCGAGAGAAAACAGTAACACCGCTCGCTATATGGCTACTTCACATTAGTGTTCACTCATAATACGCGATAAAGTGGGTCACGGCTAGTATCTCCCAAGAGTAACGAGAGAAAAAACAATAACACCGCTCGCTACATGACTACTGCACTTTAGTGTTAACTCATAATATCTGATAAAGTGGGTCACGGCTATTATTTCCCAAGAGTGGTGAAAGTAAACAATAATACCGCTTGCTACATGGCTACTGCACTTTAGTGTGAACTCATACCCGATAAAGTGGGTCACGGCTAGTCTCTCTCAGGAGTAATGAAAGTAAACAATAACACCGTTCGGCATATGACTACTGCACTTTAGTGTTAACTCATAATACCCGATAGAGTGAGCCACGGCTAGTCTCTCCCAAGAGAGGCGAGAGTAAACAATAACACCGCTCGCTACATGACTACTGCACTTTAGTGTTAACTCATGATATCCGATAAAGTGGATCACGCCTAGGTCTCCCGAAGAGTGGCTAGAGTAAAAAATAACACCGCTCGTTACACGATAACTGCACTTTAGTGTTAACTCATATTACCTAATAGAGTGGGTCACGGCTAGTCTCTTTCAAGAGTGGAGAATGTAAATAATAACACTGCTCGCTACATGGCTACTGCACTTTAGTGTTAACTCATAATACACGATAAAGTTGGTCACGGCTAGTTCTCTCCCAAGAGTGGCGAGAGAAAACAATAACACTGCTCGTTACACGATTACTGCACTTTAGTGTTAACTCATAATACCTGATAAAGTTGATCACGGCTAGTCTCTCCCAAGACTGGCGAGAGTAAACAATAACACCGCTCGTTACACGATAACTGCACTTTAGTGTTAACTCGTAATACCTAATAGAGTGGGTCACGGCTAGTCTTTACCAAGAGTGGTGAAAGTAAACAACAACACCGCTCGCTACATGGCTACTGCACATTAGTGTTAACTCATGATACCCGATAAAGTGGGTCACGGCTAGGTCTCTTCAATAGTGGCGAGAGAAAACAATAACACCGCTCGCTACATGACTACTGCACTTTAGTGTTAACTCATAATATCTGATAAAGTGGGTGACGGCTAGTCTCTCCCAAGAGTGGTGAAAGTAAATAATAGTACCGCACGCTACATGGCTACTGCACTTTAGTGTTAACTCATAATACCCGATAGTGTGGGTCACGGCTAGTCTCTCCCAAGAGAGGCGTGAGCAAACAATAACATTGCTTCCTACATGACTACTGCACTTTAATGTTAACTCATAATATCCGATAAAGTTGGTCACGGCTAGTCTCTCCTAAGAGTGTTAAAAGTAAACAATAACACAGCTCGATACATGGCTACTGCACTTTAGTGTTAACTCATAATACCCAATAAAGTGGGTCACGGCTAGGTCTCACCAAGTGTGGCGAGAGTATACAATAACACCGCTCGCTACATGACTACTGCACTTCAGTGTTAACTTATAATACCCGATAGAGTGGGTCACGGCTAGTCTCTCCCAAGAGGGGCGAGAGTAAACAATAACACCGCTCGCTACATGACTATTGTACTTTAGTGTTAACTCATAATACCCGATAGAGTGGGTCACGGCTAGTCTCTCCCAAGAGTGGTGAAAGTAAACAATAACACCGCTCGCTACATGGCTACTGCACTTTAGTGTTAACTTATAATACCCGATAAAGTGGGTTACGGCTAGGTCTCCCCAAGAGTGGCGAGAGTATACAATAACACTGCTCGCTACATGGCTACTGCACTTCACACACATTATGTGTCAGCCCCACACTCCCTGTCATACATTCTGAATTTATAACCGTGTATGTATGTTTATAATAAGACAACCTAATTTTGTTTATTTTATATCTAAAATTGTTTAAATACGTTTGAATAAGTTGTGTCCTGAATCAATACTATGATGCAATTCAAGGAAAATTACAATCTATCTTTAGAAAATAGGTCATCTAGGGCAATTCACAATAGGAGATGTTAGTTAAATTGTTAGTACTGGTAATAATAAACCATTTTAATAACGTAATGCAACTGAAAATCTGAGTTGTCATTAGATAAGAAATGTAAAATTAAATACTGTACCAATTAAAAAATAAATAATGCAATAGAAAATACAATGAATGTTTATTTAAAATGATAGCAAAACTTAAATATGGTTGAGGAACAATAATGGTTGAAAGTAGAGACTTTGATATATCACACTACATTAAAACGTGTAATGTGTGATTTACTTTTATTTCATAAATTTCTTTAATTAATGGCATTTTCTGAATAGGTATTATGGATATCATTTTGAGAAGCATTTTACCTAAGAAATCATATTTTTACAAGTAACTAAATCTAACTAACACTTCTAAACATACTTTGAAATGTATTTAAACAGATAAAATTTTAAATGATAAAACAAGTTTTTCATTTAAAGTTGTTTAAAGTTAACAGGTTCTAAGTCAAAGTGGCATAAATATTTAAAACTTGTACACACATCCAAAGATGAATCAATGTTATTACTTATAATTCTCCGATATATCGACACACTTATTTAATTTATAATTTTTACAAGATCTGAAGACGATTTTAGTTCGCTTATACATTAGATGAAACTCCTGTCCCGAGTTAGCGAAAATAGACAGGAGGTCTCGGAAGCGCGCCCCTCCTAAACTCGGAGCAAAGCAAAAAAAAAAAAAAAAAAAAACAATCACATGCCACTAGTGGGAAGAGACAAAAAGCGAGACAAGATTTCGAGTACATGATATAATTAGTAGGTGGCAAACATTTCCATGCAAAATACAATTATGCAGCACCACGGTGCACCGCGTAACTTAAAAACTAAATAACAAAAGATAAAATTCCAATATATACATTAACATAACAAATAGAAATAATAACATAATAAATAAACAATATAATATAGAAATTTGATATATAAATAACAATTTCAGGTACGGCATGTAGGAAAAATTATCTTTAACTGGTAAGTGTTATGAACTGAGGGGAGGGAAAAGGTTGTAGAATTTCTAGGCCCACTATTTTTAAAAAGTAATTTGGTTTCAGGTTTGTAGCCAAAAAGTAAAAAAAAATATTTAAAGCCGATTTTCGAAGGAGGCGGGGGCTTAGTTGCCTCCACGAATCCGAATTAAAGATGAAATCCTCCCCTTCAGTTCATGTAACTAAACTAAATACACACTAGTCTTAACACTGGCCCTCCTCCAGATCTAATATCTGGCAGCGCTCCCTGCACCCCAATCCTCGCAAGTTCAGTATAAGAAAAGTAAAAAAAACATTTTGGATCCGACCTTGTTCCAGATGAAATGAATATGAGCACATACACTCCGGTTGGATGCCGGTACAGGAGCGCTGGCAGGGCACGGGGCATTCAGTTTTGGTTTCAGTAGTTTCATTGGGCAGACTCGCCGCACCAGTCCCGCTGACGGCACTCACGGGGACCCTAATGAATCCCAACATAACCAGTAGATATTTAGAAAAATGTTATTGTAACCTGAGAAATAATAAAAACTTAATTATGTTTGCCACAAAGTATATATAAAATATTTAAATTTAACAATTAAAAATAACGATCTGTAACTAACAGTACCTTTTAAGTATTGAAAAACTGTTTCCTAAAAATAACTCAAGACACCAAGTATTTTAAGATACACTACTTGGTGACAATATTAAATATTACATAGGCTAGAACAGCCATACTAAATGATTAAGCGTGATAACATTTACTGGTAACTATAATTCGCTGGATTTTAATCATTCTATTATAATATTATAATAATTTACATTTTATTATTAAATATTAATTGTAAGGTAGGCCTAATAATAATTATATAATTTACAAATAATAACAGTACATTATTTCCCAAATAACAATAATTAAATTATAATCCGTTCACGCCACTATAAGGCAATTAATTAATTAAACAATAAAATGAAAATCATGAATGTTGCCACCCAATTTTGCACGCAACACAAAACACGAGGTCACAAAATTTGCAAAGTCTGTACCGTCTCGCTTACACTAAATAAAGACAAAGTGTGTACACGGAATAAACAATTTCCGTTCGGCGAACGGATCAGTTAGAAAGCACAAAAGCGAAAGTACAAACTTAACTGGCATAGTTAATAAAATTAACAAATTTAGAACGTACGATAGACAGGAAAGAACACTTTGCGACACGAACAACGTACACGAGGAACACAAGTTACAAAATAATATATAAACTACTAATAACTAAGCTACGAAAATATGTGTCTGGGAGGGAGAGAAAAACCGCCAACAAAATAAAGTTAAGAGGGTGAGAGAGACAATTACCTGCCGAAAGTAGTGGAGTTAGCCAGCCATGGGGAAACGGGAAGAGCAGAGAACAGTTAGAAACACAGTAGCTTCTCCAAACATGTCTGACCGCTCCGAACAGTAGCCGGTGCCGGTGAACAGGTGGTCGGTAAACTAGTCAAGGTCAACCAGCTGACCTCAACCAAACAGTCCAACCAGGCAGAAAATCAATACTTGACGGAGTGACTCCCCCACCGACTGATAAGAGTGGCCGAGGTGGGAATGGTAAGACAAAAACGATCAAACTGAGCCCCGGCTCACTCCTAAGTTACAGATCCACTGCTCCGTTCTTGCAAAAATGAAAACTAGATTATTGAACAGCAGGTGTGTGAGTTACAAACGTAGAATAAGCAATAGTTATTAAGTTTTATTCTAAAGGTTGAGATTTAGTTTATTATATGGAATAGTGGCTGCCCAATTACATAATTATATTAACTATGCAAAGAATGTGGTTTTTAATTCATCCAGCTATCAATTACAAAAGAGAAAGTTAATTACAGGATATAATTACGTAATATTGATAATTTGATGTAATCTATTGCTTTCACAATCTTTTTCTAAGAAAGAACTCTTAATTTAAATGTTTATTGATTTGTGCTTACTTATATGTATCCTAACTTTTTTACTTAAAGAGGGTGGTATTGGTATAGGAAAACTAAATAATACTCAGAACGCTAATCAAATTAAAGCTATTCGAATAATTTTCTTTCACAAAGTTTTGTAACTTTCCGAAGAATAATTATATTTCTAGTTCCATTAAGCCAGCGTTTCCAAGGTGCAAATTAAACGTCGGATTGTGAGATGCAGGAACACTGGCCTCCCGGCGCAACAGGGCTTGTCAGCTCTTAAAATATTATTCCAAGCTTTTATGTTCTTCAGACCAGTTTTCATCAGTTATTTCAATAATACATTTAGTCCGAATAATTATTTGAAAACCTGACGATTTTAATAATGATAATAATTATTTAAAAAACGATAAGCAACATCTGAATTCGTGTTTAATTGTATTAAGACAATACATTTTATATTTTTCCATATAATATATTATAGGACCGTGATAAACCAACCAAATTATTGTGAATCATTATTGAAATTAAAAAATCGCATTTCGGGACTGATTTTCATGGTTAATGAAAAGAATTAGAAATAATTTTGCAAGTGGTATGAGATTTCTAAAACAAAATTGAATAGTTATGAGTAACATCAGTTTTAATCGTCTTGTTAGCTTTATCCGCCTACAATTCACTAACTTACAATAACTACCCGATTTCACAAATGTTTTTATCCGTTTTGAAGTTTTGATCACTATTATGGAGTTTAATCCCAATTTAAACAGGAACTCAACAGTAGATTATAACACGTGAATATTTCCCAAAAGAATACCGTTGTCTATTGAATTATCCATCTCATCAACCTGACGTGAAGAGACGTATGTAGATGTTGTCATATTTTGAGATTGATGGTCCACTTTTGAAAATTTCAGGTGGATTTATTTTACCCAGAGTTACGTCGAAATAACACGTGGATTGGTAATACAATAACTACACTACTATGTGTTTCCTTTGAAAAAACAATAAATATGGATTTGGTTCTTAAATTTCTAACATATACCGCATTTTTTAACGATGATTCAATTTCAGAAACTGTTTATTAGGTAGTGATATAGTTCATCGTCTCCGTGGATAAATCAGTCTTAACAGGAATACATTTTTAACATAGGCAATATTATTCTTAGTTTTCAACTTATTTAGTGCAAAATATTTGTTTATACCTGACGGAATTTCTCTCAGATATTAATTAAATTTATAATAAACATAATAGATCTTCTTAGTCTATTCTAAGAAGACACGCTGAATGCGAAGTAATAAAGATCATAAAATATTACTCAACTACAGTTCATTTTGACATATTCTTTGTTCCAAACCTACTTGATCAATCTTAGTTGATTCAGAGGCACGCGACTACAAATACAACCTCATGGTAGATCTAAATCACAACTTTATTAGTTCTATACTCCTCCCATGATCCAGAAAAACCACTCAGCCACCCGAAACAGAAAACTCTTTGTTAAAATATTTCAGGTGACTTCATATATGGGATAAAGTAAGTTCTTTATTTTGGCCTAAACAAAAAATTCTATAACAATTTCTGGCTATCTTGAGAATTTACTTAAGATAAAGTTGTAAACTGACGAGATGGGCACTAATTGTTCTACTACTTTATTACTATTTGTTTAAGTAATATCACACTAAAGGACATTAAAACGATTCTGTTCACTATTAATGAAAAGGCAGAAGTGCGCCACAACACGTATCGTGAGAGGCTTGGATGCATATGTTTCAAATCTTTAGTTCAAATCATTCTCGAGATGTACTTCGGACAGATATCCAAACCCAAAAATGTCATAAGTCTAAATATGAAATCTTTCTCAACATATCCTGCCAGATTAAACTTCACATATTTCTTCATTAAAATTGTGTTGTCTATGTTGAAATAGTTAGGCTACATGTTTTAATGCCACACGTTAGAATCTCTCATGGGTGTATTTGGTATGATTAAAATTGTATTGATTTTGATATTTCCTTATTGCCTTTATGGTTAACCATATGTTAACCGATGTAAAATATTCGTCTTAGAAAAGTGCCGTGGACTGACATGTAGCATCATCTAACTCAGTGTTCCTTGTATATAGGTGGTATAATGGTTCATGCATAATTAAAATTTTATAGCTTAGTTCGGTTGTGGGCAAACAGACTGACAGACAGCTACACATTACATTTATCGCGACGAGCGATAAACTTCACTAAATCTCAGCTAATTACATTCATCCTTGACTCACAATTTTAGTGTCTGTCTCTTTAGAGGAGCAATGTAAGTATGTAGGAGAAAAGTTGGAACTTTTGTGAAATTGAAAGTACGATATATAAAATGTAAAATTATAGATGAGATTATCTCTATACATTGATTACTTGTTCCTTACAATAAATACGAGATCAACTAATATATTAGGAATAGCTAAAGGAATTCAGGGACAAAATGATCTATTACGCGTGTTTTATGTATTTCGAGTTTTTTTGGTCTCTGATAAAACATACGCACCTGTAAGGAATATCAGATAACAAAATTAGTATTCCTATTTCTTTAAATTTTATCTGAAGTATGTAAGGAATAATCAGAATAGAATATATTCCCCTCAATTGATGATAAAAGTCTACCTCTATTATGATAGCTTTTTAATACCCATTATTTCCCCCTCCTATAGTTCATATTACTTATGCTTGCATAGGAATGTTATGTTGCAGCTTTATATACATGTAATAGTACTTAATAGTAAGTACAATAAAATTAGAGAAGCTTAAAACTCTATGCCTGAAGTTTAATGACATCCTCTCTTATCCTGGACACAGTTCTCATTAAACTTTAAAGTGTATTGAGAAAAACAAACAAAATTAAAAAGTTTAATGATTAGTTTAATAAGAGGCTCGAACGAGATGAATTTTTTTAAATGGGACTCAATAATTTTTCCACACAATTTTATATAAAAATAATAGATTTTGAAGGAAATAAAATAAGATTTCAAACTATTAATTAGTTTTAACAATACTTTAAACTAATAAGACCAAGAGAAATCACTTGGATAACTAAAAGACAACATATAAAAAGAAATGTCTCAAAGTTTCATAAAATCTTTACTTAGATAGCTTCATTTATGGATTTGTTCTTGTTCAACATATGGGACCTCTTGAGTTTAGCTCTAATGGAAAACACGTGTAATGAACCGTATTAAATCTTTTCTCTTTTGTCGCAGAATTGCATCTCACTGAATAGTGAATCGCACTCCAGATTGAATCTCACTGAATTCCAAACTCAGTCGTCTTCCTTAGCCAACCCTCCATGAAATTTCGCATTTAAATGTTTTTAGGGTTGTCATCTCTTGTACTCTTGTATTCAGTTTGCAGACTATTTGATTTATGTAGTATTATATACAGGGTGTTTGAAAAGTATGGGTACGGCTTAATATTTTAAAAACCATAGGAGATAACATCTATAAACTTTGCACAGTGTTATATGGCTATGTAAACTATTTTTCCTTGCTATTACCATGACATGCCAACCATGGGGGGACGGCCCACAGAGGAAAACATGGAAATCTTAAATTGAAGCATGGGTCGAGTGATACCTCATTTGAAAGAGCTCACTTAGTAGAGTTGAATTCCGCAAACCGCATCTCAAAAGGTTTATCCAATCAGAAATGGAGGGTTGTTTTAGGTACACATTGTGAAGTACATTATGCGCTGCCATTTCTGACTGGATCGTCGTATTCTGATGCGGTTGGCGGCGTTTCACTCTACTAACCAATGTGTTTGCACTGAATGTTTTTAATTAGCAAATTATGTCGTAAATTTATAACACAATAAATACCGATGATTTTTAATTTTCAGATGTAAGGTGTTCATAGCAATAGCAAACAGCAAACTGGAAGAGACATTTCTGTTTTAGATTTCTTTCTTATTACTCTTATAAACTGCTTCTAGTTAAAAAAAAATAGTTTTCCATTTTAACAATACGAGTATGTCTCTCCTAGCACGTAATTCCATAATCCACCATTCTATGCAGTAGTGAAACATAAAACCCTCTTAAGGCACTACTAAAAATGTTTCTACTTATTGAATTTCAGATTTAGATGTTCGATATGATTTTAGAATTTCATTATCAAATACTACCACTAGGTATATTATAGCATCATCAGGTTTTACCTCAGGACAGTCATTAACAGAAATCCTCCACTACTGATATAGTCTGTACGTTTAAAGAAAATTTAGTTTTTAAAAACAGCTTCTCTTCAACCAAAGTTCACTTTGGTTTTTGTGGAGCTGAGGAACATATTATTTTATTAAAACCACCTTTGAAGTACTTCCAAGTCTATATCAGGCACTGCCCTGTTTACTCTTACACAAGTTTCCGTTCCTAGAAGTAACTTCTCAGCAATCAATGTACAACAACACCTCTCTTACAGCCATTATACAATTTACTAAGTAATATTTTATTATCAACTGTGTCAAAAGTTATTTGAGTATCTGAAAATATACCATTCACTCGCTTACCTTCATTCAATACGTTTGATACCCTTTCCATAAATTCTAGTAGGGCAGTTTCAGTATTCTTACCCTGTCTAAAACCAAATTGATTTTTGCTAAGAAATTAGATTTTTCTTCAGCTTTGAAAAGGAAGACTACAATGAAATTTTACCTATAACTATTATTTAACAAAAGCTTTGTACAGATTTTATGAATTTGGGATCACTACATCCTCATTCAACTTTTCAGGAAAAGATATCTTTGGGTAATACTTTTTGATAATATGTGAGCTTATACCATAAACTCTAAGCGATATCCCGTTTTTTTAGTGCATTAACTGCTTCTCTAAGGCCTGTTTACAGTGCTGGTGACATATACATTGATTGTACAACTGGACTCTCACTAAAGTGTTGCCCATAATTTAATGAAAATAAGACTGCAGATTTGTGTCTTTTTGTATTTATTTGTTCAGTAACTGACAGAAAAATTTTTGTAATTCATTTGCAGCAACAACAGACCCCAAAATCAAGATATTTACAAATATCCAAGGTTATTATAGAATCCTGATAACTTCCAAGTTTATTTTACTTTACGCTTTTCAAAGCAAAAGATTCATATCATTTGTGCTTGAGATTGTGAGTATTAGTCTGTAGTTTAATATTAGTTTGAATACACTGGGGTTTGTTTTTCTTTTTAACATTTTTCAATAACGAACGTTTAAACTTAATCCATTTGCAGATGTTTTCATAAATTCGTGGGTTTAATTTATTCACGTTGCCGTTATTATGGCATGAAGTTTCTTTCCTTTTTTGTGATACAATTATTTTAAATACATCAGGCACTGGAAGCATCGTGTTCTAAGAATACATCACTCCAGTCAACTATATCAAGTAAATTGCGGAGCTGGTTTTGAGATAAGAACGCCTAGTCTGTTAATCTTCAATACATCAGCTGGTGTGACTCCAAACTCTGAGATCAGGAAACAAGCAGCTTTTAAACAATGATATGCCTAGTAAAAGTGTACACTTTAAGTTATGAAGTGATAAAAGAATATGTGTTGGTGTCGGTAGACTACATGAGTTCCTTAATCAAAGGTTTAAATATCATATAATTGTATTCCGTTTGTTTAAATGTGTATTATTTATTATATTTTCTAGTGGATATAATGGTTATCTATAAGACCAATTTGAAAATATTCTGTAACGCCAAAAGCTATGGAGTTACATGGACCATCGTCGAATTTGTTGTTGCTCATATGGAATTGAATCTTCGTGCAAATATGAAAGTCTGTATGTGAGTTCAATCATCAAATGTCGTGTGGACAGAAAAATTTTGTTTTCAACTTCTCGCTAATGCTAAGATAATTAACAACTATTCTTATCTTTAAAGAATATAAACATACTCACGTTCACATGAAAGGAATTAACCGCAAGTCAGAAATACTCGTATGCTACAATTACCAACAATTCATCTGTACCTTCGTATTACATCTGTTATATTGTGAGTAGCCGTATAAATCCGAGTTGGTTTTATATCTATGATATGTACAGATACTGTGGTACAGATAGTGTAGTGCTGTACACTCGCTGATACATGATGCATCCATTACAGTGCTCGTGTATCACCTCAGAGCTGTGGTACAGCAACAATGTTGACAAGTTTGGAACCCTTGATACTGTGGTACAGATAGTGTAGTACTGTACACTCGCTGATACATGATGCATCCATTACAGTGCTCGTGTATCACCTCAGAGCTGTGGTACAGCAACAATGTTGACAAGTTTGGAACCCTTGATACTGTGGTACAGATAGTGTAGTGCTGTACACTCGCTGATACATGATGCATCCATTACAGTGCTCGTGTATCACCTCAGAGCTGTGGTACAGCAACAATGTTGACAAGTTTGGAACCCTTGATACTGTGGTACAGATAGTGTAGTACTGTACACTCGCTGATACATGATGCATCCATTACAGTGCTCGTGTATCACCTCAGAGCTGTGGTACAGCAACAATGTTGACAAGTTTGGAACCCTTGATACTGTGGTACAGATAGTGTAGTGCTGTACACTCGCTGATACATGATGCATCCATTACAGTGCTCGTGTATCACCTCAGAGCTGTGGTACAGCAACAATGTTGACAAGTTTGGAACCCTTGATACTGTGGTACAGATAGTGTAGTGCTGTACACTCGCTGATACATGATGCATCCATTACAGTGCTCGTGTATCACCTCAGAGCTGTGGTACAGCAACAATGTTGACAAGTTTGGAACCCTTGATACTGTGGTACAGATAGTGTAGTACTGTACACTCGCTGATACATGATGCATCCATTACAGTGCTCGTGTATCACCTCAGAGCTGTGGTACAGCAACAATGTTGACAAGTTTGGAACCCTTGATACTGTGGTACAGATAGTGTAGTGCTGTACACTCGCTGATACATGATGCATCCATTACAGTGCTCGTGTATCACCTCAGAGCTGTGGTACAGCAACAATGTTGACAAGTTTGGAACCCTTGATACTGTGGTACAGATAGTGTAGTGCTGTACACTCGCTGATACATGATGCATCCATTACAGTGATCGTGTATCACCTCAGAGCTGTGGTACAGCAACAATGTTGACAAGTTTGGAACCCTTGATACTGTGGTACAGATAGTGTAGTGCTGTACACCCGCTGATACATGATGCATCCATTACAGTGCTCGTGTATCACCTCAGAGCTGTGGTACAGCAACAATGTTGACAAGTTTGGAACCCTTGATACTGTGGTACAGATAGTGTAGTGCTGTACACTCGCTGATACATGATGCATCCATTACAGTGATCGTGTATCACCTCAGAGCTGTGGTACAGCAACAATGTTGACAAGTTTGGAACCCTTGATACTGTGGTACAGATAGTGTAGTGCTGTACACTCGCTGATACATGATGCATCCATTACAGTGATCGTGTATCACCTCAGAGCTGTGGTACAGCAACAATGTTGACAAGTTTAGAACCCTTGATACTGTGGTACAGATAGTGTAGTGCTGTACACTCGCTTATACATGATGCATCCATTACAGTGATCGTGTATCACCTCAGAGCTGTGGTACAGCAACAATGTTGACAAGTTTGGAACCCTTGATACAACATCAATCAGTTGCTTTTTACTTCATATTTGTTACATTTATGTGGTTAGTCTTTAAAATATTTTCGTTCATAGTGTTCAAGTGGCTATGTATCCTAGTTTAACAACTATAAATGTTTAGTTTGCTACACTAAATAATGATTGTAATAAATTAATTTTTTTGTACACAAAATAATGGTGGCAGATTTACACTTTCGGATGGAAAAAAATGCTGGAAAAAGAAATATTTCCGTTAATAAGAATGAAGGTGTAAAAATTTTCTTTAACCTAACATTGCATGCCTAAATAAACTATTCATGTATCCATAATTTAAAAACGGATATACCTCTTATAATTTTGCTCATAGATTTAAATTTAAAATATATATTTATACAGGTTGTCAAAACTTTCTGGGGCTGATAATACTCATCATTCCAAATATATCACAGTTGAAAAGCGTCAGCTGTTTTATTGATCCCGCCTTGTGCAAGCGTACGTTTAAAACGGTCTTGCTCGCTTAAGGTACCACTGTAAATATTATAAAAATTACTTAATAGTAGGTATCTGGTACTTTTCTTCTAACTGTACTGGTTTATTTTTTTGTTTCTTATTTAATCTTTAAAAACAAACAGGCGCCATGTTGTTAATATTAAATCAAATCACACCATTATTGTTTATTTGATTTATTAATACTAATGTTCAAAGCTTGTTATCTGTAACTTTACTTGTTCTACAAACATAAGGTTAAAAAAAATGCTGATTTGCGGTTCACCATATGATGAGTAATATCGGCCACAGATTTTTGTGACATCCTTTCATAAGTACTCTGTATGCATTGATATCTTGCCCTAAAACCAAATAGACTAGAGTATGTAATACTGCTTAATACTAGGAGCGTTTCTACAAAACATATAGAACAGGAACATTCGGGATAAATTACTCTTACGCCATTTAGAAGGTATTATGAGAGATCACAAGGTGGCTCTCTGTGAACGATTTTAATGAAAATATTCATTAGTTGTAATAACAACAAATATGTAATAGCAGAGCCAACCTTAAAAAATATTAAACTCTGTGATTAATCTTAATAAATATTACAACAAATATGTAATAGCAGTGCCAACCTTCGAAAAATATTAAACTCTGTGATTAATCTTAATAAATATTACAACAAATAAGTAATGGCAGAGCCAACCTTAGAAAAATATTAAACTCTGTGATTAATCTTAATAATTATTACAACAAATATCTAATAGTAGAGCCAACCTTAGTAAAATATTAAACTCTGTGATTAATTTTAATAAATATTACAACAAATAAGTAATAGCAGAGCCAACCTTAGTAAAATATTAAACTCTGTGATTAATCTTAATAAATATTACAACAATTATGTAATAGCAGAGCCAAGCTTAGAAAAATATTAAACTCTGTGAACAATCTTAAGGAATATTACAAGAAATATGTAATAGCAGAGCCAACCTTAGAAAAATATTAAACTCTGTGGACAATCTTAATGAATATTACAAGAAATATGTAATAGCTGAGCCAACCTTAGAAACATACTAAACTCTGTGGATAATCCTAATGAATATTACAACAAATCAGTAATAGGAGACCCAGAAATGTATCAATTAGCCATTATATGCCAAAGTACTATTTTATGTCATCAATGCAGTAAAAGCAATATGCGGATCGCTGATCATTATTTTGGAAAATATTATTTATTCATTAGTTTGACAATTCAATGTAATCGTTACTTTTAATAAGATGAATTAATCACGTGATGTAAAAGCTTGTTAAAATATATAATTACAAATGGAAAATTCTTCGGATAAATGAACAATATCCAGAAAAACCACTAATTTTACAAATTATTAAAATTGTTAGTTAGTCGTCTAGTAAGTTGCATAAAAATGAAATGAATGAATAGAATTAGTTACACGCCTGGCAGGTTCCATTTTATTTATTTAACAAAGTCGGAGTATGACAGACCGTGTTGTAACAGGCTTTGATAAGGAATAGGTTACTGGACGTTCCAAGAAGGAACATGTACCATCGTTGAAATTGATCTAGTTTTTCTATAATTAAGACTTTTTGTGGAATTTCAGTTACATAGCATACGTGTTGTAACAGGCTTTGATAAGGAATAGGTTACTGGACGTTCCAAGAAGGAACATGTACCATCGTTGAAATTGATCTAGTTTTTCTATAATTAAGACTTTTTGTGGAATTTCAGTTACATAGCATAATTCTTTGTGTAAGTATCCAGCGCTCAGGCAGACAGGCAGAAGAGTGAAGTATCAGCCACGTGAGCGACTACAGAATACAACATTATTTTCTCTGTTCCCTCCGAAAGGAGCATCTATCGCTAGCAAAGAGTAAAATTGGTATCTCCTTACATGCACTTTATTATTTTATTTATTTAAATAATTTACAATTGTTTTTCGAATTAGGCATGTACATAAATTTAATACTTTGTATACATACGATGAATAATATCATTTCAAAACAATTATAACTAACCCTAGCTTAAAGTTATTTTCCATAAATCTTGACATTATGTAAGGTAATTCATAACAAATTTAATTCATTGTAAATTAGTAAAACATATAGTATAATAAGAGTATTTACACAGAATAAGATAAAGTGAATACGACCAAAACACAGCACAAACTTACATGATTGACATAAAACCGCTAATCAATGGAACACCATCAGTGAACATTACTTGGAGGCAATGGTAGTAACTGGTGGAACTAAAAATACCTGGATTATATCAGTAACCATTACTTGGGGGCAATGGTAGTAACTAGTGGAACTAATATAATACCTGGATTATATCAGTGACCAATACTTGGGGGCAATGGTAATAACTGGTGGAACTAATAATACCTGGATTATATCAGTGACCGTCACTTGGGGGCAATAGTAGTAACTGGTGGAACTAATAATACCTGGATTTTATCAGTGACCGTTACTTGGGGGCAATGGCAGTAACTGGTGGAACTAATAATACCTGGATTTTATCAGTGACCATTACTTGGGGGCAATAGTAGTAACTGGTGGAACTAATAATACCTGGATTATACCAGTGACCGTTACTTGGGGGAAATGGTAGTAACTGGTGGAACTAATAATACCTGTATTTTATCAGTGACCATTACTTGGGGGCAACGGTAGAATTGGGGTAACTCGTAGAATTATTAATTCTTGGATTACATTTGTGAATATTACTTGAGGCAATGGCTATAATTGTTATTATTATTAATCCCTGTATTTCACCAATGATCATTACCTGGGGCAAATGGCAGTAACTTTTATTATTGTTATTAATCCCTGTATTATATCAGTGACTATTACTTCGGACAATGACAGTAACTGTTAGTATTATAAACCCTGAATTATATCAGTGACTATTACTTGGGGGCAATAGTAGTAACTGGTGGAACTAATAGTACCTGGATTTTATCAGTGACCATTACTTGGAGGCAATAGTAGTAACTGGTGGAACTAATAATACCTGGATTATATGAGTGACCGTCACTTGGGGGCAATAGTAGTAACTGGTGGAACTAATAATACCTGGATTTTATCAGTGACCGTTACTTGGGGGCAATGGTAGTAACTGGTGGAACTAATAATACCTGGATTTTATCAGTGACCATTACTTGGGGGCAATAGTAGTAACTGGTGGAACTAATAATACCTGGATTATACCAGTGACCGTTACTTGGGGGAAATGGTAGTAACTGGTGGAACTAATAATACCTGTATTTTATCAGTGACCATTACTTGGGGGCAACGGTAGAATTGGGGTAACTCGTAGAATTATTAATTCTTGGATTACATTTGTGAATATTACTTGAGGCAATGGCTATAATTGTTATTATTATTAATCCCTGTATTTCACCAATGATCATTACCTGGGGCAAATGGCAGTAACTTTTATTATTGTTATTAATCCCTGTATTATATCAGTGACTATTACTTCGGACAATGACAGTAACTGTTAGTATTATAAACCCTGAATTATATCAGTGACTATTACTTCGGACAATGGCAGTAACTGTTAGTATTATAAACCCTGGATTATATCAGTGACTATTATTTCGGGAAATGACAGTAACTGTTAGTATTATAAAGCCTGGATTATATCAGTGACTATTACTTCGGACAATGACAGTAACTGTTAGTATTATAAACCCTGGATTATATCCGTGACTATTACTTCGGGCAATGACAGTAACTGTTAATATTATAAAGCCTGGATTATATCAGTGACTATTATTTCGGACAGTGACAGTAACTGTTAGTATTGTAAACCCTGGATTATATCAGTGACTATTACTTGAAGTCTATGATAGTGACTGGGAATATTATTCACCCATCAATACTGTTATTGATCACTCTTTGGGGGCAGTGGTAGTAACTAGTCATATAAGTAATCCCTAGATTTCATCAGTGAACATTACTTGTGCTCAATGTTAATAACTGGTCATATAATTAATTCTTTAATACCGTCAGTGACCATTAGTTGAAGGCAATGGTAGTTATTGGTAGTATTATTAATTCCCAGATACTTTCAGTGACCAATAGTTTCCATTAAGAAAATAGTAGTGTTGTTAGTATTATTAATCCTTGTATTTCAACAGAGGCTTTTTTCTAATTAATTTAAGTATAAATCTCTCGATTACATCGGTGACCATTACTTGAAGAATATGGTAGTGACTGGTGTAACATGGTTGTTCAAAATCTATTGCTTCCCCTATTTCAGTGGTGAATACATTAGGGTAGGCATTGACTAGCTTACAAATTTCAATTCTAGCCTTGAAACAAACAATCTGGATATTTTCATTTACATTATTACTCATAAAATTAATATTGTTAACAAGGACAATATTTACACTTTTATTAAATTTAAAATAACATTCATCGTTGTTCAAATCTATAACTAATCCAACATCTCTCATAAAGTTTGCTCCTAATATCATATTCCAAAGCAACATTTTTCCCAATCATAAATTTAACGTACCATTTAATTTTAACAATGCAACTACCAATAAGCTCAATTTTATCATTTGTAGCATTTAAACATTTCCTATAAGAAGGATACACCTTTTTTACAAGTTTTTCCTTAACTAACATATTTAGCATGGTCTCGTTAATTAAATTAATGCTACTCCCTGTGTCAATAAGGACATTTTCTTTTAAATTTTTACTAAATTCAACTTCTACACTAGGTACAGTACAACTTTTATTTTGATACTTAAACCAGTTTTTACTATTTTCATGGTTTAACTTCCTTTTTACTTAATACATTTGCTTTTTAAATTGTTTCCTTTCATCTCTGGCTTTATCTATATACAAAATAATGTACATAACCTCGCTTTTTATACATACTGTTTTTCAAAGTACTAAATTTATTACTGTTATGCATCCATTTACTATTTACAAGTTTACTGTTTATTTGGGAGAGGCTTCCCGAGGGGTTGTAAAACCTCTCCCTTGATTCAAGTTTTTTTGTTCATAATTTCTTAGATTATTTCTAGGTCTGTAACAATTTTTTGTAATATGACCTACACGATTACAATTAAAGCATTTCTTAACTTCCTGAATATTACTGACAAATTTTGGCTTTACATTAAAGTTTTAACATTCACATTTTTTCTATGGTGATCTGCATATGCCACATTTTGAGCTTGTATACATAACCTATCAAGGTCCTCAACAGTTTTTGGATTGTTCATGAATACTAACCTAGCTATATCGTCCTGATTTATTCCAAGCTTAATAATTACCACTAGTTCTTCCCCACTGTAGTTGCAATTTAAAATATTTGAGTTTTCCCTAACCTCAGTTATATACACAGAAAGGGGTTCCCCTGGTTTTTGTTGTCTAGTTACCAGTTCCCTTTTTAAATTTTCTTTTAAGCCCAGTGGTACAAAATAATGTAACAATGCACTATGTAACTCTTGAATGCCTTTTTTGTCCGATTTACTCTCCATTATTTTGGAAAGTAGAGGTCCGGTCGCATAACCCAAGCACAGTTCTATAACTTCTGTATCCAATAAATGTGTTTCATTCTTTAATTTTAATAAGTTTCTTATGAACTCAAGTAATTTACTAATATTTAAACTATTTGTAATTTTAAAGTTTTTTAAGTGTTTCCAACCGTGTTAGGAAGTTTTGAAAATATTGATGTAGCTTCAACATTACTACACTCTCCCTCTTTTCTACAAGTTAAGCCAGCTATTGGGGTTTTATCACTACTTTTACTTGCACTGAAAGTTAGTTTATTTTCAAACACATCACTTAAGTCTTCTTCCTCCATATTTGTCTCACCTAACCTTCTAACTATATCTTCTTTTAGCTTACTGTCAACTTCGAGGGTTTTAAATTTTGTTCAGCTAGACCTGGTTTTTCCATATATTTATGTAACTCTTCCTCTTTAGTACTATCCAATTTAAATGTTAGCAAATTTTTTATTCTAATTTCTTGGTGATTTAATTTTTGTTCGAACCTAACAATGTGTAGCGTTTTTAAAGCTACATTGATTTTTTTTAATTAAAACTTAAATTAAATAAAAATTTTGGGATCGAAATATTGGGACTTAATTTTAGATTAGATTGTGAAATGTCAGGGTAAAATCGAACATTTAATCCTTTGGCAAGTTAGCACTGGTAGTTTTAAATTGTTAGGAAGGCAGGTTGACTGCCTTGAATTGATTAGAACTTGTCTTATTGTGAGTATTGTTCTCCTGGTTTGATACAGCTGGACCAATGAGAGAGCTCCACGGATGTCCTGCAAAGGTGATTGGAAAGGGAAGTATTTAAGCGCCCGCTCATAATTTTCGCCCTTCTTTTGGTTATTTTCATGAGTAAAGTTAATTGCAGTGCGCCGTTTTTCTTAAATTTTTTTCCGCGAGTGATTTTGAGGTAAGCACCACTTTATTGTACGTTTTATTGAAATAGTCATCCTGATCTGATCTGAATTAATTTTGTTATCTTTTTTATAGGACAAAATTAAATTCATAGAAACTACAGAGCAATCTGAATAACTTATTCTCAAAGAACAATAGAGCATAATAGAATCATACAAGTTACATTTGGTTCATGCTTGCAAGAGAAGTGAATTAAAATTGAACTTTGTTAATAACTTTAATTGAGATTTGAAAAGGTAGTAATTTATTAATATTTAAATGGAACTGGTTTATTGTGAATTATTAATTGAAAATTAATTGAACTTTAATAATTGTTAGAGAGAGACTTGTAATCTGAATTGCAGAGACTTGAAAGTTAAGGTTCAAATAGTGCAAAGAGAAGTTGAAATTTTTATTTTGAATTTTGAGTAAACTTAGAAGTGAACATTTTTATTTTTATTATTTCCAAGTGGTATTTCATTCTTATTTTAAAACTTTATTATTATATTTTAGAAGAGAGCTCTGATTTTTAGTTTGATATATTTGATTAATATTTTTATTTCTTGCCAAAGGAATTTTTAAATTTACAAAAAGGTTTGTAAATTCTTTGTGGAAAATACAGTGATAAAAATTCTGAAACGTTAAACTTATTATTTTGCCAGTTAAAAATAAATCCATTGTTTTTATTTAGAACTGTGATTTTTATTTTAGACAAACCAGATAATATTTAATAGTTAACAAATTTAGTAATACATTGTACTTAATATTCACTAGATTCTTTACTAATCAAAAAATATTTTATATCGTCTTGGATTTATTATTGATGATTTAAATATTAATACTCTGGAATATTAATATCAACAATCCAAGTCGTTATACAATGTCAATAGTTGATTTACTTATTAATATTTCTTCCACTGAACTCTCAATGATTGATACTTTCACTTTTATTATTTCAAATTCCTCAGCAATTTTAAGTTTATTTTTTAGGTTTAAAAAATTCGGCTGGACATTTAATTTTATCACACTTCTTAGCCTTTTTCTCAAATCTGTTACTTTATCTGTCTTATCTGTATTTACATTTCTTAAAAGTAATTCATAAACTAATTCTTCTTTGGTGAGAAGATCAACTTTGAGTGCCATTTTAAAAATTTACAAGTAATCAATGAAAATAATTAAACTATTCACTTTTCCAAACTTTTAGACTTCACTTGCAGATACACAACTCCATGTGTCTTTCCATAATTTAATTCATAAAGTTTTTACCAGCAGAGTGGCGCAATTTATTTGTAACATGGTTGCTCTAATAAATATGTATATTATTAGTTATACACTGTATCCTCTGGTGGAGATACTCCATGACAAATAATTATAACCAGATTATTTGTTTTGTATCATAAATAATTATATTTAAATGAAGTTTGTGTTCTGTCAAATTAAATTGTAGTCTTGTCATGTTAACAATTATTTTTTTTATTTATCTTGTTGCAAGCTTCAATTGACAATTAATTTGATGTTTTGTACATTTTTACATTTCTTAATATAATTT
The DNA here is from genome assembly GCF_021130785.1 of Homalodisca vitripennis. Lineage (NCBI taxonomy): Eukaryota > Metazoa > Arthropoda > Insecta > Hemiptera > Cicadellidae > Homalodisca > Homalodisca vitripennis. The sequence goes on from NC_060207.1 coordinate 1,524,312, forward strand.
TAGTAAGAGCACATTTCATCATACATTTTCAACAGTTAAACCATTCTATATTCCTGACTTTAGCTTCAATTGTTATATCCAACAAAAATAAAATATTTCTTCTTATTACATAATGTACTAAAACACTTACACCTTTTATTTGGTTTCTTGTCCGGTTCACCGAAAACCCTAATAAGAAACAAATTACACATCTTATTAGAATTTTAACGTAGTTTAGATTTTATTACTTTGTTAAAACAGTTTACTTCTTAGTTATTTAAAACATTTTAATGAAAGTTTATTGGTATTTAAAATTTAACACAGTAAAGATATGTATGAATTTTTATTTAAATTAAAACAAATAGTTGATTGGTTCAAAGATATTAAAAACTGTACATACCCGTAAACTGGGGTCTTCTTTCAATCCGGACTACTAACTATGTGTATACAAGGCTAAACTACACAAGATAATGAGCAGAGCTCTCCAGTAGTTTTGTTCTAACATTACAAGACAAGTAACCAGCTAGGTTTCCTATTGGTCAGCAAGTTTTAGACCTCTGAACCAATAAAAAAAATTTAGTTTCTTACAATGGAATACCATTGTTTTAAATGTACAGAACTGAACTTGTCCAATTCAAGCTATTTCAGGGATGCCTTATTTTAACATTATACCAATCTTAGTTTTTATTTTTTTTATTAAACTAAGCATATTACATATAAAAATATTTGGTTTAATTTTCCATTTTTTTATTAAACAATGTATTATTGTAACTATTCGCATATACGGTACACTGGGAATATTTTGAAACCATCGATAACATCAGTGAACATTAATTGGGGGTAATTGTAGTAATTCGTAGAAAATTTGAAAGTATTTTAGGAATAAAATTATATTTTATTCCGAAGACATAGCTGCTGAAAACAAAACTGTGCATGTGATAGGTATGTATATAACTCAATGCAATATCATTTAAACATGTAAGTAGATAGTAATGTGGCGATTCTGGCTCACTTTTGGGACAGACCAAAAATCTATATAATTACTGTTTAAATGTACAATAAATTTGAAGAAATATACACTTCTAAAATAACTATGATAATCTGTATTCAAGCAATCATTCAAGAACAATGTGTGGAATTTTCCATGGAATTTATGTTGGCAATACTCGAGTGGGAATTTTTGTGCTACACAATAAAGAATGGCAGCACTAAACCAGATGACACACCATTCTTTCTTCAGTCATTAGAGTGACCAGACACATTCATTTTTACTCTATTATTTTCATTAAAAATTTCTTTAAAAAGTGTTAAAATTCTTTCAAAACGGTTTAATAACGCATTTCCAAATCTTTTCTTCAAACACTATCCACATCATCAGCTTCAAGACTCATTGAAAATCATCTTATTGGAACATTTCTTCAAGACTCAGTGAAAAGCATCTTCTTTTCTTCAAGACAGTTTATAAAGTGATAATCATCAATAAAATATAATTAACCATCATCAAAACGTCTTATTACATTATTTTACGTTATATATGTTACATTGTTTTAATAAAAGTGTAAAACAGTGCATCTCTAAGTAACAGAACGACAAGGAAGCAGCTCTTAACCACAAACCGCTATCTCAAACCAAAGCGGTACACTATCTGCTGTGACTACTCTCACTGTCGGATATCTGGATAGACTTCTACAAGTTTACTCAACGATGAAAACTGTTCATGACTTCACTTCAAATCTTCTCAACATTACCTTCTAGAGCTTCCTACTTAACTCCATACCTTCAAGAATGAACCATTAAGAATGAAGATAACAGATGAGTTTTTTAACAATTTAAATTTAACTTTCAATTCTAAAAATCCAAATTTAGCTTACAATTACCTTTATGAACTAATTTCAAAAAACTTTTTAAAAAACAATGAAAAATCCAAATTCAAAATTCAATCAGATGACAAAAATTGGCTTAAAATTGGAATTAAAACTTCAATTAAAATTAGAAACAAATTGTTTACACAAAAGAAACTTGAACATGCAAAATTTTATAAATCAAAACTCAAACATTATTGTAACATCTTAAAAGAAACGTACTATAAAGAACTGATTGAAAAGTCATCTGATACCAAAATAAAATGGAATATTTTAAACAAATTTATAAACAAATCTAAAAAACCTTGTGGATACACTGGTGATAAACAGAATGAAAAAATGTTTTGCAAATATTGGTTCAGAATTGGCTTCAAAGATTCCAGATCTAGAATATGAAAAACTTAAAACAAATCCGACTTCTATATATCTCTCTGAAATTACCAAATTAGAAATTGAGAACAAAATCAAACTTTTGAAAAATGACAAAGCATCTGGATCAGATAAAATTCCAATCAAGCTAATTAAACGCCTTAAGTGAGCCACTAGCATACATTTTTACTTTAAGTATTCAAACTGGTATTTTTCCCGATAAACTAAAAATAGCAACAATCAGTCCAATTTATAAAAGTGAAGGAATTTTGTCAGATCCATCCAATTTTCGACCAATCAGTTTATTACCAATAATTGGCAAGATATTAGAGAAATGTTTATATGAGAGATTATATAGTTTTTTTAGAAAAATACAACCTGTTATCAAGAAAACAATCTGCTTTTAGAATTAACAAAAATACAGAAGAAGCAATAAATTTAGTTGTAAACAGCATTGATCAAAATACATTAATTACATTTCTAGACCTTAAGAAAGCCTTTGATACTATAGATTTTAAGATATTACTATACAAATTAGAACAATTAGGAATTAGAGGTTAATTTTTAGACTTATTTGCTAGTTATTTTGATAACAGGTTCTGCAATACAAGAATTAGTAACAAAATTTCAAACTTAGAAAAAGTCACCTGTGGTGTATCTCAAGGAAGTTGTTTAGGCCCTCTCTTGTTTTTAATATACATCAATAGTATCACAAATCTAAATTTACATGGTGAACTAGTACTCTTTGCTGATGATACAGCCTTAATAGTCAATGGCAATGAATTATATAAAAAAACAAATGAGGACATGACAAAAAATAAAAAATTAGTTACAACAAAATAAATTAATTTTAACCTACAAAAAACCGAAAATATAGACTTCTCTAAATCAAACGAACAACTAGATATTAATAAAGTTGAATTGTATAAGTACTTAGGCTAAATCATAGATGTAGACTTATATTTATTTAACATATCCAGTGTATTGACAAACAAATTAAAAAAGCTGTTAAACCATTATGTGTATGTAAGGAAGAAAACTTTAAAAAATCTGTATTTTCAGCATTTGTCATGTCTTTTCTAAATTATTCAATAACCACTTGGGGTAATAAAACTATCTCAAACCTTTCTAAAATTCAAAAATATATTATGACTAGATTTAAGAAAAAAAATATTACATCTTTAGATTCCTTATATAAATATAACAGGATAAAATTAGCCCGTAAAAATAAGTTAGATGTAAGTAGTTTAAGTAACCTAGAATTAGACGTTTTCAACAAAAATTTAAGTAATATAAAATTAAAAGCATACTTTACTTATGAATATATTCCAACAAAAAGTTATTTCAATCTTTAATTCAAAATAATATAAATCTGTATTCAAAACTCTTTAAGTTTAATTGAGATTACTTGTCCATTACTTTAAAACAGAATTAATTGTAGAAAGTATGGTTTATAGTGGTCTCATTGTACCTCTCTAATGTCATTCTTAATCACGTCATATGCAAGCAATTTTTCAGAGACAACAACAACATAACAAATATATGCATTTGTAACAGCATTTTGAAAGTCCATATTGATAATTATATTGTTCTTTGAACCAGAAATATTTGTCAAACTCTTTTTGTTGTATCAATGACATAAATGGGTCTATTTGCTATAAATTCTTTGGGATTGTAATACATTTCCATATTTTTGTAGTAAACTTCCTTAAAATCTTGATACATCTGATACATAATTCTGAAAAGACCTCCGGAAATGTTTAAATTTTGTAATTAATTTGGATAATAAGAACCATTCAATTTTACTCTGATATTTTTCACATTCAAACTATCGAACTTTGAAGGATTTTCTTCTTGATTATTTTGTCTATCTGTTTGAAAACCAACAATAATGAACTTGGTATTGAAAATATTTCTATAAATATTTGTGATATCGAACGAATAAGTTGTTCCAGAAATACCTTTTTGCTCAATACATTGCCAATCTAAAAAATTAAACATAATGTTTTGACTTTTTTTAATTTCATCAATCAACCTAATTTTACTCGTGGTTTTATAATCAATCATTGGAACTCTAATGAAAAACTCGTTAATTGTAATTTTGCCATCAACTGGCATATCATTTCCAGTTTTTGTTTTTAATATAGCATAATCATCTTCAGCTCTTATGAAACTAATGTAAAATCCACCTTTGTAGGTTGGAAAATTGACATTTTCAAAGAAACCTAAGCCGAAATGTGCTAAACCACCGACCGCTTCAAATTGTCCTAATTTAAAAGTTGATTCAAAACTGTTTAAAAATACATCACTTTTGGAATAGCATATGGTTCCTTTAATAGTACTTAATTGACCGCAATTTTCAATTTCTTCTATTAATTTATTGTGTTCTCTTACTTCAATCTTAGAGAATAAAAATGGTACGAAATTATCAATCAATCTGACATCATTTTTTCCAAGATATGCTTGACCATCTTGTTTTGTTAAAGTTCCAGAAATATAAAACTGGAAGTTAGACGTTATATAGAAAAAATTTCAAATTTTTAATAAAATTTATTAATAGTTTTTAAAAGAAATAATACAAGTAAAAAAACAATAATGCATAAAATTAAAAATTCAATATATGCCATTTATTAGTGATCAATTTCATCATATTCAGGATTCTCTTTCTTAAATTTCAAATCAAGTTTTTATAAATTGGCTCTTTTTAGTGTTACATTCAGCACATTTTCCAGATATTCACTTAACTCCATTGATGTTTGGATAATATTGTATATCATTTGTTGCAGTTTTATCTTTACATCTAACACAATATATGAGTGCCATTTATAAAGGAAAATTTAAAATTAATCATCATAACCTTTTAATTCATTCAATCTGTTATCAATATTTTCAAAAGTTTTATTAACGTCTTCTTTAATTTATTAAAGTTTTCTTCTAGTTTATTTACTTTATCGAGTTGTAATGAATTTTTATCTATTCTTTCAAGTAATTCACCATTACTTTTTACTTTCTTACGAATATAATCTTGATATGTATGAAAATCTTCATGAATTTTTATAACTGTTTCACTAACATTATTTTTATATACATTAAAATCTTGCGCAAGTTTTGTAACATTTTATTAATTTCACCAACATCGTCTACTGATCCTCTATTTCTGGCATCTAACTTGTCATAGACTTCTGTTGTAAAATCTTTAACATGTTGTTTATGATTCTCATAATTTTGGTTCAGTTCAACAAACATTTTTATATGCTCATCTAATTGTTCTTTTACGATAACATCAAACGGGATATATTCCCTTACTAACGCTGCTAAGTCCTTTTCCTTTAAAATCTAAGGCATTTTTAATATTCGGATCATGTAAATCAACAATATCGATGTTTTCTGATAATTTTAGAGGTTTTAAAATTTGTTCTTTAACAACAACATCATGTTTGTCAATACCAGATCGATCACCGACAATAAATTCTTTTTTTATTAGTAAACTAACATAATTCTTTTCAACTTTGATCGCTTCAGTAATTTTATCAGCTTTTTCGATATGAGACATTAAATTGATAAATATTTGTTTTGCACCATCATCAAATTCTTTTTACAATGTTTTTATTTTATTAGCAACTTCATTAGAACTCATGAAATTTGCAAGTTTTTATCATATTCTGCTTTAAAATCTTCAATCTCGACAGCAAACATATCCGAATCTGGAAGGTTTTGTAATAAATTTTCTAACTTGTTATCAAACTCATTTCTGAAACTAACAAAATTCAAACTATTATCTACATTTTGAATACTTTCTGTTTTAATTTGTGTACCAAATACGTCAAAAATATTTTGTGAATCCATATTTATTAAGTAGTAATTTGTTAATAACTTCTTTAAAATCTTTACCATCAGGCAACTCATTCAAAACAAAAACACATAAATGACCACAAATTCGGGGATCTTTATAGTCTTGAATTTGAGAATCATTATAATTAAGGTTTGATTTTTTCAAATATTGGATCAATTCTCTCGGTGGTTTGTCCTCAATTCTTCCATACGAATCAAAATAATACGCAATCATATAATTTTTATAATAGCAAATCCAATGCGTTCCACTTCCCATAATCGAGTCTAAATTCACAATTCCACATTCAAATTTCTTAACTTTTTCAGGTAATGTATCACGCATGAAAATTCCTCTAAATGTTTAATGTTTTTGCAGATTTATTCTAATTCCCCGAATGTTAATGGTTTAATTTCAAATTTTTGTTAATGTTTGATTTCACGTAATTCAAAGTTTTTTCATCTAATCCAGATCCTGTAACATCTTCCAACTCTTTATCTAACCAATTTAAAATATTTCTAACAATAGGAATCACATCTCTTTTTACAACTGGAGCAGCTTTTCTAACATATGGAACAACATTCCATCAGGTTTTTCATTCACTTCCTCAAGTTTGTTCGAAATAAAATCTTTAATTGCTTTCTTTTCGTTCAAAAAATTGTTATTTCCAGCCTTTTCTTGAGCATAAATATAATTAAAATTCCATCAAGTTTGGTAAAATCCTCGATATATCTGTATTCAATCTTATTATCACTGTACTTTCTTACACCAGATCCTTCGATTCGATTTTCCCAAATTGGTTTAATTAAATTCATATATTTTTCACCTCTACTTGATTTAGGCTTTTTAGTTGATGGATCATTATTTTTGTAAATTGAATCATATTTCCATAAAATTGCAGTATACTTTTTTAAATCTTCTTCAGTATATAAATCGTATTTTGGAACACCATTGTCTGTTAATAATCTCCACAATCCTTGAGTACCGTCATAAGTATTTTCATTAATAATTATATCATTATTTTCAAAATTCACGGGTAAATTTCCAATCATAAAACTTTTCTTTTTTCTATCCCAATACAAAACAAATTTATCATCTTTTGCTCTAGGAAGCAATTTTTTACCAATTTCACCAATTATTATATCCGTTGTCCCAGGACTTATTGGTTCAACTATTGTAGAATCTTCAATGATTCGGGGTCTAAATGGTGTAGAAGATGGTAGTTTTGGTAATTCAAATTCTTCTACTTCAGATTCTGGAATCGAAATATCAGCAAAATCGTACAACTGGAACCAAATCCACTATATTTTTATTTTGATTCAAAACATTTTTAATTGCAGAAGTTACAGGTTGATTAATTTTTTGAAGAAATGCTTGTTCTTTTTCATCAATTCTAATCTGTTCTTTAAATTATTTGATTAATTTCTTTTCGATTTGATCAAGTATTTTCACTTCTTCAGACATGGAACGTGAAAACTTGAACGTGGAACGTTAAAACGAGAACGTGTAAGGTAAAAACGTGAACGTGGAACGTGAAAACGTACGAGATTATTACACGTTTACATTAGAAAATTTATTCAAGTATTTACCATTTTTAGGCTTCAAAGTTAGATTAATAGTTAAACATCCATAGTCTTCTTTCCAAATTTTATCACATAACTCATTAAATTGATCAAAATGCATATCAGAACCAACATAATTATTTTAAATCTTTATAGTGTAGTAATCATCTTGTTTAAAAATACAAATCATATTTAAATTATGTCATGTAACTTGTTTATCAACCTTTGAAAAGCATTGAGAAAGATAAATGCAAGAGATATATTTATGACGAGACACTACGAAATATTCCATAATAACGTCTTGATTTTCTAAAATACTATCATCGAAAACGATTAAAGAATTTGGTTTACATTCGCTTAATGGAACTATGTCCTCAGAAGCATTATAAAAATGTGATATTCTTTTGCTTAAGTTTTTCTCAATATTTTGAAATCTTTGTTGTAATTTTTTGTATGCACCTTTTTCTAAAGATTTACTAAAAACATATAAATTTGATTAGGGAATTAATCTATTGTAGATGAAATTCAATAATAAAATTGTTTTTCCACATCTACTTGAACCAACAATTAACACTCTGATTGGTTGATCTTTTTTATTTTCTTCAAACGTTTGAAGTTTTATCTGATCTTTTTGCTTTACAAATGTCTCCATTTAAATAGCGAAAATTAAGCTGTTCAAGTTGACTTCAGAAAGCTCTAAATTAGTTTTAAACTTGGAACATCCTATACACTTAGAGGAATAATCAAATTATTTTATCGGTTTAAGTGGTTTTTATTCTGATAATTTTGTAATAAATATTAGTGAAAGTTCTCCTTATTGTAAAGGATTTAGTGAGAAGAACATAACAAAATACTATGGTTTAAACAAAGGATATTATACCTTCGATCAAATAAAAAATTCCTTTAAAAACTATCTGAAACATTCAAACAATAAGATAAATCTTTAAACTTTGACGAAAACAAGTTTGAAATGAAAAAAATATCTCTTTAACAAAATTCAAATAAAATCACCAGTAAGAATAATTTTTTCAGCAATTATAGTGGATTTATTAGGGTTTGTTCAAGAAACTATTGAGCCAAATCAGGTATATTTAGGAAATAAAACGCCAAAATTTAGACCGTTCGATGTAATTGAAGTACATTGTAATCTCGTTGAACCTAGTTTCGAAAATCATACCGAACATCTTCACAAAGAATCTGAAATTTTATACACTTTTTTCCCAAATGTTGGTTATGGATAAAAAAATCAGTGAAAACCCGAATGAATATCGATTATATTCCAATTAGAAAAAATGTTAAAAGAATTCAAAAAGTCATTCTGACTATACAAGATTCTGAAGGTAATTTATTAAATAATGAGAGTAAAACAGCAATATATTTAAGATAGAAAAAGGAATAAAAATGTTAATACATTTGACTAAACTCTCAAACTATGATATTTTGTCTGTAAATGTTTCTGAAGATAAGGTAACCATTGAATGATTCGTCCACATTCGCAAAGAGTCGGTTTCTTTTGACATTTTTGAATAATTCTTTTAGCACAATCTTTACAATATGCATGTTTTTTATCTTTATTGTAATGCCAATCGTAAAATATGGAAATATCCTTAATTTCTTTACAAAAGCAAAATTTTTTCTCTTCTAACGTTAGTTTTTCAATTTTAACTATAATTCTCTCTCATATTTACTACGACAATCTTTACACATAGACCCTATTCCTCCTTTTTTTAGTCTTATTTTTAAGAAATTCTTCAAAATATTTATATTCTTGACAAATTATACACTTCTTTTGAGCCTCCATTTATATAGAAAAAATTACAGCTTTGACTTTCTCAATTTATTCATATTTATAGAAATTTCCTGTTATTTCTTCATTATTCAGATCTTTTATGCTATAAGTTACAGGATTTGTGTTATTAATTTGATCAATCACAAAGATTTTTCTTGACCAATTGTTCTTATATTTGTTCGAAAATGTTTGTTTTTTACTAACAATTCTTACATGATCATTGACTTTAAATTTAGTTTTTGTGTGAATTTATGGTGGAATATACTTGAAAACTGTCTCTAATAACTCCCTTTCTGCATCTTTATCTACATCTTTAGGCTTCATTTTAATTGTGCTATGAACAGTATTATTATAATTTGAAACTATTTTTTGAAGAATATCGATCCATTTAAAGTTTTTATTAATCTCAAAAATTACTTTCATTCTTTCATTTTGAGTTCTGTTATATCTCTCTACAATACTTGATTTCTCTTCGTTTTCAGTATGATAAATCTTAATGTTATATTTCCTCAAAACATCATTAAATTCTTTATTTTTTAACTCTAAACCCTTATCTGTATGAAGTAGATTTGGAGGTTTATGATTGATCTTTATCGCATCTTTTACTATATCTTCGAAAGCTTTTGAAACATCCTTGCCGTTTTTCTTTTAATCGCTCTAGACCAAGCATATTATGAGAAAATATCAATAACATTTAACATATACTTAAATCCATCATTTTGATCCGAATAATTAGATATTATAACTAAATCTCCTTGCACATAAATCATCAATTCCTAATGTTAAAATCTTTCTTTTTTTAAATTTCTTTCGTACAGGTGCATGTATTTCTCAAGCTTCAATCTCTATTTCCTCTTTATTCTTCGATTCTATTAACAAATATTTCTTTTGGATTCTTTATAAATTTACTCTTATTTGTCTTAAATTTCAACATTTCGCTGCAATTCTATACAATCCGTTTTGAGTTTGAACAATTTTAGAATCTATATTTTTAGTTTTTTTCTTACACTTGTGAAAATGTATTAAATCATCTTCCATTTATATATAAAAGTTTCCAAGTTTATTTAATTCATCTAATATATCAGATTTTGATTAATTTTTATAGCCATACGGTACTGTTTCGATCTTATTTTCTAGGATAATTCTCTTATAATCTAATATATCAGATTTCGCTTCATGTTTATATCCATATGGAACAGTTTCGATCTTATTTTCTAGGACAATTCTCTTATCATCCTTGGAGCACAATGCTAGTTTGTTGATTGTTATCGTATATAATTCATGTTTATAGCTTTTTATTACAGTCATTTCCCTAAATTCATTTTTATCTTCAAACAAACATCTCTTTAAATTATCAATATGTATTGTTTTGTTTACAACACTTCTTTTAATTCCTTTACACCTTACTGGATTTTTATCTAGATACTTGTATGAGTACATCTTTGATCGCAATCCACAAAATTTTTGTAATATCTCACCATTAAGTTCGTCTTTGAATTTTCCTATTACTTTTTTATTTTTATTAGTGAAACATTCGTGATCTTTTGGATAATCGCTCGTATCAAACTCATCTATATTTTCTTTTATAATCTTATAAGGATCTCGTTTCAATTCTAGGAAATAACTATCTGTATCCATGTAACACAAATTCAAATCTGGATCATATTTCTTTAATTTGTCGTAATAAAACTCATACATTAACAATTTTGAAAGGTCAAGAACTGAAAATCCTATGTAGATCGGTTTGTTAAATTTCACCTTTTGTTTATACATGTGACTCGCTATGCAGTTGTCGTCAAAGATATTGAAACATTTGAAGTTCGTTTTCTTGGCCTGTTTCATTGAAAATTCTTCATTTCCTAGTTTGATATCACATCTATTTCGCACATTTTCCATAGATTTTCCAAAAACAGAGTTGTTCATGAGCTTATAAAAATCTTTCTCAAAGTCACTTGTAGCTTTGGTTCTCATGTTTGTGTTAAAATCAATGTACTTTTTCATAAAAGGCTTCTGATCGAATGCAATAACCCTATTCACATGTTTCAACACCATCCCTTGTTCGAGGTAAAATTTCAAATTTCATGAATGAACAACGTATTCAGTTTTATCCAGTAAAGTTGTGCAAAGTTTGTTTTTATAATGTTCGGGAGCAAGAGGTAAATCCTTGTGATGTTCATGTAAATTTGTTGGATATCCAAGATCAACTTCGAGAATACAGCCATAATCTTCGTCGCCAGTGAGTTCCAAAATTGTTTCTTGCCACTCTTCTTTTGTATATGTTTTAGGATTCATCCACTTGATATCACTAAACGGCAGTTTTTGCATAAGACCATAACCATAAAGGTTGTTTGCATCGACATAAAGTAAATAGTTTTCGGGCTTTGTCTTATGGAAATCTTTCAAATATTTATTGTTTGCTTTTACATATTGTTTAATACATTGAGAAATGCCTCCACAAATACCTTTTTCAATCATTAAATACTTATTATAATTACTAATCAATTGTAATTTTATTTTCGTTAATTTTAACATAACATCCCATGCGAGGCTTGGAGCTGTTAAATAATGTGCTGGATCAAGTTTGTAACAAGTTTTCAAATATATCAGCAAGCAATAGAACATCTTGGATATTGTAAAAATCAGAGTAATTTCCTAAATTTTTCTTTTTTAATTTGTTCCAGACCATTAAGTAGTGTTGAAAATCTTTCTCAGATATGCTATCATCTGTCAAAAGTGAATAGAAATCTTGAATTTTTAGCTCTTCTGTGTAATCAAGTTTTTCAATACTATCGATAAATTCATAAGGAAATATGCCTTTTCCAGACAATATTTTAAAAATCTCGTCATCGTCATTTGGCTGTCTTTCTATAATTTCATTCAATATTCTTCCATCTTGTATAAAATGATTTGTATGCTTGAAGTCACCTTTCTTGAGGTTTTTAGCTAATTTGTCAATAGACGATGCCATGAATCTAAATGTGTCTACGAAAGAAAACTTAACAAACTTTCTAGGCTTATCATTGTCAAACTATTAGCCATATCCAGAATTTACTGAATAATTTATACATATTTTCATCTGTGTTTGCGATCAAATCAACATTTCCATATTGTTTAGCCAATTCTTTTATGTACAAATGAGTATCGTAATTCTGTCATAATCGATATTATGACAGAAAGCTGGAATATTTTGTGGAAATTTCAAATTCAGATTGCAACATTAATGAGCTGCGCCTCGAAATTTGCCGGTTAAATGACATTGATCTCTCACTTTATTATAACTCTTATCATTCCAACTATCAGGAGTAAAACCATACTGAATTGACCCAATATCATAAGCAGACCATTCACAAATATGACAAACGTTTGAATTTTGATATGAAATTTCTTCTTCTTCAGTTAATTTTATAGGGTTCATGTTCCTTGAATTATATTTTTTAGCTATGTATTTCAATAATTTATTAAGCTCTTCAAACAATTTTGCAGGAACATTAGGCAAATCGTCTTCATTTTTGGCTCGATAACATATAGGTTTATACATGCGATTGGTTACATTCGATTCTAAATATAGAAGTAAAACCATAAGGAATATGCTTCTGAATCTTGATTGTAGTAGATTTTTGTGGATTATTCTTACAAGTTGTAATTTTTTCTAATATGCTTTCAAATTCCATATAAATAACGTACGGATGGTTAAACTTCTTTTGATAATTAGTAAGTGATGTTGTTTAACCTGGAAATGGCATAATTGGTTTACAAACTTCGTGTTGCTTGCAAATTTTTTAAATGATCAGCTAAAGCACTATATTTGTAGAAATGACTTAAAAATCTTCTACATAGCAGTTTTTTATGTTCGTGTTTAGATAACTGAGAACTCACTAATCTATTTAAATCTGTTATCAACACATAATGAGATATTTCATCTTGTTTAACGTACAATAAATCGATTTCTAACTCGGCATCATAAACTTCTGAAATTTGTAACGGAAGTATGTGTAATTTTTCATCATAACTATACACACTTATAGACATTTTCGCATACTTGTACTTAGAATTGTAGCTTCGTTTTTCAAATAATTGTATATCTTTTAAAGACATTGGATACTCGAAACCTGAAAATATTTCGTTATTCACGAATTTTTCGTATTGTTTTGCTCTTTCAGCATTCTTTTCGGATTTTCCAATAGCACATCTAATTGAGTAAATAAAACAGAAATCATCTTTGTTATTGATATTCACACATGCTTTTTTACCATTATTTCTTGTGGTAAAATGATATATGATCACGCATTCAGTATTTCGTGTTTGTTAAGGTTTAAAACTAATTGTTTACAACTTTTAAATGTCCATCCAGAACCTTTATTTGGATGATTTGTCTGTTCGCAATACATTAATTTATTAAATTTGCTTAGCAATAAAGTCATTTACGTTAAAGATTTCGTCTGATTTTATAGTAAAATACATTGGACAAGTCTGTGGTTCACCGTTCACTCAAGTTCGTTCGTATTCGCATTCTAAAGATAGATATCCTTTACTATTTTTCACAGTGTCTTGAAACTTTCGATTAAACTTTTAATTTCTGGCCGCATAATAGAAAGATATTTGTAAATCGACATGAAATTTTCGTTTAAATTCGTTAAAATGTATTGCTTGAAAAGACCATGGACAGAGGATAAAACTTCAACATTAATGACATTTTCGATGGGTTTGTCGTTAAAAGTTTTATCAATAATTTCAGACTTAGTTTTATTGTTTGTTTCAATGGACAATTTTTCAGCGATTGAATGAAAATTTTCATTATTAAATAGATCTAAATTTTTCTTTTCAACTTTGAAATCTTTCTTTAATTCCATAAATTTTTCTATATTATACATCTTTTCGTGATCAGCAATTTGATTTTCTTTAGCCCATTGTCGTAAATAATTTAGTTCGTTCTCATAAATGTCTTTGTTTTTTTAGATGGATTTTAAAATTATAATGTCGGGTATAATGATGTTCGAAAACTTCTTTTTTACAAAACGGGCATTTGATTTTTTTTTCTCTCTATTTAAAGAAGAAAAATTTTAATTCAAGATTTTCTAAATTTCAATTCTCTAATGAATTTTTGAGAAATTTCATTCAAATCATCAAATTTAAGCTAAAGATTCGCAATAATTATAGATAATTTAGTAGATTTTTCAGGATTTTTCAAAAAACTCTAATGGGAATGCATCTTAAGAGCCGTGATTTTGGGTCAAAACCCTGGTTTTTGTGTATTTTAGAAGTAAAATGTCGATTTTTTCACCTTAATTTAACTAATTATTTTTGTATTTACACTCGAGTATTGCCAACATAAATTCCATGGAAAATTCCACACATTGTCCTTGAAAGGTTGTTGAATACAGATTATCATAGTTATTTTGGAATTTGTATCTTTTAAACAGTAATTATATTGATTTTCGGTCTGTCCCAAAAGTGAGCCAGAACCGCCACATTACTATCTACTCATGTATTCATATTAGACTTCATGAAGTCCAAGTAATTTTTATCTACCGTGATAAATAAATATATGCATTAAAAAGGTTACATACATTTCTCGGCTAATCTAGATATGTAAAAAATTGTAACCAATGTATATTTAAAGGACATAACAGTTTTAGTTCAATCTTGTTTTCATTTTGTACTACATGTAACCAAATTTCTTTTGGGAAAAGATCAAAATAACTTTATATTTCAGATAATATTCCTGGAATATGTGTCATTTCGTGTTTTTGAGCATCCAATAACTCTAGCACATTCTACTACTAAAATAACCCATTGTAATTTTCACTTCTTGAGATAAAATCCAGCTAAGCTGTCTTTACTACTAATTCCATCTGTTATACCATAAAATACATTACAATGATACTAATACTATAATAAAAGTAGGTGTCTTAGTTTAGTATCGAAAACAAACAACTTTAGTATAAAACACTAAGTATTTCTCGTGCAACGATAGAGTTTTTAAATATTTTGTTGGAATGGAATAAATACCACCTCTGACAATATCTCAGCTCAAACGTATCCGTGGTTTTTAGAAGTTGAGTTGTAAATCACGCCCGTAACTCTAAGATTTATCTTGATATTCGCTCTGAAGAAGAAAACGTCTATTCTGCATGTGCCACATTAACGCTGAAAAATATCTAAGTTACTTTGCGTTTTTTCACAATACATTCAGATTTCTACAGCGTTATTTGTGTTCGGCTTTATTTACATTCGTCATATATAATGGGTTTAAATTAGATACACCATATAATAGTATGACAATCCTAACGGAATAATTGTTTTCTTATAGAAAACAGTGTTTAGCTTTAAATTTTTTAACCAGTGAAAATTAGCGTCACGTATTTAACCATCCAGGAGTTGACAAAGGTTTTTAGGAACACCAATACTGTTTTAGATATAATTTATTCATCAGACAGTGGTATACTTAACAAACACCCCACACAGCAGTTGGGGGGGGGGAGTGATATAAGTACACAACAACTCAGAGTATACGGTGTATATAAAGTCTGTATCCCTTCTGAAACCAATCACCTTGTAACAAGTAGAAACACTCATCTCTTGAGACGTGGTTCCACCATAATTTTAATCATCATTAGATTACTTTTATGGTATTAAGTTTAGAATAACATTTATGAATTTAGAAAAAGTCCACGACTAAAATATTTAAACCACCTTTTAGTTTCCTTTAAGAAATAGTAGTTTTAAATTCCTTGAAAAGTTGATACATGATAAAAATTTGTTTAGTCGTTACAACAACAATATCATAGATCCTATTACAAAAAAAGAAAACATGACTAAAAATGATATTACATGTGTACATTAAATTCTGAAAGTCTCCACTACACATTTCAATACGAACTAAAACACATATCCCATGTTCATACAAAACCTGAAATAAATTGGAAGGTTATTTTTCAAATCAATCCGAATATAAGAAAAAAGGAAATGTATGAATTTTCTTAGAGTCTACAAATTTTCTTGCAATTCGCACAATCTGGTCGTTCTTTATGCAAACGATTAACATTGACACCTCTGAACATCTTCTCACACCAAAATTTTCCACAGAGCGGCCAAGTTTGAACACCTGATTGAAAATAAATATGGCGTCAACATTTTGTAATGCAGTCTAACTTGTCTAATGGGTTCTATACTAAAGTAAGAGCCCTACCATGAATGCCCTCGAAAATTACGAAAATTAATAAAGACGAAATAATCGCAAAATGATATTATATATGATAAATTAAAATTAAACCCTAATGTTTTTTGGATAAACTGTAATCCATTGGCAATGACAGAGGCCACATAACAAAACTAGCTTATTGTAACTAGCTATTGAAGTTCAAGGCCAGAACTATCAAACAAGTATATCAGTGTGATGGCGTATGACGCAATGTGAGTGCCCTGGACAATCTTGTACAAGTTAGGTAGTTCCTGACCATGACCACATACATGTATAAGCTAAATTAGAAGCGAATTACTTAGATGTGATGAATGTGCGTGTGTGTTTGTTTTTTGCGATATGTGCAAATTGTACGTGTTTTGATAATGTGTTCGATTTTTATTGAATTAATAATATGATAGCGCTGGTGAAACTCGTCGTCATTGACATGAAAACGTTGGTTGACGATGGAAAAGTACACATCCTTATTTAATTTAATAAATCATTGTTGATGTTCATTAAATAACGCAATGAGTTTTGTTGTCTTAGCTACTAAACTAAAGAAAATGTATATCTAATCTAACTCTACTACTTCTTGTGGGGTTTAGACCGTTATTGCCGGTTTTACATTAGGCATTCCTCTATTTATAGATTTCTGCATACTATTATGCAGAAGTGCGTATTAGCATATTGTTACGTATTTCAATGCACCTACTTTACCGTCCGATACATAATTGCTCATGCATTGGTTTATTCACCTCCCGTTTTCTAAAAAAATATAGCAGTTTATTTATATTCAATCTATATATCGTTACGCCAATATGAATGTTTTGAGTTGGTTTATATGTGACACTTTGTGACGACCCCAGCATATAGTTCTAAGACCAGACCGGTAACATCGTATGCGGTCTTAATCAGCCAATTTAAAATATTAAATTATCAGTAATATATTTTATTTTTATTCAGCATAACATTTAATTGTAGTAACGAGTAATGAATAAATGCAGCCAGACTTATTAGGTTAAGCAGTGCAGGTGGAGAAGATATATATTTTAATTCAGCACATGAATTGTAAGTCCAAGTCTGTCAGCAGTAAGCCTGGTAACTTTCCATACCCAGAGCAGCTGCGCAGTTACTGAGTGGTAAACAGGCAGGAATTTGCTGAGGTAGCGTCTGGAACAACCCTGCTCCCTGGAGTTCGTTGTTCTGAGTCGCAGTCGTGCCAGGGTTTTGAACGCGTCAAGCTCGCGTGAAATCGCTCTCTCGCTCTCTCTCCCGTTCTAAATTTATAATTGTTCAACTGATTCTAAATTATGCAATAAAATTCAAATTGTTTTCGCAATAAACTAAATTGTTTTATTTGGCCAACCGAGGAGAGAATTTTTATTACAGCAACCTGGGCTAGTTCCATCACCGTGTCCGAATTAGAACCCGAGAACTTTTAAAATTAAATTACGTGTGGTCGTCACGCCACATATTTGGTGTCAGGTGTGGGATTCTGCAGTTGGTTGAGTTCTGTGGGGTTGTGTCAGTTGGTTCTGCCGGTCGGTTCGTCTTTCTAAAAATAAATTAGTGTTTCTTTGTTTCGTTGAAGAAATCGAAAAGTTGGTGCAAGAAGCCGGGACAAGGATGATGGGTAAGTAATTTTTATTCTGCCCGTAGAATAATGCTAGCCTAGAAACTGTCTATAAAACGTAATATTTGAAATTGTTGAAATCACGAGGTGACTAAGTCAAAGGTAATTTAATGCTTTAAATTTAAAACTAATTGAAAACTTTTTTTGATTACTTTTTATAATTTTTATTGAATTTTAAAGTAATACTTGTAATAGAGACGCCATATTGGCTGAGAACAATAGACGCTAATAGTCCGCCATACTTGTTGTAAGCTCCCACAATTCCATTCGACATTACTAACTAGTTATATTCTTTGTTAGGCATTCGGTTGTCGATTACTTGAATCTCGACAATCGTTATTTCGGTAGTACTTTGTGAATAATTGAGTAGTTATTCGGTAGTACTTTGTTTTGATTGGACTAGTCCCTCAGTAATTCAATTCTTATACGTAATATTGATCAAAAATAAACGTACACTCTAAGGTTTTAATGTGCTGATAGTTAAAACCTGATTAACCTAAATTAACTGCTTATAAAACTAACTTAATTATACAAATTAGTTGATAACCTAACCTTTCTGACTTGGTTAGGCTAACTCAAAGGTACCGGTACAGGGCAGGAGGCTAACCACATTGTGAGAGAAGGAAGATAAGGGGTAGTAGTCATTAAAGGGAAGTGAAATAAATTATAAATTTAAATATTTTTGAAAAATTAAAGTTGGACTTGGTTATACAGTATTTTGTTGAAACTTTGGGAACTTGTTCATCTGATGATAGTTAAATTGTAATTAAACTTTTGGTTAACTTTAAAGTTTTGACTTTTGATTTTTTATTATGTTTTAAATTCTTCCTCTCGTCCGTGGTGGAACCAGCAAACCCTGATTGAGTTAGTTTGCTAAGTTTATTTACAGGCACGAAGAAAGAAGATTAAATTTTGTGGAATAGGTTTTGACGTTCGTGATGAATTATATGATGAATTGAGTGATAGGTAAAAAGGTATTTTAAATATTTTTGGGTAATTTGAAGGAAAAGTAAATATAGGAATTATTCTTTGCTCAGACTTAGTAGGTTGTCTTGACTTAGAATAAATAGTGGTGTAACTTCGTATTTGATTAGTGTTCAGGACTCAGACAAAAAGTGGATTGATTAGAGCTGAATTGAAAGTTGAATTGATTGATTGCAAGTCGATAAATTAAAATTATTTCTTGATTTTAATTGCTTTTCACAAACGGGAGAGAGCACATAAGTATTTAATTAAAAATTTAATTGAGAAAAATCTTTTAAAATTATTTTTGGAAAACTAAGTTGGGATTTGTCCACTTTTTGAAAGTAAGTGTGCCTGAACTGATTGACAATGGCTGGTCGCGTTAGTATTGGAGGGCAAGAAATGGACCTCCAGGAAGCCATTGATGCGGTAACTGAACGGTTGGAGACTCTTGGTCATGCTAGGTTGGATCGAAGTGACCACCTGAACACCATGTTGAAGGAAACTTTGCGAGGTCATACAGAACGACCTACGTTCGACATGGTAGGCTCGATCACTCCCTTTGATGGAGGAAAGCCGGAGGCTGTGCTCCACTTCTTTGAGAGTATCGACAATGTCGGTGAATTAAGTCATTGGGGAAACGACGAAAAAGTAAGGGTTGCTAAATTGAGATTGGCTGGAACCGCCTTGAGTTTTATTCGATCGGAGGATCAAGGCCGGTTGAGTACTTATGCGGGATTTAAAGAAGTTTTGACACAACGGTTTAGTGACAAAGCTCCGAAAGATTGTTACTTCCAGCAGTTGTCTGTAATACAGCAACGGAGAGGTGAAACGATTGAAGCTTTTGCTGATCGAGTGCGGACATTAAATGAAAAGACAGTGCGAGTCACTGCAAATCCAGAAGTTAATGCTGCACTAAGGGAAGAAGCCGATCGTAGAGCTTTGGATGCTTTTACCCGAGGTCTTATTGGACACGTTGGTGATCAGACGAGACTAAAATTCCCTACTAACATCCGAGAAGCCGTCACTACAGCGGTGGCAATTGATCACATTTTGAAGCAATCGAAAGATCCGTCTCGCGCTACAGATGAACGGAAGGTTTTTCAAACTGACCTTGTTTGTTATCGGTGCCATAATCCGGGGCACACGTCTCGTGAGTGTCGGGACAATAGGGGATTTAGTAGACCCAGTAATGACTTGAGGTGCTGGCGATGTAATAAGCCAGGGCACAGACAAAAGGATTGTCGCGTAAAACTTCCAAACAGCACTCCTAGTGCTAGTCAGTCGGGAAACGGGGCAGGGGCCAGTGGAGTCGCCGCCACCCGTCCCCGAGAGTAACTGAGCCACAACCGCAGGCCAAGGCGACGAAAAGAAATGTAACGACTGGAAAGAACACTTGTGAACCTAGAGTAGGAGCCTTAGTTAAGAGTCGTGAAACCGCCCGAGTAGATAAAGAAATACGAATAGTTCCGGTTGTGAAAGATTTAGCCGAGGAACTAGTTGCCATGGGGCGTGTGGATAATGCCGAGGGAAAGATATTAATTGATACCGGTGCTCAGGTGTCGCTCATCAAACGTGGAGCCGCTGTAGCTCCGATGACAAAGCCTGACTTGATTATCCGGGGAATTTCAGGACGAACTCTGAAGATTTACGGCAGACAAAAAGTGACTTTGATGTTAAAGCCGGGTGTGCCGGTGAAAGGGAACTTTGTTGTGAGTAACCTACCCCGTGGGTATTTAGCCGTGTTAGGTTGTGATATTCTGAAAGAGGGAAATGCATCGATAGACATCATGGAAGGTGTTCTCCGTATGTCTGGAAAGAACATTTGGTTAAATCGGTTGCACAAGGGTGAGAGTGTCCCCG
Source organism: Homalodisca vitripennis (assembly GCF_021130785.1). Lineage (NCBI taxonomy): Eukaryota > Metazoa > Arthropoda > Insecta > Hemiptera > Cicadellidae > Homalodisca > Homalodisca vitripennis. Next base: position 1,545,344 of record NC_060207.1, read on the forward strand.
ATTCAGGTAGGCAAGTAGTTGCGCCGCGCCACAAAAAGGCACAGGCCCCTACTACGAAACCTGAGGTTGTCCGAGTGGCTGAACGCCAGGACAGTTGTATAGAGAATTACGTGTATAACGCAAAAGATGTCACAATACCCGCGCGGAGTGAGAAACTGGTTCAGTTGAAGTTAAGCAAATTTGGATCTACGACTAATGATAATCTGGAGGGTTCGGATGTAGTGGTCGAACCAGTGGGTCTTACCATACAGGGCGTGTATTTGGCACGAGTATTAACGAAAATAGTGAACAATAAATGTTGGGCGAAGGCTGTGAATGTAAGTGGCGAAGAAGTATCCCTTACGGTAAATTCTAAATTTGGAATAGTGGAATCAGTTAGTAACGATACGATAGATAAGGTCAAACGTAAGATAGCCTTGATAGCGGATAGTCACGGTCGCGGAATTCAGCAGCTATTGGAAGAGAGGTTGCCAGGGAACTTTGAGCTCAGTTCGTGGTTTGTACCTAATGGTAAGCTTAAAGATGCGATGGGTAATCTTAAAAGAGAGATTGCACAGCTGACTCAGGGTGATACGGTACTGGTGATGGCAGGAACCAACGACGTGGATAGAGGTGCTCCTTACTCGCGCACCTACAACAAGCCTTTCAAGCAATACCTAATAAGTGGGATGCTCGCATTGTAGTTATGGGAATTCCTGATAGGTTCGACAAGAATGTAATAGGAGATCTGAAGAGAGCGAATGGTATACTTAGATCCTTCGTAAAAAGAACCAATTCGGAGGGACGGGGAAGGATGTCCTTCTGTGAGATGCGAGGAAGGTTTGCTAGGCGCTTGTATACCAAGCATGGGCTACACCTCAATGAAGAGGGAAAGCTGAAACTCGCAGAGTTGATGCGGAAGACCATCTTGGATGATGTGACAACTAAGCGAGTAGGACTAGCTATCAAAGAAGACGAATCGTTTGATAAATGTGTAGATGAAAAACTTAGCCATTTGAGACTACCCGAGCGACAAGAGGTTAAAAGAGTACTAGAGGAATACAGGGACGTGTTTGCGCATAGTGAGGCCCAGCCTCTGCAATGCACATCGGCCGTAAAACACGTTATCCATACGGGAAATGCTGCGCCCATTTACAAGAAAGCTTATCGGGTTCCATTTCATCAGAAACCCATAGTGGATGAGTTGATTAAAGACCAACTGGACAAGGGGATAATAACTCCTAGTCATAGCCCGTGGGCGTCGCCTGTAGTCATCGTCCCGAAGAAATCTGTGGATGGCAGTAAGAAATATCGTTTCTGCGTAGACTTTAGAGCAGTCAACGCTGTGACTGTACCTGATGTATATCCTCTACCCAACATCGCTGAGACACTTGACTCGCTGGGAGGTTGTACCATGTATACTACACTTGACTTGAGAAGTGGTTATCATCAGATTATGGTAGATGAGGAAAGTCGACCGAAAACTGCCTTTAATGTGCCAGGAGGTCACTATGAGTATCTACGGATGCCCTTTGGACTGTCTACGGCGCCTGCAACATTTCAGCGCCTGATGGATTCAGTTCTTATGGGATTAAAAGGGGAAAAGTGTTTAGTTTATCTGGACGATATTATCTTGTTCTCGAAAGATTTGTCTTCGCATTTGTCGCATTTGAGTGAAGTGTTGAGTAAGCTACGTGATGTGAATTTGAGCGTGCAACTCAGTAAATGTAAATTTGCAGTAGGCGAGGTTAACTACCTGGGTCATGTAATAACTGGCCATGGTGTAGAACCCGACCCAGGAAAGGTTAAGGCTGTAGAGGGATTCCCTGTACCTAAGACTGTAAAAGATGTACGGTCCTTTTTAGGTTTGGCCGGATATTACCGCCGGTTCATAGAAGGCTTTGCTGCCATTGGGAAACCTCTTTTTGACTTAACCAAGCAAGGGAAGGATTTCGATTGGGATCAAGAGTGGCAAACTGCGTTTGAGACACTTAAGCAGAAGCTAGTCTCATCACCAGTGTTGGTCTTCCCCGATTTCAGTAAGCCGTTCACCTTGGCTACTGATGCCAGTATTGACGCTCTAGGGGCTGTATTGTCCCAAGAAGTAGATGGAGAAGAACATCCAGTCGCGTACGCTTCTCGCACTCTTTTTCCTGCTGAAAGGAATTATTCTACGACCGAAAGAGAACTGCTAGGTTTAGTATGGGCTACAAAGTATTTTAGATGTTATTTGTTAGGCCGTGAATTTAAGGCTGTGACAGATCACGCAGCACTAAAGTGGATGTTATCTTTGAAAGATCCAAGTAGTAGACTAATGAGGTGGGCGTTGAGGCTTGCTGAGTTCACTTACACCGTGGAACACAAGCCGGGAAAGAGACATACCAACGCTGATGCTCTCAGTAGAGCTATGTGCGCAGCTACTCGCAGGGACGAGCTCCCTGTGGTTGACCTTGCCACACTGCGTGAGCATCAAAAGAATGATCCTCATTGTCAAGAGTTAAGAAAGGCCAAGTGTTTTAAGTTGAGCCCAGTCAACGAACCAACTATGGAAAGGCAAAGGCTCCCCTTGGAACGTTGTTTAACGAGCCCAAGGTTCCTTTCGAAGTAGTGGCAGCCGACATAGTAGGGCCCTTGCCCATCAGTGAGTCGAGAAACGTGTACATCTTGAGTGTGATGGATCATTTCACACGGTATTGTGAATTTATACCACTGCCTGACCAAACAGCAGACCAGGTGGCTCGAGCCCTAGTGCAGAGAGTGATTACTAAGTTTGGTGTTCCCAAGGCTTTGATTACAGATCAAGGGGCGAACTTTACCTCTGACCTGATCAAACAGTTGTGCAAATTCTTGCACATCAGGAAAATCCAGACTACAGGGTTTCACCCACAGAGTAATGGTCGGCTAGAGAGAGTACACGCGACTATTGCCAAAATGCTTAGTCACTTTGTGAACCGTCATCAGACTGATTGGGATGAATATCTCCCATATATAACTATGGCTTATAACAGTCAAAGCCATGAGGCTACGGGATTCTCGCCATACGAAATGTTGTTTGGGCGAAAAATGGAAGCTCCTATGGAGGGTGACTTGACTATCACAGAAGATAACGAGGTATTTGGTGATCATGTAGAGACTCTGCGCGCGAAGTTAAAGGAAACCCATGAAGTTGCTGCGCGACGTAAGGCATTGGCCAGGGCCAAGTATGAAAGGCAGTACAACAAGAAAGTGAAGGATTCGTTGTACGAGGAAGGCCAATGCGTTCTGCTGCACGTGCCGAGTATCGGACGTCACAGAGTGAAGAAACTGTCAAAACTATGGAAGGGTCCCTACAGGATAGTCAAGGTGTTATCGTCGTTGAATTTAGTTTTGAAAGTAAGAAATAGAGAAATCGTGGTTCACGTGAATCGAGTAAAGCCGTACGTGAGTAGAACCAAGGTGAACCAGGTGCCGGAAGTGCACGTTGACGACGATGTTGGCGATATCGAGATTCCAGACTCGAATATCTGTATTGGTGAGGGAACACCATCAGCAGATGATGGTATCCCTGTACCAAGTGTTGGCACACCTCGTACGGGAAATAGGTTGCCACGTGTAAAAAAGAGGCCAGCACGCCTCGAAGACTATGTGCCATAGTTGGGAATTATATCGGTGGTGCTTTGACAAGTGGGAAGTGCTTGACATGCTTATGGGACTGGTGTTTCGTGTTGTAAAGGTAAAACTCGATATAAATTTGAAGTTCTGTTTTAGGATTGATTTTACTAATCCTGGGAGTAGTAAGCTGCTTCCAGCAAGGGGTCATATTTGAAGGAGGCAGAGATGTGCTGCTGACGGACAGCCATTGGAGGGTCACGTTGCAGTACAACTTGACACAGATTGAAGAGGAATCCCGAAATCTAAGTATCTTGGTAACTGAGGTAAAGAATCATTTTAATACATTTTTCGAAGATCTACTTAATGAAAATATGAGTTCACACTCTCCATTAATTCAATTGGAAGCCGGATTTCGTTACGAATTTGTGCTATTACAGCAGTCAGTTAGTGAATACCTAAATGAAATTGATGATCTAATAAAACTGTTACCACAAAGACGTGGAAAACGAGGTTTAGTAGATGCAGGAGGTCATGTGTTAAAGTTTCTGTTTGGTACACTTGAGAATAGCGATTTAGAAATTATTGACGGAAAAATGGATTATTTGTACAACACCAACGAGGAAATAGTGCATCAAGCTAAGGAGCAGGTGACTGTTCTAGCAAATATGCAGGCGGAAATAGTATCACATGCAAAAACAATAAATAACGTAATTTCTATATTGAAAGAATATCATTCTAATATGCATGAACAAATGGTTTTCACACAAGCAAATGCTGCTCATTATCAGTTAAAAACTCTTTTTGAATATTTGAAGTTAAGTTCTGCGCTTTCGGATACTAAAGAAACAGTAAGTAGTGCAAGACGAAAGATAACTAAATTCCATCAAGCAATTGAGAGCTTAGCAGCTGGGAAGGTTGACAGTAACCTGTTAACACCTCATGAGTATCTAAGAATTTTGAAGGAAATTGAAAAGGTTATACCTCCAACGACTAAATTGTATTCACCTGTTAAATTAGAAAATATTCATCAATTTTATTCTGCTGTGGTTGTTCATAGTTATACAACGATTCACACCCTAAGGGTAGTGATGAGGTTGCCTCTTTCAAACGATAATAAGATGTTCCAATTATATGATATTATTACCTATCCGGTGTACGATGCCTCTCTCAAAGTATGGACCCAGTGGGAAGTTGGTACCCAAAAATTATTGATCAGTAAGGATCGGTTGATGTACTCGATGTACAATCAATTGGAGTTCGACCGAGAGTGTCGAGGGGAACAACTGATTGTTTGCCCGTTATCGAATGTCCTGTTAAGCGTAAGCAAGAGACCAAATTGTGCGGTTGAGATGTTTCATTACGAGCAAGTGAGGCTCTGTGGTAGAAAATTAATATCGGGATTAAGGTCCCCGGTACTTGTCAAAACTCCAAGCCGATGGATATACAGTGCCTCAGAGGAGCACAGATTGACTTTGAACTGTCTAACTAGTGACGGGACCCTGAATATAACTTCCGCGGTAGTGAAGGGGGTCGGTGAATTTAAAGGAATTGATATGTGTGATGTTGTCTCTGAAGAATTCAAGGTGCCTGCCCGTATTCACGGCAGCTCTGTGTTCTCAGAACAGATAAGTGAAATTGTGTTTCCAAATGTGGAAGAAATTTACCAAGTCCTGCAGGGACTGAACGAACGGCTGGGCACATTAGGTGTTAAGGAGTACCGTCCGGAGGACGTAGTCCGTCATCTGAAGTCCCACATTCTGTTTGGTCGAAGATTTTATGCTGCAAAAGTGGCAGCTGCTGGTAGTTTTAGGTTAGTGTCAATCCTGATGCTTGTGTACATGTGTTACAGATTTGTTATGCCTGTGATGGCATGGTGGTCGAGTCGCCTGAACCGTCGCCGACAGCGTCGCTCCGCCACTCTGACCGAGGTATTCGCAAAAGTGAGAGGCCTGACGTCACTAGACAGTCCTGAAGGAGACCAAGAGGGTGTGAACCCTGGAGAGATAAACGATGTTGAACAGAACGTAGAGGCAGTCGAAGTTGTTAATCTCGAGCGACTGCGGGACGTGATACAAGCTTTGTAACTGTGAGTAATGACACTCTGAATAAGTGTGAGTCCCTCAACTTACTGTGGTATGGTGAGAAAGTTTTGCTTGGCAAACTCCATACCGATTGCTCCAGACATTCGTGTTAATGCTGTGACAGAATAATCTTTCAAAGGCCTTGAGTAAGGAATGATCGATTTGTGTTAATTGTGGTTGACTAGTCAAGTTGTGTTGAGAGATGTGTGCACACGGGACAGTTGTTAAAGGAGACACTGGAAGGTGTATTAAGGAATATACTCGTAGTTATGTTAGATTGGTGATTGTTGATGTAACCATGTTTTTAGATGTAACGTTTTAATTTGTAAAATTGTAGTGTTGTGGAATGTTGTAACTAATCTTGTGTTCTGATCAGGCAGACTTGGAGATATAATTTTCCAAATTATTCGATAATTGGCTAATATTTTAAGCGATTGACAAAACGTAAGTAAAATAAACATGTGAGACAACCACATGGGGCACAGGAAGGACCTGCCGGCCATCCAAACAAACCCTTAACCCTGATCCTACCTTTACCCCAAAGTTCTGGACTGTGTAACCCATTGTTGGCTTGATACCCATGCGTTCAACAGTAATTGTTAGACTAACTTGTCACAACTGCCTAGTTGGCTTGCGCAACCAACTAAGCGGTGTAACGTCTCCAGTCTGGCCGATGTAGTAAAGTTGTAAGTTGTTTTTTAGTTTTCTTATAAGTGAATTGTGAGTTCTATATGAATATGTTTGGCTTAGGTTAATTTTAAGCTCTAAGGCATCAGTAGAATGTAATGAAATGTAGGAGGAAGGTCTCGGTGAGCTACCCTGTTTCCAGGGGTAAGCGAGGTGAAAACCTTGGGGAGCCCCCAGGTCCACAATGCCCTTAAAAACCAAGCGTGGGGGGCGGAACCTTTAGTTTTAGTTTTTTTTGTTGTTGTTTCTGCCATGAAACTGAAGAAGGTCGAGAAGTGTGAGGAATGTGTCCTCCAGTTGTTGGATGTTCAGAAGAACATCAACGCAAACTTTTTAAAAGATGAAAGGTTTTTGAACCGCTTTTCCAGAGACACCCCTCGCATTTACAGTGTAACGGCCACCCACTAAACTGGGTCGAGCCACTAGTTTTAAGTATTTTTGTCAGGGTCCTTATGGAATGTAGTACTGTAATGGTTTGGTCGATGCCTTAGTAGCTTAATAAGAACAATTAAGATGTTAACAGTTTTTGTGCTGTTCTTGAGGATGTTTCTTAATGATTTATTTTGTTATTTAAGTTTGATGTCATTCATGACATGCTACTTGTTGGCTGTGTATATTATAATGGTTTTGTGTTATAGTCGATGTACAAGTGAACTAACTCAGGATAACTCCATTATAATCCATAGTAGGGGTGACTGAGGAAACCGGCCCCGAGTGAAAACCCACGAGGCTTAACCAGGAATGGGGGAATAGCGTTCAAAATTCACAAAGAGGACTACCACTTTATAATTATTTTTAATTTAATTAGGCTCTGCAAAATGTGGTATGTTATCAACTAATATTTTTAATCATTAAAATTAAACCTATCAAACCATAGTTATCCCGGAGTGCTAAACCAGATTAATTAAATGTAGTTGTGTTGTAGTTCGACTTGAAATGTTTAAGTATTTTAGATTAAGTTTAGAAGCACTGGTTAGTTCCCTTGTACTACGTATTGCTTTAAATGTGTTACTGGTTAGGTAGTCGTATTTGGGTCATTAGAGATAATGGTTATCTGATGTTAATGACTGGTCTTGAATTAGTATCGTAGTATACCATGATATATGTGTTGTAAGCCTGAAATCTTTTGTGTTCAATCATTGAGAAGAGAGCGAGCGATCGGATCGAATTAAAGAATTACGTATCGCGTTTGCATAATTTTTTTTTATTAAAAGAAATTTCTGCTTTTTTTAGGGAACTCAATTGTTTATTTAAATTTCATTTAGTTGAGGCTACTGAGTGACAGCTGGCATGGTAATCAATGAACATATACTAAGATTTTCTTGCTAAAGGATAGGACAGAGATCCTCCCCTGCAGATTAGACTTTTCTTCTGGCTGCTGGCTGATGGTTCCTCATACTTGGGGACAAGTATGGTTTTAAGGTGGGGGGAGTGTGACGACCCCAGCATATAGTTCTAAGACCAGACCGGTAACATCGTATGCGGTCTTAATCAGCCAATTTAAAATATTAAATTATCAGTAATATATTTTATTTTTATTCAGCATAACATTTAATTGTAGTAACGAGTAATGAATACATGCAGCCAGACTTATTAGGTTAAGCAGTGTAGTTGGAGAAGATATATATTTTAATTCAGCACATGAATTGTAAGTCCAAGTCTGTCAGCAGTAAGCCTGGTAACTTTCCATACCCAGAGCAGCTGCGCAGTTACTGGGTGGTAAACAGGCAGGAATTTGCTGAGGTAGCGTCTGGAACAACGCTGCTCCCTGGAGTTCGTTGTTCTGAGTCGCAGTCGTACCAGGGTTTTGAACGCGTCAAGCTCGCGTGAAATCGCTCTCTCGCTCTCTCTCCCGTTCTAAATTTGTAATTGTTCAACTGATTCTAAATTATGCAATAAAATTCAAATTGTTTTCGCAATAAACTAAATTGTTTTATTTGGCCAACCGAGGAGAGAATTTTTATTACAGCAACCTGGGCTAGTTTCCATAACCGTGTCCGAATTAGAACCCGAGAACTTTTAAAATTAAATTACGTGTGGTCGTCACGCCACAACTTATAAAACTAAAACTATTTTCGATTCTTTAACGACATTATATGAACTGTTATTGATGGCTAAATATAGAATATCTCTTTATATAATGATGAAGTCTTTTAAACCTTAAATAACATTTAAAAGGTAAAGCTAAATCAGTTTAATTGGTTGGGATTATTAACGATATGCTACGTGTTTTAACCCCTATGTCATCCTCTCATTTTCAGAGAAACTCTTCCACCTATCAGATTTGAAACATCACAATGTATTCTGTGTCAATGTCCATCTGTAAAGAAACAAACACAAAAACCAAAATGAAAAAATAATTATTACAAAATACAAATCATTACCAGTATCTGTGATACGCAAACCATAACTCATAGTTTGTGTCCACGTGACAATTTAACAACATCCCTTTAAGAGTGTTAATTGGCGAACAAGATGCCGCTATTGTAAAAGTTGGTTGTGCAGTATTTATAATCTGATGTCTGAGGTTACTGGAGATAACAATTATTAGAGTAGATGATGGTAATCCACTAGCTAGACTACGTATCTACTGTGTTAACATAATCACTGTCATTATCAAGTGGAGACATAATATATGCTGCCTTTATGATTTAGAATTGGTTGAACATGGAGAAAAATAAAATTTTGTATAAAATAGAACGTAAAAAACCTCTATAAATGCGTAGTTTTATGGTCTTTCTTTTTAACACGCATTTATAAGCTTCGGTTGTATCTATATATCTATGTATGTAACGGAATCTTTGAGTATAATTTTCACCAATTTCCAGAAGTCTGATTAATTTGAAACTTTTCATACGTATCAAGGACCGATGACCATGCAATAATTTGATCATAGTTTTCCATTATCCTTATAAGGACCGCCAGGATTAATAAATTCTGTTATAGATCTGTAGTGGAGTAAAAAGGATAGAGCTAGCGTGCGATCTGCGCTAACCCAGCGTTCAAGTCTCCATTCGTCTCGGTATTCTCGGATGTGCTTGACTCTCTTAATATAGTAATATTATAGTAGTCATTCAGTCTCCAGTCATTCCAATGGTTTCCTTGACAGCCAGATCTCTAAGTACACGATCCATGCATGTTCTTTGTTTAGTATACATTACATGATACTAATTTGAGTTGTTGCTTTACAGAAATATACATAGTATTTTAATTAGACAAAGCCTTTAGTGTTTTTTTTTTAAATAATTCCATTTCAACAATATTCCAAATTTTGCTTAAATTTTAAATGATATTTACTATAAAATAAAGTTAAACAAATACAGTTTAGTTATTTTACACATTACCGAAGATGTATAGCTAATAAATTAAATAATAAATGTACCAAAATATGGGTATATTCAAGTCAGAACTACAATAACCATTAGTTTTATTATGTATTTGTATGTTTTATATATATATATATATACATATATTCTGATATATATATATATACATATATTCTGATATATATATATATATATATATATATATATCAGAATATAGCAATTATATGATAAAAATATAAAATGATTTAAGATACGAAAAATTCAACTTAGTTAAGGGTATAACATTTTATAATAGTACATCTCAAATAAGTAATAGCTTTAATACAGCTCAGTAAGAATGATAAATGATATATACTAGCAAACATTGCGTTTATTAAATACTTCACAAACCTAACCCTCAAGTCCGGCAAAGGTTTTTTAAACAGCCACAGTTCCTTGGTAGCTTAGATGCCAGCCTTCGTTTTTTACGACAATAATTAATCTAAAGAGAACTGCGAAGCTCCGAGTCTCCAGGGATCAGAGCCGACTCTTAATAAATTAAGAGTAAAAAGCGTGTGGTACATTTTACTACCTTTCACAAGTCTCCTCACAAAAATAATTACCGATAGAATGATTGTAATATTTAAAATATCAAGTACCCCTCGCTTTTTACTCTGAATTAATTTATTCTGTTAATAACTTAAATTTTATTATAATTTTATTTTGAGGTGATTGACTATGAATGATTGTTTTTTTTGCCTTCTACTACCATAATATAAACTCTTTGTAATTAAAAATTATTTTCTATTTTCTATATATATATATATATATATATATATATATATGTTTCTAGACATATATATATGTATATAAGTTTCTAGACAACTTTTTGGGACGGACCGAAAATCAATATAATTACTGTTTAAAAGACAATTATGAAAAAAGAAATTTACAATACAGTTCTAACATTAAATATGAGGAAATAATTAACATTATAGTTCTAACAATAAATTTGAAGAAACAATTTACCATACAATTGTAAAATAACTATGATAATCTGTATTCAAGCAACCTTTCAAGGTCAATGTGTGGAATTTTCCATGGAATTTATGTTGGCAATACTCGAGTGGGAATTTTTGTGCTACACAATAAAGAATGGCAGCACAAAACCAGATGACACACCATTCTTTCTTCAGTCATTAGAGTGACCGGACACATTCATTTTTACTCTATTATTTTCATTAAAAATTTTTTTAAAAGTGCTAAAATTCTTTCAAAACGGTTTAATAACGCATTTCCAAATCTTTTCTTCAAAAAACTATCCACATCATCAGCTTCAAGTCTCATTGAAAATCATCTTATTGGAACATTTCTTCAAGTCTCAGTGAGAAGCATATTCTTTTCTTCAAGACAGTTTATAAAGTGATAATCATCAATAAAATATAATTAACCATCATCAAAACGTCTTATTAATGCAAAAATTGCAAAATTTTATCTGCTATATGTCTGGAATTTGTGTCTCTATCTTTTGCATAAAAACCGTCTTGTTCCATTGCAGCATGATCTAATTTATTCACACCAGGATCTCCTCTTTTTAGTCTTTGTTCAAGCTTTGTACCAGGCCCCAGATATTGATAACCTGGTACGTGTAATTCAAAAGGTAAATTGTTGATAAAATCATTCAAAAGTCCACTACCTTCAATCAAAATTGGAGAACTTATTTGAGGCAAAATTCGTTTTAAATATTTAATTCCATCAGGTTTTTCAATCATTTCATCAAGTTTGTTCGAAATAAAATCTTTAATCGCTTTCTTTTCGTTCAAAATATCGTCATTTCCAGCCTTTTCCTGAGCATAACTATAATTAATAATTCCATCAAGTTTTGTCAAATCATCAATATATCTGTATTCAATCTTATTATCACTGCACTTTCTTACACCAGATCCTTTGATTCGTTTTTTTCAAATTGGTTTAATTAAATTCATATATTTTTTACCTCTACTTGATTTAGGCTTTTTAGTTGATGGATCATTATTTTTGTAAATTGAATCAGATTTCCATAAAATTTCAGTATATTTTTTTAAATATTCTTCAGAATATAAATCGTCTTTTGGAACATTATTGTCTGTTAATAATCTCCACAATCCTTGAGTACCGTCATAAGTTTTTTCATTAATAATTATATCATTATTTTCAAAATTCACGGGTAAATTTCCAATCATAAAACTTTTCTTTTTTCTATCACAATGCAAAACAAATTTATCATCTTTTGCTCTAGGAAGGAATTTTTTTACCAATTTCACCAATTATTATATCCGTTGTCCCAGGACTTATTGGTTCAACTATTGTAGAATCTTCAATAATTCGGGGTCTAAATGGCGTAGAAGATGAAAGTTTTGGCAATTCAAATTCTTCTACTTCAGATTCTGGAATCGAAATATCAGCAAATTGTCGTACAACTGGAACCAAATCCATCATAATTTTATTTTGATTTAAAACAATTTCAATTTTACCTTCAACATTTTTAATTACAGAAGTTACAGGTTGAGTATTTTTTTGAAGAAATTCTTGTTCTTTTTCATCAATTCTAATCTGTTCTTTAAATTCTTTGATTAATTTCTTTTCGATTTGATCAAGTTTTTTCGCGTCTTCAGAAGTTACGTTCGCCATTTAATTAGAAAAATGTTGAAACGTGAACGTAGAACGTGAACGTGAAACGTAAAAACGTACGAGAATATTACACGTTTATATTAGAAAATTTATTCAAGTATTTACCATTTTTAGGCTTCAAAGTTAGATTAATTATTAAAAATCCATAGTCTTTTTTCCAAATTTTATCACATAACTAATTAAAGTCGTTAAAACTCATATCAGATCCCACGTAATTGTTGTAAATCTTTCTCGAATAGTGATCATCTTGCTTAAAAACACACAAAATATTCAAATTATTTCTTTTAACTTGATTATCAACCTTTGAAAAGCATTGATAAAGATAAATGCAAGAGATATTTTTATGACGAGACATTACGAAATATTCCTTAGTAACGTCTTGATTTATTAAAATACAATCATCGAAAACGATTAAAGAATTTGGTTTACAGTCGCTTAATGGAACTATGTCCTCAGAAGCATTATAAAAATGTGCTATTGTTTTGCCTAAGTTTTTCTCAATATTTTCAAATCTTTGTTGTAATTTTTTGTATGCATCTTGTTCTAAAGATTTACAAAAAACATATAAATTTGATTAGGGAATTAATATATTGTAGATGAAATTCAATAATAAAGTTGTTTTTCCACATCCACTTGAACCAACAATTAACAATCTGATTGGTTTATCTTTCTTAATTTCTTCAAACGTTTGAAGTTTTATCTGATCTTTTTGCTTTAAAAATTTCTCCATTTAAATAACGAAAATGAAACTGTTCAAATTGACTTCAGAAAGCTTTAAATTAGTTTTAAACTTTGAACACCCTATTCATTTAGGGGAAGAATCAAATTATTTTATCGGTTTAAATGGTTTTTATTCTGATAATTTTGTAATAAATATTAGTGAAAGTTCTCCTTATTGTATAGGATTTAGTGAGAAGAACATAACAAAATACTATGGTTTAAACAAAGGATATTATACCTTCGATCAAATAAAAAATTCCTTTAAAAATTATCTGAAACATTCAAACAATGAGATAAATCTTTAAACTTTGATGAAAACAAGTTTGAAATAAAAAAAAATTATCTCTTTAACAAAATTGAAATAAAATCACCAGTAAGAATAATGTTTTCAGCAATTATAGTGGATTTATTAGGGTTTGTTCAAGAAACTATTGAGCCAAATCAGGTATATTTAGGAAATCAAACGCCAAAACGTAGACCGTTCGATGTGATTGAAGTACATTGTAATCTTGTTGAACCTAGTTTTGAAAATCATTCTGAATATCTTCACAAAGAATCTGAAATTTTATACAATTTTTTCCCAAATGTTGATTATGGATCAAAAATCAGTAAAAACCGAATGAATTCGATTAAATTCCAATTAGAAAAAATATTAAAAGAATTCAAAAAAATCGTTCTCTGAAGGAAATTTATTGAATAATGAGAGTTAAACAACAATATATTTAAGATTGAAGAAGGAATAAAAATGTTAATAAATATTACTAAACTCTCGAATTATGATATTTTGTCTGTAAATGTTTTTGAAGATAAGGTAACCATTGAATGATTCGTCTACACTCGCAAAGAGTCGGTTTCTTTTGACTTTTTTGAATAATTCTTTTAGCACAATCTTTACAATATGCATGTTTTTTATCATTACTATAAAGCCAATCGTAAAATTTTAGAATAACTTAATTTCTTTACAAACGCAAAATTTTTTCTCTTCTAACGTTAGTTTTTCAATTTTAACTATAATTCTCTCTCATATTTACTACGACAATCTTTACACATAGACCCTATTCCTCCTTTTTTTAGTCTTATTTTTACGAAATTCTTCAAAATATTTATATTCTTGACAAATTGTACACTTCTTTGAGCTTCCATTTATATAGAAAAAATTACAGCTTTGACTTTCTCAATTTATTCATATTCATAGAAATTTCCGGTTAATTCTTCATTATTCAGATCTTTTATGCTATAAGTTACAGGATTTCTGTTATTAATTTGATAAATCACAAAGATTTCTCTTGACCAATTGTTCTTATATTTGTTCGAAAATGTTTGTTTTTTACTAACAATTCTTACATGATCATTGACTTTAAATTTAGTTTTAGTGTGAATTTCTGGTGGAATATACTTGAAAACAGTTTCCAATAATTCTTTTTCAGCTTCTTTATTTACACCTTTAGGTTTCATTTTTATAGTGCTATGAAAAGTATTATTATAATCTTTTATTATATAGGTATTTAAGAATATCAATCCATTTAAAATTTTTATTAATCTCGAAAATTACTTTCATTCTCTCATTTTGAGTTCTGTTATATCTTTCAATAATGCTAGATTTTTCTTCATTCTCAGTATGATAAAGTTTTATGTTATATTTTCTTAAAACATCATTAAATTCTTTATTCTTAAATTCTAATCCCTTATCTGTATGGAAAAGATTTGGAGCTTTGTGATTGATTTTAATTGGATTATATCTTTAAATGCTTTAGAAACATCTTTTCCATTTTTTTCTCCTGATAGGTCTTGACCAAACATATTTTGAAAAAGTATCTATAACATTTAACATATACTTGAATCCATCATTTTGATCCGAATAATTAGACATTATAACTAAATATGCTGCCCATAAATCATCAATTCCTAATGTTATAATATTTCTCTTTATAAATTTCTTCCTAACAGGTGCATGAATTTCTTTAGCTTCAATCTCAATTTCTTTTTTGTCTTTTATTTTTTTTTTAACAATAACTGGTTTTTCCTCAGGATTTTTTATAAATTTACTTTTATTAGTTTTGCATTTTTAACATTTTGCTGCAATTCTATATAATTCATTTTGAGTTTGAACAATTTTAGAATGTATATTTTTAGTTTTTTTCTTACACTTTTGACAATGTATTAAATCATGTTCCATTTATATATCAAGGTTTCCAACTTTGTTTAACTCTTCTAAAATATCTGTTTTAATTTCACCTTTATATCCATATGGTACTGTTTCCATCTTATTTTCCACAACAATTCGTTTGTCATCTTTCGAGCTCAGTGCTAGTTTGTTGATTGTTATAGTATATAATTGATGATTATAACTTCTAATGCACGTAATTTCTCTAAATTCTACTTGATCTCCAAATAGACATCTCTTAAAGTTATCCATATTTATTGTTTTATTTACAACACTTCTCTTAATTCCTTTACATCTAACTGGATTCTTATCTTGATATTTATATGAATACATTTTTGCCCTTAAGCCACAAAATTCTTCTAAAATTTCTCCATTAAGCTCATCTTTGAACTTACCAATAACTTTCTTATTTTTACCATCAAAACATTCATGATATTTTAGGATAATCACTTGTATCAAACTCATTTATATTTTCTATAATAATTTTGTAAGGATCACGTTTCATTTCTAGAAAATACGAATCAGTATCCATATAACATACATTCAAATCTGGATCATATTTCTTTAATTTATCATAATAGAACTCGTACATTAATAATTTCAAAAGATCAAGAACTGAAAAGCCAATGTAAATTGGTTTATTAAACTTTACTTTCTGCTTGTACATATGACTAGCAATACAGTCTTCATCAAATATTTTAAAAGATTTAAAATTAGTTTTCTTAGATTGTTTCATCGAAAATTCTTCGTTTCCTAATTTAATGTTGTATCTATTTCGAAGATTTTCCATATTCATTAATTTATAAAATCTTTTTCAAAGTCACATGTAGCTTTAGTTTTCATATTTGTATTAAAATCTATGTTCTTTCATGAAAGGCTTCTGATCAAATGCAATAACTCTGTTCACATGTTTTAAAATCATTCCTTGTTCTAAATAATATTTTAAATTTCTGGAATGAATAACATATTCAGTTTTATTAATAAGAGTAGTAAATAATTTATTTTATAATGTTCTGGAGCAAGAGGCAAATCCTTATGATATGCATGTAAGTTCTCAGGATATTCGAGATCAACTTCCAGAATATAGCCATAATCTTCTTCTCCTGTTAATTCTAAAAATTGCTTCCTTCCATTCATTAGTTGAATATGTTTTTGGATCCATCCATTTGATTTCATTATAAGGTAATTTTTGAGATAATGCCCAACCATATAAATTATTTGCATCAACATATAATAAGAAGTTTTCAGGTTTAGATTCATCAAAATCTTTTAAATATTTGTTATTTGCTTTCAAATATCTTTTAATACATTGTGAAATGCCTCCACGAATACCTTTTTCAATAAACAAATACATATCATATTCGTGGATTAATTGAAGCTCTATTTTTGTTATTTTAGCATCCCAAGCAAGACTTGGAGCAGTTAGATAATGAGCAGGGTCTAACTTATAACAATTTAAGCATATTTTCCGAAAATTTTCAAATATATCAGCGAGTAATAAAAAATCTTGAATATTATATAAATCTGAATAATTTCCGAGATTTTTAACTTTTAATTTATTGCAAACTTTTAAATAATGTTGATAATCTTTATCAGAAATGTTCTCATCTGTTAATAATGTATAGAAATCTTGAATTTTTAATTCTTCTGTATAATCAAGTTTTTCAATATTATCAATGAATTCATATGGAAATATACCTTTTCCTGATAGAATTTCAAATATATCGTCTTCATCATTTGAATGTCTTTTTAAAATTTCATTCAATATTTTACCATCTTTTATAAAATTATTAGTATGTTTGAAATCGTCTTTTTTAAGATTTTTTGCTAATTTTTAATAAAAGAAGCCATGAATCTAAATGTATCAACAAATGAGAATTTTATTAAGTTTCTAGGTTTATTATAATTGCCAAATTCAAATCCATAACCAGAATTTACAGAATAATTTTTATATTTTTCATCAGTATTTGCAATTAAATCTACATTCCCATATTGTTTAGCTAATTTTTTATATATATAAATGAGTATCATAATTACTCATACTATGACAGAAAACTGGAATATTTTGAGGAAAGTTATGATTTAGATTACAAGTACTATGAGCTGCTCCTCTATATTTTCCTGTTAAATGACAGTGATCTCTTACTTTTATTCTTTTTCATCATCAAAACCCTCAGTTTCACAAATATGACAAATGTTTGTTGTTTGAAAAGAATTTTCTTCTTCTTCGGTTAAATTAATTTGTTTTTTGTTTTTAGAAGTTTTTTTAGCTATATATTTTGACAATTTATTAAGTTCTTCGAACAATTTCATAGGAACATTTACTAAATCATCTTAATTTATGGCTCTATAACATATTGGTTTATATTTTTTATTTGTTACATTTGAAACTAGATATAATGTGAATCCATATGGAATATGTTTTTGAATCTTCGTAGTTGTTGATTTTAAAGGACTATTTTACATGTCGGAATTTTTTCTAAAATTGACTCAAAATCCATATAGATTACATAAGGATGTGAAATTGTATTTTTATGATTAAAGAATTTTGTAGTTTGACCTGGAAAAGGCATTATTAGTTTACATACTTCATGTTGTTTACAAATTTCTAAGTGATCCTTTAAATATCCAGATTTGTAGAAATGGCTTAAACATCTCCTACACAAAAATTCCATTTCTTTCTGTTTAGATAACTGAGAGCATACTAACCTATTTAAATCTGTTATTAAAACATAATGAGATCTATCTTCATTCTTAACATACAATAAATCAATATTTAATTCAGCATCATAAATTTCTGATATCTGTAACGGAACTATATTTATTTGTTCATCATAACTAAAGATATTTATTGACATTTTTGGATACCTGAACTTAGGATTAAAACTTCTTTTTTCAAAAGCTTTTATATCTTTTAGTGACATTGGATAGTCAAATCCATAAAATATTTCATCTCTTAAATAAATGTGATATTGTTTAATTCTTTCAGGCTGAGCTCTAGGTCTTTCTACAGCACATCTAATTGCATAAATAAAACAAAATTGATCATTATCATTTTTAAAATTAACACAAGCTTTTTTATGTTGTATATCTCTAGGTAACTCAATATAAGAACCAGCATTTAAAGAATTATGTTTATTAAGTCTTAAAATAGCTTTTTTACATCTTTTTAAAGTCCATCCAGATCCTGCATTTGGTTGATTATTCTGTTCACGTAATGTAATTTTTTCGAATTGCCTTGAAATAAAATCATCAACATTAAAAATATCTTCTGTCTTTAATTGGAAATACATTGATGTTGATTGATGATCACCGTCTACTAATTCTATTTCATATTCACATTCTAAACATATTTGACCTTTATTATTTTTATTTTCTTGCAACATATTTTCTATTAATCTCTTCAATTCGTCTCTTTGGGATTCTAAATATGGAGAAAGATCAACAATGTTTTCATCTGAATTAGAAAGAATAAATTCTATAAAATGTACTTTCTTAGATAATATTGTTTGAATATCAATAATATTTTCTTTTGAATCTGGAAAATGTTTTTGTAATTCAAAGTGTTCATTTAATTCTTTAATTAATTCTCTTCTAGTTTTTGTACTAATCATTAATCCATTCTTCCTTGCTAAATCTAGAAGATATCTAGTATTTCTTAAACCTAATCGATTTGGACGTTTTTGAACTTTTTTAATATTATGTATTAAAGTTTCTCGTGATAGTTCATCAATCTTTCTAAGAGATAATTTATTTATTTATTTATTTTTCAATTTTACATGACAGCTACAGGACATGATATAGCACAAACAAAGTACAAAACCTTCAATTATGCCCAAAACAGCCATCCTAACTAAAATTAATGAACTCTTAATATGAACTTTACATAACAAACTAAACTGCTGGCAGTTACACAAATTAATATTTAAATTTCTTTACACAAGATAAATAAATTAACTCTATACAATTTAAATAAAAATAGCAACTTGATACATTGTACACATACACTTCTACAATAAACAATAAATTAAATCAAAATAATGTTATTGCTATATCTTTTAATTTCTCAATATTAAAGAGATTTAGATTATCCTTATTTTCTTTATATTAATTCTTTAATTCTTTTAATTTATCTGAATTTAGTTTTTCATAATTATAAATTTGATTATCCTTTGCCCATTCTTTCAAATAATTAAATTCATTATCTTTTAATTTTGTATTTTCTATGTCCTTCTTAGAGTTATAATGTCTATCAAAATGTTTCTTAAAGAGTTCTTTGTTGCAATATGGACAGTTAATCTTTTCGCTAGCCATTTAATACTAAAAAGTTTCTAAGTCAAATTTTACTATTTATTAAAATATCCTTTTATTTAAGAATAATAATTAGCTAAATTCACATTATTCTCTTTCATTCCTTCTAATACATCAAAAATATACTCTTTCGCAGATGAAAAATCCCGATTTCTTCCGCAATAATCTTTATAATCATAAACATAATACCCTAAATAATTATACAATAATATAAATTTTCTATAATCATGAAACATCGGGCATTGGTTTTTGGTTATCTCAGTTGTTGAAATATAAACAAATAAATTAATGCCAAAGTACTTTCTTGGAATAAATAATTCTATTAAATAACTCCCCATTTAAGTGGAGGAAATAATTATTTCAAAATGTTATCAATGTGGTAATAGAGGAGAAATTCTTGATAAAATATTTCTAGTTTGTAAAAATTGTTACTTAATAGTATATGATAAAAAGATTAAGAAATGTAAAAATAAATTAACACATTTGAATAATCTGCTTAGAACATTGCAATATGGAGATAAAAAAGAAACAAAATTTGTTACAGAATTTAGATCTAGGAATAAATCTTTTATATTATCTTATGAAGAAAATGAGAATATCAATGCATTATTTAAAGAATATGTTAGGTTTGTTGGTATAAATAAACATATTTATTATGATAAGATATTACCATTGCTCTTTCATTACTTTGGTTTTGAATTTGATTTTAGTTTTAAACCTGAAACTTTTGATGACTTTATATTACATTTGGAGAAAAGATATAAAGAAATTGGTGTTAAAAATGATCTTTTGCCTTCAAATTAAATTCTCAAGATAAAGTTTGTAAATTTTCATTTTTTCAACAATATAGAATTTTCAATTTGGAAAGAATGAAAGATAAATATAGTTGGACTATTATTGCAGATTTAGAAGATTATAAAGTACATTTGCCTAATAAATTTGTAAATGTATTAGATGAAAAAAAGATTAAAGAATTTAATAAAAATGATAAATTACACTTGATTGTTACTTGAAAGAAATCTATTAAAGATAAAGAATGTGTTATGATTTAATTTGTTGAATAAGTGAAGAAATAATATTATAAAAGATTAAACATACCTGTATTCATATTCTTAAATTAATTTATTCCATCCATGGAAGTTATACTATAATGATTCAAAATTGCATTTAGAAGGTATTTTCATTAGATTTTTAAAAAGTCACCAAAAATATTTTCATAGATCTATTTATTGACCTTAGACCGTATTTTTATTTGAAAGGTTGCTTGAATACAGTTTATTATAGATATTTTAGAATTGTATGGTAAATTGTTTCTTCAAATTTATTGTTAGAACTGTAATTTTTTACTCATATTTAATGTTACAACTGTATTTTTATTTGAAATTGTATTGTCCCGAAAAGTGGTCTAGGAACCCCCCCCCCCACACACACACACACACACACAAGTACAATGCTTCATGTGACTTAAAGAGGATCACTAGTAGCAATAGGAGGAGGCGTCCATGGGTAACTGACAATTTGGTTTCCCTAATAAATGAAAAAAATTGTTTGTATAAATTATGTTGTAAAAATAAAACAAATTAGGAATTAAGAATGCAGTATAAACAGATGTCTAAAAAAGTTAAGAAACAAATTAAAATGACAAAATTGAATTATTACTCTCAACTTATTAATCAAAATAAGGGTAACACCAAACACTATTGGAAAGTTATTAAATCTATTTTAGGTAAGAATAGGAAAAAATTTGATCAAGTCTATTGTGACGGCACAATTGTTGATGTAGATAAAAATGAGGAATTTGTAGCAAATCAATTTAATAAATATTTTGTGAATATTTCGGGTAAATTAAAAGAACAATTTTTCGGTTATGATTTATTTAATGAAGATCAAGCAGTGAAAGAGACAATATTAGAATATTTTAACATTTCAATTGATGACATATACAATGTCATAATTAAGATGAAAAGCAAAAATAGTTGTGGTATGGATGGCATCAGCATAGTCACTATTAAAAATAACTTGCAGGTATTTGTACCAATTTTATATAACATATTTTCTAAATCTATAGATCAAGGAGTATTCCCAGAACAATTAAAAATTGCTTGTGTTGTTCCTATTTGTAAGGGGGGTGACGGCAGGGAAATGTCCTCATATAGGCCTATCTCTTTGATTAATACCTTAGCAAAGATATTTGAAAGCTTAACAAAAACTCAATTGTTAAATTATTTCATCAATAGTATCTCACAAAATCAATTTGGCTTCCTACCAAACAAAGGTACGGATATGGCAATTGAGAAACATATACAATATATCGCTGAATCTGTTGATAAAAGTAAATATACAATTGCAATTTATCTCGATTTTCAGAAGGCCTTCGACCTGGTGGATATTGACTTATTGTTAAGACAGTTAAAGTTATATGGTATAGGAGGTAGGGCCGGGGAATGGTTAACCTCATTTTGTAAAAATAGAAGTCAAGTTGTAAAGATAGGTAATCATGTTAGTAATGTTTTACAACTGAGATTTGGGGTGGCTCAGGGTGGAGTACTGGGACCTCTTATGTTCATCATTTATATAAATGAATTATTGAAACTAAAATTAAATTCTAAAATCTTTGCTTATGCGGATGATACTGGTCTAGTTTGCTCCTCCTATAATAAAAACATTTTTTTTAAAACTAGTAAGTAGTGACTTAAAGTCTATACCAAACTGGTTAATAGAACATAAACTATTAGTAAATACCAACAAATCAAAATGTATTCTTTTTTTCGATAGAACTAAAACTTGTAGCAATCTTCAGAATGAATATGAACTTTTTTGTCATAATCATCAATGTATATATGACTGTAAATGCATAAGAATAGAAATAGTCGAGAAAATAAAGTATCTTGGGTTAATTATCGATAGAAATTTAAAATGGGATTTAACTACAAGGTTAAGTAAAATAAACTATGCCTTGTATCATATGAGGGAATTTCTCAGACCGGAGCATCTTAAGCAACTTTATTTTTCATGGTTTGAGGGAACAATGCGATATGGTATTATCCACTATGGAGGTACATACAGTACTATCATGAAAAATGTTATTATGATTCAACGATTTGCAATTAGAAATATTTATCATCTAAGAAAATTTGACAGGGTAACACATATTTTTGAGGAATGTAATATATTTACTTTCAATCAACTATATGCACTGTGCTGCTTATTGTATATTCATAAAAATCTGTACAGATATGAATTTAATGAGTATTCTCGAAATACACGCCTGTCTTCTAAATTTACAATTAAAACTGAAAACCTGGACAAGGAAATGGCTAGAAAACAGTTTACTTATGCAGGAATTAAAATATTTAATAATTTCATCATACAAGGCAGCGACGAGTTGTTGTTTGAAGGCAAACCAAAATTTAAGATAAAAGCTAAACAATATATTCGCCAAATTATAATATAATGAAATGCTCCATGATGTGATTCCTGATTATGGCTTTCCAGTTGAACAGTTTTATACATTTAATTATATTTATTGAGTTCTGTTACTGAATTTTTTTGGTTTAAACGTTTTATTATCCTGTTATTGAATTTATAAGTTTATTATTTGTTATTATTGTTGATATTTATTGCTGTTAAGAATTTAGATGTTTATTGTTAGTCATTGTTGTTGTTCATTGTCATCATTATTGTTGATGTTTATTGCTGTTATGAATTTAGATGTTTATTGATAGTTATTGTTTGTTTATCTTGTTGTTATTTATTTATTTAATTTATTTATTAATCAATAACTTATACATATGGGTGTAGACTCATGAGAGAGCTTACATGTACTGGGAGTCATTGGAATACCTTTTAGTCAGAAAATGTGTGTTTTGTTGGTGTAATTGTAATTGTAATAGTATTTATTGCATTTTGTTGGGGTGTAGTTTTGTTTTAAAATTTTGTATTTGATAGTTTTAAATTGTTATTATAGATTGTTATTGTTATCATTATTAGTTATAAAAATTAATTTCATTCTAGAGTAGACTTTTCCTATATTAGAGTATTGCACTGTATAGTAGCCGTATAAAAAAATTTTATTAAAGATGCTTGTTTTTTCAGAATCCCGCACGTGCTGTGTCAGGCACATGGGATCATGTATCAAATAAAAAAACTGTTAATAAATAAACATATTTGAACTGTAAACTGTGAACACACACACACACACACACACACACACACACACACACACACACACACACACACACACACACACATATATATATATATATATATATATATATATACGTAATGATCATTTAACAATTTTAGTTCTTTTATAGGGATGCCATTGCCTGACACTGATTATGGTGAACTTTTGGGCTACTAACAGAAACGAGAAAAACAGACGCACACAATAGACATATCGGAATGTATGTGTTTATTATAACGAGTGTTTATGTAAAAAAGACGATTTTCTTATATGATTTTATTTTTTCCATAGTGAAATGTTTTCCATTTATTAATGGCAAAATTGGAAAGCATTAGTAATGGTGATTTAATTTGAATTTGATTATTTCTTTTATTGCTTTTACGTCGTGAGGAAGCTGTAAATTTATCATTTTTTAACTTCGTACGTCCTTACCCACTTCACCATAAATATAAAATACCGTAAGCATTTTTAAGAAACCCGTGTTTAAACTATAGCGAGTGAAATAAAATAAAAATGTAAAAGCACAGAAAAACGTCAACAGAGAAAATTCTGTTTTTGAAAACACAGTGGACAGTAAGCTCTCATTAATAAATAGAGTTCTCTATCGTCTCGCAACTTGAATAGATTATATTAGAATCAATATTAAATTCAATATCAATATAAGAAACGCTGCATTTAGATTCTACTCATACGTATTAATTTAAATATTAATTAATGGTAAGCTGCTTGAACAATTCAAATCGTGTACAGCGTCTACGCATTTATGCTTGTTTGGTAGTTAAACCATTTATGATAAAGTTTATTTGGACTAGTTCTTCTGTTATTATTAAACTGATATTTAGAAAGATTTGTGCATTAAATCTCAATAGCTATATACCGTTAGAAGTTTGCTCGTAAAAAAGTATTTTAAATTACGAGATGTAGATTTTTTATGTGACAATGTCACACTGCTATATCCTCAGTTTATTTAAAAGTTTATCTATCGTGTGATTTTCTCTTTGCTGTCACGACTGCCCATAAAACCAATGTAAAGATGTTCGCTAAAGGCCGGCCAAATCACTTCGAGTGACAAGCACTCTCATTAAATTTAACATCGAAAACATAAAAATTTAGCTTATGCAAAATTTCACATCTGCAGTGGAAATGAATTAATCTCTTCAAATGATAAACTAATAAACAAAATTATTTTTAACTACTTATTTTCAATATTAATTTTGGGAGAACTATAATACCTAAGAACATATGTTTCCAGTTACAAGTAATATTACAATGTATCGGTTTAATGCAGACATTTTATAAACGGTTTATTTAAATTATTTATCTATTACAGATTCTTATTGACTGTGACTTTTTAGGTTTGTTAAGCAAGTTGTTTATGGGATTACCTTAAAAAACAAGATTGAAATTTCCGAGATTAAACATGAATAAGATATTTTTTAGTATAAGAAATAGATAGATAAGATACGCATGGCTGCTTTTATTTAAGAGAAATATAGTTCGAGTATTTTAATTATGTGGTTTTAGAATTTTAAAGACTAGAAGTGACATAAATCTTGCTGCAGGTTTGTCCTTAATTAATAACTGCAGTAACACAGAACGGAAACAATTTCAGCGTTGCTCAGTAGCACACTATAACCTGTGTTGTAAGAAACTGCAATGCCCCAGGTCTGAAGCAAAGACATCATTGTTCACTAGCACTCTAAGAACTGTGGTGTAATTAGCTGCAGAGCCCTAGGATTGAAACAATGACATTATTGTTCACTAGCACTCTGGGAACTGTGGTATAATTGGCAGCAGTGCCCTAGGATTGAAACAATGATATCATTGTTCACTAGCACTCTGAGAAATGTGTTGTAATTAGCAGCAGTGCCCCAGGTCAGAAGCAATGACATCATTGTTCAATAGCACTCTGAGAACTGTGTTGTAATTAGCAGCAGTGTCCCAGGTCTGAAGCAAAGACATCATTGTTCACTAGCACTCTTGAGAACTGTGTTGTAATTAGCAGCAGTGCCCCAGGTCTGAAGCAATGGCATCATTGTTCACTAGCACTCTGAGAACTGTGTAGTAATCTGCAGTGCCCCAGTTCTGAAGCAATGACATCATTGTTTACTAGCACTGTAAGAACTGTTTTGTAATTAGAAGCAGTGCCCCAGGTTTGAAGCAAAGACATCATTCTTCACTAGCACTCTGAGAACTGTGTTGTAATTAGCAGCAGTGCCCCAAGTCTGAAGCAATGACATCATTGTTCACTAGCACTCTAAGAACTGTGTTGTAATTAGCAGCAGTGCCCCAGGTCTGAAGCAATGACATCATTGTTCAGTAGCACTCTGTGAACTGTGTTGTAATTAGCTGTAGTGCCCCAGGTCTGACGCAATGACATCTTTGTTCACTAGCACTCTGAGAACTGTGGTGTAATTGGCTGCAGAGCCCTAGGATTGAAACAATGACATTATTGTTCACTAGCACTCTGGGAACTGTGGTGTAATTGGCAGCAGTGCCCCAGGTCTGAAGCAATGGCATCATTGTTCACTAGCACTCTGAGAACTGTGTAGTAATTATCTGCAGTGCCCCAGGTCTGAAGCAATGACATCATTGTTCACTAGCACTCTGAGAACTGTGTTGTAATTAGCAGCAGTGCCCCAGGTTTGAAACAATGACATCATTGTTCACTAGCACTCTGAGAACTGTGTTGGAATTAGCAGCAGTGCCACAGGTCTGAAGCAATGACATCATTGTTCACTAGCACTGTAAGAACTGTGTTGTAATTGGCAGCAGAGCTCCAGGTTTGAAACAATGACATCATTTTTCATTAGCACTCTGTGAACTGTGTTGTAATTAGCTGTAGTGCCCCAGGTCTGAAGCAATGACATTATTGTTCACTAGCACTCTGAGAACTGTGTTGTAATTTTCAGCAGTGCCCCAGGTTTGAAACAATGACATCATTTTTCATTAGCACTCTGTGAACTGTGTTGTAATTAGCTGTAGTGCCGCAGGTCAGAAACAAAGACATTATTGTTCACTAGCACTCTGTGATCTGTATTGTAATTGGCTGCAGTGCCCTAGGATTGAAACAACGACATTATTGTTTACTACTACTCTATGACCAGTGTTGTCATTGCCTGCAGTGCCCTAGGTCTGAAACATTTACATCATTGTTCACTAGCACTCTGTTACCTGTGTTGTGAGAGACTGCAATGCCCCATGTGAGAAACAATGACATTATTGGTCACTAGTACTCCGTGAACTGTGTTGTAATTAGCAGCAGAGCCCGATGTCTGAAACAATGATATTATTGTTTACTAGCACTCCGTGAACTGTGTTGTAATTAGCAGCAGAGCCCGATGTCTGAAACAATGATATTATTGTTCACTAGCACTCCGAGAACTGTGGTGTATTGGCTGCAGTGCCCTAGAATTGAAACAATGACATTATTGTTCAATACCACTCTATGACCAGTGTTGTAATTGCCTGCAGTGCCCTAGGATTGATACAATGACATTATGTTTCACTAGCACTTAGTGAACTGAGGTGTAATTGGCTGCAGTGCCCAAGGATTAAAACAATGACATCATTGTTCACTAGCACTGTAATTACTGTGTTGTAATTGGCAGCAGAGCCCCAGGTTTGAAACAATGACATCATTTTTCATTAGCACTCTGTGAACTGTGTTGTAATTAGCTGTAGTGCCCCAGGTCTGAAGCAATGACATTATTGTTCACTAGCACTGTAAGAACTGTGTTGTAATTGGCAGCAGAGCCCTAGGTCTGAAGCAATGACATCATTGTTCACTAGCACTGTAAGAACTGTGTTGTAATTGGCAGCAAAGCCCCAGGTTTGAAGCAATGACATCATTTTTCATTAGCACTCTGAGAACTGTGTTGTAATTTGCAGCAGTGCCGCAGGTCTGAAACAAAGACATTATTGTTCACTAGCACTCTGTGATCTGTATTGTAATTGGCTGCAGTGCCCTAGGATTGAAACAACGACATTATTGTTTACTACTACTCTATGACCAGTGTTGTCATTGCCTGCAGTGCCCTAGGTCTGAAACATTTACATCATTGTTCACTAGCACTCTGTTACCTGTGTTGTGAGAGACTGCAATGCCCCATGTGAGAAACAATGACATTATTGTTCACTAGTACTCCGTGAACTGTGTTGTAATTAGCAGCAGAGCCCGATGTCTGAAACAATGATATTATTGTTTACTAGCACTCCGAGATCTGTGTTGTAATTAGCTGCAGTGCCCCAGGTCTGAAACAATGACATTATTGTTCACTAGTACTCTGTGAACTGTGGTGTAATTGGCTGCAGTGCCCTAGAACTGAAACAATGACATTATTGTTCAATACCACTCTATGACCAGTGTTGTAATTGCCTGCAGTGCCCTAGGATTGAAACAATGACATTATGTTTCACTAGCACTTAGTGAACTGTGGTGTAATTGGCTGCAGTGCCCACGGATTGAAACATTGACATTATTGTTTACTAGCACTCTGTGAACTGTGGTGTAATTGGCTGCAGTGCCCTTAAAATTTAAACAATGACCTTGTTATTCACTAGCATTCTATGAACTGTGGTGTAATTGGCTGCAGTGCCCTAGGATTGAAACAATGACATTATTGTTTACTAGCACTCTGTGAACTTTGGTGTAATGGGTGCAGTGCCCTAGGATTGAAACAATTACATCATTGTTTACTAGCACTCTGTGATGTGTGTTGTAAGAGACTGCAATGCCCCATGTGTGTAACAATGACATTATTGTTCACTAGCTTTCTGTGAACTGTGGTGTAATTGGCTGCAGTGCCCAAGGATTGAAACAATGACATTATTGTTCACTAGCACTCTGTGAACTGTGGTGTAATTGGCTGCAGTGCCCTTAAAATTGAAACAATGACATTATTGTTTACTAGCATTCTATGAACTGTGGTGTAATTGGCTGCAGTGCCCTAGGATTGAAACAATGACATTATTGTTTACTAGCACTCTGTGAACTCTGGTGTAATAGGTGCAGTGCACTAGGATTGAAACAATGACATTATTGTTCACTAGCCCTCTATTAACTGTGGTGTAATTGGTTGCGTGCCCTAGGATTGAAACAATTACATCATTGTTTACTAACACTCTGTGATCTGTGTTGTAAGAGACTGCAATGCCCCATGTGTTAAACAATGACATTATTGTTCACTAGCCCTCTGTGAACTGTGGTGTAATTGGCTGCAGTGCCCTAGGATTGAAACAATGACATTCTTGTTCACTACAACTCTATGACCTGTGTTGTAATTGGCTGCAGTGCCCTGGGTCTCAAACAATGAAATCATTTTTGCTAGCACTCTATTATCTGTGTTGTAATTGGCTGAAATGCCTGAGGCCCGCAACAATGTCAGCGTTATTCACTAGCACTGTTTGACCTTTGTTGTAAGAAGCTGAAATGCCCAAGGCCTGAAAAGATGATAGCATTGTGCAATAACTCTCTGGTACCTGTGTTGTAAGAAGCTGTAGTGCCTCAAGTCTGAAACAATGACATTAATGTTCATTGGCACTTTGTGACTTGTGTTTTAAGAGGCTGTAGTGCCCCAGGTATGAAAAATTGTCAGCGTTGTTTACTAGGAAACCACCTGATATAAAGATTTATAATGTCTAATACAATAAGAAATAGGATTTTCCATTCAAAATTAATTATAATTTATTCTTCACCTTGTTATGTACCGTACTGAAATAGTACAGTGTATTTTTTTAATTTTTAATCGTCAATTCAAATTTTATTTAAGGATTAGTTTTATCTTTGACAAGTTTTTATGTTACGTGTACAAGTTAGCCTCAGATGTGGGGCCAAGACATGTTCGACGCTTGACAAGTTGCGACATGTACGGTCACTCGCGCATGCGCTCCAACGCCAAATCGTCCGACGGATCAACCAACAGGGGAGCGAGAGGTCAGTCCACTAGTTACGATCACAACTCTTATACGTAAGGCGCGGTGATATAACCTCAGTTGTTACTGTTAAGTGACTACGAATAGTTCGTGAGATACGGACCTAACGTATAAAATATTGTTATTGGTTATCTATTACTTTATTTACTTTACTTACTATCATAGTTAACCTATCGTTCGTATATTGTATAGTTTTTATAGGTTCGTGAATCACGAACTTAATTTAGAACATATTATTATAAGTATTCTGTTGCTTTACTGTCTGTCTTACTTAACCTATGTTCATGTAATATGAATCTTACCTTTAAATTTTGTATGGTTCTTTTACTTTATTTACTATCTTAATAAACATATGGTCTTGCAATACGGACCTAACTCCTATAATAGTGTTCTTGTTATTCCTTTGTCTTATTTACTGTAACCTATTACTTAATCTCTGTTCATGCGATACAGGCAAAACATGATATTTTATTCTTAGTGTAGTTATTACTTTTGTTCGTACTATTTTACATATCATAGTGAGTTTCGATTGAGGTGGATTTAATTAGGCAGAGGTTTTGCATGTTCAGTAGTTCGGGTTTTAGGCAGTTTGTACAATAACTGATGATATTATAAATCCTGTGCATCGGCACCATTTTATTTCAAATTCTTTATTTTTTAATGGTCAGTTGGGTAATGAAGTTTGAATTTAAGCCCACCTTATGTTATAACAATATATCTGAACATAATGCATAAGAACAAAATTTAGAACCCCTGCTTCATTGAGCATATCTAGGGTATGCAATACGTGCCATGCTTAACAGTAACTGGTTGTGTTGAGAAAAGACACGTTACATGTATATTGTATACGAGTATAGTCTCACGTCTTCATCCACTCTATATTTTTTTTTAATTCACTAAGTGCAAAAACCATTTTACAGCGTTGGGCGGTTTGAAAACATATTATTAGCGCTCCATAAATGTTACACTTTAAATATATATATATACAGGGTGATTCATGAAGTTCTCCCCCCACTTCTACAGCACATTGTACTAGTAAAAATAATGAAAAAATTGTTATATAAACATAGGTCCGAAAACGCTTCGTTAGCGAGTTACAGCTAGCGAAAGATTTCGCCTGAATTCCTGGGTAAAGAGTAAAATAAAAGCCATACTGAACTTTTGGAAAGGTTAATTAAGTAAGAAATATCGTGGATTCTTATGTATTTTTACCTGATAAAGCTAATAAAATAGGTTTCAGAACTGTACATGTAGTAGTTTTTGAGGGATTCAGGGTTAAATGCAAAAAATTGGGGCACGAAACAATGTTTTTTTAAGTTTGATGTACAATAACTTTGTTAAATTGGTAATAAATACATAAAATCAACAAACATTAATTGTAGAGAATTTAATTCTGAGAAAATTGATATAATCAAAGTCTAAAATGAAAACAGAAATAAGTACCAAAAAAATCGATTTTATTCAGTATAATACATTACTAGTTTTAAAGCAAAATTAATCAGGTTGGGCCAACCATACGCACCTTTTTTATAATAGATGTTCGAAAATGAGGCCATCATTATCAATAAATTTTGCAGCACGTTTGTGTATTGCTTTTGTTGCGTTTCTTAATTTTTCAGGACTTCCCTGTATATGCACAGCCGAATCCATAATACGGGCAATTCATCACGAGAATTCACTTTTGTCTTGTATACAATGTCTTTCATCCATCCCCAGATGCAATAATCCAATGGAGATAGATGTGGTGATCTTGGTGGCCAAGGGTGAGGCCCTCCACGACCAATCCAGTGTCCAGGAAATTGATGATTTAAGTAAGCAGAAACGGCATCGTGAAAATGTGGGGAGGTGCTCCGTCATGCTGGAAGTACAAATTTTGTCTGAGATGTAAAGGAAACATTCTCTAACAGCTGCGGGCAACTCTTCTTGAAGGAAATGCAAATAGAACTCAGCATTTAGGCGTCCAGGTAATATGAAAGGTCCAATCAGCCGATTGTGCAAAAGGCCACACCAGACATTGACGCTAAATCGGTGTTGAAAGTTCTGTTCCACTACCTCATGTGGATTTTCTTCTGCCCATGAGTGTTCATTGTGCAAGTTATTGGACACCATCCCGAGTGAATTGTGCCTCATCCGTAAACAAAAAATACGCTTGTAGAGGATGATTAATATTCAAAAAGTTGCGAAACTCCAAGCGAAGCGGGACCATCCCCTAGCTGTAGATGTTGAACCTTTTGTTTATGAAACGGATAAAATTTGTTTCGATTAAGTGACCTCCACACCGTTGACTGCGAAACTCCTATCCGCCTAGAAATACGTCGTGTACTTACACCTGGACTGCGGATGAAACAGCATTAATAAACAATATCATCATCAAGTTGGACAGCTCGTTCATAATTGGTTCTAGTACTTGGTAGTGATCCTGTTTCCCGAAGAGTACGAAAAGTTCCTGAAATTGTTTTGGTATCTGGAATCCTCCTATTAGGGTAACGTAGTTCATATTCTTCTACAGCAGCTCTAGCATTACCATTACAGTAACCCAAAATAAAAAAACTATATCAGCGTATTCCTCTGATGTAAATAAGTAAGGCATTTTTTCGCTGAATAAACAATCGAATTATAACTCACAGAAAAATTGCATTTAATAACACGGTTCACAGAACCCGATCTCCTGCTGTAGCTTGCAAAAACACCACTAATACACAGTTCTAACGTAACAGTACAGAATACCATTGTTGATCAGCTGTTATTCGTGCGTTACCAACTTAGAAATTAATAAAACAAAAAAACTCCATTTCGATGATTAGTAAACAATAATGGGAAAATGTTTGCTTCATTTATTTTCGAACATTTGATGTAAATTTTTATTTAAAAAAAAATACAACGTAATAAAAACATTGATATTTTTATTTACAAACAAATTTATTTAACAGTTAATCTTGTTTTCTCAATTTATCTCATCATTAAGGAACAAACATTTTGTTTTTGTTTTATTTTAACTAAATACCGTACGGTATTTCTTTTACAGCTAGTAATGTTATTATACTGAATAAAATCGGATTTTTTTGGTGATTATTTCTGTTTTATTTTAGAACTTTGATTATATCAATTTTCTCAGAATTAAATTCTCTACAATTAATGTTTGTTGATTTTATGTATTTATTACCAATTTAACAAAGTTATTGTACATCAAAACTTAAAAAAAACATTGTTTCGTGCCCCAATTTTTTGCATTTAACCCTGAATCCCTCAAAAAACTACTACAGGTACAGTTCTGAAACCTATTTTATTAGCTTTATCAGGTAAAAAATAACATAAGAATCCACGATATTTCTTACTTAATTAACCTTTCCAAAAGTTCAGTATGGCTTTATTTTACTCTTTACCCAGGAATTCAGACGAAATCTTTCGCTAGCTGTAACTCGCTAACGAAGCGTTTTCGGACCTATGTTTATATAACATTTTTTCATTATTTTTACTAGTTACAATGTGCTGTAGAAGTGGGGGGAGAACTTCATGAATCACCCTGTATATATAAGACAAGTTCAATTGATACGTATTATACATCAAATTATGTATATACATCATCTATTACAAAATATTTGTAATCACGTATCTCTTTCCGTAATTAATTTCTAAGTGATAATATGTATATGTTTCCGAAAATAAATTTATAAAACTCCTAAATATACAAATGGTACCAAATATAATTTTCCAAAAGTCAAATGTCATTAGTAGAACAGTAATAGAGAAATAACGATATTGGAAATGCAAAAATAATCACGTCGTGTTGGTCAAATGTAGTTGGAAATAAAGTAGACCGTGGTATTCAGTACTTAGATAACATCACTCCAAGTTAAACAGTTTTAAATCAATGGTCAGGTTAGGTTAGATTAGGTTAGAAAATAAATGATAAAATACATAAAACATATACAATAGGAGGTGTGTACCTGTTTGCGCGAACTAGGCCAGTAAGGGTGGTGGCAAGCCATGTTGGTGGGGTGGTGGAGATCCTTGCATTTCCGCAAACATAGAGTAGGCACTACCACCGATTACCTTCCGTGATCACTGGCACATGCCTGCTTGATAGGCTTCTACCTAAGATGACTCAGTATCCGGTGTAGTGTTGCAAACAACTGATTTCTTGTTATCTCCAGTTCATCAATGCTTATTATAGTAAGATTAGCATTAATATTAGCCCAAATAATGGGTTTTTTACTTATGTTTAGTACTATATTTTATCCTCAACCATTTTGTAACTATACATTAATTTATTACGTAACGTTTTAGAAGTAATCAATCTTCTACGATTTTTTTATAAACAGCATACTTTTAAGCCTTTGCCTTCTAATTACAAAATATTTTATTAGAAGGGGGTGATGTATTCAACTCACACTTGTCATCAAATGGGTGTGACTATTGATTATGCAAAGACCGATGTTTTTACTCATGACTGTACAACTTTGGTTTGCTCAGGTCACGCGCACATCACACTTACAAGCACAGACAAGCGGGACTAAATGCAGCGCAGCGCTGTACAATGTACAGTTATTACTAACACTTTTTAAAAGTTTGTAAACAGCTCTTCCTGTTATTTCAGAGTAAAGGTTAATTTTTCTAAAGTATTTGTAAACAAAATACGAATTTATTACATAAACCACTCGAGCGTAATTTGAAAATTAAAGCAAGCACAGTTCAACGCAGTACCACTCAGAAGGAGATAACAGTGAATAATTATTATCCATTGTTAACAGTACTAACGCTTTTTAAATATATTTTTACTATTTACTAGAGTGTGTGTGCAAGTATTCATTTGAGTAAGAAGCTCATTTAATGTTTCTAATTGGATAAAGCTGCTTACATTTGTTCCACACTTTGTTGCCCGGACGCGTAATGCTCTTAGTTTAACAAGCACGGTATGATGACCTACAAATTTATAGCTTATAACACGAGAATGGAAACATTGTACAAGGACCTAAGCGGCAAATTCTAGATGTAAATATTTAACTGTAAATGCTATTGGTTGCTCTTAGCTATTTATGTATATTTTACAATAACTTAATGAAATACAGTCAATAGCAATAGAAGAAGAATTCAAGAGTAGAAGAAATATATTTCCATAAACTTGTGTTTTATTATAAAGGGGAAAGATTCTAGAATATGAAACTCTTGATGTTTATATTTTTTATAGTACTAATGTGGTATCTTTAATCATGTATATATATATATATATATATATATATATATATATATATATATATATAAATATATATATATATAAATATATATATATATAAATATATATAATATAATATATCATATATTATATATATATATATATATATATATATATATATACATATACACACGATATTTTAATTATTTTACTCCATTTAATGACGTTGTAAAATCAATAACTCGACTTACGCTATTTGTTTCCAAATCTGTTGTTATGTATGATAGTCAGGCTCACACAGAGAACTGTTAGTATACATGTACTGTAGCACATGTTGCTTGTAAAATCAATAACTCGACTTACGCTATTTGTTTCCAAATCTGTTGTTATGTCTGATAGTCAGGCTCACACAGAGAACTGTTAGTATACATGTACTGTAGCACATGTTGCTTGTAAAATCAATAACTCGACTTACGCTATTTGTTTCCAAATCTGTTGCTATGTCTGATAGTCAGGCTCACACAGAGAACTGTTAGTATACATGTACTGTAGCACATGTTGCTTGTAAAATAAATAACTCGACTTACGCTATTTGTTTCCAAATCTGTTGCTATGTCTGATAGTCAGGCTCACACAGAGAACTGTTAGTATACATGTACTGTAGCACATGTTGCTTGTAAAATCAATAACTCGACTTACGCTATTTGTTTCCAAATCTGTTGTTATGTCTGATAGTCAGGCTCACACAGAGAACTGTTAGTATACATGTACTGTAGCACATGTTGCTTGTAAAATCAATAACTCGACTTACGCTATTTGTTTCCAAATCTGTTGTTATGTCTGATAGTCAGGCTCACACAGAGAACTGTTGGTATACATGTACTGTAGCACATGTTGCTTGTAAAATCAATAACTCGACTTACGCTATTTGTTTCCAAATCTGTTGTTATGTCTGATAGTCAGGCTCACACAGAGAACTGTTAGTATACATGTACTGTAGCACATGTTGCTTGTAAAATAAATATCTTTAACAATGCATTTGGTATGTGCACTTTCTTGACGATGATTTGCCATGGATACGGTAATTTGCTTCTGCTAAATGATTAAGTTTCGTCGTCAAACCTTTGACAGTCTTTGGTTGAGTTGTGCCGAATTGTTCTTGGTGTAGGTTGACAGTTAACGAGGTTTTGGTTGTTATTAATGAGGTATTATACAATGTCTTTATGTTACGTCTGTTTGTTGGGGATTGAATTATTTCGAGTTTATTTCGAGAATTCTGAACTAAGTTTTTTTTGTACAATACAGCATCATTAATTGAACTTTTTCGCTACCCAGGGCAAGAGATTGGTATAGGAATTTACAGTAGATGACTGAACTGACATTGAGCCAACTTGTTTCTCACGCAGGATAGGCCTCCACTTCCATGGACGGTGTACTAGGGTTTCAAACTGCATACAACGTTTTACCTGTTACAAATGACTGGACTGACACTGATCCAACTTGTTTTTCACACATGATAGTCCTCCGCTACCATGGACGGTGTACTAGGGTTGCAAACTACAAACAACGTTTTACCTGTTACAAATGACTGGACTGACACTGAGCCAACTTGTTTCTCACGCAGGATAGGCCTCCACTTCCATGGACGGTGTACTAGGGTTTCAAACTGCATACAAAGTTTTACCTGTTACCAATGCCTGGACTGACTTTGAGCCAACCTGTTTCTCAGCTGGGATAGGCCTCCGCTATCTTGGACGGTGTACTAGGGTTACTAACTGCATACAACGTTGCACCCTTTTATTTGTTATCTATGTAAGAACTCCTTATTTGGGCACCTTTGAATTCAAAACTTCTTCGAGTTAAGTAAGGATTAAAAGTTACTGCTTTAGTTGATTCATATTGACAAATCAATAGTAGGTATATGGACTAACCTACTGTTACAATTTGTTGTTACTCTTAGCGTCAGGAGGCAGGGTTGACAACCTTATGTATTTTATATTAGAAGCTACCCAGGTAGAACCTGGCTCGCGTGAAATTTGTTTTCTTTCTTAACGTGTGACCCTTGTTCTCACAGGAAACCAAGAAGGGTAGAATTTTTTATATTTTTTATCAATTGTAGTCTAAAAGTAGGTCCGGACTTGAATGTTATTTATTTATTCCGTACTGTATCAGTTAATGTTAATTCAGTTTATTTGTGCTTTTTGATAATTCAATTGTATCAAAAATTAAAAAAAATATGGCTTTTACGCAAGTTTCCTTGTTTTTGGCCACTATTACGTTTATTAGTCATTACTGATGTTTTATAATTGTGTTACAATCTTGTAACACATTCAGTTCGTTAGCTTTTAGGTAAACAAAACATTTATATTATATGCATTTTAATATAATTCTTTCTTTAATATCCATTAAATGGATTTTCGTTACAATAATAGTTGGAATATAATTGTACAAGATATTCTTGAAAACAGTAATGTTTGTAGTCTATAATTTAGTCTGTAATTGACCACTATAATTTTATTTATTATTTTATTACACAGCTATGTCGATTTTCTCTTTTGTGTACCTTCATTGAAATAACTTGAATGGTAATTATGTTAAATAATAATCCTTATTACATTTTTTATTACTCTAAAACAAAACAAATATCCTAAGAAAGGTATAAAAGTTATTTTCGTAACTTTAATTTGGAATTTTCTCTTTATGGATGCAGCTGTGATT
Source organism: Homalodisca vitripennis (assembly GCF_021130785.1). Classification (NCBI taxonomy): domain Eukaryota; kingdom Metazoa; phylum Arthropoda; class Insecta; order Hemiptera; family Cicadellidae; genus Homalodisca; species Homalodisca vitripennis. The sequence continues at coordinate 1,582,863 of NC_060207.1, forward strand.
CCACCGCCATCTGAAGACAGATAGGTTTCTATGAATATTAATTTCAATATTTGTATCCAGTAAGGCTTCCAATGGCCAAAATAAAATGTATATAAGCAAATTTAATTCATGAATTACGCATGGAATTCGTAAAACTGTTCTAAACATATCATTTGTTGCAAATTTTCAATCTCCTTTTAAACGTTATTGGCTTTATTTTCTGTTGGCTAAAATAGACCAGAAGAAATCTATCTAAAAGACACGATTTTTGTGGAAGGAATATAATACAATGATACAACCAGACACACACACACACACACACACACACAGAGAGAGAGAGAGAGAGAGAGAGAGAGAGAGAGAGAGAGAGAGAGAGAGAGAGAGAGAGAGAGAGAGAATCTTTATTATACAATCATCAAGATTGAACATGGCGCCAAAGCAAAAGAGCAAGTTAAAAGAAAAAAGATAAACGGTAACAAAATATCAAGTCACAATCGGAAATTTTGCCAGTCCATAAATTCTTCAATGCTATAGAAAGGGCGGAGCAGCAGCCACTCACACAGTTTCCTTTTAAACAACTCAGGGCTGGTCATCTTGACTTCTTCTGGCAGTAAGTAGAAGAGTTTGGCTCCGGCATAGGTGGGCTTCCGCTAGAATCTGGTGGTATGGTGAACGGGAAGATTGAAATCCTGAGCGTTCCTCGTATTGTAGGAGTGGGTGTTCACATTCCGCTGCAGCTTCGCGGAGACAGCCAGGGAAATAACCTCCAGCAGGTAGATGTTGATTACTGTCATAATTTTCAGATCCCTGAAGTGTTCTCTGCAGCTCTCTCTCCATCCAATATCGGCCATTATTCTAACTGCCTTGCACTCAATATTGGGAAATTCTGACACCTCCTCTCTCCTCGCTCCAAAATTGAGTTGTTTGGTCTTAGATTCGTTGAAGACCAGGTCGTTCATGCAACAGTACTCCACAGCCAAGTTTAGAGCAATGTAGGATTGGACCTCCAGCTCTTCTGTGCTTCTACTGGCTGCTATAAGGACCGTGTCGTCTGCATACATTATCGTGTTGCAGGAAGGCCCCGTGTACGCAGGGAAGTCGGCTGTGAAGAGAACAAACAGCACCGGGCCCAAAACCGATCCCTGAGGGACACCTCTATTCATTGGCAGTTTGTCATATCTAGTGGTAACAGATTTCCCATTGACGGTCTGCGTGATGTCGACCATTTGATCTCGTCCACTCAAGTAACTGTCAAACCAAGAGAGGGCAATACCTTCAAAACCTAGAGCACTGAGTTTTGTTAGTATTAGGCCGTGACTGAGGCAATCGAAGGCGCTGCTCAGATCCAGGAATATGCCCATGACTGTTTTCCCTTCTTCAAGTCTGTCTAGCAGATACTCATAGACAGAGACGATCGCTGTGGAGGTAGATTTTTTCCCAGTAAAACCATGTTGTTCCTCGATGGTAATGCCATTTCTATCCAGGTGATCGTTTATCCTGTACAAGACCACCTTTTCCATTAACTCTGAAAATGTAGACACCAATGAAATGGGTCCTATAGTTTCCCAGTTCATATGTGCTTCCTGACTTATGAAGAGGAATAACTTTGGCTGTCTTCCTTTTTTGTGGTACTAGGCCTTGACTTAAGCTTAAATTGATGATGTGAAGCAAAGGTCTTGTCAGCTCGTTATGGCAGTGTTTAATCATCAAAGAAGATATACATCCAGGCCAGAAGACGTCTTGGTTTTCATGCTGACGATGGCATTGCGGAGTTCCGTTTCCGAGGTTGGATCAAAAGCAGACAATGGAAGGTGGACCTGCCAGTCGCACGACTGGACGTGGTTGGTTTTTGCAGCCTGTATTTTCTCCAGTGTGAGTTCTGCTACTGAGTTAAAATAGGAATTAAACTCATTAGATACTTTTACTAGGTCACTGGTTTTTTTGCTGCCAATGTTCAAATACATAATCGTCGAGGGTTCTCTCTTTTGTTGTCTTTCGCTATTGATTACATTCCAGACAGCTCTGCACTTGTTGTTAGACTCTGAAATGTAAGTGGCACTTGCACTTTTCCTCAGCGCTCTCAGTTTTAAGTCATAAGACTTCTTCAGGTCATTAGCCTTTTGCTTATCTTCTAAACTTCCACTGATGATATAGCTAGCATTGGCTTCGAGAAATTGTGCTCGCAGGTAAGTGGCTTCTTCATTGTAGATTTGCTTGACAGGGTTATGAGATTTTGATCGGGATTTCTTGAGAGGGCAAACGGAGTTTAAGGCAAGTGTCACGATCATGATGAATTTATTGTAGGCTTCCTCAACATTTTCACATTCCAAGATCTCCTCCCAGGTCTGTTCAGCGAGGAATGTCCTTAGATTTCTCAGGCTGTTGTTATTAACATGTCTTCGGGCTGTTTTTATGGACACATTTTTTCTTAATTGTGGCAATAAGCTAAATAACTGACCTGTATGATCCGAAATGCCTGTGTGACAAACTTGAAACTCCACCCCATCCTTGCTCTCAGAAGTAACGCAGAACGAATTAGACGAAGAAGTGTCACTTGTGATACGAGTGGGTGGAAGGTCTAACCTTTGAATATTGTAGGTCGCTAAAAATTCACTGAGTTGTAAACTCTCATTGGATGGTACGAGATAATCTACGTTAAAATCTCCGACAATGACAATAGTATGCTGATTATTAGATGAAGTCCACGGATCCAGTATAGCTGACAGTGTCTGTAAAGCCGTTGCAAAAGATTCTTTATCTCGTTTTGGGGGGCGGTAGACTCCTAAAATGTACAGGTTTGACTTGTTGCTTATGTTGACAGAAACGGCGGACACTTCACAAATTAAAGGAATACTTCGATTCTCAATGTTTAGTGATACTACTTCATTGCTTAGGCTATTCTGCTTGTAGATTGCAACCCCTCCTTTAGATGTAGTATTTCTACTAAATGCAGAAACCAAGCTGAAGTTAGTTAGCCTTGTATTAACTATTGTGCTCTCATTCTGACCGTGTTCAGTGACTATCAAAAAGTTTGGTCTGACTAGATGTAGTAGGTGGTTCAGTCTGTCGATTTTATTGTTAATGCGGTCAGTATTTTGATGGAGGATAGTTAGATTCTCCGATGTATTCTATTTGGATTCATGAAATGTCTTTTGTACCCCGATAACTTCTTCATTTTGTTTTTCTTCTTGTGCCCCTCTTCTAAAAAATTGTGGGAAGTTTCATCAATGTTCATTGGATGTTCAGGCTGCCCGTTGCTGCTCGAAGATTCAGTTATTTCAGAAGATTGTAACGATACAGGACCTTCCGTTTTCCGTTTTGAGCATTGTGTTAATTCTTGATTCTGTCTTACTTGGTTATGTGTTCCGCTGTTCCTAATTTCCTGATCTTGCGTTTCTTCCACACGAATCCCAGTAATTTGTAGGGAAGAGGGTGTGGATATCTTATTTTTATTTAAGAACTCTTCAATGTTATTAACATAGAATTCTTCAAATGTCTCACCCTCTCGAAGAAGTTTAGCACTTGCGGGTGGCGACCTTTTAGTTTTACTTATATTATGCTCAGATAATGATGGGCATAACATTTCCAAGCTTCGTGAAGTATCTTTTACTTCGATAACCATCGGAGTATTTCGACATTCTTCAAAGAAGGCTAATCTTTTTTCGATTTTAATTTGGCTATTAGTAAGGTTGTTTATTTCTTTCATAAATTCTTCCAGGACACCCCCCTCAATATCTTTTGATTCAGAAGATCCACCTGTGGTTACTATCATTGGCTTATCTTCTACAAAAGCAACTTTGGAGTCTTCTAGGATGCGTACTTTCTGCTGGAGGCAACGTATAGTGACTTCTTGCTCCCTTATTTCTTTAATTCGTTCACAGTATGATCTTCATAAAATTTGCGCAGTGTTGTCTTTTCTTCTTTTATTTTTTCGATTTGTATATATCTCTCTCATTTAACATTTGCAGTAGCTGTGTTTCCTTTTATGTAACGTATCATTGTCAGATTGAAGTATCTCTACTTCTTCCACTAGCGTCAAATATTTAAAGTTCAGTTGAACCTTATCTGCTTTCAGGCATTTGATGTCCTCGAGCAAGTCGTTACCTATTTCACCTGCCATTTTCAGTGCGTCTTCATCATTGGTAATGTTATTTTCAACTCCATCAGCATGACTTAGTTGAAGTTTCAGTTCGTCCAGGATTTTCATTGGTGAACTTAAAGGCGTACCGACGTCTCTCTCGAGATCAAAAGTGTCACAAAAAGGGCAAAACCATAGGTCGTACCCTTTGGCGTTAGAAACAATCTTTTCAAAGTGGTCCTTCATCATGCCCATACAACGTATGTGATACCATGTACTACAACTGCCGTCGCAGAGAACACTCTCGTCGTTATTTTGTACTCGTAGTTCGCAAATAGGGCAAATTACATTTTCTTTCTTGTTCATATTTTTATTGCAGGACGCTTTAGATCTTAAAAAACATTGTACAATTTGCTTTTTGCACTTTTCTTGGTGTTTTTGTCGACAACAAGCTAGGGTTGGTATCAGGTTTCATATTATATAGTGCTGCAGGATAAAGGGAAGACGATATTCGAAGGCTGTGGCTCTTGAAGAATCAAGCGTGGGTTCAGTGGTCCTTGCATCCACAAGCAGAGAACGGTTCATTAGTCGTATTTAAGTGGTGAGGTTAGCAGAAAAATTGTAGGTTAGGCCTTGTTAGTGGATGTAATGCTAAACATTTATACAACTCACGCTAATGTTAAAATTGTTGTAGTAGTCGTATTATGAGGTATAGTCCATTGTGTGTTGATAATTCAGTCTTTATAAGTAGAAGTCCATATAACCACCACACACCACGTCAAGTTTCAAAGATTAAATTAAGTATAGTGTATGTCCATTTACTGTTACTCGGACTTAGCAGTACTTTGTACATTTTATGAAATGTTGACTTAAACGTATGCTTTATCTTAAACTAATAGGTTTAAACTTTTCGACATCTAGGCCTAGATAACATTAAACTTTTTAGTACGACTCTAGCCTATGCATAGGACACTTGCCCATGTAGGCTAATTTCCATTGTAGACTATATGTTTATCTGTAATATATAGTTTGATAACTCATACTTAAATTATATAAATAATATTTATCCATCTACTGTACTTAAAATTAAACTGTTTTATTTTATCGCCTCTTATTAAGTATAGTAAAAGGGTAAGTTACAATTTATCAATTCATCAACTGTAGCCTATATAGATGTATATGTTTTAGGAAATAAATACGTTTTAAAATTTATTAAAAAAAAAACTGAATCCTATGTAAATTTTTCTTTGAGTTATTTTATTTTCAATACCTATAGTAATCCCATGTTTCGTGAGCATCTTTAAAATGGGAAGGAACACTTGAAATTCAAAAGGAAGCTGTATAAATTCACCCTGAAAGCGTCCCCTTGTTGTTCGGAAATAGTTAGGCTGTTTTAAGTAGTTTTTAAGAATACATTTACCATTTACGGCAATTTGCTGCAGTGGAAAAATTTTTCTTTCATTTTCATTCTTTGTAACTTTGATAAAATACTAATAATCAAGGATTGTACTGTCAAACTATGACAATACAAATCAGACATATGTATTAATCGTAAGGTATTTGAAATTAGTGATCTTAATTAATGTTCAGGGGTTGGTAAGTTATATAAAACTTAATATTATTCATATTTACATTAATGTTTTACATATTACTAGGATGTTTTACAAATTAACATGACAGGAGGCGTAGTAGGAAAGTAGTTTCTCTCTAGTAGACTAACTGGGGTAGCAATACATAAACTGCAGAAGATTTATGGCTTGGCTATACGACGAAACTGCCACAGCGTAGCGGCTATGAGGGAAGGTATTTGGGATATTTATTTCCACGTTTCGTCGAATAGTGAAACTGCTTCGCGCATGCATCGGCTTTGCCCAAAAGGTAGGAGCTCTTGGTGCAAATTCAACAAAAGTCTATTCAATAAAGAACCCTATGATCATAGTAAGCATTTCCACCTACGTACAGTTGTGATGGAGGAAATAAAGAGTATTTTTAATGATCTTTCTGACTCAAAACTTCTTGAAAAATGTTGTAAGGGGAAGACTCAAAACCCCAATGAGTCATTCAACAACACAGTATGGTCCATAATTCCGAAGCGAGTATTTGTGACGTTGACAACTTTCAAGTATGGAGTATACTCTGCTTGTTGTGCTTACAACGATGGTTTCAAGAGTAAAGTGGAAAAATTGAAAAGTTGGGATTCGGGCCGGGTACAAATCTTGTGAAGGCTATGAAATTACTTGAAGTGTCGTGACTACGAGATGCAGAAAAAAGCGCAAGGCCTACAGAAGAAACTAAGATACTCCAGAGCACTAAAAAGGAAGAGATTAGAAGATCAATTTGAAGAAGAGGAGGATCCTGACAATCCTTCATACAGAGCAGGGCATTATTGAAGTCAGTTGACCTCATCACAGTAAGACATCTACAGGTAGGGTAGGCCTACCAGTTTATTGAGTTTCCCGAAACTTTGCTTTTTTAGTTTATGCTTTTTTCTCAGGCAGTTATTGATATATCAACTTGAAATTTGTATGGTGTTTGTATGACCTTATTACCTAGTATGTACCAGAAAGTTTTCATAAAATGTTACAATATACCCTTTTAAAATTTTTTTTAACCCTAAAATTTGGTGTAAAAAGGTGTTTTTTATAAAAATAGTTAAAAATACTTAGGTATGTAATATTGAAAAAACTTCTGTAGCATACTAAAATAAGACATAACCTACAAGGAGAAAAAAATTATGGCTATATATCATATAGTTCCTGAGATAAATGGCATATAGTTAACATTGAGTTAGATAGGCGTTAAAAGTCCTCTTAATTCTGGTAGATAAACAAATTCACTTCCGGTATAATGTATTTATGGTGTCATATTTAAAACTTGTATAAATGCCCCGTATGAAAATTCATACGAATGCAGGTCTCGGATGCCTTCTTCGGTTAAACCCGTCTACTTCCAGCTCTTGTGAAGTACTGTCTCTGTAAGATATGTCCACTGTCCAGCTTAGTTACTTTGCATTGTCCCGATGAAGAAAATATACTACATACGTAGAAATGAGAAACATAGTACGTAAATAAATCATATACTCCAGGGGAATTTCTCGTTTATAACAGTTATGCGGCATCTTGCTGTTATATTGCAGTACGGGAAAGAATGGCTCTTTGAGGCATGTTTTTGCTCATTTTTAAGTTCTTCCACTTAAGCCATATCAATATGTCAAGAAAGCCAACAAATTTTTCGGTAGCTTGTATTTTAAGATGTACAGCTTTGTTCATTAAGGTGGGTTTTGTAACAGTGTTCAAATAGTATTTCAAATAAGTTTTATGTTTTAAATTCGTAACTGACACAATCTGGAATAATAGTTAGATATTTTCTGCATCACACTACTGATTATGCGTTGTTTACTTAATATTTTCTTAAATTTAAAAGTAAACAAAATATATAATATAGTCTTATGAAACATTAACCAAATTTATTGTAGGCAAATAAGTAACTTCAGTTGAAATTTCAAGAAATTATAACACTATATATTAAGCCTATACCTACTGTATAGTGAACTGAAATAGTCAAAGTCAAGTTATGGTACACTTCAGTAACTTTTTATAATATTACATACGCGTTTATTTTCAACGGTGAACATTGGGCTGCTAATTCTGTTTGAGTTTACTATAATTCATATCTAGTTTGTAAAAAAACTAAAATCCGATAATAAATAATACAGTTTTAATCAGATAATCTGGATAGTACAGACATCGACTAGCTACAATGTTTGTCACAACATTTATGTTGAAACCTATATGTGACGTGATGGGCTGAAAAACTTACAATAACACCAAACTATAAATGTGTTCCCTTTAAAAGTGTCATATGAGATAAATTTAAAATATATTATTTGCTGACCAAACCGTGGTATCCGTTTTAAAATTCCGTTACTTATTTTTAAATTCACAGAATGTTTAATAACAATTAGAGACTACTCTAACTTATTTCTCTGTGATGATTGCTTTCAAACTTAGAGGAAGAGTAATATACACAATAGGTATAATATATGCATATGCACTTATTCTCTGATGAGTACACTTTACAATATTTAACTGCTTGTAAATGAATTGCAGAATGGCCATGGTCTCAAAGACATAAGCTACAGCTAATCGGCAAATGCTCAGCCATTTGAATATATTTGTTTGACCAATATTTCTGTTTTAAGTTTGTACTTGAAGAAAACGTCGAATAGACATTTAAATCAATAATTTTGATGGTTTTACTTTACAAGTACAGTGCTAGAATTGAAATGTTTTATAATCATAATTGAAGTCGCTTCCTAAAAAGATTGTTATTAGCACTTGAAAAAGAACACCTAATATTGAGTTATAAACAAGAGGAGCAGAACTATTCATAATCCTAGACTTATTTAAATTAAACTGAGGGAATATTACACGCGTAATAAATAAGACTAATAACTATTTAGTCGTAGCCTAGAAACGCAATGTTGCTGAATTTAGAAGGAATATGAGTTATTGTAATATTATGTGGAACTATATAAAAATGCACAACACACATGTAATAAGAGAGTCGTATGTTCGTAATTTACGTGAGTACAAACTCCTGGAATCCAACTGAAGGAGATTTGTTTTCCAGAAACTCAAGGAAGATCAATATGAGGAAAACGCATCATCTAAAGAAAAATAATGTACTAAAATATTTATCTTTGATCTCTCACATAATTGTTTTGTTTACCTAAACCTAAATGCCGATATCGACATAGCTATCAGCGGGCTGTACCTTCACCAGGGTTCCGCCAATCTGAGCTATGCATTTAACAATATATGTACAAGAAACAGTATAAAAACGAACGTATCATGGATGACAGCCGATCCCTATTTATATCGACAAATTCTCTAGCTGTGTGCTCTTTAATGTAACCTTTCAGCAGTATTGTAATGCATCTAAGTTTAAATGTTCTGTTTTATAGATAATTATTTCATTACACTTTATTTATTACACTCCTATTCTACTTTACTTTAAAAATGTTTATAACTATTAATAGTTACGTTGTTCTTTTAAAAATTATGAAATAGTAATAAGACCAATTTTAATACGTTATTTTACGGTGTGTAGTTTCATTTATGGTTTTTTGAAAATGTGATATATAAAAAAACTGACAAATTGTAGAGTAATTGTTATAAAAATAAAATAACTTTAAATGAAAGAAATTAAGTTGTAAGCTGTTAAGATCATTAAGCAAGTGATCGTACCATCACGTATCAAGTAAGCAACGAATGATCTATTCATTTTACATTATTTAGTAAATGATAGTAACTAATAGTTTCAAGTTTCACCAAACATACAACATGACTGCCGGGAGAAGACTGTGTGAGCAGATTACGCGCAGTTGTTTGCCGTGGAAGAAACAGTCATTCTCAAAATGCACACCTGACAACTTTCTAATACTGACCTTGTGCTCTATTGTTAAACTCACTTAGACAGATCCGAGGGAGATTATACAGTCACCGTACACCATACAGTCATCGTATTTGGGTGTCAGACACACATTCACGATAAATTATGAACTGTTCCCATAAAGTAGCTCAAAAAGATGATGCGGGATAGAACCCCCTTATCACACAAACGCATGAATAGACATACAGAGGTGAAATCCTAACATTTGCAAAAATATTATTTTTTTATTTTTAATATTGATATACCAAGTCTCATTCTTTTACAAGAAATATTAAAACATTATTAAACCGTTCCGGGACTTTTAAAGCACAATGCAAGTGAAATATAAATATCGTAAAAAGTAAAGGGCATTGTGGTGTAATGGTAGCACATTCACCCGGCAAGTGAGAGATCCGGGTCCAAGTCCCAGAGGAGGAATTATTGTTTGTGGTTAAATGTTTATGAAAATGTTAAATATATGTATATAAAACATTTGTAAAGATATAGTGTTCAACTAGATAAATAACTGCAACAGGGTAAGAGGTCAACGAAATTTACTTGCAAGAAGTGAACACAGCGCCTCTCCTGGCTTGGATTACTGCTGACTGCTGACACGTGGCGCTATCTACGCTGTCAGCTTTACATTTTGACGGGGTTTCAAACCTTGTTATCGGTATTTTCCTTCCAGAGTGTAAAAAACAAGTTTAAGTTCCGTGGTTTCACTTACAAAATTTATTATGAGACACATTCGTCACAAGTATACTTGTTGTAATAGTGCACTTTGAATAAAGCTTTAGTCTTTACATCGGTAGTAAATCATAAAGTATATGTGCTATTGACCGAAATGAGGAGTTTATAAAACAGAGCTATGTATTGTAAGCAAAGCTGCCAGTTGACGTTGAGAGAAAGATTGCATGAGACAAGAAATCTCAAGAATGTTACTGTGCGTACTTTTTACCTTAACGTAATCAGAATCTCATTTTTTGGATTAGTCACTTTTATATTCCTAATGTATATCTACTTTTAGTTTAAAATGTACAAAGTAGCTAAGCATAGATAATAAAGTTTTGATTTTTTATTTAGTAAATATGAGATGATATTTTAATAAGGAGATGGATCTATACAAATTATAATGAAATTAAAAATATAAATAGGTTATTACATAGAATAAAACCTTTCTATATACATAGCAGTAGAAAATGACTTTATGCCAAAATTAAATTATAATAAGTTTATTTTCAAACTTGTAGTTTCTTACGGTTACTAACTTGACATCTAACAGATTCTCAAAATTACCCTAATACTTTATTACCCGAATACTCCTGTTTTTTTCCTAAAAATACATGTATATGCACATTATTGGGAAAATGTCAAAATTATCAATTTTTAAGTTGATGCAATAATTACACACATAATGTTTATTGCCTAAGATTTGTTTTTCCATAAACAACTGTATAACCGACTGTGTTATTTCCCCCTGTGAACATGCTTTAACAACCGTGTTGAATGTTACAGCAACTCACATTACAGTACATTACTGATGGGCAGAAACAGTTTATATAAGTTACTGAAAGTTAATTACACACCCGCGCAATGTAAAATTCCGATGTAACAAATCAAAATGTGTTTTACTCAATAAAACAAATTCAAAATTAATTTCTATTGAAAAATGTTTATAGTTTTTTAGGTGTAGTTGTTGCTGACAACAAATATTTCATTAAATGATGGATTTGTATTTAAATTCAAGAACATCTAAATTGTAATTTAAAACTTGAACATTGCAAATTTCCACATCCAAACGAATGCCTTGTATCTAGTACGTATTCTATGCTTCATTCATGACATCCGTATGGAGATTTATATAGGTTTATATAAATTTTCAAAGAGCGGTGGCCATGTTACAGTATGTGTGTTATAATATGCTCTCGCGCTGCCACTGCCGCTGGGTCAAACCTTGTCAGGTTTAACAAATGTTATATTGCTGAATTTTGGATTTGGTGTTACAATGTATAATACAATTAACGTGGATTTACCAAAATATTAAAAATATGTCATTTTTATATATCAAACTAGTATTAAATTGAATTAAAATATATTATATATGTGTAATGATGTATTTCAATTTTTCCTATATAAATTATTCAAGTATATCAATTATCAACTTAATATGTTATAAATTAAAAAACGAACATTTTAGAATATTGCCATAAAAATGGGTGTTGATAGAGGCACAATCTAACTTACACAGTACATTTAAGAAGTTGTACAGAAGTTACATCATTATCTATATTTAATAGACTAACTTTAAATTCGTTATCGACTCATGTGTTTTTGGTACTGAAAACAAAAAACTGTTAATTTATTTCCGGGCTTGACAACGGGTCAGTAATTGGTGTTGGCCCACAAAGTTTAGCCTATTTTCAATTTCAGTGTAATTTTGGTTCATTGTTTGTTTAAATCACTCACTGAGTCATTATATCAAATTTATAATATTAAATAGCAACGTAGAGTGCTTAAAAAGAGTGTAAGATATAGGAAACTTATATATAGAGAGAAATGCTTGCATAACGAGCTTACACGTATAATTAAACAATTGATTTGTGTTTAAACTATTGCAAAGCTTGAAGGAGTAGTGTAGATAGAAACTAAATATGAAATGCATCCATCAATGTCTGTTTGGTTCTTAGCCCAGCTGTATTTAGAGATAACTGATCATTTCAATACCGAGAGTGCGGAGTCTCAGACATTTACTTTGCCAGCTTGAAGATTTTTTATGGGTTTTGGGGTTACGTAAACTATAAATTTTAACATAACCTTCAAGAAACTGAGAACTAATTAATATTCTAAGGGGATCATCAATTTCAATGAAAAAACTTTCTTTCCCCCCCACCCATTGCCTTAGGGGGGGAGAGCAGTTTTTTTTTTTGTTTTCACGGGAAACACTCTAGTTTTATTAGTATTATAGATAATTAAGTATTTCTTTTTTTAATTGTAGGGTAAGCAAATACCTACACACTGTAGCATGGGTTTTAATAAATTCAGTTATTTATTACTATAAAAAATTTTTTTCCTCAAAAAGTCAGGTTTTTAAAAAAAAATTTTCAAAAAGATTTTTTTTGTGGGGTTATTTGTAGTATTTTTGTAATTTCCATGCTACAGTGTGTAGATAAAGTATCTAGGAGAGTACATAAAAAATTTCAAGTTGATATATTAACAAATAAAAAAGTTAGAGTGTTTCCTGCGACGCAAAACACAGAAATTTAAAACTTTCGGAAAAGTCCAAAAAACAAAAGCTTGACACAATTCTTACATTTTATTTAGTTTAAACACTTACTTATAAGGATATAAGTTCCTAGAAGTTCCCTGCTCCATAAGTAGGCCCTTCTTTCTTCTTCTTCTTGTCTTCTAGTCTCTGCTTCTTCAGCTTCAAATTCCTTCGATATCTCTTGTAATGCAGATTGTTCTTGCGCACAGTGCTAGTAACTCTCTTTTTGTCTCTGATATTTATTATTCTACCACTGAACCTTCCAGGAGAGACTCCAGCAGCACTCATGCTCAATGAAAATACAGAGTTTCCAAAATTAAACTGTGAAACAGCCTCAGCTACTGCGCCCTCAAGAGTCTTTTTCGAAACGTTTCTTGTTTTAGGACACTTTTTCCATATGGTACCATGCAAACTCTCATTTGCATTTTGGGTCCTTCCTTTTACACATCTTTCCAACAAATCCTTTGCCACTAACCTTTGGTAAACAGGAAAGATGTGTCTGAGAACCTGTGGCGTGATGGCAGTACCCAAGTTGTCCTTATGCGGACCAGGTGTAACGTTTGTAGCTTGCGCCCTTTTGTAAAAACACCAGCTCTTTTCTCCATCAGGACATTTTGAGTGGCGAGGCGCTTCATCTGTGGATGTACAATGATGTAAAGTGGCAAGTATGTCACTTTTCATTTTAGAAATGTCATCTTTATTCCTAAGGATGCTATTCTTGTAATATTTTGTCAGTTTTATAATTGTTGTTTCCTTGAGCATTCCGTAGCCTTTGCCACCAAGGGTTATACCTTTAGCACGACATGTCTTAATAATATTGCGAAGCCCAGTCCCAAGGCGTTTGGCAACGTGGTTAACACATTCTTCTTTTGTTAGGACTAACTCATTTCCATAAATATGAAGGCTCTGGAGGTGACCAAATACAGAAGAATCACCGTCCGACAAAATAGTGACATAACGAAAGTTATAGGTCAAAGATCTCTGCCAAAGGATTTCCGCAGCTTTTGTTTCCATTGCTGGGGATGACCCATCATAGTTTTTGTAGCACAAGTCTTTATGTCCACTAAACCAAATATTATATTCTGGAGAATCTTCACCTAACTCTGTCTTAGTAATTTCACACACCTGACAATACTTTGACAGTACGCAATAGTCTACGACTAGGCCAGTTTGTAGCTCTATCACACATCCAATGCCATAATTGGATGTATGGCCTCTCTTGTGCCACGATCCATCGTAGCTTACACCGAGATCAATGACAGAATCGTCAGTTACAGTACAATCCATTTCTTTGTATACTTCACGCACTCTTTTTCGAGCCATTTCAAGATTACTTTGACTGACATCAATGGCAGTATTTGCTACAACTGAAGCATGCTTGTGAAATGTTTTGCTACTCAAAATAGGCATGTTCATAATCATACAAAACTGCTCTACAGCAGCATAACCTTTTCCTAATGCTGTAAAACTTTTCACAACTCTACGGTTTACATCAAAGTTGTTAGATTCATCAATTGTATCAGAAGTAAAAGAAGAAGCTTTTAATTCTTCGCAAGTACTACATGAAATCGTAAGTTTTATTGCAAACCCACGTTGGTCTGATGTCTTCAAAACTAAATTTTGTTGAAAGCATAGAGGGCAAGCTAGGCTAGTAACAAGAGGCTTCAAACACCTAATGTCAACCACTGCGTACTCCGGTGTGTTATGCGTACTGCCGTGAAGGCTTGTGTTATCCTCGCAGCTAACTTCCGAGTTACGCCTAGTAAAAGCTGTGTTTATATCATTTACTCTAATAGTAGGTAGGCCTAATGATTTTGTAGACCTAATTAAATCACTCTTATTCTCAGATGTTTTAGAAGTACTGGGAACAGGGTTAGAATCATCACAGGATGTGGTAGGCCTATAAGTTTTTTCCACTTGCCCCCATCTTTTACTGGCTGCTAAAGCAGCTTTTAGTTTTTTGTTACTCTTAGTTCTAGCACTTTTCTGAATAGTAGAATGTTTTATCGGTGCCATTTTCACTAACAATACAAAAATTCATAAGCTCACCACCAAAATTCTTCAAAACAAATCTGTCTACCTTCAAAACAAATCAAAGAAGACAGCACCGTCCTTCAAACACTTACACTAACATATAAAACTAATATCAATTCACTATTTATAGTTTGTGCTTTTCTACTGAAAATAAAAGCAAACTTCAAAAATTAACACACTGTGTTTACTGACCACAACAAAACAAGGCTAGAGAAGTAAACAAAACACAAACAGCTGGCTTTCTGCTTGCCAGTACAAAAAATCAGATTGTTTCTGGCTGGTATTGCCAACCTAACAAATCAAAAACTCTGAGAAACAACCACTGTTATATTGTATAATTATATAATAATTATATAATAATTATATAATAATTATATAATAATTGTATAATAATAATAATTTTGTTGGATAGTTGTATTTGGGTGTAGCATAATGAAGGTTTCTGCATGCAGGCGAAAAAATGGGAGTCAGGCAGTGGTATGCATGTACAAAACCACACAAAAAAACCATGATTTAGTCAATAAAAACTTATTTAAATGTCAAAACATGTCTTCCAGAATGTTTAAGAAATAAAAACAGAAAAAAAAAATTTTTGAAAAAAAAAATCATTTTTATGGGTAAATGGCCCCCTTAAGTACATTTCAAGGAATTTGAAGAAGTAGAATGTGAATGAAATTTGACGTATTAAGATTGAGGGTGTGTATTTAAAGTATATTTGTTCTTCGTATAACATAACTTGTTATTACGCAAATAATTACATAACTATAGTGCTTGTTACAATACGACTCGTTATTGCTGAGCTAGCAGCTAGTGTAGTTTAGTGTAGTGTAGTGTAGTGTAGTGTAGTGTTACCAAAGAGTCGCTCATGCTCGGGCGTCTCGACGTACCTATAGAGAGACGTGTGCCCGCTGATAAGGAAGTTTGTTATTATCGATCCTCTCTTCGATAGCGCACTGCTCTCATTATGTGGGATTTAGAGAGTCAGTAAACTGTTTTTTCATATCCTAAGTTAATTTCCTACCCACCTACTAGACTAATAAACATTTAGAGACAAAATAATTAATGAAATAGATTGTATTAATACGAAGAAATAATTATACCAAATTTAGGGTATGGATGTAAGGAGTGAGACTTGCAGCACTAATAAAGTGCCATAGACAGAGATGCAGCTTACCAATATGGATATCGAATTTACGAAGGTAAATATTTAAATTTTTAATAGTAACAATACCTTAAAAGAACAAAAACATTTTCTATCTCATATGGAATAAATAACCCATTTAATACATTAAAACAGGTTCTTGAAGGAAACATCACTGATTATACAAGATGAAATACATTAGTGACTCCATATAAATCTACACGGCCCGTGTTTAGAAACCTCATTCAAGCGAGGTTGTAAATTCACTAAATCAATATTCTTGGGTAAACCTGGGCGTCACACTACACGGCCCGTGTTTAGAAACCTCATTCAAGCGAGGTTGTAAATTCACTACGTCAATATTCTTGGGTAAACCTGGGCGTCACACTACACGGCCCGTGTTTAGAAACCTCATTCAAGCGAGGTTGTAAATTCACTACATCAATATTCTTGGGTAAACCTGGGCGTCACACAACACGGCCCGTGTTTAAACACCTCCTTCAAGCGAGGTTGTAAATTCACTAAATCAATATTCTTGGGTAAACCTGGGCGTCACACTACACGGCCCGTGTTTAGAAACCTCATTCAAGCGAGGTTGTAAATTCTCTACATCAATATTCTTGGGTAAACCTTGGCGTCACACTACACGGCCCGTGATTAGAAACCTCATTCAAGCGAGGTTTTTAAATTCACTACGTCAATATTCTTGGATAAACCTGGGCGTCACACTACACGGCCCGTGTTTAGAAACCTCATTCAAGCGAGGTTGTAAATTCACTACGTCAATATTATTGGGTAAACCTGGGCGTCACACTACACGGCCCGTGTTTAGAAACCTCATTCAAGCGAGGTTGTAAATTCACTACATCAATATTCTTGGGTAAACCTGGGTGTCACACTACATGGCCCGTGTTTAAACACCTCCTTCAAGCGAGGTTGTAAATTCACTAAATCAATATTCTTGAGTAAACCTGGGCGCCACACTACAAGGCCCGTGTTTAGAAACCTCATTCAAGCGAGGTTGTAAATTCACTACGTCAATATTCTTGGGTAAACCTGGGCGCCACACTACACGGCCCGTGTTTAAATACCTCATTCAAGACTTAAAACAATATCCTTGTGTAAACTTTGGCTCCATAGCTGAACAGCTGGATTGGATTTCCTCCAAGGATATTATCGTTATTATTAACTGCAAATTTAATTTAGTATACTATCTAGAAGATAAATTAGAATTTAAAACTAAATGTGTTTCGTGGAATTATTGTTTTTATTTAAAACGTCAATTGTTTACAGCTATGCGGAAATGATTTTGTTTGTTTTTTTGTTAGCAAATCTACAAGCGCAAACAAGAGTGTGATTGCTAGCGAAATCTAGAGTTTAAAAAACATTTTCACGTTGGATTACATAATATTTATACGCAAATAAGAAGTTAAAAATTTCAAATACTTACATTGATTGTTGGAAAAGAAACTTTTATACCGAGCAATACACAAAAGTAGGCACACCATGAGGTTAATAAACTTTAAACGCAATATTGCCTAACTGCTCGTATTTAAATTGGGCCATCACATAACACAAATTTAACTTACTCACTGCAAAGTACATAACAGGAAGTAAAACGTTTCATGGTGGTGGTTTCATACTTGTACACGTAGAATGTAGAACGGAACTAAGGAGATCTATACAAAGCCGTCACAGCACTCAGTCCTTTGTTATTTTACCTAATGAAACAGCGACTGTGTTTGTATTGTACACGTAGAATGTGGAACAGAACTCAGGAGATCTATACAAAGCCGTCACAGCACTCAGTCCTTTGTTATTGTACCCATTGAAACTGCGACTGTGTTTGTATTGTACACGTAGAATGTGGAACGGAACTCAGGAGATCTATACAAAGCCGTCACAGCACTCAGTCCTTTGTTATTTTACCTAATGAAACAGCGACTGTGTTTGTCTTGTACACGTAGAATGTGGAACGGAACTCAGGAGATCTATACAAAGCCGTGACATCACACAGTCCTTTGTTATTGTACCCATTGAAACTGCGACTGTGTTTGTCTTGTACACGTAGAATGTGGAACGGAACTCAGGAGATTTATACAAAGCCGTCACAGCACACAGTCCTTTGTTATTGTACCCATTGAAACTGCGACTGTTTTTGTCTTGTACACGTAGAATGTGGAACAGAACTCAGAAGATCTATACAAAGCCGTCACAGCACTCAGTCCTTTGTTATTTTACCTAATGAAACAGCGACTGTGTTTGTCTTGTACACGTAGAATGTGGAACGGAACTCAGGAGATTTATACAAAGCCGTCACAGCACACAGTCCTTTGTTATTGTACCCATTGAAACTGCGACTGTGTTTGTCTTGTACACGTAGAATGTGGAACGGAACTCAGAAGATCTATACAAAGCCGTCACAGCACTCAGTCCTTTGTTATTTTACCTAATGAAACAGCGACTGTGTTTGTATTTTACAAGTAGAATGTGGAACAGAACTCAGAAGATCTATACAAAACCGTCACAGCACTCAGTCCTTTGTTATTTTACCTAATGAAACAGCGACTGTGTTTGTATTGTACACGTAGAATGTGGAACAGAACTCAGAAGATCTATACAAAGCCGTCACAGCACTCAGTCCTTTGTTATTGTACCCATTGAAACTGCGACTGTGTTTGTATTGTACACGTAGAATGTGGAACGGAACTCAGGAGATCTATACAAAGCCGTCACAGCACTCAGTCCTTTGTTATTGTACCTATTGAAACTGCGACTGTGTTTGTATTGTACACGTAGAATGTGGAACGGAACTCAGGAGATCTATACAAAGCCGTCACAGCACTCAGTCCTTTGTTATTTTACCTAATGAAACAGCGACTGTGTTTGTCTTGTACACGTAGAATGTGGAACGGAACTCAGGAGATCTATACAAAGCCGTGACATCACACAGTCCTTTGTTATTGTACCCATTGAAACTGCGACTGTGTTTGTATTGTACACGTAGAATGTGGAACGGAACTCAGGAGATCTATACAAAGCCGTCACAGCACTCAGTCCTTTGTTATTGTACCCATTGAAACTGCGACTGTGTTTGTATTGTACACGTAGAATGTGGAACGGAACTCAGAAGATCTATACAAAGCCGTCACAGCACTCAGTCCTTTGTTATTTTACCTAATGAAACAGCGACTGTGTTTGTCTTGTACACGTAGAATGTGGAACGGAACTCAGGAGATCTATACAAAGCCGTCACAGCACTCAGTCCTTTGTTATTGTACCCATTGAAACTGCGACTGTGTTTGTATTGTACACGTAGAATGTGGAACGGAACTCAGAAGATCTATACAAAGCCGTCACAGTACTCAGTCCTTTGTTATTTTACCTAATGAAACAGCGACTGTGTTTGTATTGTACACGTAGAATGTGGAACGGAACTCAGGAGATCTATACAAAGCCGTCACAGCACTCAGTCCTTTGTTATTTTACCTATTGAAACTGCGACTGTGTTTGTCTTGTACAAGTTCAATATAGAAAACAGCTCTTGGCGCTGTGACACCAACACATGAAATATATCCCTTTACTTCGTTCATAAACACCTTCTCAGGAAACGTATTCAGATAAAACGCATCATTCTAAATTTGATTTTAAAGAAAAGGTTTTCAATTATATGTTACTTAAATAACCTAATTCCGAAATTTCACTATAGAACTTGACGACAAGATATATATATATATATATATATATATATATATTATATATATATATATATATATATATTCTTGTTTTTTGTCAAATGAAAAAGGGGAGCTTACTGCAGATGTAACCCATTATTTCAGAAAATTCTTAATTATATATCTCATCGAGAAAAAAATTTTACATATCTTGTACCTTATGAGAATGTTTAAAACTTAATTTACACAAATAATTTTTTTTTTCCTTTGTCTGGGTATAAGTGACATTATATTTTCTATGTGAAATGAAAAAAACAATTTGCATTAGCTTTGTTTTTTACAATATTATTATCTACATCAGGGTACAAGCAGCAGAAAATAATACAATGTGACGGATATTTTATAGCGTCCAAGAGCACGTTATTGAATAATATATCGACATATTATAGATATGAATTATTACCATCTTACCGTATAACTTACAGTTAAATCATTCACTAAAACATTCAATAACTCCAGCTAGTAGATAATAATGCAAAGTGAAGGATGTTTTACAGCATCCAAGAGCACGTTATTGAATAATATATCGACATATTACAGATCTGAATTATTACTATCTTACCGTATAACTTACAGTTAAATCATTCACTAAAACATTCAATAACTCTAGCTAGTAGATAATAATGCAAAGTGAAGGATGTTTTTACAGCATCCAAGAGCACGTTATTGAATAATATATCGACATATTATAGATATGAATTATTACCATCTTACCGTATAACTTACAGTTAAATCATTTACTAAAACATTCAATAACTCTAGCTAGTAGATAATAATGCAAAGTGAAGGATGTTTTACAGCATCCAAGAGCACGTTATTGAATAATATATCGACATATTATAGATATGAATTATTACCATCTTACCGTAAAACTTACAGTTAAATCATTCACTAAAACATTCAATAACTCTAGCTAGTAGATAATAATGCAAAGTGAAGGATGTTTTACAGCATCCAAGAGCACGTTATTGAATAATATATCGACATATTACAGATCTGAATTATTACCATCTTACCGTATAACTTACAGTTAAATCATTCACTAAAACATTCAATAACTCTAGCTAGTAGATAATAATGCAAAGTGAAGGATGTTTTACAGCATCCAAGAGCACGTTATTGAATAATATATCGACATATTATAGATATGAATTATTACCATCTTACCGTATAACTTACAGTTAAATTATTCACTGAAATACACTAATTTAAGTCAGCAGACAAGAATACAATGTAAAAGATATTCTACAGTACCCAATGGTATGATATTAAACAATACATTCACACATAATATATCGCAATGACTGTTATCTTACCCTATAGAATTCTGTTACAACATAACTACTTTTGTGAAGTGTTTGCATTACCACAATATCGGATCCATTGAGCATAACGAGAACTGAAACTTTTAACGATATATATATATTTGGCTAAAGATATGAATCTTATGATTGTAGTATTTTTTTCTTTGACATGTAAAAATAATCTGAATTTCGTATAATATACAGAACATATAACTAAAAAACAAAACTTTAGAGGTGTTGATATTAATGGCTCTGGCACCCATATTTATTTATTGGAGTGCATGTATTTTACGTTAGTAGTCGAAGTATGGAGGAAAAATTCTAAAACCTTCCTTAACATAGTCATGTCCATGCTAAGTAAATATAAACAAAAAATACAATGTCATGACCAAATATTTATACTCTAGACCTACCTATTAAATAGGTGATTAAAATTGATTTTAATATTACGTTCGTTAAAAATATTTAAAGTATATTTTAGGTCGTTGAATTCTAGACTTTTTTTAATGTTCATATCACTCTTATGTTGTTAATCAATACAATCCGTGAATTTCATGTATTAAGTAAGATATTTCTTTCCATATATAATAATGCATTTTACTGTGTTGTTTACCAATACTTGTCAATAATTATAAATTATGACGGTCTATCATTGATATTGTACAAGTAAATATTTACTCAAAGTTATAATTCTTTGTTTTTATGTTAATAACATAACATGACAAATATAACAGTGGGAATTATTGTAGGACAGTTAGTTACAAACTAGTGGTCCCTATTACACTAAAGAAAAATTTATTTTTATTATTGAGGCTAAAATCATTGAAGCTCCTGACTATGAATAAATACACAACAGATACCCTATTAAATTTCATAGCTCCAGATCTAACCAATACACAACGAACCAATCTAACCTAGACCCAATTTAATTGTCTAGCCCAATATGCGTCTGTTTCTGACAATTGCGCACTTGATGAGACATTGAAAATGCCTCTCCATCTATATTAAACTATATTTTGTAGAATAGGTGTCTCTGATCGCGAATGTAAAGAATTAATTTTGAGCTCCAAATCCTTTGCCGACTATTTTTGGATCTGTTGGGCTAGACTTCAGATTCCAGTAGTCTAGCTTGTGACAACGTCAGGTTCCAGGCACTGCACTAAGAGGAGAGTGAATTGGAGCTAAACTCAACTTTACATTGAATTAACGTTTCTCAACGTAGCTACTTTAAGGGTCCAGGTTATAGTTTGGTTATTCACTTTGAAAATATATTGCTTACACCCTGTTTTTTGCGCAAATCATGAGAACAAAGTAGTAAAAGGAAATATAACTTTGTATAACCCTGTATTTGTATTGAAGAAACATTGAGTTTGATGAGAGCGCTTGTACCTACGTGAAATATTTGGCCGAGTATTAATAAAGCTTACTGCTCAGTAGGATACCTCAAAAAGGTTGAAAAATTTTGAATTGAATTGTGTTTTAGATAGTAAAAAGTGAGATCTATTGTAAACCAAGATTGTTTATAAGAATTTACTATCCGCTGCTGAAACCTTTCGCACAGCGGGATATCTCGGGAACTAACTATAGACTTCAATAGTTACATTACTTTGTTCGATTGCACAGATAACGATGATTTGTGCCCTTATTAGCGTTAGCGAAGACTGCGGCGTGACACGTGCTTACATGTACGAGCAAAGGTAAACCGGTTCCTAACACAGCGGGATATCTCGGGAACTAACTGTGCTATAGACTTCAATAGTTACATTACTTTATTCGATTGCACAGATAACGATGATTTGTGCCCTTATTAGCGTTAGCGAAGACTGCGGCGTGACACGTGCTTACTTGTACGAGCAAAAGTAAACCGGTTCCTAACACAGCGGTATATCTCGGGAACTAACTGTGCTATAGACTTCAATAGTTAAATTACTTTATTCGATTGCACAGATAACGATGATTTGTGCCCTTATTAGCGTTAGCGAAGCCTGCGGCGTGACACGTGCTTACTTGTACGAGCAAAGGTAAACCGGTTCCTAACACAGCGGGATATCTCGAGAACTAACTGTGTTATAGACTTCAATAGTTTCATTACTTTTTTCTATTGCACAGATAACGATGATTTGTGCCCTTATTAGCGTTAGCGAAGACTGCGGCGTGACACGTGCTTACTTGTACGAGCAAAGGTAAACCGGTTCCTAACACAGCGGGATATCTCGAGAACTAACTGTGTTATAGACTTCAATAGTTACATTACTTTGTTCTATTGCACAGATAACGATGATTTGTGCCCTTATTAGCGTTAGCGAAGACTGCGGCGTGACACGTGCTTACTTGTACGAGCAAAGGTAAACCGGTTCCTAACACAGCGGGATATCTCGAGAACTAACTGTGTTATAGACTTCAATAGTTACATTACTTTGTTCTATTGCACAGATAACGATGATTTGTGCCCTTATTAGCGTTAGCGAAGACTGCGGCGTGACACGTGCTTACTTGTAAGAGCAAAGGTAAACCGGTTCCTAACACAGCGGGATATCTCGAGAACTAACTGTGTTATAGACTTCAATAGTTACATTACTTTGTTCAATTGCACAGATAACGATGATTTGTGCCCTTATTAGCGTTAGCGAAGACTGCGGCGTGACACGTGCTTACTTGTACGAGCAAAGGTAAACCGGTTCCTAACACAGCGGGATATCTCGAGAACTAACTGTGCTATAGACTTCAATAGTTACATTACTTTGTTCAATTGCACAGATAACGATGATTTGTGCCCTTATTAGCGTTAGCGAAGACTGCGGCGTGACACGTGCTTACTTGTACGAGCAAAGGTAAACCGGTTCCTAACACAGCGGGATATCTCGAGAACTAACTGTGTTATAGACTTCAATAGTTACATTACTTTGTTCTATTGCACAGATAACGATGATTTGTGCCCTTATTAGCGTTAGCGAAGACTGCGGCGTGACACGTGCTTACTTGTACGAGCAAAGGTAAACCGGTTCCTAACACAGCGGGATATCTCGAGAACTAACTGTGTTATAGACTTCAATAGTTACATTACTTTGTTCGATTGCACAGATAACGATGATTTGTGCCCTTATTAGCGTTAGCGAAGACTGCGGCGTGACACGTGCTTACTTGTACGAGCAAAGGTAAACCGGTTCCTAACACAGCGGGATATCTCGAGAACTAACTGTGCTATAGACTTCAATAGTTACATTACTTTGTTCAATTGCACAGATAACGATGATTTGTGCCCTTATTAGCGTTAGCGAAGACTGCGGCGTGACACGTGCTTACTTGTACGAGCAAAGGTAAACCGGTTCGTAACACAGCGGGATATCTCGAGAACTAACTGTGTTATAGACTTCAATAGTTACATTACTTTGTTCAATTGCACAGATAACGATGATTTGTGCCCTTATTAGCGTTAGCGAAGACTGCGGCGTGACACGTTCTTACTTGTACGAGCAAAGGTAAACCGGTTCCTAACACAGCGGGATATCTCGAAAACTAACTGTGCTATAGACTTCAATAGTTACATTACTTTGTTCAATTGCACAGATAACGATGATTTGTGCCCTTATTAGCGTTAGCGAAGACTGCGGCGTGACACGTGCTTACTTGTACGAGCTAAGGTAAACTGTTTCCTAAAACGTGTCATTAAATAATCACTATTGTTAATAGAGGGTCACCAACTAGTCTTTAAGTACAGATTAAACTTTTATTGCATAAGTTCACAGACTAGTTTTACATCAATCCTAAAAATAAATGTGCTTTAAAATAGAATCAATAGTCAGCAGTTTTATATACAGTACTTGTATAAGGAGTATGAGGGTAATAAACTACCATGACCAGTGTGGCTAAAAGCAACTCTTTTTTGCGTACAGGTTGATTTAAAAATTTCATAAAAAATTATGCCGTATTCTTATAAAGTGCAAAGGTGTTCCTCACCTCTTGGCTAAACAGTTTTACTTATATTTCGAACAATAAGGTACTGATCATAACCTGGTGTATACTAGTTGAAACTAAAAGTCACCTCTTCGGTAATTAAACAGACTCCATGCTGTAGAGGATGATATTTTAAAGAGGGTTGGAGTGAGCAATTTTCATGGATATTACTTACATAGAGAACTCGAGATAATTTTAATCTGACCTCAAATCATTATAAAATTGTTGCCTCACATTTAAATTTATTCAAATACTAATATAAAAATTAAATTTTAAGCTATTAACCACTTAGTATTACACAATTATATTTAGTCCAGTAAAAGTCACAACATTATAATGTGCTTTATCAATAAAATTATAACTTAAAGCTATGTTAAAAAAATACATTATGTTATTAAAACGATTCCCTATAGTTGTAATTCGTTATTTGTATTTTCGTTCAGTGCTAAAAAATAAATCCTATTTCAGTTTTAAAACGATATTTAAATGTACTTCATTTTCGTACAATAATTAAAGAAACATACAATTAAGGAACTGTACTAAAAAAATGAAAGGCGAATCAAGAGGGAGTCTGAGTAGGTGGAACTCTTAGTTTCCCCGGACCACTCCTCGGCCTTCATGTTTGCGTTACTACGTTACCTTGTGGACTAACAAGTTTTATAATCGGGCACAAATTCTGACTCACCCATGGTTTAATACTTAAAGTTTACAAACACTAAGACTCTAAATATCCTTTTCAGTATTGGTAAGGAGATGTATATATACTACATAACGCCATTTCAGTATTAACTCAGAATCATGTGTAACAGTTTCCGTATTGATAAGTAAGTAACAGTTTACTAGAACATCAAACTGAAAATGTTTCATTGACAATTGCTTATGTACTATTACTGATTTATAAGAAGGTTCTCACTACGCTAATAGCATTTTAATTTACAACACTGTAACATTGTTACATAATAACAATAGCCCAAACACATTTTAAAATTCTTGTGTCCTCCCCGGACATTGAAACCACGACAAGAGAATAGTTACTCTGCTTCAGATATGACAAAAATAGTTGAACGTAGAGTGATGAGATTCCTGTCAAATCTGAAACGTAAATGGGCGAGGGTAACGTGAATAATTAACTGTTAAAATAATACGTCAGCGAGATATCTAAGACACCCACAAATATAACTGATTTTTAATTTGGATCTATAAATATAACTTGTCATACTAAGAATTATAAATGTATAACCATTAATTCTAGTTTCACTCTCCGGCGGTATAAATAAATGTATGTACCTATGTTGTGTGTTTAATGTAGAGGAAAGCTGATAAACTTATTGAACAATATACGGACTGTTTTAGATTGTCAGTATTGCATCCTCTGTCTTTTCTTGATGTTGAAGTCAAATTTCGCTCCACCTTTTACAGACAAGACAGCGTTTTGTATGCTGAGGTAGTTTTATGATCTTCTTGATGCTAAAAAACCGGAGCCTCCAGTTTTGGTACATCTCGTTCTATAAATCTTATGAAGATATTTTATGTCAATTTTCAGTATTTGCTTGAGGAGGGTATCATTTTGTTGCTTTGATATTACTCTAATTGTTCGCCTAAATTGTGTCTAGGAGAACTGCAGATTAATCTTCTGTATTAGATCTTACTATTTTTTGTTTACAACAGAATGAAATAGTTTCGATACGTATAGTGATTGAGGGTATTATGACGAACCTGATGTTAGAGTATTTAAACTTGTTTTGTGTGTATTGATCATGCAGAACCATTTAAATCAATGGCTTAGTTAACCCCTTACAATCACCAGTAATGGTGGCAGACCCCCTTAAAAATGTTAACATTTTATTTCCTAATTTCCATTTTTTTACACTATAGTATTTTATTTGTACTATTCTTACAATATATACTTCTTAGGCCACACAAAACTGTGTACTTTAGACGTTTGCCTACAATATTTGAGACGTGGGCTTGTGTTTTATTGCGAGAAAGTTCAAGACTGTGTTTACGGAGCAAATCTGGAACATTCTAGATCTGGTTAAAGTTTTGAAAATAAAAGTTAAAGTATTTATTTGCATGCTAAATTTAAAAAAAACCTATAAATATTCCTACATTTTAATTATTTCGAACTATTTAAACTATTCGAATGCTTTGTTTAGAATGCAAATTTTATTGGAAAAAAATAAAACTTAAAAAAATTGTCTTTATTATTTGAAGAGGTACATAAAGTGGGTTTACCATATAATATAGTATACTGATAATATTAAAATAAGTTTACTACATAATTATATAGTGCCCTTGTTTTTAAGAATTAAATTACAATATAATTATTGATTGATTTGGCAAGTAACAAAGTACGAGTATTAGCGTTCTTACATTAGAACAATTGTGTTATGCGTAAAAACAATAAAGTGTTAAAAAAATCCTTGTGTGCGATAACATTTAACTTGAAGTTGGAATAAAAATATAACAGAAATATTACAGTATAAAATGTTATCCTCCGGCCGAAGAATTTTTAAAATAGTTATTCACGTTATTGGCTTTACAAAATAAACCCATAATTATCCAAAAACTTACATTATCTATATATTGTCTAACATATATTTTATTGTTATAAAATATATGGATGTCGTGCAGAAACAAACAGGTCCGGTTCTAGAAGATTCAATTACTCTACCTGATCAGCATTGGCATGATTGTTGGCCTGACATAGAATTAACTCTGTGGCGTATTAAAGACGAAGGCCACTATTATATACTATTGTCTAGTGTACAATGGTACAGCTGCAATTGTAGTCAACAACCTCCACATATCAATGTATTCAGGTTAGTTACAATAGTAGCGAAGTAGGTACAAGTATGGCGATAGTCATATCTCAATAGCCTCTCTTGAATTACTGTTATTTTGACAATGTTTATATATTAAAAATGTGTATCTGGTGTTTAATAGAAAAAGAACATATTACAATCATGATATTTAGGGAAAGGCATATTTCAAATCGCCATGATAAAAACATCGGAACGCGCATTTATAAATATAAAACGGTAAAGACTCAGTTGCACTAATGGAGTATAACTAGTGTGGCAGCTAGCAGCATTTAGCGTTATATAAGCCGGCAGTAAAGGTAGCAATACTGATGGAGTGTAACTAGTGTAGCGGCTAGCAGCATTTAGCGTTATATAAGTCGGCAGTAAGGTGGCAATACTGATGGAGTGTAACTAATGTGGGACGGCTAGCAGCATTTAGCGTTATATAAGCCGGCAGTAAGGTGGCAATACTGATGGAGTGTAACTAGTGTGACGGCTAGCAGCATTTAGCGTTATACAAGCCGGCAGTAAGGTGGCAATATTGATAGAGTGTAACTAATGTGGCGGATAGCAGCATTTAGCGTTATATAAGCCGGCAGTAAGGTGGTAATACTGATGGAGTGTAACTAGTGTGACGGCTAGCAGCATTTAGCGTTATATAAGCCGGCAGTAAGGTGGCAATACTGATGGAGTGTAACTAGTGTGGCGGCTAGCAGCATTTAGCGTTATATACAAGCCGGCAGTAAGGTGGCAATATTGATGGAGTGTAACTAGTGTGGCGGCTAGCAGCATTTAGCGTTATACAAGCCGGCAGTAAGGTGGCAATATTGATGGAGTGTAACTAGTGTGACGCTAGCTAGCAGCATTTAGCGTTATATAAGCCGGTAGTAAGGTGGCAATACTGATGGAGTGTAACTAGTGTGACGGCTAGCAGCATTTAACGTTATATAAGCCGGCAGTAAGGTGGCAATACTGATGGAGTGTAACTAATGTGGCGGCTAGCAGCATTTAGCGTTATATAAGCCGGCAGTAAGGTGGCAATACTGATGGAGTGTAACTAGTGTGACGGCTAGCAGCATTTAGCGTTATATAAGCCGGCAGTAAGGTGGCAATACTGATGGAGTGTAACTAGTGTGTAGCGGCTAGCAGCATTTAGCGTTATATAAGCCGGCAGTAAAGTGGCAATACTGATGGAGTGTAACTAGTGTGGCGGCTAGCAGCATTTAGCGTTATATAAGCGGTAGTAAGGTGGCAATATTGATGGAGTGTAACTAGTATGTGACGGCTAGCAGCATTTAGCGTTATATAAGCCGGCAGTAAAGTGGCAATACTGGATGGAGTGTAACTAGTATGTGACGGCTAGCAGCATTTAGCGTTATATAAGCCGGCAGTAAGGTGGCAATACTGATGAAGTGTAACTAGTGTGGCGGCTAGCAGCATTTAGCGTTATATAAGCCGGCAGTAAGGTGGCAATACTGATGAGTGTAACTAGTGTAGCGGCTAGCAGCATTTAGCGTTATATAAGCCGGCAGTAAGTGGCAATACTGATGGAGTGTAACTAGTGTGGCGGCTAGCAGCATTTAGCGTTATATAAGCCGGCAGTAAAGGTGGCAATATTGATGGAGTGTAACTAGTGTATGACGGCTAGCAGCATTTAGCGTTATATAAGCCGGTAGTATAAGGTGGCAATACTGATGGAGTGTAACTAGTGTGACGGCCTAGCAGCATTTAGCGTTATATATTAAGCCGGTAGTAAGGTGGCAATACTGATGGAGTGTAACTAGTGTGGCGGATAGCAGCATTTAGCGTTATATATAAGCCGGCAGTAAGGTGGCAATATTGATGGAGTGTAACTAGTGTGACGGCTAGCAGCATTTAGCGTTATATAAGCCGGCAGTAAGGTGGCAATACTGATGGATGTAACTAGTGATATGTGAGCCGGGAGAGGTGAATACTGATGGAGAGTGTAACTATTGACGTTATATCGTTAAAGCCGGCAGTAAGGTGGTAATACTTTTGGAGTGTAACTAGTGTGACGGCTAGCAGCATTTAGCGTTAAAAAAGCCGGTAGTAAGGTGGAAATATTAATGGAGTGTAACTAGTGTGACAGCTAGCAGCATTTAAAGTTATATAAGCCGGCAGTAAGGTGGCAATACTGATGGATGTAACTAAAGGGCGGCTAGCAGCGGGGTAATATTG
The DNA here is from genome assembly GCF_021130785.1 of Homalodisca vitripennis. Lineage (NCBI taxonomy): Eukaryota > Metazoa > Arthropoda > Insecta > Hemiptera > Cicadellidae > Homalodisca > Homalodisca vitripennis. Next base: position 1,612,788 of record NC_060207.1, read on the forward strand.
AGAGTGTAACTAGTGTGACGGTTAGCAGCATTTAGTGTTATATATAAGCCGGCAGGTTAGGTGGCAATACTGATGGAGTGTAACTAGTGTAACGGATACAGCATTTAGCGTTATATATAAGCCGGCAGTAAGGTGGCAATACTGATGGAGTGTAACTAGTGTGACGGCTAGCAGCATTAGCGTTATAAAAGCCGGTAGTAAGGTGGAATATATGAATAGAGTGCAACTAGTGTGGCGGCTAGCAGCATTTAGCGTTATAAAAGCCGGCAGTAAAGGTGGCAATACTGATGGAGTGAACTAGTGTTACGGCTAGCAGCATTTAGCGTTATATAAGCCGGCAGTAAGGTGGCAATACTGATAAGTGTAACTATTGTGACGGGCAGCATTTAGCGTTATATAACCGCAGAAAAGGTGGCAATACTGATGGAGTGTAACTAGTGTGACGGCTAGCAGCATTTAGCGTTAATATAAGCCAGTAGGTGGCAATACTGGCGTGTAACTAGTGTGACGGCTAGCAGCATTTACGTTAAAAAAAGCCGGCAGTAAGGTGGAAATATTAATGGAGTGTAACTAAGACGGCAGCAGCATTTAGCGTTATATAAGCCGGCAGTAAGGTGGCAATACTACTGGAGTGTAACTAGTGTGACGGCTAGCAGCATTTAGCGTTATAAAAGCCGCAGTAAGGTGGCAATACGATGAGTTTAAAACTAGTGGTGACGGCTAGCTCATTTAGCGTTATAAAGCCGGTAGTAAGGGGGAAATATTAATGGAGTGTAACTAGTGTGGCGAGCTAGCAGCATTTAGGTTTTAAAAGCAATAGTAAAGGTGGCAATATTGGCTTGGAGTGTAACTAGTTGTGGGCTAGCAGCATTTAGCGTTAAAAACGCCGGCAGTAAGGTGGCAATATTGTAGGAGTGTAACTAATAGACGGCTAGCACAGTTTAGCGTTATATAAGCCAGTATAAAGGGTGGCAATACTGATGAGTGAAACTAGTGTGGCGATACGGCAATTAGCGTTATATAAGCCGCAGTAAGGTGGCATACTGAAAAAGTGTAACTAGTGGTGACGCTACACGCGATTGGCGTTAATATAACCCAAAGTAAGGTGGCCAATACTGATGGAGTGACAACTAGTTGTTACGGCCTACCGCATTTAGCGTTAAAAAGCCGGTAGTAAGGTGGCAATACTGTTGAATGTGTAACTAATTGTATAGGGCTACAGTCATTTAGCGTTATATAAGCCGGCAGTAAGGTGGAATTGATGAAGTTAAAATATTTGTAAAAGGGCAGCTTTTTGCTTTATAAGCCGGGTAAGGGGGGGAATATTTTGAGGGTAACTAGTGTGCGGCTACAGATTTTAGGTAAAAAGCCGATAAGGTAAAATATTAGGGAAAAGGAAATAGTGTGCGGAGCAGCATTTAGGTTAAAAGCCTTTTAAAGGTGAAATATATGGAGGAACTAGTGGGGCGGCTACACATTTAGGTTAATACCCCGGCAGAAAGGGTGGAAATATATAGGTAACTAGGTGAGGTACAGCATTGGGTTATAAAACCGGTAGAAAGGTGGCAAACTATGGGTGAATAGTGGGGCGGTACAGCATTTACGTTTTTTAAAGGGGGAAAAGGGGCAATACTTAAATGTAACTTTTGGAGGGGAACAGTTTTTGCGTTTAAAACCGGTAAAGTGGCAATAGATGGGTGAATAGTGGGGCCCCCAACATTGCGTTTTTAAACCCCGGAGAAAGGGTGGCAATATGGGGTGTAACTAGTTGACGGCTACAGGCCCCCCCCCCCACCCCCCCCCCCCCCCACCCCCCCCCCCCCCCACCCCCCCCCCCCCCCACCCCCCCCCCCCCCCACCCCCCCCCCCCCCCACCCCCCCCCATGTGTTATTTGGATAAATGTTGGTATGGCATATAGAAATTAGCGTATGTAAATATTGATTTAACTAAAATAAAATTCTTTTATGTAAATTCTGGAAATAGAATAAAATATAACACCGTATGTGTTTATTATTAAAGTATTTATTCTACACGTGCTCTTAATTTATACCCTATTAGACTTTCGGCTTGATATAGCTTTCGTAGCTGGATTAAAATTTTTCCCGCATGAATTGTTAAATAATTTTGACTACAAAACTGCAACATAAAAATCGTGTTAAACGGTTAAATAATTTTAACTGTTTAGTCTCAACGCAATTGAATATATGTATATTGTAGATAAATAATATTTAAATTGTTGGATAACTAGATAAAGAGACTAAAAAGTCGCCCAGTTGAAGCATCTGTCTATAGTTAGTATACGCTGATTAAGTGTTTATTTACATGTCTAGTGTTTGTAGATAAAGAATATTTATATTATTGTATAACTAGATAAAGAGACTGGAAGTCACCAGTTGAAGCATATGTCTATAGCAAGTATAATGCTGATTAAGTGTTTATTTACATGTCTAGTGTTTTGTAGATAAAGAATATTTATATTGTTGAATAACTAGATAAAGAGACTGAAAGTCACTGGTTGAAGCATCTGTCTATAGTTAGTATACGCTGATTAAGTGTTTTTTACATGTCCAGTGTTTATAGATAAATAATATTTATATATATAATATATATATATATATATATATATATATTATATATATATATATATATATATATATATTGTTAAATAACTAGATAAAGAGGCTGAAAGTCACCAGTTGAAGCATCTGTCTATAGTTAGTATACGCTGATTAAGTGTTTATTTACATGTCTAGTGTTTGTAGATAAATAATATTTATAATTGTTGGATAACTAGATAAAGAGTCTGGAAGTCACCAGTTGAAGCATCTGTCTATAGTTAGTATAACGCTGATTAAGTGTTTATTTACATGTCTAGTGTTTGTAGATAATTAATATTTATATTTTTGGGTAACTAGATAAAAGAGACTGGAAGTCACCAGTTGAAGCATGTGTATATAGTTAGTATACCCTGGTTAAGTGTATATTTACATGTCTAGTGTTTTGTAGATAAATAATATTTATATTGTTGGATAACTAGATAAAGAGACTGGAAGTCACCAGTTGAAGCATATGTCTATAGTTAGTATTACGCTGATTGTTTATTTACATGTCCAGTGTTTGTAGATAAAGAATATTTATATTGTTGGATATCTAAATAAAGAGACTTGAAGTCACCGTTTGAAGCATCTGTTTATAGTTAGTATACGCTGATTAAGTGTTTATTTACATGTTTGGTGTTTGTAGATAAAGAATATTTATATTGTTGAATAACTAGATAAAGAGACTGAAAGTCATCGGTTGAAGCATCTGTTTATAGTTAGTATACGCTGATTAAGTGTTTATTTACATGTCCAGTGTTTGTAGATAAATAATATTTATATTGTTGAATAACTAGATAAAGAGACTGAAAGTCACCGGTTGAAGGCATCTGTCTATAGTTAGTATACGCTGATTAAGTGTTTATTTACATGTCCAGTGTTTTGTAGATAAATAATATTTATATTGTTCGATAACTACATAAAGAGACTGGAAGTCACCAGTTGAAGCATATGTCTATAGTTAGTATACGCTGATTAAGTGTTTATTTACATGTCCCAGTGTTTGTAGATAAAGAATATATATATTGTTGGATAACTAGATAAAGGGGCTGGAAGTCACAGGTTGAAGCATCTGTCTATAGTTAGTATACGCTGATTAAGTGTTTATTTACATTGTCTAGTGTTTGTAGATAAAAAATATTTATATTGTTGGATAACTAGATAAAGAGACTGGAAGTCACCTGTTGAAGCATCTGTCTATAGTTAGTATACGCTGATTAAGTGTTTATTTACATGTCTAGTGTTTTTAGAAAAAAATATTTATATTGTTGGATAATTAGATAAAGAGACTGGAAGTCACCAGTTGAAGCATCTGTCTATAGTTAGTATACGCTGATTAAGTGTTTATTTACATGTCTAGTATTTGTAGATAATTAATATTTTATATTTTTGGATAAACTAGATATAAAGAGACTAAAAGTCGCTAGTTGAAGCATCTGTCTATAGTTAGTATACGCTGATTAAGTGTTTATTTACATGTCTAGTGTTTGTAGATAAAGAATATTTTATATTATTGTATACCTAGATAAAGAGACTGGAAGTCACCAGTTGAAGCATCTGTGTATAGTTAGTATACGCTGATTAAGTGTTTATTTACATGTCTAGTGTTTGTAGATAAAGAATATATATATTGTTAGATAACTAGATAAAGAGGCTGGAAGTCACAGGTTGAAGCATCTGTCCATAGTTAGTATACGCTGATTACTTGTTTATTTACATGTCTAGTGTTCGTAGATAATTAATATTTATATTTTTGGATAACTAGATAAAGAGACTGTAAGTCGCCAGTTAAAGCATATGTCTATAGTTAGTATACGCTGATTAATTGTTTATTTACATGTCTAGTGTTTGTAGATTAATAATATTTATATTGTTGGTTAACTAGATAAAGAGACTGGAAGTCATTAGTTGAAGCATATGTCTATAGTTAGTATACGCTGATTAAGTGTTTATTTACATGTCCAGTGTTTGTAGATAAAGAATATTTATAAATTATTGTATAACTAGATAAACAGACTGGAAGTCACAGGTTGAAGCATCTGTCTATAGTTAGTATACGCTGATTAATTGTTTATTTTACATGTCTAGTGTTTGTAGATAATTAATATTTATATTTTTGGATAACTAGATAAAGAGACTGAAAGTCGCCAGCAGTTTAAAGCATATGTCTATAGTTAGTATACGCTGATTAAGTGTTTATTTACATGTCTAGTGTTTGTAGATAAAGAATATTTCTATACAAAATTATCATTTCATATGTTTTACCATTTCGATCTATATCAAACCATTGTAACATCCACCAATTCTATTGCGTTGTTTACGATCAACTTAATTCTGTATTTCTTTAGAAAACTGAGGTTACATCCTGATACAGTGCAACTTGGTTGACTGCTCCTAGACAAAGTAACAACTTAAGAAATAGCATAATTAAAAATTATGTCTTATACCTGGTTCGATAAGGGATGGTGTGATGGTTACTCAAAAAAAAAACATAATTTGTATCTAAATGTGATTCCAAGAGACTGCTCAATAAACTTTGCAAGGTGAAGGAGTCATTAGAGATTTTATTCAAGATATATGTATATATAGGACCGCATATATAGGGATGTCAACGGTAGATGTATTGATCCATACTTTAATGAGGTGCGTTTATTTAGATCTAGTTTATTTCAAAACTATGTATTTACAAACAATGTTCAATAAATAGGTAATAAATATATTATGATGCTAAAACATATTGCGATAAACTGTTGGTATGGCATATATAGAAAATTAGCGTATGTAAAATATTGATTTAACTAAAATAAAATTCTTTTATGTAATTCTGGAAATAGATAAAATATAACACCGTATGTTTTATTATTAAAGTAATTTATTCTACACGTGCTCTTAATTTATACCCTATTAGACTTTCGGCTTGATATAGCTTTCGTAGCTGGATTAAATTTTTCCCGCATGAATTGTTAAATAATTTTGACTACAAAAACTGCAAACATAAAATCGTGTTTAAACGGTTAAATAATTTTTAACTGTTTAGTCTCAACGCAATTGAATATATGTATATTGTAGATAAATAATATTTAAATTGTTGGATAACTAGATAAAGAGACTAAAATCGCCAGTTGAAGCATCTGTCTATAGTTAGTATACGCTGATTAAGTGTTTATTTACATGTCTAGTGTTTGTAGATAAAGAATATTTATATTATTGTATAACTAGATAAAGAGACTGGAAGTCACCAGTTGAAGCATATGTCTATAGCTAGTATATGCTGATTAAGTGTTTATTTACATGTCTAGTGTTTGTAGATAAAGAATATTTATATTGTTGAATAACTAGATAAAGAGACTGAAAGTCACTGGTTGAAGCATCTGTCTATAGTTAGTATACGCTGATTAAGTGTTTATTTACATGTCTAGTGTTTGTAGATAAAGAATATATATATATATATATATATATATATATATATATATATATATATATATTGTTTAGATAACTAGATAAAAGAGGCTGGAAGTCACAGGTTGAAGCATCTGTCTATAGTTAGTATACGTTGATTAAGTGTTTATTTACATGTCTAGTGTTTGTAGATAAAAAATATTTATATTGTTGGATAACTAGATAAAGAGTCTGGAAGTCACCAGTTGAAGCATCTGTCTATAGTTAGTATACGCTGATTAAAGTGTTTATTTACATGTCTAGTGTTTGTAGATAAAGAATATTTATATTATTGTATAACTAGATAAAGAGACTGGAAGTCAACCAGTTGAAGCATATGTCTATAGCTAGTATATGCTGATTAAGTGTTTAATTTACATGTCTAGTGTTTGTAGATAAAGAATATTTATATTGTTGAATAAACTAGATAAAGAGACTGAAAGTCACTGGTTGAAGCATCTGTCTATAGTTAGTATACGCTGATTAAGTGTTTATTTACATGTCTAGTGTTTGTAGATAAAGAAATATATATATATATATATATCTATATATATATATATATATATATATAAATATATATATATATATATATATATATTGTTAGATAACTAGATAAAAGAGGCTGGAAGTCACAGGTTGAAGCATCTGTCTATAGTTAGTATACGTTGATTAAGTGTTTATTTACATGTCTAGTGTTTGTAGATAAAAAATATTTATATTGTTGGATAACTAGATAAAGAGTCTGGAAGTCACCAGTTGAAGCATCTGTCTATAGTTAGTATACGCTGATTAAGTGTTTATTTACATGTCTAGTGTTTGTAGATAATTAATATTTATATTTTTGGGTAACTAGATTAAAGAGACTGGAAGTCACCAGTTGAAGCATCTGTATATAGTTAGTATACGCTGGTTAAGTGTTTATTTACATGTCTAGTGTTTGTGGATAAATAATATTTATATTGTTGGGATAACTAGATAAAGAGACTGGAAGTCACCAGTTGAAGCATATGTCTATAGTTTAGTATACGCTGATTGTTTATTTACATGTCCAGTGTTTGTAGATAAAGAATATTTATATTGTTGGATAACTAAATAAAGAGACTGGAAGTCACCGTTTGAAGCATCTGTTTATAGTTAGTATACGCTGATTAAGTGTTTATTTACATGTTTGGTGTTTGTAGATAAAGAATATTTATATTGTTGAACAACTAGATAAAGAGACTGAAAGTCATCGGTTGAAAGCATCTGTTTATAGTTAGTATACGCTGATTAAGTGTTTTATTTACATGTCCAGTGTTTGTAGATAAATAATATTTATATTGTTGAATAACTAGATAAAGAGACTGAAAGTCACCGGTTGAAGCATCAGTCTATAGTTAGTATACGCTGATTAAGTGTTTATTTACATGTCCAGTGTTTGTAGATAAATAATATTTATATTGTTGGATAACTACATAAAGAGACTGGAAGTCACTAGTTGAAGCATATGTCTATAGTTAGTATACGCTGATTAAGTGTTTATTTACATGTCCTGTGTTTGTAGATAAAGAATATATATATTGTTGGATAACTAGATAAAGAGACTGGAAGTCACCTGTTGAAGCATCTGTCTATAGTTAGTATACGCTGATTAAGTGTTTATTTACATGTCTAGTGTTTTTAGAAAAAAATATTTATATTGTTGGATAACTAGATAAAGAGACTGGAAGTCACCAGTTGAAGCATCTGTCTATAGTTAGTATACGCTGATTAAGTGTTTATTTTACATGTCTAGTGTTTGTAGATAAAGAATATTTATATTATTGTATACCTAGATAAAGAGACTGGAAGTCACCAGTTTGAAGCATCTGTGTATAGTTAGTATAGCGCTGATTAAGTGTTTATTTACATGTCTAGTGTTTGTAGATAAAGAATATATATATTGTTAGATAACTAGATAAAGAGGCTGGAAGTCACAGGTTGAAGCATCTGTCCATAGTTAGTATACGCTGATTACTTGTTTATTTACATGGTCTAGTGTTCGTAGATAATTAATATTTATATTTTTGGATAACTAGATAAAGAGACTGTAAGTCACCAGTTAAAGCATATGTCTATATTTAGTATACGCTGATTAAGTGTTTATTTACATGTCTAGTGTTTGTAGATTAATAATCTTTATATTGTTGGTTAACTAGATAAAGAGACTGGAAGTCATCAGTTAAAGCATATGTCTATAGTTAGTATACGCTGATTAAGTGTTTATTTACATGTCCAGTGTTTGTAGATAAAGAATATTTATATTATTTGTAAGGTTTTGTAGCTTGGTTTAGTTTAAGATTAAGGTTGTGACATATTTTGAGCAAGGGTTGCTGTGAGAGGATTTAATAATAGGTTAGATTTGGCAGTACAAATACCCTCAAATGAACCAACACATTTATTTGTAACAACATTTCATTATTTGATTAATTGATTGCGTCAATCGACATATTAAGCACAAACCTTAATAACTTAATACTTTGAAAACATGTTTAATATTAAATTATTCATTACAATTTATTTTGAATTTAATTCATTATAACATTTACTAGTAATTTTGTAGTGTTGCAATAATAATGAGTTCATGCACTAACATGAGAAACTTTCTTTAAAATAGCTAAACATTTACATGAATTTATATTTTCGAAAATTGTGAACATTTAAATAGATATGGAATTGAAAATGATTAATGAACCCTAAAATATACTAAGTTCTTAAAATTACTTACATTTTATTTCACATCACACTTATTACGCCTAGAGATATTTTTTTCCGCACACGAACACAAACACTCCCGAACTTCACTTTTCGAATTCCCGGCCTCCACTTTTTTTTACCTCTCCTCCTTGTTCTTCAGTTTTTGATGTTCTTCTCCCGCCAGCTCATTGACCACGCCTCTGCCAAATCTCTCCATCATAATTGGTGAGTAACAATTTTCCATATCAGCATGGCTGTCCCTTACATTGTCGCACGGTTTTTTACAAATAAGCATTTCCTGTTTGTTCACCATCAGCGTCCTGGGCGGATGTGCGTATCTACTTACATCCGGAGGATGTTTGTCTCGAATTGCAATACGAGACTTCCTTTCCAGCAACTATCTGTACATCGATTCTATGAATATTATATTACTAATAATTACATAAGTCTTACATTCCCCTGGCTTAATGACGATTCTACCTACGAATCGTACTTATTGTCTAATGTAGGTTATCCATTGGGTAGTCACGTTCATGTACCGTAGGCTTCAGGAATTTTATTTTGATGTTGTTAATGTGGATGAAGTAGAGGTCTATAAAAAGAAGTAGTATTATTATAGAAGTCCAGGCTAATAAAAATGTACAAAAATGAGTTCCATGTTGTTTTACTATGTTTTTGTCGTCGTGCTTTAGCTGGAAGTGGTGTTGTCTTTGTATATTGTGAACAAAGCAGGTGAATGCGCAGGTAGCTCGGAGAGTAGGTAGTGTTGTTGTGTTGAGAATGCTGTGTAGACATCTTCCTTGTTGTCTGCCAAGTCATGTATTTGGTGTTATGTCGCAATGTCACAACACCATTCGAAGAAATCTCCGACGAACGTGAGCGATCTTCTGTTTCTATCTGGTTGCTGTCTTTGGATGAATGGGAGGTGTTCTGCTACCATTTGTTGATGTATGAGGGTTTGTAATGTGGAAAGGTTGTTCTGTATCTTGAAATAGGTTTGGGAGTTGTTGAGGGTTTTTAGGGCAGAATTTTAGAGAGGGTTCGTTTTTGGGTAAATTTTTGTTGTATGTTGAAAGGAAATTTTGTATATGATAGGGAATGGAACTGATATAAGGTAGTGTCTGAGGCATTGGAGTAAAGTACGCTCCTGTGAAGATTTGTACTAGAGGCTTATTGGGTTCTTCTGTGTTGTGGGTTGATGTGCTGGCAAAGGTGGTCGAAAGAGGCATGGCAAGTGCTGTTAGTAGTAGTAGGAAGTGCTGTGAAGACTCAATTTGTCTCGTGGGTGGTCGGGACGGTTATAGTGCTGTAGACTGGTGTCTTGTAGATTGGTGTCTTGTAGACTGGTTTCTCAGGTTTGTGGTTGGTTTTTCTGGTGTCATAATTCTAAAACTTAATATCTACAGGTTACATATACATTTCAGTTTAATATTTTGTAATTAATACACATTTATGTCTAAGGTTTTTATTTACAGAAATCTTTTAATGACCTCTCGATGGTGTGTCGTATTTCCCTAGCTCTATGTAATAATGTTTTTACTAAAGCATCTTAATCTCTAGTGTTCTTAAATAAGGTTCGAAATTATGTTATTTTATCATATTACAAAACGATACTACGCACCTTTGTTTTCTGAGGAATATGTAATATCCCTTCTTTGTGCTTATTGTCCATAGTCATTATTATGATCATAATATATGTTGCCTAATCAAGGCTGTATAGTTTGTTAATGAGCAATATTGCCGTGTTAATACATGCTATTTAGATATGTGCTACTTTCCATCAATGGTATATTAGCTATGTAATATTTAAACATGTCATTTAAGTCATTTACATGTCACATATTGAAGTATTTGTTTATCCTAGGATTATATAATATAGAAAATCTATGTCTCTTTCTTTGAGATGCATCTCAGGAATATTGAGTCCTTGTAGGGTATATTGTGTTAACACTGCTATCTACTAACTTAAATAAATATGATATATGTAGTACACTTTATCATATTTTATATTCTTTATTACTAGGCTATGTATACACGTATCCCTCAGGTAAGTATAATATGTACGTTGTGTCAAGTTAGAGTACGCTATGTTATTGTAGTAAACGAGTACGTGGGAAACATTACTTGCATACTAAGCTGTCTGAACCACCAGGGCCCTTGGCGACCCAGACCGCCGGTACGAGGCAATGCCCCCTAGTCATAGTCACAACACAGTCGGTGTAGTATAGCGTGGGAAGTTAGTTGAGTTAGCAGAAAACTTATCTGCCTGGGAGACATACCAGAGTCACGTTCAAGTCTTACTAGCCCAGTCTAAGTACGGTTACCGTGGGTTACAGGCTCTGCTCGTGTCGTGTCGTGTGTGCTGTGTTAGTGTCCTGTGTATTGGGATTATCTATACCAATATCTTTGGTACGTGTAACCTATCACTTAATCACTAAATTACAGTAAACCTCACATTAAAATACAAAGTTAGGCGTTTTAATTTTCTAAAACTTTTATGTCTTTATTCTCTATCGTTTTCCGACACAACATCGAGATTTTAATATACATTTTTATTTCTGTTAGACTTACTTCAGTGACTCTCAAGGTTATATAACGTTATAATGAATCATTCAAACCGTAATCAAGTTAACCGGTCTCTCAACTCCTGGAGTATAATACCTATTTTTTTAAAGCGATTCTTGCATGACTATGTAGTAGCTTTTTACCCTCATATATTATGAAATTATTGCGAATATACTTTTCACTCTCTTCAAATTTTACTAGAAGGCAGTGAGTGCATAGTGATGTTCATGAAGAAATATTGTATATGTTATTCTTGCATATTTTATTATTGCTCAAGTCCCTTCATATTTGTTTTATATTCTCTTATAGAATAATTTCATTCTAGCAACATGTATTGGTTGTTCTGTTAACCTTCCCCTGTGGTAAATTTCTACTGCATATGTCACTTCGTTAATTTTTTTCTTGACAACGAAAGGACCTCTAAATGGTGTTTGAAATGTACTATATTTTTTTGTGAGGTCTTTCGGGAAATGGACCAAGACTTCATCGCCGGGGTTTAAATCCAAATGAGTTTTGGTCACGGTCAAAGTATTTCTTTTGCGCTTCCTGGGCTTTTTTCATGATTTTCGGCATATCTTTGCGTATTTGCTCTAAAATTTCTATATTTTCCAACACCATTTTTTTTCGGGATTAACCTGTAAATATATACAATCAGACGGTAAGTTAGCTTCGTAACCAAACATGAGGTAGTGCGGTGTGTAGCCTGTTGAAATGTTTACAGACGTGTTGTAGGCAAATGTAACTATTTGTACATATTTTGACCAAGTTTGGGTTTTTCCACAACGTAATGAGATATTGCCTTTATTAGCGTGTGGTTGTATTTTTCAACCGCACCTTGTACTTGTGACATATAAGCAGCGCCTGGCCTTTGTTCAATCCCGAGTGCATTTAGTAACTGTGAAATTACAGAATTCATATAGTGTGTTCCTCTGTCATGATTAATAATTCTAGGAAAATCCAAATGTGCAGAATAGATTTAATAATTTTTGCGCTACCGTGTTCGCATCTGCATTTCTACAAGGGGTTGCAAATGCCATTCTAGTGCAGGCATCGGTTTGCAACTAGGATATATTTTTGTAACCATTACTTTGTGTAATATTACCTTACAAAGTCTATTGTTATTCTGTCAAAGGGTTTTATGGAGGGTGGAATAGGTTGTAGTAGGCCGTAATTTTTGTTCGTTTTTGGCCTACGTAGTTGACATTCTTCACAAGATTTTGTATATTGGAGGATATCACGGTACATATTCGGCCAGTGATATCGTAATTTTATTTTTGAAGCTGTTTTGTAATGTGATAAGTGTCCACCCGTGTAGGGGTTGTCATGGAATATTTTTAATATTTCTTGTGTTTGTTTTTGGGGTATAGCCAATAAGTTTCTAGTTTCTTGTCCGTTGAAGGTTTTGAAATATAACAATCCATCTATTTCTTCGTAATGTCTTGAAGCCCGTCTGATTTTTTTATTTACCGCCTCAGGTGAGGTCATCGCAATGCGTATTTGTTTTAAATAACTGTCTTGAGCTTGTAGTAGGGGTAGATTTGTCTGTATTAAAGTATTGACAGTTAAACACACGTCCGTAAATTCTTCATCCAAAGGTTGTTCTAAAGGATTTCTGCTTAAGGCGTCTGCTAACACGTTTGTAGCGCCACGTTTATGTTTTACTACAATGTCGTAGTCTGTTAATGACAGTGCTAATCTGTTTAATCTAGTGGAAGTGTGCTTAAAATTTTTATAAAACTGTAATGCGGCACAGTCCGTATAAACTGTTGTTTGTCTACCAAGCGTGAATTCTCTGAAGTAGTTCACAGCATAGGTTTAGTGCTAGCATTTCACGTTCAGCATTACTGTAACGCATTTGGGTATTTGAATATTTTTTTGACATGTAATAAATTGGGTACATTCTATTATTTTCTTCATCTAACTGTACTAACGCTGCTCCGCATCCAATCAAACTGCTATCTACATAAATGTGTGCTTCCCTGTTGTCCTTCCAATGTGATAGTAATGGTGGGTTTGTCAAAATTTGTTTGATTTTTATAAAAGCCTGTTCACATAGATCCGTCCATTTAAATGCCATGTTTTTATTTGAATCTTTTATTATCTCAGTAAGGGGTTGTGCTATTTTGGCATAATTTTTGGATGAATCTGCGGAAGAATCCTGAGCATCCTAAAAATTGTCTCACTTGCCTTACACAAGTTGGTCTTTTAAATTCGGTGATAGCTTCTACTGACTGTTTTTGGGGTAAAATGCCTTCCCGTGATACCTCGTGTCCTAAAATGTTTACACTTTTGTAGAGAAATTTACACTTTTTTGTATTTAGTTTCAAATTAGCTTTTTCTAGTTCTTCTAATATAGTTTCTAGATTATGTAAGTCATTTTCAAATGAGTCACCATAACAAATTAGGTCATCCACGTAACAGATGACTTTATTATAAAGGTGACGGTTTAATATCGCATTCAAGGCTTTACTAAATAATGTGGTTGAAGTTGAAAGTCCCATCGGCAGTCGGCAAAACTGTAGAAGTCTATCAGGTGTTTTTATGGCTAGGATGTGCCTATCTTCTTTCCTAACCTCCATGGAATAAAATGCATTTTTAAGGTCTAATTTTGTAAATGTGTGCGCTTTGTTCAAAGAGCTTAAAACCAGGTTTACTGAAGGAATGGGGTGGGCATCTGTTTTCAACTGTGCATTAACCTTCCTGAGATCAGCTACCATTCTGTCGCTTCCATCTTTATTTTTCACTAAAAATACTGGGCTTGCATATTCTGTGTAATCCTGACATTCCTCTAATATTTTTGCTTGTACTAAATCGTCCAATAATTTGTTTAATTTTTCCCTTTCTGTTTTACTCTGCCTATAACGGTGGTGAGTTTACAGGTTTCGTATTTGGTTTTAATTCGAGTTTAACAGGAGGTATGTTTGCAGGAGTTAAATCGATTACCTTTGTTGTAAATATGTGTCTGTATTTTTGTAAAACGTCAAGGACTTGTTTGTGTTCTTGGAGGGTTAAATGTGGTGAGATATCAAATACTATGCCGTCCTTATCTGTCAATATTGTTTTTCCTGTGTCAGTTGTAGTGGTATGGTGTTCCAGGGTAGGCTGTGCTTCGAGAGTTGGGTAATGTATATGTCCTATCGTAGTATGTGCGGGTATCCTTTTTTGGGAAATTTGATGCGTTATAAATATTTACAATTGTATCTGTACCATCTTCCCCTTCTGTAAGATATGCATGACATTTCTTTTTTATTCTTAGATTCCTATCTGTTTCGATGGCTGTTCGAGACTCTATACCTTTTAAAGAGCTAATCCTAATGTGCTGATGTGGTGCTATAATTATGTCTTGTGGGGCTGTTACCTCTGTTACTTGCTGTACTTCTAATTCCTGTGTGTTTTTTAAAATTCTTGATGTCTAACTGCCACTGTTCATTCATAGGTATTATATGTTCAATCTGATATTTGGTAATTTTTATTGTTTTATTTTTTATAGTTTAACTCCACGCAGTTCTGAAATAGGAATATGTTTCCTACCAATATAGGGCTGTTTAGATCAGGTGTCACATAAAACGTGTCTTCAAGTATTACTTTGCCAATTTTTATGGCGATCTTTGTTGAACCCAAAACTGTTAATGGTATAACCGTTAGCCGATATCAACGAGGGTATGTTGCTAGTATTTAATTTTGTTTCACAAACTAGGTCTGCTCTAATAATGTTTATGTTACATCCTGTATCTATAATGCAGGGTACTGGATGTCGAGGGTTTGTGGTCAAGGCTACGTCTATTGTTAGGACAGGTATCTTCTTCTTGGTTTTATTTTCGCAATTAAATATGAGTTCATAAATATCCTCTAATAATAATGTTTTATTTTTCCTCGGTCTGTGTATCCTGTCTTGCGTTATTTCTTGCAAGTTAGTACAATCTATCATATTCTGTTTCTTCTGTTGCTCTATGTGATTTAAAATCTGTATAGTGTCTATCTCAATGGTTTCTTCCAATCCAGTATGTGTGTTTACCTCCCCCATACTACAATCTGGGTCCTGTTTTACGTGCGCTACCCCCTTTAATACACTAGGTTTTATCTGTCGTGTGAAATTTTCTGAGACTGCAAGGTTTCTTGTAAAGCTGGGTTTATTTATATTTGTTGTCCCCGAGGGGTTTGGTTCGCTTAGGGTTGGTGTTGGATTGAAGACAGATTGAAGTTTTATGGTGTGTATAGGCTTTTGCATAATAGGTTGTTCAATTTCTTCCATCTTCTTTAAGGGTGGGAATTCTTGATTATAATCTATGGCTTTAAATATCACTTCTGAACTGGTCTTTCCAGGGGTTGATAGTGGTATTACTTTGGGGTTAGTTGGAGTAAATGTCATAGACTTTATACATTTGTAAGTTTGTCGATTCCTTTGGTTTAAAATCTATAGTGTTATTTGTTTTCGCTTTTAGTAAGGGGGAAGTTCGGTAAGGGTTAGTATAACCTCCCCCTATTTCCCGTTTTTTTGTTGATTCTGTTTATAATAATTAGACTTGTAACATGATTCGATATTGTGGTTTGTTCGCTTGCAGTACCTGCAGAACAGCTCTTGTGTATTGTTGGTTTTAGGTGCTAAGCGGTTACTTTGGGGTTGAGAAGTTAATGAACGTTGCTTGAACCAACATTGTTCAGTATTATGGTTGTCTTTACGGCAAATAGTGCAATACCTATTTTGTCTAGCAGGTTGTATTTGGGAATGGTTTTTGTCTTCTCCTATCACTGAAAGTAACGTGTTTAATCATAGGTGGCCTTTGGGTTTGTTTGGGTAGTTTGGGCTTTCCATATGTCTATTCTGGTGAGGACTAGGTGTTCTATCATATCTTGGCTTATATTTTGAGTTTTCATACGGGGATGGAGACCTTTCGTACCTGTGGTTATGATTTGAAATTTGGTTTGTAGTTAGGGTAGCTACTAAATTGGTTAGGGTGTTAACTTCTGCTTGTAGTTTATGGATGATGTTTTGTTCATATAAGGGTGTACTATAGGGTCTGTTTGCTGCAACCCTATTGTATCTTTCTTTGTTTTTCATTTGTGTTAGAACTAGCTGTTCTGTAATTTTTAAATTATTCTCTAGATCACTTAAGGTGTCGTTTTTCAGGCCTATAACTCGTTCACAGATTTCTGGTTTTAGTCCCTGTATGATAAAATGTATAATTTGCTTGTCCTGTATTGTGGGGTCATATCTTCGGCATGTTGTTAATATATCTAAAAAATAGGTTAGTGTTGGCTCGTTCTCTCCCTGTATTTTGTGTTCTAAAATAATTTGTAGACTCTGAGTTTGTGCTAATGGAGTGAAAGCCTCTATGAAACTTTTAGCAAGTTGATCCCATTGTATGGCTACCCCTCGTTGTTTTTGCTTGTAGTGTTTGAACCAAGTTAGTGCTGTGCCTGATAAATGCGCTGGGAATAAATTAACTTTAGTGTTGTCTGTCCATCTGTTTGAAGTTGCTGCCACTAGGAATTTGTCTAAAAAATCTTGTGGATTTTCGCTCTGGAGACCTGTGTAAGTCCCAGCAGATATTAACGGTATGTTTTCCCCCATGGTTACTGTGTTCGTTCTGTCAGGTAGTGTGAGTGGCTCGTAATGTTGTGCTAAGGTTGGGGGTGCTTGTGTCTTGATGTCCGCCTCAGGGTTATGTACTATGTCGTATAAATTTGTTCTCTGCACTAGAAAATCCTCGATTGTAGCTAGATCCTTATAGTTTTCCCTGTCCTCTTCACTTAGGTGAGTTTTTCGTGTAGTTAAATTATTAAATATGGTTTTAATATTAGGGTGACTTGCGCTTATACGTGTTAAGTTCTTAAGTGCCGCTAGGATAGGTCTGAGGTCTGCTACAGTGTCTGTGTCTCTAGATAGTATTCCATTTTCATTTAATATTTTTATTATGTCACTTTTGGAAGTCCTATATGTGTCTAATGGTATTAAATCTTCATGTAGTATGGTTTCCATTTAATTATACATGTCCATTGACGTACCTCGTTAGTTTACTTGGCGTTACTCTAATTACGGGTTTGAAAATATTTTTGAGTTATTGGAAATTTAATTTATCTTTTAGGTAAATGAGTGGTTTGTCACTGAAGTAGGCTATTTTAGTTAAATACTTTCTTATAAATATTATTTAGTTCTAAATTATACCTAGCCTATGAAACTATGTGCTCGCCCATGTGAGGAATTTGAATGCCAATCGAGTTTTAGCGCCTCCACCATGTAAGGTTTTGTAGGGTTGGTTTAGTTTAAGATTAAGGTTGTGACATATTTTGAGCAAGGGTTGCTGTGAGAGGATTTAATAATAGGTTTAGATTGGCAGTACAAATACCCTCAAATGAACCAACACATTTATTTGTGACAACATTTCATTAATTTGATTAATTGATTGCGTCAATCGACATATTAAGCACAAACCTTAATACCTTAATACTTTGAAAACATGTTTAATATTAAATTATTCATTACAATTTATTTTGAATTTAATTCATTATAACATTTACTAGTAATTTTGTAGTGTTGCAATAATAATGAGTTCATGCACTAACATGAGAAACTTTCTTTAAAATAGCTAAACATTTACATGAATTTATATTTTCGAAATTGTGAACATTTAAATAGATATGGAATTGAAAATGATTAATGAACCCTAAAATATACTAAGTTCTTAAAATTACTTACATTTTATTTCACATCACACTTATTACGCCTAGAGATATTTTTCCGCACACGAACACAAACACTCCCGAACTTCACTTTTCGAATTCCCGGCCTCCACTTTTTTTACCTCTCCTCCTTGTTCTTCAGTTTTGATGTTCTTCTCCCGCCAGCTCATTGACCACGCCTCTGCCAAATCTCTCCATCATAATTGGTGAGTAACAATTTTCCATATCAGCATGGCTGTCCCTTACATTGTCGCACGGTTTTTACAAATAAGCATTTCCTGTTTGTTCACCATCGGCGTCTGGGCGGATGTGCGTATCTACTTACATCCGGAGGATGTTTGTCTCGAATTGCAATACGAGACTTCCTTTCCAGCAACTATCTGTACATCGATTCTATGAATTTTATATTACTAATAATTACATAAGTCTTACATATTGTATAACTAGATAAAGAGACTGGAAGTCACAGGTTGAAGCATCTGTCTATAGTTAGTATACGCTGATTAATTGTTTATTTACATGTCTAGTGTTTGTAGATAATTAATATTTATATTTTTGGATAACTAGATAAAGAGACTGAAAGTCGCCAGTTAAAGCATATGTCTATAGTTAGTATACGCTGATTAAGTGTTTATTTACATGTCTAGTGTTTGTAGATAAAGAATATTTCTATACAAAATTATCATTTCATATGTTTTACCATTTCGATCTATATCAAACCATTGTAACATCCACCAATTCTATTGCGTGTTACGATCAACTGAATTCTGTATTTCTTTAGAAAACCTAGGTTACATCCTGATACAGTGCAACTTGGTTGACTGCTCCTAGACAAGTAACAACTTAAGAAATAGCATAATTAAAATTATGTCTTATACCTGGTTCGATAAGGGATGGTGTGTTGGTTACTCAAAAAAAAACATAATTTGTATCTAAATGTGATTCCAAGAGACTGCTCAATAAACTTTGCAAGGTGAAGGAGTCATTAGAGATTTTATTCATGATATATGTATATATAGGACCGGATATATGGGGATGTCAGCGGTAGATGTATTGAGCCATACTTTAATGAGGTGCGTTTATTTAGAACTAGTTTATTTCAAAACTAGTATTTACAAACAATGTCAATAAATAGGTAATAAATATATTATGATGCTAAAACATATTGCGATAAACTGTGGGTATGGCATAAAGAAATTAGCGTATGTAAATATTGATTTAACTAAAATAAAATTCTTTTATGTAATTCTGGAAATAGATCAAATATAACACCGTATGTTTATTATCAGAGTATTTATTCTACCCGTGCTCTTACTTTATACACTATTAGACTTTCAGCTTGATATAGCTTTCGTAGCTGGATTTAATTTTTCCTGCATGAATTGTTAAATATTTTGGACTACAAAACTGCAGCATAATATCGTGTTAAACGGTTCATTAATTTTAACTGTTTAGTTCAACGCAATTGAAAATATGTATATTGTAGATAAATAATATTTATATTGTTGGATAACTAGATAAAGAGACTAAAAGTCGCCAGTTGAAGCATCTGTCTATAGTTAGTATACGCTGATTAAGTGTTTATTTACATGTCTAGTGTTTGTAGATAATTAATATTTATATTTTTGGATAACTAGATAAAGAGACTGGAAGTCACCAGTTGAAGCATCTGTATATAGTTAGTATACGCTGATTAAGTGTTTATTTACATGTCTAGTGTTTGTAGATAAATAATATTTATATTGTTGGATAACTAGATAAAGAGACTGGAAGTCACCAGTTGAAGCATATGTCTATAGTTAGTATACGCTGATTAAGTGTTTATTTACATGTCCAGTGTTTGTAGATAAAGAATATTTATATTGTTGGATAACTAGATAAAGAGACTGGAAGTCACCGTTTGAAGCATCTGTCTATAGTTAGTATACGCTGATTAAGTGTTTATTTACATGTCTAGTGTTTGTAGATAAAAAATATTTATATTGTTGGATAACTAGATAAAGAGACTGGAAGTCACCAGTTGAAGCATCTGTCTATAGTTAGTATACGCTGATTAAGTGTTTATTTACATGTCTAGTGTTTGTAGATAATTAATATTTATATTTTTGGATAACTAGATAAAGAGACTGGAAGTCACCAGTTGAAGCATCTGTCTATAGTTAGTATACGCTGATTAAGTGTTTATTTACATGTCTAGTGTTTGTAGATAAAGAATATTTATATTATTGTATAACTAGATAAAGAGACTGGAAGTCACCAGTTGAAGCATCTGTCTATAGTTAGTATACGCTGATTAAGTGTTTATTTACATGTCTAGTGTTTGTAGATAAAGAATATTTATATTATTGTTAATAACTAGATAAAGAGACTGGAAGTCACAGTTGAAGCATCTGTCTATAGTTAGTATACGCTGATTAAGTGTTTATTTACATGTCTAGTGTTTGTAGATAAAGAATATTTTATATTGTTGGATAACTAGATAAAGAGACTGGAAGTCACCAGTTGAAGCATATGTCTATAGTTAGTATACGCTGATTAAGTGTTTATTTACATGTCTAGTGTTTGTAGATTAAATAATATTTATATTGTTGGTTAACTAGATAAAGAGACTGGAAGTCACCAGTTGAAGCATATGTCTATAGTTAGTATACGCTGATTAAGTGTTTATTTACATGTCCAGTGTTTGTAGATAATTAATATTTATATTTATATTATTGGATAACTAGATAAAGAGACTGGAAGTCACAGGTTGAAGCATCTGTCTATAGTTAGTATACGCTGATTAAGTGTTTATTTACATGTCTAGTGTTTGTAGATAATTAATATTTATATTTTTGGATAACTAGATAAAGAGACTGGAAGTCAGTTAAAGCATATGTCTATAGTTAGTATACGCTGATTAAGTGTTTATTTACATTTCTAGTGTTTGTAGATAAAGAATATTTCTATACAAAATTATCAGTTCATATGTTTTACCATTTCGATCTATATCAAACCATTGTAACATCCACCAATTTTATTGCGTGTTACGATCAACTGAATTCTGTATTTCTTTAGAAAACCTAGGTTACATCCTGATACAGTGCAACTTGGTTGACTGCTCCTAGACAAGTAACAACTTAAGAAATAGCATAATTAAAATTATGTCTTATACCTGGTTCGATAAGGGATGGTGTGTTGGTTACTCAAAAAAAAAAACATAATTTGTATCTAAATGTGATTCCAAGAGACTGCTCAATAAACTTTGCAAGGTGAAGGAGTCATTAGAGATTTTATTCATGATATATGTATATATAGGACCGGATATATGGGGATGTCAGCGGTAGATGTATTGAGCCATACTTTAATGAGGTGCGTTTATTTAGAACTAGTTTATTTCAAAACTAGTATTTACAAACAATGTCAATAAATAGGTAATAAATATATTATGATGCTAAAACATATTGCGATAAACTGTTGTATGGCATAAAGAAATTAGCGTATGTAAATATTGATTTAACTAAAATAAAATTCTTTTATGTAATTCTGGAAATAGATAAAATATAACACCGTATGTTTATTATCAGAGTATTTATTTCTACCCGTGCTCTTACTTTATACACTATTAGACTTTCAGCTTGATATAGCTTTCGTAGCTGGATTTAATTTTTCCTGCATGAATTGTTAAATATTTTGGACTACAAAACTGCAACATGAAATCGTGTTAAACGGTTAAATAATTTTAACTGTTTAGTTTCAACGCAATTGAATATATGTATATTGTAGATAAATAATATTTATATTGTTGGATAACTAGATAAAGAGACTAAAAGTCGCCAGTTGAAGCATCTGTCTATAGTTAGTATACGCTGATTAAGTGTTTATTTACATGTCTAGTGTTTGTAGATAAAGAATATTTATATTATTGTATAACTAGATAAAGAGACTGGAAGTCACCAGTTGAAGCATCTGTCTATAGTTAGTATACGCTGATTAAGTGTTTATTTACATGTCTAGTGTTTGTAGATTAAAATATATTATATTGTTGGATAACTAGATAAAGAGACTGGAAGTCACCAGTTGAAGCATATGTCTATAGTTAGTATACGCTGATTAAGTGTTTATTTACATGTCTAGTGTTTGTAGATAAAGAATATTTATATTGGATAACTAGATAAAGAGACTGGAAGTCACCAGATTGAAGCATCTGTCTATAGTTAGTATACGCTGATTAAGTGTTTATTTACATGTCTAGTGTTTGTAGATAAAGAATATTTATATTGTTGGATAACTAGATAAAGAGACTGGAAGTCACCAGTTGAAGCATCTGTCTATAGTTAGTATACGCTGATTAAGTGTTTATTTACATGTCTAGTGTTTGTAGATAAAGAATATTTATATTGTTGGATAACTAGATAAAGAGACTGGAAGTCACCAGTTGAAGCATATGTCTATAGTTAGTATACGCTGATTAAGTGTTTATTTACATGTCTAGTGTTTGTAGATAAAGAATATTTATATTTGTTGGATAACTAGATAAAGAGACTGGAAGTCACCAGTTGAAGCATCTGTCTATAGTTAGTATACGCTGATTAAGTGTTTATTTACATGTCCAGTGTTTGTAGATAAAGAATATTTATATTGTTGGATAACTAGATAAAGAGACTGGAAGTCACCAGTTGAAGCATATGTCTATAGTTAGTATACGCTGATTAAGTGTTTATTTACATGTCCAGTGTTTGTAGATAAAGAATATTTATATTGTTGTATAACTAGATAAAGAGACTGGAAGTCACCAGTTGAAGCATCTGTCTATAGTTAGTATACGCTGATTAAGTGTTTATTTACATGTCTAGTGTTTGTAGATAAAGAATATTTATATTGTTGGATAACTAGATAAAGAGACTGGAAGTCACCAGTTGAAGCATATGTCTATAGTTAGTATACGCTGATTAAGTGTTTATTTACATGTCTGGTGTTTGTAGATAAAGAATATTTATATTGTTGGATAACTAGATAAAGAGACTGGAAGTCACCGATTGAAGCATCTGTCTATAGTTAGTATACGCTGATTAAGTGTTTATTTACATGTCTAGTGTTTGTAGATAAAGAATATTTATATTGTTAAATAACTAGATAAAGAGACTGAAAGTCACCAGTTGAAGCATCTGTCTATAGTTAGTATACGCTGATTAAGTGTTTATTTACATGTCTAGTGTTTGTAGATAAATAATATTTATATTGTTGGATAACTAGATAAAGAGACTGGAAGTCACCAGTTGAAGCATATGTCTATAGTTAGTATACGCTGATTAAGTGTTTATTTACATGTCTAGTGTTTGTAGATAAAGAATATTTATATTGTTGGATAACTAGATAAAGAGACTGGAAGTCACAGGTTGAAGCATCTGTCTATAGTTAGTATACGCTGATTAAGTGTTTATTTACATGTCTAGTGTTTGTAGATAAAAAATATTTATATTGTTGGATAACTAGATAAAGAGACTGGAAGTCACCAGTTGAAGCATCTGTCTATAGTTAGTATACGCTGATTAAGTGTTTATTTACATGTCTAGTGTTTGTAGATAATTAATATTTATATTTTTGGATAACTAGATAAAGAGACTGGAAGTCACCAGTTGAAGCATCTGTCTATAGTTAGTATACGCTGATTAAGTGTTTATTTACATGTCTAGTGTTTGTAGATAAAGAATATTTATATTGTTGTATAACTAGATAAAGAGACTGGAAGTCACAGGTTGAAGCATCTGTCTATAGTTAGTATACGCTGATTAATTGTTTATTTACATGTCTAGTGTTTGTAGATAATTAATATTTATATTTTTGTATAACTAGATAAAGAGACTGAAAGTCGCCAGTTAAAGCATATGTCTATAGTTAGTATACGCTGATTAAGTGTTTATTTACATGTCTAGTGTTTGTAGATAAAGAATATTTCTATACAAAATTATCATTTCATATGTTTTACCATTTCGATCTATATCAAACCATTGTAACATCCACCAATTCTATTGCGTGTTACGATCAACTGAATTCTGTATTTCTTTAGAAAACCTAGGTTACATCCTGATACAGTGCAACTTGGTGGCTCCTAGACAAGTAACAACTTAAGAAATAGCATAATTAAAATTATGTATTATACCTGGTTCGATAAGGGATGGTGTGTTGGTTACTCAAAAAAAAACATAATTTGTATCTAAATGTGATTCCAAGAGACTGCTCAATAAACTTTGCAAGGTGAAGGAGTCATTAGAGATTTTATTCATGATATATGTATATATAGGACCGGATATATGGGGATGTCAGCGGTAGATGTATTGAGCCATACTTTAATGAGGTGCGTTTATTTAGAACTAGTTTATTTCAAAACTAGTATTTACAAACAATGTCAATAAATAGGTAATAAATATATTATGATGCTAAAACATATTGCGATAAACTGTGGGTATGGCATAAAGAAATTAGCGTATGTAAATATTGATTTAACTAAAATAAAATTCTTTTATGTAATTCTGGAAATAGATAAAATATAACACCGTATGTTTATTATCAGAGTATTTATTCTACCCGTGCTCTTACTTTATACACTATTAGACTTTCAGCTTGATATAGCTTTCGTAGCTGGATTTAATTTTTCCTGCATGAATTGTTAAATATTTTGGACTACAAAACTGCAGCATAATATCGTGTTAAACGGTTCATTAATTTTAACTGTTTAGTTCAACGCAATTGAAAATATGTATATTGTAGATAAATAATATTTATATTGTTGGATAACTAGATAAAGAGACTAAAAGTCGCCAGTTGAAGCATCTGTCTATAGTTAGTATACGCTGATTAAGTGTTTATTTACATGTCTAGTGTTTGTAGATAAAGAATATTTATATTGTTGGATAACTAGATAAAGAGACTGGAAGTCACCAGTTGAAGCATCTGTCTATAGTTAGTATACGCTGATTAAGTGTTTATTTACATGTCTAGTGTTTGTAGATAAATAATATTTATATTGTTGGATAACTAGATAAAGAGACTGGAAGTCACCAGTTGAAGCATATGTCTATAGTTAGTATACGCTGATTAAGTGTTTATTTACATGTCTAGTGTTTGTAGATAAAGAATATTTATATTGTTGGATAACTAGATAAAGAGACTGGAAGTCACAGGTTGAAGCATCTGTCTATAGTTAGTATACGCTGATTAAGTGTTTATTTACATGTCTAGTGTTTGTAGATAAAAAATATTTATATTGTTGGATAACTAGATAAAGAGACTGGAAGTCACCAGTTGAAGCATCTGTCTATAGTTAGTATACGCTGATTAAGTGTTTATTTACATGTCTAGTGTTTGTAGATAAAGAATATTTATATTTATGGATAACTAGATAAAGAGACTGGAAGTCACCAGTTGAAGCATCTGTCTATAGTTAGTATACGCTGATTAAGTGTTTATTTACATGTCTAGTGTTTGTAGATAAAGAATATTTATATTGTTAGATAACTAGATAAAGAGACTGGAAGTCACAGGTTGAAGCATCTGTCTATAGTTAGTATACGCTGATTAATTGTTTATTTACATGTCTAGTGTTTGTAGATAATTAATATTTATATTTTTGGATAACTAGATAAAGAGACTGAAAGTCGCCAGTTAAAGCATATGTCTATAGTTAGTATACGCTGATTAAGTGTTTATTTACATGTCTAGTGTTTGTAGATAAAGAATATTTCTATACAAAATTATCATTTCATATGTTTTACCATTTCGATCTATATCAAACCATTGTAACATCCACCAATTCTATTGCGTGTTACGATCAACCGAATTCTGTATTTCTTTAGAAAACCTAGGTTACATCCTGATACAGTGCAACTTGGTTGACTGCTCCTAGACAAGTAACAACTTAAGAAATAGCATAATTAAAATTATGTATTATACCTGGTTCGATAAGGGATGGTGTGTTGGTTACTCAAAAAAAAACATAATTTGTATCTAAATGTGATTCCAAGAGACTGCTCAATAAACTTTGCAAGGTGAAGGAGTCATTAGAGATTTTATTCATGATATATGTATATATAGGACCGGATATATGGGGATGTCAGCGGTAGATGTATTGAGCCATACTTTAATGAGGTGCGTTTATTTAGAACTAGTTTATTTCAAAACTAGTATTTACAAACAATGTCAATAAATAGGTAATAAATATATTATGATGCTAAAACATATTGCGATAAACTGTGGGTATGGCATAAAGAAATTAGCGTATGTAAATATTGATTTAACTAAAATAAAATTCTTTTATGTAATTCTGGAAATAGATAAAATATAACACCGTATGTTTATTATCAGAGTATTTATTCTACCCGTGCTCTTACTTTATACACTATTAGACTTTCAGCTTGATATAGCTTTCGTAGCTGGATTTAATTTTTCCTGCATGAATTGTTAAATATTTTGGACTACAAAACTGCAGCATAATATCGTGTTAAACGGTTCATTAATTTTAACTGTTTAGTTCAACGCAATTGAAAATATGTATATTGTAGATAAATAATATTTATATTGTTGGATAACTAGATAAAGAGACTAAAAGTCGCCAGTTGAAGCATCTGTCTATAGTTAGTATACGCTGATTAAGTGTTTATTTACATGTCTAGTGTTTGTAGATAAAGAATATTTATATTATTGTATAACTAGATAAAGAGACTGGAAGTCACCAGTTGAAGCATCTGTCTATAGTTAGTATACGCTGATTAAGTGTTTATTTACATGTCTAGTGTTTGTAGATAAATAATATTTATATTGTTGGATAACTAGATAAAGAGACTGGAAGTCACCAGTTGAAGCATCTGTCTATAGTTAGTATACGCTGATTAAGTGTTTATTTACATGTCTAGTGTTTGTAGATAAAGAATATTTATATTGTTGGATAACTAGATAAAGAGACTGGAAGTCACCAGTTGAAGCATATGTCTATAGTTAGTATACGCTGATTAAGTGTTTATTTACATGTCTAGTGTTTGTAGATAAAGAATATTTATATTGTTGGATAACTAGATAAAGAGACTGGAAGTCACCAGTTGAAGCATCTGTCTATAGTTAGTATACGCTGATTAAGTGTTTATTTACATGTCTAGTGTTTGTAGATAAAGAATATTTATATTGTTGGATAACTAGATAAAGAGACTGGAAGTCACCAGTTGAAGCATATGTCTATAGTTAGTATACGCTGATTAAGTGTTTATTTACATGTCTAGTGTTTGTAGATAAAGAATATTTATATTGTTGGATAACTAGATAAAGAGACTGGAAGTCACCAGTTGAAGCATCTGTCTATAGTTAGTATACGCTGATTAAGTGTTTATTTACATGTCTAGTGTTTGTAGATAAAGAATATTTATATTGTTGGATAACTAGATAAAGAGACTGGAAGTCACCAGTTGAAGCATCTGTCTATAGTTAGTATACGCTGATTAAGTGTTTATTTACATGTCTAGTGTTTGTAGATAAAGAATATTTATATTGTTGGATAACTAGATAAAGAGACTGGAAGTCACCAGTTGAAGCATCTGTCTATAGTTAGTATACGCTGATTAAGTGTTTATTTACATGTCTAGTGTTTGTAGATAAAGAATATTTATATTGTTGGATAACTAGATAAAGAGACTGGAAGTCACCAGTTGAAGCATATGTCTATAGTTAGTATACGCTGATTAAGTGTTTATTTACATGTCTAGTGTTTGTAGATAAAGAATATTTATATTGTTGGATAACTAGATAAAGAGACTGGAAGTCACCAGTTGAAGCATCTGTCTATAGTTAGTATACGCTGATTAAGTGTTTATTTACATGTCTAGTGTTTGTAGATAAAGAATATTTATATTGTTGGATAACTAGATAAAGAGACTGGAAGTCACCAGTTGAAGCATCTGTCTATAGTTAGTATACGCTGATTAAGTGTTTATTTACATGTCTAGTGTTTGTAGATAAAGAATATTTATATTGTTGGATAACTAGATAAAGAGACTGGAAGTCACCAGTTGAAGCATCTGTCTATAGTTAGTATACGCTGATTAAGTGTTTATTTACATGTCTAGTGTTTGTAGATAAAGAATATTTATATTGTTGGATAACTAGATAAAGAGACTGGAAGTCACCAGTTGAAGCATCTGTCTATAGTTAGTATACGCTGATTAAGTGTTTATTTACATGTCTAGTGTTTGTAGATAAAGAATATTTATATTGTTGGATAACTAGATAAAGAGACTGGAAGTCACCAGTTGAAGCATCTGTCTATAGTTAGTATACGCTGATTAAGTGTTTATTTACATGTCTAGTGTTTGTAGATAAAGAATATTTATACAAAATTTTTCATAACTGTTTTAAAGATCTATATCAAACCATTGTAACCTCCACCAATTAGTATGCGTGTTAAGTGTTTATTTAATTCTAGTGTTTTCTTTAGAAAACCTAGGTTACATCCTGATACAGTGCAACTTGGTTTTACCTAGACAAGTAACAACTTTGCATAAAATTATATAGTATACCTGGTTCGATAAGGGATGAGGTGTTGGTTACTCAAAAAAAAAACATAATTTGTATCTAAATGTGATTCCAAGAGACTGCTCAATGAACTTTGCAAGGTGAAGGAGTCATTAGAGATTTTATTAAAGATATATGTATATATAGGCATATATGGGGGATGTCAGCGGTAGATGTATTGAGCCATACTTTAATGAGGTGCGTTTATTTAGAACTAGTTTATTTCAAAACTAGTATTTACAAATGTCAATAAATAGGTAATAAATATATTATGATGCTAAAACATATTGCGATAAACTGTTGGTATGGCATATAGAAATTAGCGTATGTAAATATTGATTTAACTAAAATAAAATTCTTTTATGTAATTCTGGAAATAGATAAAATATAACACCGTATGTTTATTATAGAGTATTTATTTTTTACTTTATTCTTTATTTATTAGACTTTCAGCTTGATATAGCTTTCGTAGCTGGATTTAATTTTTCCTGCATGAATTGTTAAATACTTTTGACTACAAAACTGCAACATGAAATCGTGTTAAACGGTTAAATAATTTTAACGGTTTAGTCTCAACGCAATTGAATATATGTATATTGTAGATAAATAATATTGATATTGTTGGATAACTAGATAAAGAGACTGGAAGTCACCAGTTGAAGCATCTGTCTATAGTTAGTATACGCTGATTAAGTGTTTATTTACATGTCTAGTGTTTGTAGATAAAGAATATTTATATTATTGGATAACTAGATAAAGAGACTGGAAGTCACCAGTTGAAGCATATGTCTATAGTTAGTATACGCTGATTAAGTGTTTATTTACATGTCTAGTGTTTGTAGATAAAGAATATTTATATTGTTGTATAACTAGATAAAGAGACTGGAAGTCACCAGTTGAAGCATTTGTCTATTATAGTTAGTATACGCTGATTAAGTGTTTATTTACATGTCTAGTGTTTGTAGATAATTAATATTTATATTTTTGGATAACTAGATAAAGAGACTGGAAGTCACCAGTTGAAGCATCTGTCTATAGTTAGTATACGCTGATTAAGTGTTTATTTACATGTCTAGTGTTTGTAGATAAAGAATATTTATATTGTTGGATAACTAGATAAAGAGACTGGAAGTCACCAGTTGAAGCATCTGTCTATAGTTAGTATACGCTGATTAAGTGTTTATTTACATGTCTAGTGTTTGTAGATAAATTAATATTTATATTTTTGGATAACTAGATAAAGAGACTGGAAGTCACCAGTTGAAGCATATGTCTATAGTTAGTATACGCTGATTAAGTGTTTATTTACATGTCTAGTGTTTGTAGATAAAGAATATTTATATTGTTGGATAACTAGATAAAGAGACTGAAAGTCGCCAGTTGAAGCATATGTCTATAGTTAGTATACGCTGATTAAGTGTTTATTTACATGTCTAGTGTTTGTAGATAAAGAATATTTCTATACAAAATTATCATTTCATATGTTTTACCATTTCGATCTATATCAAACCATTGTAACATCCACCAATTCTATTGCGTGTTACGATCAACTTAATTCTGTATTTCTTTAGAAAACCTAGGTTACATCCTGATACAGTGCAACTTGGTTGACTGCTCCTAGACAAGTAACAACTTAAGAAATAGCATAATTAAAATTATGTCTTATACCTGGTTCGATAAGGGATGGTGTGTTGGTTACTCAAAAAAAACATAATTTGTATCTAAATGTGATTCCAAGAGACTGCTCAATGAACTTTGCAAGGTGAAGGAGTCATTAGAGATTTTATTCAAGATATATGTATATATAGGACCGCATATATGGGGATGTCAGCGGTAGATGTATTGAGCCATACTTTAATGAGGTGCGTTTATTTAGAACTAGTTTATTTTAAAACTAGTATTTACAAACAATGTCAATAAATAGGTAATAAATATATTATGATGCTAAAACATATTGCGATAAACTGTTGGTATGGCATATAGAAATTAGCGTATGTAAATATTGATTTAACTAAAATAAAATTCTTTTATGTAATTCTGGAAATAGATAAAATATAACACCGTATGTTTATTATTAGAGTATTTATTCTACCCGTGCTCTTACTTTATACACTATTAGACTTTCAGCTTGATATAGCTTTCGTAGCTGGATTTAATTTTTCCTGCATGAATTGTTAAATACTTTTGACTACAAAACTGCAACATGAAATCGTGTTAAACGGTTAAATAATTTTAACTGTTTAGTCTCAACGCAATTGAATATATGTATATTGTAGATAAATAATATTTATATTGTTGGATAACTAGATAAAGAGACTAAAAGTCGCCAGTTGAAGCATCTGTCTATAGTTAGTATACGCTGATTAAGTGTTTATTTACATGTCTAGTGTTTGTAGATAAAGAATATTTATATTATTGTATAACTAGATAAAGAGACTGGAAGTCACCAGTTGAAGCATATGTCTATAGTTAGTATACGCTGATTAAGTGTTTATTTACATGTTTAGTGTTTGTAGATAAATAATATTTATATTGTTGGATAACTAGATAAAGAGACTGGAAGTCACCAGTTGAAGCATATGTCTATAGTTAGTATACGCTGATTAAGTGTTTATTTACATGTCTAGTGTTTGTAGATAAAGAATATTTATATTGTTGGATAACTAGATAAAGAGACTGGAAGTCACCAGTTGAAGCATCTGTCTATAGTTAGTATACGCTGATTAAGTGTTTATTTACATGTCTAGTGTTTGTAGATAAAGAATATTTATATTGTTGGATAACTAGATAAAGAGACTGGAAGTCACCAGTTGAAGCATATGTCTATAGTTAGTATACGCTGATTAAGTGTTTATTTACATGTCTAGTGTTTGTAGATAAAGAATATTTATATTGTTGGATAACTAGATAAAGAGACTGGAAGTCACCAGTTGAAGCATCTGTCTATAGTTAGTATACGCTGATTAAGTGTTTATTTACATGTCTAGTGTTTGTAGATAAAAAATATTTATATTGTTGGATAACTAGATAAAGAGACTGGAAGTCACCAGTAAAAGCATATGTCTATAGTTAGTATACGCTGATTAAGTGTTTATTTACATGTCTAGTGTTTGTAGATAAAGAATATTTATATTGTTGGATAACTAGATAAAGAGACTGGAAGTCACCAGTTGAAGCATA